>NC_141687.1:1181894884-1183094884 GCF_964263255.1 Lissotriton vulgaris
TCCTACAACCGAGGTCACAAGGTAACCCCAAGAACCCCCTATATGGAGCTGACAATGGACTGTCCCTGCTATAGGTCGGATTGGCAACATCTGCAAGGCTAGCTCAGTGGACGGTTTCTATAAAAGAGATTATGGGGTCACACTAGGACCGCCCCCCATTTGGTGCTGACATTGGTCTGTCCCTAGCATGATAGAGACCTCCACTGTCAGCTGAAAACGGGGGCAGAACCTAGTGTGAACCCCATAATCTCTTATCCATTAAGGCTCCCTCAGGGAATAATTCTTAGAATAGAGTAAGGTCACCTCCAGACCACCCTGCATGGAGTTGAGGGTGAATGATCCCTAATATAAGTCGCACCAGCGACTTCCCGTAACCCTGTCTCAGTGGGCTGTTCCTAGAAAATAGACTATGGGGTCACACTAGAACCTCCCCTTGTTTGGAGTGGACAGTGGACGCTCCCTCAGGCACTAGGTAAGATGTTGCACCAGGGACATCTCCTAAGACTCTCTTTGGTGGTTCCTAGAACTGAGGGGTCACCCCTTGAGCCCCCAATAGGCCACAGACAGTTTGATAAGAGTAGGAGCAGTGTTTCCCTTGGCATCATTTACAGACAGACGTAGCTGAATCCGGATGCTGGGCGCTGCTGCCACCGTAAAGATTTCCCTCAGATAACGCATGGTTTGTAGTCCTAGTGAAGTGGAATTCCTCGAGGGAGCAGTGTAGGGGTTCGAGAGCCTGCAGGCAAAATAAATGTGCAGCTTTGTCCTACCTATTGGGGGTTAACCATATTTTTTGCACACAATATTTTTGCATTAATGTAATTGTAATTATGTAGTGCTTACTACTCCTGACGAGGTGTTGCATCACGCACAGTCGCTACTCCAGAACCTAAAGATACACTTGTATAGGTAGTAGGTTAGTAATATGGGATTCCCTTTCCTTGTATGTTTAGTTTGTAAAGTTTAAGTTCATGCTCTTGTGATCTCAAACCTTTACTCTTTAATAGGGATAGATTAATTGTGGTGCATTAATAAAGGGAAGATGTGGGATGTTATTAGGAGTGGCGAACATGAAGCATACTGGACGTTCCTGGTGGGTTAGTCGGCCCCCAGGAGCCCCAGTGCGCAGGAGGAAATAGTTCCCCCTCTGCAAACCCGCCAGGGGCTGCATTGCAGAGAGGTGTAAAAAGGGGGGTGGCCTTATTACAACTCTCTGCAACGCAGTCCCCTGGTGCACACTGGAGGTTCCTGGTGGGCTAGTTGGCCCCCAGGGACCCCAGTATGCAAGGGGAATTAGTAAGCATGGGCAAATTTTGTGAATTTGCGGTTTGTGAATTTGCGTATTCATGAATTCACAATCCGCAAAATCCGCGAACTCTCGCAAATTTGCGGATTTTTTCTTTTTTTTGTGTTCGCAAGGATTTCTGCCAGTTCGCAAGGGTTTTGTACCAGTTCGCAAACGCGAACTTACTTGTCGGGTCGCAGCGGTCGCGACTATGTTGTTTCTACGTCTGGTTCATCACAGCACCCTCTGTTTCACCACTGCCACCATCTGTTACACCCATGCCACCCTCTGGTACATCACTGCCACCCTCTGGTACATCACTGCCACCCTCTGGTACATCACTGCCACCCTCTGGTTCATCACTGTAGATTATGAGGGGAAAAGGCAGCACACCTGCCCTGCTTCAACTGACATGAATTAATTTGGGGTTGATTAATGTGTCACTGAGTCTGGCACCTGCTTCCTTATCTGTAATTGCTTTCTGTTGCATGCAATTTTTTTTCACAGGACCTTTGTGGTCTACTTGTAGCTATTCTCTGAGCTTGCTGTGAGGGTCAGAGCAGGGTCATAGAATAGTTGCAAGTAAACAACTGAACTCTTGAGGGGGCCCTCAGGAAGCACTACAATGAATAGTTACTAATGATGAGGTTGAACTTTTGCACCTGCTGAGTGCTTTCAGTTTTGCAAAAATCGTTTTTCTGCAATTTTGCGGGATTCGCGGGGTGTGAATTTGCACAAGATCGAATTTGGAAGCCGCAAATTTGTGTGAATATGCGGTTTGTTTTTTTGCGGCGTGTTAGTTCGCAAGGTTTTGTGCATTTTAGCGGTCATTCACGGGCGTGGCCATTTTGTTTGCGTGGCGTATTTCCGTTTCCGGGCGCTATGTGTAATCTCGCAAAGTGAGCGGCTCGCTAGTACAAGTTCTACAAGTTCACGTGTGATCGCGAGGAAAATCTCGAGCGAACTTACCCACGTGGTCGTGAACCGACGCGGCCATCTTGTTTTTCATTCATTGCTATGGTTCTGGGCATGCTTTCTGTATCCTCTGTCAATCTCTGCCATCCTTTGCTTGTTTGAAGTTTTTTTTAATCTATTTTACTTATTATCTATCCCTCTATTTTTCTAGCTCTATATTTTTGTGTTTTCTGCTACTTTTGGTTAATTTTAAACTACTTTTCTAAACTCTTTTCTTTTCTTCTTCCCTATTCTATTTCTTCTTTATTATTTACCTTCCTTTCTGCCCAGACCATGGTAAAGGGAGCCGGGAAGCAGCCTGAGGCGGGGTAGGGTCCCGCACCCCGTGCCCGGCTCCCGTGCGGGCGTTTGAGGGGGGAGACAGTCACAGCCCAGGAGATCTTTAGCGCGGAGGAGGTGGCCGCACTAGTCTTTTATGTCCAGCGCCGCCTCCCCAGGACCATCATGGCAGGCGGCAAGATCGCTAGCGGCTACGGGATCCGGGAGCGCCGCAAGCGGTGGGAGAAGGTGTGCCGGGCCATGTACCAACACTCTCGGGTCTGGCGCACCTACAACCAGGCCACCCACCGTTGGACGGATCTCCTGGACCAGGAACGTGACTTGATCGACCTGCTCGGCCTCGAGATCCCCGGGCTTGGTGAGTAGTAGTAGCTATTTCTTCACTACTCTGTTTTCTCCTGCAATAATGCTGCTGATTACATTGTAGGTAAATTATATTTCAAAATCTTCTGTGCATTTCAGGTGCACTGCTCTCCTTCTCAGTAGCGTTGCTACTATGCTTATTTGTTTTCGATTTTGTGTTCATTTCATTGGCCTGAGAAATTATGTATGAGTGTAGTTTAAAGAACTGCGTAATGCTAGACACTAAAGGTCAGATTTTTAATTACCGGCACATCCCTGCAAAGTAGCAGGGATGCGCCAGTAATTGTGTGCCACGCCACCACCACCCATGGTGCGCCGTATTTACAATGCGGTGCACCATGGGCCCAAAACGTCACCGAAGCGTTACGCATCTGTGCCGTAAAGGCGGCGCATTGCTGGAGTTGCGCCGCAACTATGGCGCAGCTCCAGCAATGCTCTGGGGTGCCCTATCTCCCCAATGCTGCGTCAAGCCGTACGTCTGCTTTAAGCAGGCGCAGGGTTTGAGTCACGCATCATTGTCCTAAAAGTGACTGATTGAAATCTTGTAGATTTCCCACAGCCACTTTTAGGATGCGTTCCTGAGCAGGAACGCCCTCCCTTGCGCCGGAATACCCCCTGATGACGCAGGGCTTTACAACGTGATGCATCTTCCATATGCGTCACGTTGTTAATATATTCCGCATCATGGCGTCTCTTTTGTTCTGCCGCTGCGTCACAAAAGTCAAGCAACAACGGAGCAAAAGAGCCGCAAGGGGCTTGTAAATCTGCCCCTACAGACTCAAGTCCAGTCCTTCCTTTGTACACCTGGCAATAGGAAGAAATAGAGGTGGTGGATTGATAGTTTGAATATTTTAATGACTGGTTAATGTAGTAGGAAACTTTTTAGTGTTGTCGCTGATCTGCAATCACGATGGAGTTTGTCTGTCACTTTGCGTGCTGCGGACTGCTGCCTGCCAGTCCTAGGCGAACCTTTTTAGTAGTTATTTTAGTGAGTTACATAACTTTCCAAGTTGACGGTCCGCAAATCAAGTAATACTAATATCGTAGTAGACCACATGAGATAGGTCAATATATCCAGTGGAATAGTTGTCTATTTGCTATTTGGCCAAAATATTTTGTTATTTTTCTTTTGTAATGTTTGATTTGGTTGACCACAATCATCCATGTTTTCGGGTCTTTCTTTCTTTCATGTTGTACATCAGCTCCCCCCAGGGGCAAGAGGACATTGGAGGAGGCTGCTGCTGCTGAATAAGGCCAGGATCGGTCAGGCAAGGGCTCCTTTGCTGGCCCCGGTAAGTTTTAATTTTAATATAGAGTACCTATTTTTTCCTAGCGTTCCTCATTCGATTTTTTCTAAATCGTCTTTGATCTTCTTGTAGACTGTATCTAAATTCTTATCCTGCCTCGACTTTGACTCCCTGTGGTATTACTAGATTATTCTTATTAGTCTATCTGTGTAGCTAACTAAGATTGCACATTTGGCAAAAGGTGTTAAACGAAACTCCCATTCTAGTCAGCAATAGCTCTCTATAGGGAACATCCTTTACGACGCAGATTTTACTCCGCAGTACACTTACAATGCGTCTTTTACAAAGCAAGTCGTAACCACGACTTGCGCTGGTGGGCGCTACAGGAAAAGGAATAATTTAATTTACTATCCAAGACCATCCCTACTGTATGTAGGCTGGTGTTGGAATAGTAAATTTAAAAATTCCTAAGTCCGCAACCCTCCAACGCAAGTTGTGGTAACGACTTGCGTTGTAAAAAACGCGTTGTAAAGGTACTCGTGGTAAAACCATGCGTCGTAACGTCGTACATCCCTCTCTATGCAGTTCTCTGGGATTGTCCAGCCTTCTAAATGTTTATGCTTTGACAATTACCAACAATAAAAAGGTGAATGACCACCAAGAAAGAATAAGATACTACTTTACTTTTGGTTTGGATAGGAGGACAATCCATACTACTTCTGTTGCAGGGACAAATCTGCACAAACAGAACTATGGACACTAAATAGTGCATTGTTTATCAATTATAATAGGCGCAGGTAGACTTTCCACATACCTCAGTGATATCAGTCTTTGAAGAACCCCCAATCTCCTTACTGACTAGATAGTGTGGCAGAGTCATTTAGCTCCCGAATTCATCGATGATTGATCCCCATGATGATTATCCAATGCAGGACAAGAGTACGGAGTCAGAGTCCGGAAGTGTCAGAGGCTCGGACTCATGCTTGCAAATTGCAAAAAGTTTTGCTCATTCACTCTTGACCAAAAACCACAGAATCTATTTAAGTTTTAAAGCTTTATTAATAGTAAAAATATTTATTAAAATCAAGCTTGTCATAAAACATAAACGGTTGATTAAAAATGGAAAAGTGCTTCTAGTGATTTATTTCACACATTTAGGGGCTCATTAGGATGGCGGACGGAAGTGCCTCCGCAGCCCCGGAGCATGCGGAACATGCCTATTCTGCGTCCGCCCGTCGCGGATACTCCGTCCGCCAGATCAGGATAGGAAATATGGGCCAAAATCCATCCGCGGCGGAAGATCACGCTCCGCCGCCCAACTACACCCGACCATGCGGCGGACGTAACCAATCTAGAGACTCCGCCGTACGGACTGACGTCTTGGACCGTCCTCCAAATCAAGATGGCGGAAAATACACATAAAAGCTCTGCGGAAAAACAACCTGCCTGAACACTGTGGATGCCCCACAGCGACCATACCCACCACGAGCCGCTCGCCGACATGGACCCAGCACTACACGCTTACCCGATACTCTTCGCGATCCACCACGTCCTACTCTTGGCCCACCATCGAGGACGACGCAGGTAGGCTACAAACCATTCGCTGTCTGGAGAGGAGTACCTGCAAGGGCCGTGGCATAGGGAGGGGGGAGTGACATGTATCTGAAACCACTGATTCATGTGGAGGGGAGCACCTGCAAGGGTCGTGACGTAGGGAGGGGGGAGTGACATGTATCTGAACCCACTGACTTGAAGTAAATACAAATACACACCACCATCACACAGGGATGACTCCGACAACCCACGACACATGATTGACAAGTTTATTTACACATAATCGGAGTAACATCACAGTGTAGGCATGAGCATGGGCATAGTGGACACCAGAGCAGGTACATCAGAGGCAGCACATGAGAGGGCATACAGCAGTATCAGAACAGCAACAGGGCATTGTGGACACCAGAGCAGGTACATAAGAGAATGCACATGAGAGGGCATACAGCAGTATCAGAACATCAACAGGGCATTGTGGACACCAGAGCAGGTACATCAGAGGCAGCACATGAGAGGGGCTTAGTGCACCAACAGTCCATGGCAAGGCAGAGGACCATCAGAGGCAGTACGTGAGAGGGGCTAAGTGCACCAACAGTCCATGGCAAGGCACAGGTCCATCAGAGGCAGCACATGAGAGGGCATACAGCAGTATCAGAACTGCAACAGGGCATTGTGGATACCAGAGCAGGTACATCAGAGGCAGCACATGAGAGGGCATACAGCAGTATCAGAACAGCAACAGGGCATTGTGGACACCAGAGCAGGTCCATCAGAGGCAGCAGATGAGAGGGCATACAGCAGTATCAGAACAGCAACAGGGCATTGTGGACACCAGAGCAGGTACATCAGAGGCACTACATGAGAGGGCATACAGCAGTATCAGAACAGCAACAGGGCATTGTAACACCAGAGCAGGAACATCAGAGGCAGCACATGAGAGGGCATACAGCAGTATCAGAACAGCAACAGGGCATTGTGGACACCAGAGCAAGTACATCAGAGGAAGCACACGAGAGGGCATACAGCAGTATCAGAACAGCAACAGGGCATTGTGGACACCAGATCAGGTACATCAGAGGCAGCACATGAGAGGGCATACAGCAGTATCAGAACAGCAACAGGGCATTGTGGACACCAGAGCAGGTACATCAGAGGCGGCACATGAGAGGGCATACAGCAGTATCAGAACAGCAACAGGGCATTGTGGACACCAGAGCAGGTACATCAGAGGCAGCACATGAGAGGGCATACAGCAGTATCAGAACAGCAACAGGGCATTGTGGACACCAGAGCAGGTACATCAGAGGCAGCACATGAGAGGGCATACAGCAGTATCAGAACAGCAACAGGGCATTGTGGACACCAGAGCAGGTACATCAGAGGCAGCACATGAGAGGGGCTAAGTGCACCAACAGTCCATGGCATGGCAGAGGTCCATCAGAGGCAGTACATGAGAGGGGCTAAGTGCACCAACAGTCCATGGCAAGGCACAGGTCCATCAGAGGCAGCACATGAGAGGGCATACAGCAGTATCAGAACAGCAACAGGGCATTGTGGACACCAGAGCAGGTATATCAGAGGCAGCACATGAGAGGGCATACAGCAGTATCAGAACAGCAACAGGGCATTGTGGACACCAGAGCAGGTACATCAGAGGCAGCACATGAAAGGGGCTAAGTGCACCAACAGTCCATGGCAAGGCAGAGGTCCATCAGAGGCAGTACACGAGAGGGCATACAGCAGTATCAGAACAGCAACAGGGCATTGTGGACACCAGAGCAGGTACATCAGAGGCAGCACGTGAGAGGGCATACAGCAGTATCAGAACAGCAACAGGGCATTGTGGACACCAGAGCAGGTACATCAGAGGCAGCACATGAGAGGGCATACAGCAGTATCAGAACAGCAACAGGGCATTGTGGACACCAGAGCAGGTACATCAGAGGCAGCACATGAGAGGGCATACAGCAGTATCAGAACAGCAACAGGGCATTGTGGACATCAGAGCAGGTACATCAGAGGCAGTACATGAGAGGGCATACAGCAGTATCAGAACAGCAACAGGGCATTGTGGACACCAGAGCAGGTACATCAGAGGCAGCACATGAGAGGGCATACAGCAGTATCAGAACAGCAACAGGGCATTGTGGACACCAGAGCAGGTATATCAGAGGCAGCACATGAGAGGGCATACAGCAGTATCAGAACAGCAACAGGGCATTGTGGACACCAGAGCAGGTACATCAGAGGCAGCACATGAAAGGGGCTAAGTGCACCAACAGTCCATTGCAAGGCAGAGGTCCATCAGAGGCAGTACATGAGAGGGCATACAGCAGTATCAGAACAGCAACAGGGCATTGTGGACACCAGAGCAGGTACATCAGAGGCAGCACGTGAGAGGGCATACAGCAGTATCAGAACAGCAACAGGGCATTGTGGACACCAGAGCAGGTACATCAGAGGCAGCACATGAGAGGGCATACAGCAGTATCAGAACAGCAACAGGGCATTGTGGACACCAGAGCAGGTACATCAGAGGCAGCACATGAGAGGGCATACAGCAGTATCAGAACAGCAACAGGGCATTGTGGACATCAGAGCAGGTACATCAGAGGCAGTACATGAGAGGGCACAATGCAGTATCTGAGGCACCACAAGTACGAATCACAATGAACCCGTCCCAAGGACCACAGCAGTGGAAGACTGTTTACAATGGACAATGTACACACCATGTCCAATGACATGTGAGTGAAGTCAACAGCACCTTACATCACACTATCAGGTGGATTGCGTGAAGTACCCACATTGGACAGACCACCAGCACCAGAAACTGGAGTGTGAGACACAGCCACGGCTCGAGTGACTGACACATGGGCCACAGACCCAGACACACTGCCAGCACCAGAAACAGGAGTGTGACACACAGCCACAGATGTAGTGACAGACACGTGAGCCACAGACCCAGACACACTGCCAGCACCTGATACAGGAGTGTGAGACACAGCCACAGCCCGAGTGACTGACACATGGGCCACAGACCCAGATACACTGCCAGCACCACAAACAGGAGTGTGAGACACAGCCACAGCCCGAGTGACTGACACATGGGCCACAGACCCAGATACACTGCCAGCACCACAAACAGGAGTGTGAGACACAGCCACAGCCCGAGTGACTGACACATTGGCCACAGACCCAGATACACTGCCAGCACCACAAACAGGAGCGTGAGACACAGCCACAGCCCAAGTGACTGACACATGGGCCACAGACCCAGACACACTGCCAGCACCAGTAACAGGAGAGGGCACAACTGATACAGTGCCACTACATGATGCATGACAGCAAACAACAGACACAGTGCCACTATCTGACACATGCGAGTCAACTGCAGCTGCGCCACTGGGACCACTGAAATGATGAGCCACAGGGCTGTATGGGCCAGGAGGCAGGGTGGCTCTGGGAGCGGGGATAGTTGCAATTGACCGACATCGGGGTGGGCATGTGTCAATGCTGTGTGTCTACGTTTCTTGGGGACATGTGACTGCACCCTGGACAGGACAGGGCTGGCAAGTGGGCCGGACTAAAAAGAAATATCACCCACCATGGGAGGTGCATCTGCTGGTGGGGGAATGCTCTCTGGGGACGGGCTAGAGCCTGCTTGTCGTTTGCTGTGTGGCTGCCTTCTGGCCTCTGCAACATGTGTCATGGGGGATGCTACTACAGGGTCCACCTGCATCCACTCCTGACGGGCCCTGATTGGAGTGGAGGTAAGGGGTGACTCCACCGCGGAGACATCTGTATTCCGTTCCCTCAACAACAGCAGCCTCAGTGCATCAAGGGGTGATGTATGCCTGTCCTTGATAGCGCCACTGTCCATGGGAGATGCCTTGTCCCTTGGATGTACCATTTCCGTAGGAGGAATGTTGTCTGTGGACCTTCCCTGTTCCCTGGATGTTGCCCTGTTCCAGGCAGCAGACTTGTCGTCTGTGGTGTACCTATCCCCAGAACACACCTTCTCCCTGTGTGTGTCCCTGCCCCTGGGAGTGTCTGTGCTCTTCTTAGGTGCGTTTGTCTTTTGACTGTCCTTGTCCCTGTCCTTGGTAGTGGCTCCTTCCTTCCTAGTCTCCGTGCCCTTGGGAGTGGGTCCTTCCTTCCTAGTCTCCCTGCCCTTGGGAGTGGGTCCTTCCTTCCTAGTGTCCCTGCCCTTGGTAGTGGCTCCTTCCTTCCTAGTCTCCGTGCCCTTTGGAGTGGGTCCTTCCTTCCTAGTGTCCCTGCCCTTGGGAGTGGCACCTTCCTTCCTAGTCTCCCTGCCCTTGGGAGTGGGTCCTTCGTTCCTAGTGTCCCTGCCCTTGGTAGTGGTTCCTTCCTTCTTAGTCTCCCTGCCCTTGGGAGTGCCTCCTTCCTTCCTAGTCTCCGTGCCCTTGGTAGTGGGTCCTTCCTTCCTAGTCTCCCTGCCCTTGGGAGTGCCTCCTTCCTTCCTAGTCTCCCTGCCCTTGGGAGTGGCTCCTTCCTTCCTAGTCTCCCTGTCCTTGGGAGTGGCTCCTTCCTTCCTAGTCTCCCTGTCCTTGGGAGTGGCTCCCTCCTTCCTAGTCTCCCTGTCCCTGGGAGTGGGTCCTTCCATCCTAGTCTCCCTGTCCTTGGGAGTGGCTCCTTCCTTCCTAGTGTCCCTGTCCTCGGGAGTGTTCCTGCTCTCATGAGGTGCCTTCGTCTTCTGACTGTCCTTGTCCAAGGTAGTGTCCATGGAACTGTGAGTGAGGCTTGCCTTAGGAGTACCTTTTGTGTGGGATGCCTGTGCAGCATGTGTAGCCATTACACCCAACCCCTCTTGTGGATCCCATGTGTGTACTCCAGTGTATCTGACGTTGTCTTTGTGAACAGATTGTGCTGACCTAGGGGATGGTGTCTGAGCCCTCCGTGCCTTGACGTGCTGGCTGAAGCTGCTTCTAGTGCAATAACCTGTATTTGAGTCCTGGTCAGAATATTCACTCCCCCCTGAGACATCCAGTGTTGTAGATGGTGGAACAGAAGTAGCACCCAGTCCATGCGACTGTACAATGGCAGACGGCACACTGGTAGCCAATGACTGCACTGTCCTGTGTAGACCAGCCAGATCGCCATGCATCCCTTCCATGAAAGCCACCACCTGCCCCAACTTCCTATCGTGGTCTTGGAAAGCATTTATCATATTGGTCCGCCCAACACACAGCTGTCGCAGCAGATCAACAGCCTCTGCACAAAGAGCATTTTGGCTCACCAAGGCTGAGGCAGCGGTGCCGACACCGAACGCCACTCTGCTCCCCCTACTCCTGCGTGCACGAACAGTACATGGTGCATTTGGTGCCAGGGTGGGCCCTGTGTGCTGTGTCCCGACCGAAGGTGTTGATTGCCTACTCCCAGTCTCTGACAACAGTGCTGACTCACGAACACTGTCGGAAGATGATGACGATGTTGTCTCCACATGCGAGTCCTCCGGGACGGTCCTGTCCCCCTCTCCGGCGCTGGCCTCTTCTGTGTCAGTCTGCGTGTGCGCGACGTCTGATCCGGATGCATTGCCTTCAATCCTCTCCTCCGTCTGTGGCTGAGTGCCCTCTGCCAATGCTGAAATGCACAGGAAATGGGTGTAAGTCATGGGCACACTCACGTACAGTACTGCTACGGAATCCCTAATGCCATTGATGACAATGTACATCGATCCCCCAACCTGCACACGGGCCACCCCTACCAGTCATCCTCACAGGAAATAAGTGGTGTTGGCCGTGCAACAAGTACAGCATGCGGACAGGGCATGAGCACGTACATCTGCACACCAGTCTTGCCATGGGGTGACGGAGCACTACAGCATGTGCATCAACACTCAACTGCTTAGCGAGTGGCGTGTCAACATGCCGGACCTGGACGTGACATTTCACTGCGCCAATGTCACCAACATGCCATTGCAACGTGACACACGCTACACAGACGTCACTAATGTGTCTGGGAAACAATACATGTATTGCACTCACAAGCAACATACACTGACAGTATGCTTACCGCCACGTTGCTGTTCATCCACACGCAGCCGCTCGGACAGGTCAGGATGCGTCACAGCAATGATACGGTGCATGAGAGGGGTCATTGAGCGTCGGGCCAGACGTGGCGTTCTTGGAATCATCCCTAGTGTCACTTCCGTTACATTCTTGCTCGGCCTGGAAATGTCGTCCCAGCGTTTGTGGCAGTGTGTATGTCGTCTATTGGACACCCCCACTGCCCGTACATCACGTGCAATGCTCCTCCACATGTCCTTGCGAAGGTGCAGCTTGACCTACCATGATGGGAGACAAAAGGGGGCAAGTCAGTGGACAGTTGGCCAGTCACACAGATAGGGGCAACACGTATCTCTCAGCAGCCATGCACATTTCGACTAATGTATTTGTCCCACATCACACCGTCAAGATTTCAGAGCCCAGGTGTAATGGACCACCTCATGCACACCAACATGTCCCCCACTGCACTTACCACCTGTCCGGGTGCGCCGTAGAGGCGTCCGAATTTGCGGAGCACACCGTCCACGAGGACATCCAGCTCCGCGGCGGTGAAGGGTTGAGACCGGATCTCTTTGACTTTCGACATGGCAAGTTCACGGAGTATGGCACTAGAGCGGCAGTCGGTGGTCAGCTCCGCAGCAGCAGGTGGAGGTGATGGTCAAAGGCAGCAGTCGGTGGTCAGCTCCGCAGCAGCAGGTGGAGGTGATGGTCACAGGCAGTAGTCGGTGGTCAGCTCCGCAGCAGCAGGTGGAGGTGATGGTCACAGGCAGCAGTCGGTGGTCAGCTCCGCAACAACAGGTGGAGGTGATGGTCACAGGCAGCAGTCGGTGGTCATCGTAGAATGTGTGCTTTTGCACATCACACATTTATAGGGCCCTGAGGCCATGTCAGTGGCATACGCCGCCAGCCATTGGTCAGGCCTGGATCCGTGTTTGGAAATGGGCCAATGACTGGCCCTGGTGTAGCGGTGCACAGCATATGCTACATTTGATTGGGCATACGCGGGCCTTGTTCACACTTCCCATTGGCTGCACGTGCACAGACCGTCACGGTCACACACCGGCACCCGCATGTGGAAGCTTCCAGGACGGATGCTTCACTTGCAACAATGTTCAATCACTGGCGCCAACATGGCGGGGCACGTATTCGGCGGGGGAGGTGCAGGCCAACACATCCATTAGCTGATGTCAATGGCCATGGCAGGTCATGACCCCCCTTACAGTGACATTGCATCATCCACCCTACACCGGCCGGCCCAGCCCTGCCCAGGACCACCGTGCCGGCCATGTCAACCACTGCCGTTCCAGGCCCCGTCCACTACCGCCGTGCCAGGCCCCGTCCACTACCGCCGTTCCAGGCCCCGTCCACTACCGCCTTTCCAGGCCCCGTCCACTACTGCCGTGCCAGGCCCCGTCCACTACCGCCGTGCCGGCCATGTCAACTACCGGCGTGCCAGGCCCCGTCCAGTACCGCCGTGCAGGCCATGTCAACTACTGCCATGCCAGGCCCCGTCCACTACCGCCGTGCCAGGCCCCGTCCACTACCGCCGTGCCAGGCCCCGTCCACTACCGCCGTGCCAGGCCCCGTCCACTTCTGCCGTTCCAGGCCCCATCCACTACCGCCGTGCCAGGCCCCGTCCACTACCGCCGTGCCCTGGTGGACGGGGCCTGGCACGGTGGAAGTTGACATGGCCGGCACGGCGGTACTGGACGGGGCCTGGCACGGAGGTAGTTGACATGGCCAGCACGGCGAAACTGGACGGGGCCTGGCACGGCGGTAGTTGACATGGCCGGCACGGCGGTAGTGGACGGGGCCTGGCACGGCGGTAGTGGACAGGGCCTGGCACGGCAGTAGTTGACATGGCTGGCACGGCGGTACAGGACGGGGCCTGGCACGGCGGTAGTGGACGGGGCCTGGAACGGCGGTGGTTGACATGGCCGGCACGGCGGTCCTGGGCAGGGCTGGGCCGGCCAGTGTAGGGTGGATGATGCAATGTCACTGTAAGGGGGGTCATGACCTGCCATGGCCATTGACATCAGCTAATGGATGTGTTGGCCTGCACCTCCCCCGTCTAATACGTGCCCCGCCATGTTGGCGCCAGTGATTGAACATTGTTGCAAGTGAAGCATCCGTCCCGGAGCCTAGCACATTCAGTTGCCGGTGTGTGACCGTGACGGACCGTGCCCATGCAGCCAATGGGAAGGTGGAACGCGGGCCGCGTATGCCCAGTCGTAAACAGCAGAAGCAGTGCACCGCCATGGCGGGTTCGATGATTGTATCTTTTCTGACGATGCACCTTGTTCTATTGTCTGCAGCTGCCTGATGACGGTTGTGTGCGTGATTGCGTGACTCCACATGTCATGCTCTATCCCATGTGTGTCCATACCATGGCCATCGGTGTGCCACAAATGTGCGTCACATGTGCATGTCGACATCGGGTATTTCCCTACACAAGTTTGTAGTACCTCACATCTACACAGTAGATCCCGGTTGTATCGGCACATTCTGATTCAGTTGTCAGTGAGTGGTATATGTGAGATAATGACTATGGTGGGGGTACACATGTGTTCAGTGCATGTGTGTTGCCTATTGTGTCACCATGCATGTGATGTACGTATGCCCATTATTGGTGTTGCCATTGGTGCATGATGAAATGGTGTGTTTGTGTGTATCTTTTCATTTGTGTGCATGCACTTGCATGTGTGTATGTGATGTTGCGCCTACACATTTGGGTCATGTCACATGTCTTGTTGGCAGTAATGTTGACCTGAGACAAAGTAGCATTGCACATGTTGAGACACATCATGTTGCTAGTGGCTGCACATTGTTGCTACGTCAATCCATGTTGTAGTGACAATCAGAGATGTCACACATATGACAATTATACACTGCATTTTACGTGTTGGTAGAGGTCGTTGACATGTGAGTGAGTTGCACAGACATGCGTTGTATGTCAATTGACTTCCATTCCATCTACTCCCACACAGGAAGGCTCCAAATGTCCATCGCCCATACACTGTGCTGGAGGATATGGTTGACGAGGAGGTGATCAGGAAATTCCGGCTGGATCGCCGTCGATTGATGGAGCTTGTGAACCAATTGTCTCCTCACCTGCAGCCACGAAGAACCTATCCAGGTTCCATTACACACACGGCAAAGGTGATGGCGGCACTCCACTTTTTTGCTACAGGCACATTTCAGTACACAGTTGGACATGCCGGGGGGATGTCACAGTCCATGTTCAGCACGGTACTTCGGGATGTACTGAGAGCCATGATGCTGTACAAGCATGACTACATTCATTTCCCACAGGCGGCAGAGTTGGCAGCGGTCAAAGCAGACTTCCATGCACTGGGTCGGATACCACACATTGTGGGTTCCATTGATGGCACGCATATCGCTATCATTCCACCATGGGCACGTGAGCAGGTGTATAGGAATCGGAAGCACTTCCATTCCCTCAACGTGCAGGTGGTGTGCCAGGCCGACAACATAATATCACATGTGTGTGCAAGATTTCCAGCCTCTGCACATGACGCACACATCATGCGGAGCAGCATTGTCCCCCAACTGATGGCAAATCTGCGTCCGGCACAAGCGTGGCTTGTTGGTGAGTATGCTGTGGTGACAGGAGTGATATTTGTGTGGCATGGTGTGCCCACCAATTTTGGTTGTGATGTTTCTGTCTCTCTCTCTTCCACCAACATAGGCGACTCGGCTTACCCAAACAGGCCTTGGCTGCTGAGTCCCATACGCAATCCAACTACAGTGGGAGAAATGCGATACAATGATGCTCATGGAAGGACACGTCGAGTGGTAGAACGTACATTTGGCCTGCTTAAGTCTAGGATTCGGTGCCTGGATAAGACTGGAGGGGCCCTGCCTTACTCACCAGGCAAAGTATGCAGGATCGTGATTGCCTGCTGCATGCTCCACAACCTGGCTGTGCGCAATAACATTGAACTGCTCTTGGACCCTGATGAACAGCAAGTTCCTCCCTCTCCCGACCCACCCATGTCGACTGATGAGGATAGTGGTGAGGAGGAAGGTGTGGATCAGAGGCGCAAGCTCATTGATCGCTACTTCCCTTGAATGTGAGTGTGCTCCTCTTGTGCTGGTTGTGTATGCCCTGTGTATGTTTGCTGGTGTTGTGTCATTGTGGTGTGCATCATCTGTGTGTTCTGCAATGTGATGTATGCATGTGTGTGTGTGTGTGTGTGTTTATTTATTTGGACATGCAAGTCTCCATGATGTGTGTACTCTCATCCAATCATGTTGTGATGAGTGTGGTTTGTGCAATGTTGCACTGCAGTGTGTTGTGATGAGTGTGAATCTGTTTCCTGGCGTGTCTTTGCGGTTTCTTTATTTCCCTAGGTTACTCCCGCTGCGGCATGATTCTGTACGGCTTGGATCCCTGAACCAGGTAACGTCTGTTTCTGATGCAATCATGTGAATAAACATGGAGGCAACACATCATTGAGTGAGTAAGTGGTATTTATTTACAGATTGTGCATTGGTGTTGGTGCATATTTGCAAATGAGTGAAGGGGTGGGGGAGTGTGAGTTAAAGGTCATGGCAGATGAAATGCCGTGCTGACACCACATAGGGTGGTGTCTGCCTAGTGCAGCAGGCCTGTGCCAATGATTGGCTAGGTGGGACAGGATAGTTGGCAGGGTGAATGGCTGGCTCAGGTGGTGTGACAGTCATTGTCTGCTCCTCTTGGAGAGTGTGGAAGGAGCATCCACACTGCTCTCGCCCACTTCCAGCCTCGGACGGCCCCTCCGTCTTTGAGTCGGGACGGAGTCAGCTGGGGGCGCAGGCTAATCTGGTACCACATCCGTCGCCAGGGGCGCAGGTGGCGGTGGCAGTGGCGGTGGCTGTGGTGTTGCTGCCCGTGGCGTTGTTTGAGGGGGTGTGGGGAGGGTGGTGTTGGCGGCTATCCATCCCATCCACATGGTAGTGTTCTGGGACATGATGTCCACTATTTGGCCAAGGTGCCGCTCAATGGCCCCCAACATTTTGGTGTTCTCAACAGAGTCCTGGTGGGCACGATCTGCCTGTGCCTGCCACGTTCATAGGTTTCCTGAACCCTGGCCAGGGCTTCCAATGACTGTGCCACGGCATTGGGTGGGTGTCCTTCCTCAGAACGTCTTTGCGCTGTGCTCCTGCCTGCCGGATGTGGCCTTGCCTCTCTGTTTTGCCACACACTCTCCCTGCGTGGCTGGGATGGCGCAGGGCCGGCGTCGTGCGGTGGGTTAGGCAGGGTGGCAGGGGCAGGAGTGGTGGTACTGGTGGTGGTGGAGGTGGTGGTGGTGGTGGTGCTGGTGGTGGCTGTGCAGGTCACAGTGGCCGGTGTGGTGGTAATAGCAGAGGCCGTAGTAGTCGGTGCTGGTATCACCTGGGAGCCAGATGGCCCTGGCTGCCTGCTTGTGCCCGCACCATCCTCCGCACCGGAGCTGGCTGTGCAATCGTCCCCAGAGAGTCCTGAGTGAGGCGAGTCAGGAGGCCGGGTGGTGGTTCCACCTGTGAGATTACGATCACCTGCAAAACAAAATTGTGAAGATGAGTACTGTGGCCATTACGTGTTATTTTCATTTTGTTGACTATTCAGTCGCCACTCACACTCACCCCACCCTACCACCACCGCCATCCCTATGGACATGGGGGCCTGTTGGGAGTTGTAGTGCCGTCCTCTCACACACCCCACCCACCACCGCCATCCCTATGGACATGGGGGCCTGCTGGGAGTTGTAGTGCCGTCCTCTCACACACACTACCCACCACCGCCGCCATCCCTATGGACATGGGGGCCAGTTGGGAGTTGGACTAGTGACCTCTCACACACCCCACCCTACCACCACTGCCATCCCCATGGACATAGGGGCCTGTTGGGAGTTGTAGTGCCATCCTCGCACACACCCCACCCACCACCACCGCCCTCCCTATGGACATGGGTGCCTGTTGGGAGTTGTAGTGCTGTCCTCTCACACACCCCACCCACCACCACCGCCATCCCCATGGACATGGGGGCCTGTTGGGAGTTGTAGTGCCGTCCTCTCACACACCCCACCCACCACCACCGCCATCCCTATGGACATGGGATCCTGTTGGGAGTTGGACTAGTGACCTCTCACACACCCCACCCACCACCGTCATCCCCATGGACATGGGGGCCGGTTGGGAGTTGTAGTGCCGTCCTCTCACACACCCCACCCACCACCACCGCCATCCCTATGGACATGGGGGCCTGTTGGGAGTTGGACTAGTGACCTCTCACACACCCCACCCTACCACCACCGCCATCCCCATGGACATGGGGCCCTGTTGGGAGTTGTAGTGCCGTCCTCTCACACACCCAACACACCACCGCCGCCATCCCTATGGACATGGGGGCCTGTTGGGAGTTGGACTAGTGACCTCTCACACACCCCACCCTACCACCACCGCCATCCCCATGGACATGGGGGCCTGTTGGGAGTTGTAGTGCTGTCCTCTCACACACCCCACCCACCACCACAGCCCTCCCTATGGACATGGGTGCCTGTTGGGAATTGTAGTGCCATCCTCTCACACACCCCACCCACCACCACCGCCATCCCTATGGACATGCGGGCCAGTTGGGAGTTGGACTAGTGACCTCTCACACACCCCACCCTACTACCACCGCCATCCCCATGGACACGGGGGCCTGTTGGGAGTTGTAGTGCCGTCCTCTCACACACCCCACCCACCACCACCGCCCTCCCTATGGACATGGGTGCCTGTTGGGAGTTGTAGTTCCGTCCTCTCACACACCCCACCCACCACCACCGCCATCCCCATGGACATGGGGGCCTGTTGGGAGTTGTAGTGCCGTCCTCTCACACACCCCACCCACCACCACCGCCATCCCTATGAACATGGGGGCCTGTTGGGAGTTGGACTAGTGACCTCTCACACACCCCACCCACCACCGCCATCCCCATGGACATGGGGGCCTGTTGGGAGTTGTAGTGCCGTCCTCTCACACACCCCACCCACCACCACCACCATCCCTATGGACATGGGGGCCTGTTGGGAGTTGGACTAGTGACCTCTCACACACCCCACCCTACCACCACCTCCATCCCCATGGACATGGGGGCCTGTTGGGAGTTGTAGTGCCGTTCTCTCACACACCCCACCCACCACCACCGCCATCCCTATGGACATGCGGGCCAGTTGGGAGTTGGACTAGTGACCTCTCACACACCCCACCCTACCACCACCACCATCCCCATGGACACGGGGGCCTGTTGGGAGTTGTAGTGCCGTCCTCTCACCCACCCCACCCACCACCACCACCCTCCCTATGGACATGGGTGCCTGTTGGGAGTTGTAGTTCCATCCTCTGACACACCCCACCCACCACCACCGCCATCCCCATGGACATGGGGGCCTGTTGGGAGTTGTAGTGCCGTCCTCTCACACACCCCACCCACCACCACCGCCATCCCTATGGACATGGGGGCCTGTTGGGAGTTGGACTAGTGACCTCTCACACACCCCACCCACCACCGCCATCCCCATGGACATGGGGGCCTGTTGGGAGTTGTAGTGCCGTCCTCTCACACACCCCACCCACCACCACCACCACCACCACCCCTATGGACATGGGGGCCTGTTGGGAGTTGGACTAGTGACCTCTCACACACCCCACCCTACCACCACCGCCATCCCCATGGACATGGGGGCCTGTTGGGAGTTGTAGTGCTGTCCCCTCACACACCCCACCCACCACCACCGCCTTCCCTATGGACATGGGTGCCTGTTGGGAGTTGTAGTGCCGTCCTCTCACACACCCCACCCACCACCACCGCCATCCCCATGGACATGGGGGCCTGTTGGGAGTTGTAGTGCCGTCCTCTCACATACCCCACCCACCACCACCGCCATCCCTATGGACATGGGGCCTGTTGGGAGTTGGACTAGTGACCTCTCACACACCCCACCCACCACCACCGCCATCCCTATGGACATGGGGGCCTGTTGGGAGTTGGACTAGTGACCTCTCACACACCCCACCCTACCACCACCACCATCCCTATGGACATGGGGGCCTGTTGGGAGTTGTAGTGCGGTCCTCTCACACACCCCACCCACCACCACCGCCATCCCTTTGGACATGGGGGCCTGTTGGAGTGGTATAGACGTTGGTGAGTATGTGGACTGCATGCATGGGTTGGGGTCTGGGAGATGTGTCTTCTGAGTTGTGTGAGGCACACCATGTTGTTGTGCTCATGGTGCTTGGTTTGTACTTACCAGCCTCTTCTTCATCCTCAATTCCCTCAAGGGTCTCTGGGTGCAGGATGCTCAACACCTTGTCCTCCCAGTCGGTGTAGGGTAAGGGCTCCGGGGGGGTTCCATCGCCTGTGTGATTTGCCCGGAGATGGTTTTTTGCACGGATGGATTTGACTCGGGTTTTGAGGTCATGCCACCGCCTCTGAATCTCCTGCTTGGTCCGGGGCACGGTCCCAGACGCATTCACCCTGGTGACTATCCGGTCCCACATGTTGTTTTTCCTGGCTACGCTGGTCTGCTGCACTAGGGCCCCGAATAGGTGGTGTTCTACACGTATTCTTTCATCTACCATGACCTTTAACTCGGTGTCTGTGAATTTAGGGTTCTTTTTTGGTGCCATGGTGTGAGGTGCTTGGGGTGTGGGTTTGAGTGAATTGGGAGGTGCAGGTGTGTGGTGTGTAGGAATGGTGTGGTGGGTCTTTGTGTAGTGGGTGTGTTTGGGTGTTGGTTATGTGTAATATATCGGTGTTTGCTGTATGTTCTGTGGTGTCTCTTGCTAGCAGCTATGCTGTGATGCAGAGGATTTCGGGAGTGGGTGGGAGTTATTTTATAGTCTGTGTCTTGGTCCTGTCTGAATGGTTATTGGCAGTCAGGTGCTAGGTGGGTGTGTTGCCTGGTGTGCATTATGTGGTACTTGGGGGTGGGTCATTGTGTCTTGTGATTGGTTTTGATGTTTCAGGTGGGTGGTCGTTCATTTTCCTGTGTTTGGTGTTAACTTCCGTCGCACTGTATGGCATTGGTTTGACGGTAGGGATGTTGTTCGTGTTGGCCTTCCGCTGTGGAGCACGGTTTCTCATTGCATTGGTACCGCAGCGGACGTGGATCGCGGTGGCTATCGGGGTACTTGCGGAGTTATCCTAAGTGCGGACACGGACACTACGCAGGTATAGTGGGAGAAGTGGATGTTCTCGCGGTCATGTGAGTACGCGGCGGTCGGTGTTCTTTCGGTTCCATCCGCTTGCGGCGGTCTCAGGTGTACTCCGACCGCCGCGGACGGGATTTGGTGTGCTCCGTCCGCTGCTATCGGTGTTTCATTCATATATTATCCTAATCGCTTTTGCGGTTTATCCGCGGACCGGTCCGGAGTATCTTGCCACCTTCCTCGGCGGACGGAACACGTTTACGTCCGCGATCCTAATCGACCCCTTATTGTGGGCTAGCTGAGCCCTCACCTGGTTTGAACTATAATTTTTCTTTTTGGTGCTGAATCGTTGGTCCCTCTGTCCTAGTGGTGATGATGATGATGATTTGTTCTTAGAAGTGAAGCTTCTGTCTATTATGAGAAAAATGGTGCGTGTTAAAAAGCAAGCATTCATCAGTTGTGCCAAAAAGTGCAGCAAGACAACACCCTTCCATGGAAAAAGGGACATTTTTATTTTAGAGTAGACAGTCACAAATTATTAGATTGGTTTATTTATTCACATTTCTTCACTCCTAGACAAAATACTAGTGAGTGGTGTATGTCTATATGACATCTAACATTCTTAAATGTACTTTGTAGGTGGAACATCTGGTGCTGGGCCCAGCGCGGAGGTGGAGGAGGAGACTTCTGGGGAGGAGGCGGTGCAAGTGCCGGACGAAACTGCTGTGCGGGTTGCCACAGTAGTGGCGGGCAGTGGTAAGCTCTTATATTCCTTACTTATTGAGTTTGCAGACTGCATAGTGTGCTCCCCGTGAGAAAACGTAAGGTTTGTCCAGATGAGAGACGTGAAGAAGAATGATTGACATATAGTTTGAATGGATGGATGCCTGGATCATGGTACTATCTGACTCTTAGATAGCATTTGTGTATCTAGAGAGAGTAGATGGTCACTGGATGAACTAAGTGTTACTTTCAAGAGCATGTAACACCACACCCGCACATCCGTCCCAGTGTAGGAAAGGCAAGGAAAAGAAGTTGTAATTTTGTCCGTATACTACCATGAATAGTAGCAGTAGTTTGTATTGCAAGCACAGCCTATATCCGGCTATTACGATGGCCACTCACTCACTACCTCTGTTAATAAGTTTAGTAGAACTCGGTCATTCATGTGTGGATGTATCACTGTTCACTCAATAAAAACCATAGCACCTAAAGTCATCCCATATGTAAGCAAATACATACCATGTGCAGTGATAGATAATCAGATTATTTATCTTCTTCATTTTCCTTTTCTAGTATTCATTGGCACTGTAGGGTGAATGTTAAATTAATTAAGCAGAAGCCCTTGTAACAGAGTATTCTCAGTGCCATCCATAATAGAAAGGTAAGAGCATCACCACCTGCATGTACTGGACTGGTACAGTAAGGCAAGTCTGTCTCACTCATCATGGCGGCGTCTGTTTTTCTCGGGTGCAAGTTGACTGCGCTGGCATTATGACGGCTTGCAGAAGTTAATGTTCCAATTTTGCTAAACAAGCGAGAAGAAGAAGAATAAGAGTGGTGTACTGTCATAGTCGACTCTAATGGAGTGAGTCCATAGTGCTCGTAGAATTGATTCCTTAAACTCCCACTAATGTTAGAGCAAGGATGAAGAAGTGGGAGGTTAGATAGATACTGGCCACAATAGTTATGTACTGCGCTTGCAAGTTACTAGTTCTACTGTGACACAACTTTCTGCTGAATCATATTGTGTTAATCTTAAAGAGCATTGGTTACAGACTATGTCTTTCTTTCTTCATATAGATGCTCCTTCCAAACCAACCCGGAAGGAGCTGGCTAAAAGGGCCCCGCAATGGAGGCTGAAGGCCACTGTCGCCAAATATCGGCGGCTGGTGGCCCAGGAGGAGGAGGTCACGCAGACTAGTACGTCAACAACATCCACGGCGACACCTGCATCCTCCTCCGCGCTCCCTGGGTCAGCCAGTCAGCGCAGCAGGTCTCCAGCGGTACGGAGCCGGGGTATCGCAGCCACCCGCCACTACCAAGCAGCAAAGAAATCAGCTGCCCCCCACAGCAGTTACAAAAAAAGGATGCACCGCCTTTCCCTGAGGTTTTCCTACCTCGAGCAGGAGCTCCTCAACACCAAAACCCTGCTCGAGACCCTCCGCAAGGAGCATGCCGATTTGGCCCAAAAAGTCAACAGCAGCCAGCAGTAGGAGGAGACTGTCCCTTGCCCCTTTTTAAAGACTTCTGGGGGGTGGGAATTGGGAGTTGGGTTTTCTACTTTTTTGGACTTCGTTTTCAGGGGCATTCGTTGGGGTTTGGGAGGGGGGGTGGGTTGGGTCTTGCAGGAGATTATTTATGTTAGGGATATCTAAATATATTTTAAAATTTATCTTAGCATACGTGTTTTTTACTGCTTTTGAGGCTGGTGGGTGGGGGTTTAACAGTCCAGAAACTTAAGTGGCATCTTGATTCAAGTTGTGTAAGTACTAATGGCCCAAATGTTTTCAAAACTAAGTGCCTCTCACAGTGTAAGTGAATTCAATAGTCCTAGGACCGTCAGTCTCCCGTCTCTCCGAGTCCTAATACTCCATTATACTACCTCCCCCCAAACGCTTATCTTACCTATAATTTGCGTTTGGAAATAGGGCTAGCCACAGGGCTGGCTGCACGCCAAATGGCGATTAAGGTTGGCAATCCTGGGTGGATGAAATGTCATCGTTGCAGTGGTACTTGTGGTGTTACACAGTGGCAGTTGCAGCATCTGAAAAAAAAATGAAACCTTGGTTGTCCTTACCGTAGCATTTGAACGGTACGATAGAGAATATAGCAGGTGACAGTACACTAGAACAGTGCCACAATGTAGCCTAACAAATGGTAAAGTATTGAAAGTATAACTAGTACTTGCGTTGAATTTCTTTGACATTGGCTACTACTACAACAAAATAGTACCGAAGGTGAAGGACACAGCAGCGTAATAATTTGCCACGTCTAGGAGGAGGATGTTCTTGATGACCAATCAAGTTGATAGCGCACATGAAAATCTGGTTTCATTTGCCAATAGTGACTGAGTGTCAAGCTGAGTAAGAATAGGATATATCCTCGGATTCCTTCACCAGCCTGTTGCTATGACCTTATCCTCCCCAGCAAGTGTGTGGAATTATTGCTGTCATTTAGTCACACATTAATCAAAACCACACAGCCCGGGGGAAGAGGGTTAGGGTTTGGAAAATGGATGGGAATGGGGAATTTTGGGAACGTTTTGTTGAGAGAAGAAAAAAAAAGCACAGCATGGACAAACAATAATTGAAGATAAAGAAATCTTTGGGTACAAAGCTAACCATAAATCTTTTAAGTGACATAAAGGAAGTGCATGCACTACTGCATGCATGGTTACTGAAAAGTAAGTAGTACTTTCGACAACTGTGAATGAAAGAATGAGACAGTACAGGGCTGCAGTAATAATTATGCGTTTTCACTTGCCTATCTCTGCACTCAGAGAAACACTTCTTACATTAAATTAGGTTTAAAAAATAGCACAAGTAAAACCTATAGAATGGCTGTAGGGATGAATTTAGAAGCAGAGATCAAAGAAATGCAGAGTCACACTCAGAAGTTCACAGCAATAATATTACTTAAAAGATAATTAGAAAAGAACGGATACTGTATCTGTATGTTGTTGTAGTTGTCCTGTTGAATTTGGTAAGTTGCATGCATCAAACCATTCCTCTTATTAGCGGGACTCCTCCATTCTAGCTGATGCTCTGTCTATCAATATTGGTGACCAGAAGACACCCTGTCCACTGCCTGCCTGGCGGATGCTGAATTGCGGCTCGCTAATGTGAAGCCTGACTTCATCCTTTTTTTCCCATTGCACAGACTGAAACCCGGCCTGTAATTATTGATGGAAAAACAGAAAGTGATATTAGAACACCACTGACAAATAAATATAAGGTATGTACGCTGTGTAGTGCAAAAAGTCACACTTTGAGTTTCCTAATAGACAGTACAATATTTTTGAAAGTGCGTACTTTGTCTGAGTCTCCTTTTGAAGGATAAATTAGTATGGGCAAATTAATTTAGCGGATCTTTCCCCTCAAGCTAGGTGTACTGTAAACTGTGTTTTAGAACAAAATTAGACCTCCCCAGCAGTGCTCCCAGACCCTTACTAAACCCAGTCGCAAAAATGTAGAAGACCCCCAATCAGATCACAAAAAACGAGGCCTAGTAGAAAAATGGGGACAAAACGTACTTTGAAAGTAAAGTAGGCCCAAATCCCCCCTTACCCACCGTGGATTGTATTCAAACCACTTGCAAGCAAGCAAAAGTATCCATACCCAGCATCGCTCCAAGACTCGCAAACCCCCCCAAAAACAGCCCCCCGCCCAAACACATGCAATACAAATTCTGCTAACCCTAACGAGCCCTAAGTTAAGAATAGTGGCAATAGCTTTCTTTAACTAGGCCAAATCACCCCTTTCCCACCATGGATTTGCTTCAAACCACTTGCAACCAAAATTAGTCAAGTCAAGTCAAGTCAAAGAATTTATATAGCGCTCTACATACCCAGAGGGTCTCAAGGCGCTTGAGGAGGGGAGGGGAATTACTTGTCAAATATCCACGTTTTAAGTTGCTTTCTGAATGCTAGGTGATTCTGGGTAAGGCGAAGGTGAGTGGGAAGGGAGTTCCAGGTTTTAGTCGTTGGTGAGTGATAGGATCAGTTGAGTATTGTCCGCGTAGGAGATGATGTTGAGGTTGTGTTGGCGTGCGATGGTCGCGAGGGGGCTCATGTATACGTTGAAAAGGGTGGGGCTGAGTGAAGATCCTTGTGGCACGCCGCAGATGACTTCAGTGGCCTCTGACTTGAATGGTGGGATGCGGACTCTCTGGGTTCTTCCGGTGAGGAACGAGGTGATCCATTCTAGTGCTTTTCCTTGGATTCCAATGTTTCTGATGCGCTGTAGAAGGGTGTTCCACGAGTGCTCTAAGACCCCAGAACTCAGTAGCAAAAATCTAGAACACCCCGAAACACATGCAATCCTGCTGCTTGTGCTAACCCTAACGAGCCCTAAGTTAATGTGCCAAAACGCTTTTCAGCATGGATTTTCTCCAAAACTCTTTTATCCGGTATTAGACCTTCCAAGCAATGCCCCAAGACCTGCCAACCCACCCACAAAAAAGCAGAACAGCCCCATACAGGCAAAAAGAATAAAATGGAAAATCTCATACTTTGATATTTTTGGCCTTCTTTCAATTCTGTCCAAAGGCGCTGTGCAGGTAGGCCCTAACTCCCCTTGTCCACTGTGGATTTCCTGAAAAACAAATGCAATCCACAGTAGACTGTGCCAGCAGTGCTCCCAGACCCCAAAACCCACCCACAACAAACTAAAAGCCCGCCAAACAGCACCCCAAAGACAGGCAAGTGATCAAAAGCGCAAAATCTTTTTCTGCTCCGATTTTCTCCAAACCACTTTTATCCGGTATTAGACCTTCCCACTAATGGCCCCAGAGCCGTCAACCCAGTCGAAAACAAGTAGAATACCCCCAAACAGCCAAAAAGCAAAACTTCAAAAATGGGCACTTAGAAATGTTCAGGCAAATTTCCAAAATAACTCCACGCGCGCTCTGCAGCTAGGCCCTAACTCCCCTTTGCCACCATGGAATTGCTTCAAACCACTTGCAATCAAAAGTATCCATACCCAGCGTTGCTCCAAGACCCCAAAACCCACCCACAAACACCAGGAAGCCCCCCAAACAGGCCCTCGAAAACATGATAGTGAGCAAAAAGGCAAAACCTTTTTCCTCATGGATTTTCTCCAAACCACTTTTATCCGGTATTAGACCTTCCCAGCAATGCCCCAAGACCCGCCAACCCAACCGCAAAGAGGCACAAAACTCCAAAACAGGCCAAAAGCAAAAATGGAAAATCTCATACTTACAATATTTTTCGGCCTTCTGTCCAAACGCGCTGTGCATCTAGGTCATTTCTCCACTTTTCCACCATGGATGTCCTGGAAAACAAATGCAATCAACATTAGACTGTGCCAGCAGTGCTCCCAGATCCCAAAACCCACCCCCAAACACCAGGAACCCACCCAAACAGGCCCCCGAAAACACGATAGTGAATAAAATGACAAAAACTTTTTCCTCATGGATTTTCCCCAAACCACTTTTATCCGGTATTAGACCTTCCCAGCAATGGCCCGAGAGCCGTCACCTCGCCCGCAAAGAAGTAGAACACCCCCACAAGTGCAGAGTCCTTCTTCATTGGGCGTAATCCAGCCATCTGCTTTGCAGGAAGTAGGAGTCTGGAGGAGGAGGATAGAGGAGCATGTTCTTGTGAACTTGTGAACCTGAGGAATGCAGACTGCGGCACCTTCAAATCAATAAGCAAATAAGTGAAGACAGTTCTGCTGATGGGCTTGTTTTTGTGATTAGGTGATTATTTTTTTTTTATAAAGACTTTGCAAAACAAAGAAAGACAGACACACAGGAATAAAAGTGAATAAGGACGAAAAAGATAGTTATTGATTCATTGGCTCATTTTCAGGGCTCGGTGTCAGGGAAGAAGAGTTCGTCCTCATACTCTGCGAATTCAGGCGGGAGTAGGTCACCTAACAGAGAACTTCCCTCATCTAAGTTGGTGTCCTCCTCGTCTTCTTCCTGCGTGTATTCTTGTATTTTGTAATCTGGTGGTATGAGGTGCTGATTCATCTTGATCATTGTTAACCTCTCCACATTTTTGGGCGAGAGGTCCTTTTGCAAGTTACAATTCCATCAGCAGCACTGAAAACACGTTCAGAAGACACACTTGCGAGTGGGCAAGACAAGAAATTTATAGCCAGATGGAGATCTCTGGCCACAATTCTTTTTTCCCATGCCAATACGCCAATGGGTCATCATGAACATAGACCTCTATTGAGTCATTCAGATAGTCCTGCACCATCGACTCAAGGTTCTCCACGGTTCCTCCACTTTGCTTACTTTTTGCTGGGACCTTTTGAGAAGCAAACCCAAGCTGAGTTAGCCAATCCTCTTCTTAACACAATGTTACTGTTGTGTCTGGTACAGATGATCTGGTTGCTGGTGTCTTTAACGGCTGAGAGGGAAAATCACTCACTTCTGCCACAGCCACAGGTGCAGAAGTGGATTCTTTTGTCTCCGGATTGCCTACTGATGCTGATGTACTGCCTTTTCCTTCAATTTCCTGCCATTCTCTTTCAAACCTCATGGCTGACATAGCTAGCCAACGTTTGTACTTTGAAACTTCTGCGTCACCAAAAGGAAAGAATACTTTGCCTGCCAGTGCCTTTTTGTAGCGTGGATCCAGAATAGTAGCACAAATGTAATGCTATTCTGTGTGGATCTTTTGAAGATGTTCATCGCAAAGTAGGCGCTCTAATAATTTCTCCGCCAAATCAAAAGCTTCTTGCTTTTCTTCATCTTTTTGAAAAGTAGAAGACACCGCCTTCAGTTGGTGCTCTAGCATGTGCAACAATGGGATAGCTTTTCCCAAATTACAGTCCTCCCTGCTGACTGCACGCGTGAAGACCTCAAAAGGACGAAGCATGTCAGTCAGGCTTTGAACTAGCTTCCATTGCTCCGCATGTATCCTCAGGTCCTTCATAGCTGCACCCTGTCTAAAGAAATACTCATCCACTACCGCACACTGCTCATACAGATGCTCAAGCATGTAGAAGGTTGAGTTCCAACGTGTTGCCACCTCCTGGATGAGTGCTTTCACTGGCAGTTTATGTTGATGTAGCAGGCCCTTCAGATGCTTCCGGGCCTTAAAAGAATGTCTGAAATGTGTGCACCTTCTTTGGCAGGTGGTCAGTAACTCGCACACTGGACTTTCTTCACTCAAGAATTTTTTAACAACCAGGTTTATACAGTACGCCAAACAAGGCACTCTGAAATAGTTACCCATATCCATGGCCTTAACTACATTGGCGCCATTATCCGTGGAAACATAAACAATCGTGCGTTTTCTTGGGGACAGCCATTGAAAGACCTTTGTGTTAAACTCCTGCAAAATGTTTTCTCCTGTATGACTTGTCTCCATGCCAAACATTGCTAGTGTTGCATGTTTCCGAGCAGCTTTAAAAACGTTGTCCGGGTCAACACCTGCGTTTAGCTTTGCTTTAACCCTGAAAAAGAGACCCAGTGTGCAGTGATGCACATGTAATCAGTGGCTGCGCAACTGGTCCACATGTCTGTTGTCAGATGTATAGTGTGAACAGCACTCTTCTGCAAAGCTGCCCCAATCACCTTCAGCACATCTTCATGTAGTGCTGGAACCGCAACTCTGGCAAATTATAACCGGCTAGGAACCTTCCATTTAGGGCAGAGCATTGCCACTAATTCAAGAAAACCAACCCCTTCCGCAAAAGAAAAAGGGAGAAGGTCCAGCGCTAGCATTTTTGCCAGCTTAGTGTTATACAGACGCGCCGTTGGGTGGTTGCTTTGAAATGGCGCATTTGAAAACAACATGCTTCTAATGGTGGGCTGGACCATGATTTTACGGGATGATGATGATGATGACTTCTTCGACCCAGTTACGCTCGGTGATGATGAACTTTTTCGCATTGGTGTCTCACTCTCTCCCACACTCTTAGTGTGGCTCACAGGGGGTGTGCTGCTGACAGGGGTACTAGGTGTACGTGAAGTGTTTGACGCTTCTTCCTCCTTGTCATCATCAGACGAAACATCAACGGATACAGTTTGTTGACTTGCAATTCTGGCTTCCTTGATCTCCTTTAGGTGTGCATGCCATTGGACAGTGTGCTGTCTTTCAAGATGACCTCTCTGGCCTCCGATACCATAGTTGGTACCAAGCTTACCACGACTAACTGCAAGCTTACAAATGCTACAAATGGCTATGTTTTCCCTTGTTGTGCAAACACTAAAGAAGTCCCAAACTGCGGACTTCAAATGTCTGTGGGGGGCGGAGGAGGCGATACTGGTCATGCTGCAAATGCCAGATGAAGTGGAGGATGTGTGTTGCCAAACTTTACTACGTTGTGCACTTGCAGCACCCCTAATTGAGAAAATGGAGGTCGAGGTGAATGGAGGTCCCTTCTGGCAAGAAAATATGGAAGCGGTAGGTGGTGGTGTATTAGTTGACTGCAATGATGGTGGTCCCATTTCCTCCTCGTCGACAACATCACGCTCAGCAGCTTTACAGGCTAGGGTAAAAATGTCTGTTTGCTGCATGCCCGCTGAGCCTGGAGTGACGTTTATGATGACTGCGTCGTCGTCGTGAGAGTCTTCATCAGCAGGAGTAGTATACGCCACTTCTTCTTCAGCACACTCCATAAGTACGAGAGTTTCGGGGACCTTCCTTTTACGCCTAGCTACCTCTGTCAGATCATGGTGTGCCTCACTCTCAGACGGCAGTGGTGGTTCCCAATTTGGATCCATATCATCAGAAGGAAGGGGGTTTGAAGAAGCAGTAGACACCATCCTTGATCTTTTCCTTGCTAGGGATGTGGAATACAATGAATGATCAGGAGGAATGGCTTCCTCAAATGATACCTCGGCTTGAATGTTGATTTCCTGATGTGCCCCTACTTCGGGAGGAACAACTATTGTGGGCACTTGTGCCGCTCCATGCACCTCTGCTTGCACATCTCCTTGTGCTGCCTCTCCTTCCACATGTACTTGGGCTTGTACTTGCACATGTGGTTGTTGTTGCGGCTGTGGTTGTTGAACACTCGTCAGATGAGTTACAACAACCTGTGTTGATTGAGGGACATTGCTGCTACTTTCTTGCGATGAGCCAACATCACTGGTCGATGGTGATTGAACAACTAGACTGGCTGCCTCTAAAGCACTCAAGGGCTTGGACTTAAGTTGGCGTGGTGGTGGTGGGACTGAGCCCAATGGAGCGGGGGTGCTGCTCCCAGCTTGGTCCCCAGCAGACGCCGCTGCTGCTGCAGGCGTACTTTTTTTTCCCAAAAAATGCGGCGGTCGGCACACCAGTCTCCTTGGTAAGTGGCGCCACTTGCTTCTTCTGCTCCTTACTGGCAACTTTCTTGAATCTGGGGATCACGGTTCGCTCCCCGGGGCCGGCGGCAGATTAACCCAGCACCATGTGACTCTGGGCAATAGCTTGCTTAATCTTCCCGACGGCCCCCAGCGCCTAGAGACCCTAACGGGTGATTGTGCGCTTTAAAAATGTGTCTTATTATTATTATTATTATTGCTAGAGGAGCTACTGGGAACTTTTTTGGGGGCCATCTTCTGTAGATGTCAGAACAGCAGGCTGCAGTTGCATGAGTTGCAGAGTTGTCTTGTCTGTGGCAACACGTGACGTTGCGTGACGTTATGCTGCACACACCGCTGCAGGACTTCTTCCTGGCACTGGTGGTTCTCTTGTGCACCTAAAAGCATTGGAAGACAGAGGAACATCAGTTACACACCACAAAAAGTCAAAAACACACAAAAATCAGCACAATCCCATGCCATCCATGCCCTCCATGATGTTTACATTAAAGACAGAGACCCCACAGAAAGACTCAGTCCATGCACCACTCACTAGCCCTGGGCAAAAGGCCCCAACAGAAGCCAAACAAATCGAAAAACACACAAAAATCAGCACAATCCCATGCAATCCCATGCCAACAACTTCAGGAAACTTCTTAAGACATGGGTCTACAAACTATCAGACTCCTCTGTCCTGGCTGCCATCTAGCTCTATCTTTTATTCACCACTTTTCTCAGTTATTCCTCCGTAACTCGCCCAGCGCCATGATGCTCCCCTGGGAGCGAACGCTCGCGCTTTACAAATACCCACAAAATATCAAATATCAAATATCCATGCCCTCAATGATGTTTAAATTCAAGACACCCCACAGAAAGACTAGGCCCAATCACCACTCACTACCCCTGGGCATAATGGATGAAAGCTATGCAAAATGGGTGCAGGCCTGAGAACACTGCCTGTATTCAAAATGGCCCCTTGCCCCCCAGCACATGGCCAGGGCCTGCCTGTACCAGCACTCAAAATGGCCCCCACCCACATGGCCAGTCCCCATCAACACCCCAAAAAATCGAAAAACACACAAATATCTCCACAATCGAATGCCATCCATGCCCTCCATGATGTTTACTTTAAAGAGACCCCACAGAAAGACTCAGTCCATGCACCACTCACTAGCCCTGGGCAAAAGGCCCCAACAGCAGCCAAAAAAATCGAAAAACACACAAAAATCAGCACAATCCCATCATGCCATTCATGCCCTCAAAGATGTTTAAATTCAAGACACCCCACAGAAAGACTAGGCCCATGCACCACTCACTACCCCTGGGCATAATGGATGAAAGCTAGGGAAAATGGGTGCAGGCCTGAGAACACTGCCTGCATTCAAAAGGCCACTTGCCCCCCAGCACATGGCCAGAGCCTGCCTGTACCAGCACTCAAAATGGCCCCCACCCACATGGTCAGTCCCCATCAACACCCCAAAAAACACACATAAATCACCACAATCCAATGCCACCCATGCCCTCCATGATGTTTACATTAAAGAGACCCCACAGAAAGACTAGGCCCATGCACCACTCACTACCCCTGGGCATAATGGATGAAAGCTAGGGAAAATGGGTGCAGGCCTGAGAACACTGCCTGCATTCAAAATGGCCCCTTGCCCCCCCAGCACATGGCCAGGGCCTGCCTGTACCAGCACTCTCAAAATGCCCCCCACCCACATGGCCAGTCCCCATCAACACCCCCAAAAATCGAAAAACACACAAAAATCACCACAATCCAATGCCGTCCATGCCCTCCATGTTGTTTACATTAAAGAGACCCCACAGAAAGACTCGGTCCATGCACCACTTACTAGCCCTGGGCAAAAGGCCCCAACAGCAGCCAATAAAATCGAAATACACACATAAATCAGCACAATCCCATGCCATCCATGCCCTCAATGATGTTTAAATTCAAGACACCCCACAGAAAGAATAGGCACATGCACCACTCACTACCCCTGGGCATAATGGATGAAAGCTAGGCAAAATGGGTGCAGGCCTGAGAACACTGCCTGCATTCAAAATGGCCCCTTGCCCCCCAGCACATGGCCAGGGCGTGCCTGTACCAGCACTCAAAATGGCCCCCATCCACATGGCCAGTCCCCATCAACACCCCAAAAAAATCGAAAAACACACAAAAATTAGCACAATCCCATGCCATCCATGCCCTCCATGATGTTTACATTAAAGAGACCCCACAGAAAGACTCAGTCCATCCACCACTGAGTACCCCTGGGCAAAAGGCCCCAACAACAGCCCAAAAATCAAAAATTCCAGAATTGTAGTTGCAACAACTGTAATGCCCCAAAGAAACTTGCTTGTGAAATCTATAATCCAAAAGTGATCCAAAGAAAGTCGAAAAGGCCTCAAATCCAAATATCCAGCAGCATCCACAAAAAGTAATCCTTCCAGGTCAAGATCCAAATCAAAGTGACCAGCACATGAAGAAGGCACTGGGAGGAGCCTGCTGGACAGGAACAGGAAGTTGGAGACTGTGGGGCACTTCCTTCCCCCCCACCCCCAATGGATTCCTTGCAAAAAAAAGGCAGGCAAATGTCAACCTGAGGAGTTATTCTGATAAAAATCATCATTTTCAGAAGGTTTTATGCTGCTTGCTGGTGGACTTCTTGTGCAGAATTGCAAATTTTGCAATTTTGCGAGTGCGAGATTGTTGCTGCCCGCCGCATCTACGTGTTCGCAATTGCGAGCTCTCACGATGCGTGCTGTGCAAGGTGGCAAGCCGCGATGACGTAATCGCGGTCGCCAAACTCCCGCGGGATCCCGCAGCAAGATCCAAAATGGCGCAGCACAGGCAAAATATGAAGAAAAGAGACTCTGCAACCGCTGAATGATGGTAAGTGAGCGCAGCGCGCCGCAATATTGTATCACCAAGCAAAAAAATCCGCTGCGTGCGAATTTTTGAATTTTCGGCAAATTCGCGAGAGTTTGCGGATTGCGAATTTGCCGAAAATCCGCAAATTCCGCCAGCGGAACGGATTTTACGCCCATGCTTAGGAATTAGTTACCCCTCTGCAAACGCACCAGGGGCTTGCATTGTAGATAGTTGTAATGAGACAACGCCCCTTTTTACACCTCTGTGCAACGCAGCCCCTGGCGCATACTAGAGGTTCCTGGTGGGCTACTTGGCCCCCAGGGACCCCAAGTATGCAAGGGGACTTAATCCCCCAACTTAGAACACACTTCGGAGTGCGTTTGCACAGTGGTGAAGGTAGGGGGCGGGGCTTGAGGTGATATGAGTGCAAACATGCACTGTGGCTCGTTTTAAGTTGAGGAATTAATTCCTCTTCAATCCAGAGGTCCCCTAGGGTCCAACTAGTCCAGCAGGTACCTTCAGTAAGCGCCACGGAGCTGCGTTGCAGAGTGTTGTAAAAAGGGGGAGTGCCCTCTGAACAGCTCTCTGCAACACAGGTCCCTGGCGCATACTAGAGGTACGTGGTGGGCTAGTTGGCTCACAAGGGACCTCAGGATTGAAGAGGAATTAATTTTCCAACCTAAAACGCGCCACAGGTCGTGTTTGCACACCTCAGGACCCTCCCTCTTCCTTCACTATTGAGCAAAATATTCCTCTAAAATCAGCCGAACTACGAATTCCGTTTTACTAACCCGTTATCAGGAGAGACCTCAGTGCTGCATCTTTCAGCCCACTACTGATCCTGAAAAGTAATTCTAATTGTAGTTACAGTAACTTGAATTTCCTTCCATAAGATATCATTGCCTGCTATATAAAATACATATAAATTAAAAAAATATAAAAAAAGTATATATATTACATTTTCAATATTTTTAAAACATTTTTTTTCAAATTATATTAAAAAAATCTAATGTAATTTAAAAAATAAAATATCTAAAGATAAATACTTTAAAATAATGTAGTAAATCAGTATAAAAAATATAACAATTAATACATTTAAAAATTATCATTTACACAACCTTTGAAATTCACTGAAAAAACTATAGGTTTCAGCCACGTTATAGTTTGGAATTAGCATTTAAAAAACCTTAGAAATTTACAGATAAAAACATAGGTTTCAGCCACATTATAGTTAGGAATAAGCATTTAAATAACCTTAGAAATTCACTGAGGCTTAGTCAGACGTTCGGGGCAAGATGGTGGTCTGGCCGTAGACCGAAGTGCAGCACAACGCCAGAGCTCCGCTTCTACTAGTAAATCAAGATTGCTTCAAGCGGGAAAACGTCGAGCCATGAAAAACGATGGTAATCAGCAATGAAAACGAAACGGAGCAATAAGACTAACTAGATAAAGAAAAGGAGAACCCCCCCCCCCTCCCCGAAAACACAGAGAAAAGTTCTTTTTTATGCCTAGCACTGAACGGACTGAAACAGACTGAAACCCTTAGTCATACCTGAAAATCCAGCAAAACTCACAGGTGAATCGGGAGAAATTCTGGGCGCAGGCTGTGAAACGCCAAATCTAAGGAAACGTTTACTCGAGACATTGGACCTGACTGAAAGGCTGCAGGCATTGCTTGGCTGGATTGTTTGTGAGATCGAGGGTGGAACTACACACCGGTGCTCCCAATTGACACGCCTGAGTCAGAGTCGGACTCAGCAAACATTCAGCGTCCCCTGCGTGCAGGAATCTAAGGCGGAGTGTGAGTCAGAGGCGACGTCTGTATTTTTTGCCTTTCACGAGCTACTACAGGATCAGAGGAAATTTATCACAGAATATCTATATTTAGCAGTGGGACGGGCAGTGTGTAGGCTGATATTCTCGCCCCCTAATCCAGCTGCGGCAACCGGGTGTTGCAGTACCAGGATAGCAGCAACTACTAACATGCCTTCTAAAGCCGCGTCTGCAGCAGCAGCCCGCTCGAGATTAGCGAAGGCTGCCAGAGCTCTGCGCGAGGCTGAATTAGAAGAACTACAGCAAACTCAGGATATCTCACAGAAAATAGCAGGATCTGTATCTGGAGGTAATACAACCATGAAACCTAGAAGTAAAAAGCAGCCTAATGCTTCTGCTGAGTCCACACCACGACAAGAGGTGCTAGCGTCCAAACGCAAAATACATAAAGATAACATGCCAACAATGGCTACACCAGGAAACTCTGTGATGGATTTATTGCTGCGAAAACAAGGTGCTTCAATAAACGCCTCCCCCAACTCTCAACACTCCAATCTGTCACCAATGCTTGATCTGGAAGATGTCAATAAGGCTGTGGGATCACCAAAACGTGCGCAGCCGGCTACGACCGCCAAAACTGTGTGTACACAAGTAATTGGAGAGCCGATTGAGGTGGCGCTTGATGTAAATAACACTGTTGGTTCACCTTCTAATACTTCACCTTCTAATACTGGTATTGGTCAACAAATAGCCACGGAAAAGCATAGCATGTCATTCTCTGGGGCAGGAGAGAATATCATGGGTGTAGCGAAACTGTGGTAGGGCAAACTATTTTGATCTCCGCTGCAAATACGCCTGAAATTTGTAGCCAGGAGATAAATGAGACTGGGGCTAGAAATGAGCGAATTAGAACAGACACACTGCTACCTACCCCAGCTATTATAGCTTGTGGCCAATTAGCTACGGATCCATCACCTCAGTCACTAGACACTGAAAATAATGAACCTAATGAACACAATGATGGCGAACAACCAACATCCAATGCTGACCTGAAAAATTCTAATCATCTTGCTTCAATTGAAGGTGAAAAATAGACAAATGTATTCTACTCATTCTCAGACGAGACAGGAGTAGAGGTTGAGTCAAAATCTAGATCACTTGATAATGAAGATGAAAAATTAAGTGAAGAATCCGAAGATGAAAATTACGAATCTCTGCTTTTTTCTAACACCTCTAACACTTCAGATGAAGGAAGTCTCGTGGAGGGTTTACAGCTCAATACAATCAGATCTAAGGCTAAAATAGCATGCAGGCTGAGTCTTCGAGTGCGGGTTGAGCATCCTGCTACCTCTCGAACCAATATGCAAACTACTCAAGCTGCTGAAGGGTTAGAAGCAGACGGTGACATTGTCAATAACCAAGAGATCCCCTTAAATGCGGTTTAAACTATATTACAGGCTATTGCTGCTCACAGAGACCAGACAGCTATTGACAGCAAACGATCCCGGGCAGCTATACGCAAAGTTCAAGGGGTGGTTAAAAAACTGCCTAAGACATGTAATCAAATTGGGGAAAGAGTCACCGAAATAGAAGCAAGGGTACTCTCCGCAGAAAACGAAGTAACAGCAAATTCAGGGAAAATCAATTTGCAAGATGCAGAATTAGTTGACATTAAATGGAAGCTGGAGGATTTTGAGAATCTGCAGCCCAATAACAATCTATGCATACTGGGGGTCCCCGAAAAGATGGAGGGTGCAAATATACGCTCATTTGTTGTGGAACTACTTAGCAAGGCAATGCCGGAATTAACAACCTGGGATTGGGACGTTAAAGTTCAGCGTGCTCATCGAATGCCTTTTAACCTACCGCCCAAACCAGGACTATATCCTCGTGCTATCTTAGTGTACTTTGGTAATTTTTTGCTAAGGTAAGCAGTAGCAGAAAAAGCAAGACCTGATCACAAATTAACCGTTAATGAAATTACCTTTTTTACGAGATCTGATTTTTGTCATGCTACTGTTGAGAGACGTTGGCGCTTAAGGTCATTAATCAAACCCTTTCAAGAGAAAGGAGCCCAAGCATTTTTGAATAACCCAGCTAAGCTTAAGGTTGTGTGGGGTGGCATAACCAAATTCTTTGTTTCGGAGATCAAAGCCAAAAACTATCTAGAGGATCTTCATTAATAATCTGAATAGAAAAGAATATGAATTGAAAACTGGATTTCTAATTTATGCCTGACGGTACTGCTAAAACTTAGAATAATTCTTATACCTAAATACTTTCTTACGATTTATAGGCTTTTTCTAAATATGCTTAGGAATGTTGAAAAATGTTTAGTAATATGCTTTCTTGTTTTTTTTTTTTTTCTCTGGTATATTTATTGTTTCTAAATTTTTCTTTACATCATTACATCATGAAATTATTCATTTTTCTTCTCACTTAGTTGAAGCGGTAGCTCAGGTGTTACACTGCATCCATCACTAGTCAGACTCTGGTAGAGTCTGATGGCCTACACCTTGGGTGGGGGAAAGGAGTGGGCGGGGTGGTAGGGGTTGCTAGGGGGGTTTGGGGGGGGCTGGTGGGGCACTCAAACAAAAAATAAAAATGAACCAGATCTGAAGACAGAACAATACGATAACTTTCTTTTTTTCGAATATACTAAAAAAAAAATTTGTGTATAATGACTGATCATAATAACAAGACACCAAAAGAATCTCTTGGTCAATTTTTCATGATAAATAATGGGTAAGTGGGTTATACAAACATGGAATGTAGGGGGCTATTGAACAGTGAGAAACAACGTCGGTTCGCAGAACTAATTGGCCTGAATCCGGTAGATATACTATGTCTCCAAGAGACACATGTGCCATGGGCTCGGAGATCATTATTGAAAGTAAGAGGTTATAATCTGTTAGCTGCATCAACGCAGTCATCAAATATAAGAGGAGTTGCAATCCTAGCTAAATCACACTTAGGTGGGCCGGTACGTCACCTCTCTGACTCTCATGAAAGATGGGCAATTGTAAAACTTGCCATAGGCATCACTATTTGTACCATCTATGGCTCTAACCAAGATGACCCTACAATTTTCACATTTCTTGAATCAGAACTCGCCACTTGGCAGGGCCCTCTAATTATGTGTGGGGATTTCAATATCTCTCTTAATCCTATGCTCAATAACATTAGTTTTACTCAACAGACCTATACAGGCCGGAAACCTAAAGTATATAAAGCAATTAGGAGACTGGTGAATAGTTTGGGATTAATTGATATATGAGAGGAAAAAAATCAGAATACCCAGAATGCTGGATACACATATTTTTCGCATCCACACCAAAAGCACGTTCGTATAGATTATGTATTCACAACTAGAGATCTAGCCACGCAATCCTCTATCAGTAAATACCCCAGAATTATATCAGACCATAACGCCCTGGCCTTCACAATGAAAATAGAAATGTCAACTAACAAACCTAGACAATGGACTTTTGATCGCAAATTGCTCTCTAACAATGACTATATTTACTATATTAGTAATTGGACAGAGGAATTTTTTAACATTAATCGCTTTAGCGCCGCAAGGAATGTGGTATGGGACTGCTATTAATCAGCACTTAGGGGTGAAACTATAAGCTTTCAAGCTAGAGCTAAAAAACAAAATACCATGAACTATAGCTTGAAACTCACGGCCCTAGCAGAGGCAGAAGAAAGTCACACCTTGATCATCTCACAAAGGTTAGATGCAAAACAATCTATGTATCAATTATCATTGTTTAAATCGGAGCTGAATGCAAGCCTTAGTGAAAAAGCGGCCCAAACTTATAAAGCATACAGGAAAGATGTCTACGAGAATGGGGAGAGAGTTGGTAGGCAACTGGCTCTGCGCACTAGACAAAAGAATGTTTCTAGCTATATCAGTCAGATAACTGATAGTGGTAGAACCTATACTGACACTCCTGACATCATTTATCAATTTCAACAGTATTATCAAAAACTCTATACTGAAGAAACTAAATCTACTGACAATTAAATATTCTGTTTTCTTGATAATCTCCTTCATAACCATGAGGCATCAAAAATCTTAAATTATACTACTAGAGATGATTTAGAAAATGAAATCACCCTACATGAAGTGGAAAATGCTCTGTTATCACTCTCATCGGGCAAAGCAGCTGGACCTGATAAAATACCAATAGACCTGTATTAGATACTTAGTCGTCAAATATCTCCCCTGCTTCTTGATCTCTTTTTGGGAATACAATGGAATGGTGTATCACCACATTCTTGGAAAGAAACAAATATAATTCTCTTCCCTAAGAAAGGAAAACCCCCTGAGCAATTAACTTCATATCGCCCTATTTCTTTGATAAATTTTGACTCTAAATTATATGCCAAAGTGATGGCCACAAGACTGAGCAGGGTTATTGAACAACTGGTCTCCCCTTGGCAGCATGGCTTCGTTCCTAGTAAAGGCACTACCGATCATACATGTAGGGCTATTGCCCTCTTTGATGCCATGTCTGTCACAGGGGGTCGGATGTCAATGATCTTGCTGGATGCCGAAAAGGCTTTCGATCGTGTCTCGTGGAGCTTCCTTTGGGCAGTTATGGTACATAATAATTTCGGCCCCAAATTTATTAAAGCCATTAAATCTATGTATATATCTCCCAGAGCCAAACTTCAGATGTTAGGAACTGAGTCTGGTTATATTAACATCACAAGGGGCACCAGACAAGGGTGCCCATGCTCACCCCAATTATTTGCATTGTATATAAATCCATTAATTTTAAAAATTCTTGAGAGTCAATCCATCAACCCAATTATTTGTAATCAATATGCGACAAAAGTTCTGGCATATGCCGATGATATCGCGGTTATTACATCTGACTCGATTGAGGCTATGGAGGAAATAGTGTCCCTCACCTCTGAATATGGTATCCACTCAGGGTTTTCACTGAACCGGGGGAAGACAATTGTACTATGTACCGACAACATTAATTATATCGATCAGAGAAGAGCTGATAGAGCTACCTACTTAGGAATTACTATTAGCACTGATGTTAAGGTAATAAATGTTCTTAACTATAACCCTCTTATTGAAAAAATCTAAAAAGATCTGGATCGGGTTAATGGTTTACACTTATCAATCATTGGAAGAGGCAATTTTCTTAAAATGAATGTGCTGCCTAGATGCTTATATCTGTTCCGTGCAATTCCCTTTGCAGTAGACTCCAAAACCTTAAAAACACTCGACTCTCTTATGAGTAAATTTGTTTGGCAACAGGGAAAGATCAGGAGATCCCACAAGCTATTATCATTACCGAGAGATAGAGGTGGGCTTGCCGTTCCCAATACAAGTCTATATCATTGGGCAGCACTCTTTAAACAAATGTCACCCATGTTTAACTATAGTCCTGAGATAGCTATCGTGGACGTCAGTAAAACACCATCAATTTATGAGTTAGTTCTCGGAAGAGATGTAAATGGGCTGTTTTTACAACAAACAGAAGCCAAATATATTAGAAAGATATGCAAATTTGAAATTGTAAGCAGTGCTTGGAAGGTTTGGGCTAGGATTGTTAAACATATGAAAATTACGAAATTTAATAGATACACTTCACTATGGCAACCGAGAACCACTCATTGTCTCTCCCATGATGTTATAGCTAGGAAATGGCAAAGACTTGGAATTTGTAGAATAAAGGATTTTCTGTTAAATAATTTTGAAACTAAGTTTATAGATTAAAAGAATAAATATCAATTATCTAATGGTGATTATATTAAATATGTACAAATGTATGCTTCTCTCAAAGCAAAAGGATCAGCCATAAGTCTAACAAGAGTGGATATTATAGAAGCTGTTAATAGACCAAATATAAAAATAGGATTACTGTATGACATTTTATCAACTCACATCCAAGATGATTTGGAGAAAACCGAAGCAAACTGGGCTAGAAAAATTAGTAATCCTAATGTCGATATCTATAAAGTGTTGGAACTAAGTGATTCTTTGTTTATGGCTAGTAATCTTAAAGCTCAGACGTATAAAACTGTATTCAACCTCTACTATACTCCTACTAAACTATTCAACTGGGGTAAAATGGAAAATGATTTATGTCCTAGATGTTCGCAGGGCCCAGCGACACTAATACATATGTTTAGCAACTGTCCAAAGCTCGATCATATTAAAATAGCGATTAGTGATTTTTGGCTGGTGATATTTGGGCGTAAACGCCCTGAATCCGATACTTTGTTTATGTTTAGTTTTGACTCCTCGTTAGAACTCTCAAAACAAGAGGAAAAATTGCTATTTATTGGAACGGCTGTCCTTAGAATTATTTTGTCGTCCCCCTGGAAAGAACTTGAACCCCCTAGCTTCCACATGTGGTTAGCCCGATTCTTAGCAGTTTTTAGCTATGAGCCAGCTATTTATGCTACATGAGGAATTAGAGCAAAGAAACGTGGTGATTCAATATGGCACCCAATAACAAATTGGAAAACTGGTGTCGTAACTATGAATTAAGACAGTGTTCTTGTTATATACGTATTTTTGCGAATTCCAAACTATAACTGGTGTGAAACCTATGTTTTTTTCAGTGAATTTCATAGGTTTTTAAATGCTAATTCCTAACTATAACTGGTCTGAAACCTATGGTTTTTTCAGAGAATTTCTAAGGTTTTTAAAAAACTAATTCCGAACTATAACTGGTGTGAAACATATGTTTTTTTCAGTGAATTTAATAGGTTTTTTAAATGCTAATTCCTAACTATAACTGGTGTGAAACCTATGGTTTTTTTCAGTGAATTTCATAGGTTTTTAAAATGCTAACTCCTAACTATATATAGGGCCTCAAACCTCTGAAATGTAATATTTGTTATAATGAATCCTATATTGTATACTCATATAATAATATATATATTTTTTTTAAAAATGTTTGCCTTGGTGCGCTCCCGGTGCACGCCCCGGTGTGCGCGCCCCAGTGTGCGCACCGGAAAGCGCAGTTTTTCGGCACGCACCGGTTAGCCTCTCGTTAGCGCTATTGCCGCAAACGAAAACATCATCGTGACGTATCGCGTAGCCGCGTCCGCGTGATACGCACGGCGTAAGCGCACCCGGAAGCACTCAAGCGAATACGATCGCGCAATGCAAACATCCGATGCGCTTACGCGACGCGACCCGTGGCACGCCCGGGGGCGCGTCGCGTAAGCGCGTCGGGTCATGTGACCTGAAAATAACACTTTTTATTGGTGCAGAACAGTTTTGGTTTCCAAATGATGAAAGCCCGGGTCATGTGACCTGAAAATACCACTTTTCATTGGTTCAGGACAGTTTTTTTTTCCAAATGATGAAAGACCCCACCTTTTTTCCTTATTCTGACTTTGTCCTTTGACTGAGGAAGACCTGTTTGAACATCTTTGAGAAATATTTTGTACTTTAAAATGGCTACAGTAGCAGCAGCAGCTGGAGCATCTGCACCACCACCACCACCAAGAGGACCACCACAACATTATATTGGTGGTCAAGAAGAGGAGGAGGAGGAAGAGGAGGAGGAGGAGGGGAGAAGTTGGCTGCAGGAAGACAATACCCCATACAAGCCAAGGCAGCACATTGTATGGGAGTTTTTTTCTATACCAGAGGGCAAGAAGAAAGTCAATGCGCCCAAGGTGACTTGCCTAATCTGTGGCATGGAACTTTCAAGGGGGAACCCTAACAAAAAATATTCTTTTGGTAATAATACCATGATTAGACACATGCAGCGCAAGCATCCGAACAACTATTCTGCTGCAGAGATGAGAGAACTGGCCAGTAACCCTCCCCAATCTTCAAACACCACCTCCAAAAGAAAGCAACCCACTCCATCGGGACCAGAGACAAGGGAGACGATCCCTTGCATACAACCATGGTTTGGGGAATTCAGAATTACATGTATTTTTTGTGGTAAGACCATCTCCTATGGTGAACAGAGCATAACGCTCATCCTCCTTGCTGGTGACAACCACAATTGCCCCAAAAAAAACATAATTTTTTCCTGATTTTTTTTTGCTCCAGTTGAGCCATTTTGAATTCCTTGTTTTTTGTTTCTCCCCATAAAAATAACAAAAAAAAATATAAAATAGTTCATAAAAGCCAAAAAAAGTACAAAATGTTCAAAAAACATTAAAACAATATAAAACAACAAAAAGAAGAAAAAAAACAGTTCTTTTTAGAACTACCTCCAATTTATAAAAAAAAGGCTACATTTTTTAAAAACTCCGTCATTCTTTTTTCCCCATGGTACGCTCCCCGGTCCGCTCCCCGGTGCGCGTACCGGGCGCTCCCCCCACGCAAATCGAAAAAAAAAAATGTTGCCCCGCGGGGCCCTTTTATGGCCCCCACATCAAATCCAGGGGATCAGGGGGGTCTACTCTGCCCCCTTATGGTCATTACCCCCTTTGTTTTTTGCCTCCCCTTTTGTCTCGATCTTACCAAGACACAAGATGTCGGGCTCTTCGGACTGTTTCGAATGTTTACAGACACCCAAGAGCCAATCAGATTTCCGCGCGCAAGTCGCGTAGTGCACCCGGAGCGCTCCCCGGTGCGCGTACCGGAGCGCTGCCATAGATATATATATTTTTGGAACCTAAATTACTCAAAAACCACTGGACCACATATCTTGAGACATAGCAAAGTCACATCGGGCTACCAGTCCCTACAATTTTACCAAGTTTGGTGGAAATCCATTCAGCCGTTCGGCCTAAAAGTGAGGTTGACCGCCCTATGGAAATAAACATGGGGAAAACACGTTTTGGGACCCCCTTTTATCTTGGCCCCCTCTTGACAAATCCCCCTCAAACATTCAGGGAAGGACCGAAGCGCCGCGAGGCAAATTTGAGGAAATTTTCAGGCAGATTCCTCAACCGGCGCCAAAGTTATTCCAAATAGAATGTTGAGATTTTGCATTGAAAAAAATCCTAACTATAACTACCAGTTAGGATTGTTTTCTATAGGAAATCTGCAACATTCTATTGAGAATAACTTTGGCGCCGGTTGAGGAATCTGCCTGTAATTTTCCTTAAATTTGCCTCGCTGCACTCCACTCCTTCCCTGAAAGTTTGGGGGGGATTCGTCAAGCGGGGGCCGAGATAAAAGGGGGGTCCCAAAACATGTTTTCCCCATGTTAATTTCCATAGGACGTTTGTACTCACTTTTAGCCCGAACGGCTGAATGGATTTCAACAAAACTTGGCAAAATTGTAGGGACTGGTAGCCCGATGTGCCTTTGCTTTGACTCAAGATATGTGCTCCAGTGGATTTTGAGTAATTAAGGTTCAAAAAAATATATATATCTATAAGCGCACACCCGGTACGCGCACCGGGGCGCGCTCCAGCGCGCTACGCAAGTTCTCGAGTGGAAAGCTGATTGGCTCTCGGGTGTCTGTCAACATTCCAAACAGTCCGCCATCATGTGTCTCGGTAGGATCAAGACACAAGAGGTGGCAAAAACAAAGGTGGAAATGTCCAAAAGGGGGCAGGGTAGACCCCCCTGACCCCCTAGGTTTGATGTGGGGGCCAAAAAATGTTTTTTTTTTCAATTTGCGCGGGGGGAGCGCCCGGTACGCGCACCAGGGAGCGTACCGGGGAGCGTACCACAGGGAGAAAAGAATGACAGAGTTTTTAAAAAATGTAGCCTTTTTTTTATAAATTGGAGGTAGTTCTAAGAAGAACTGTTTTTTTTCTTTTTTTTGTTTTATATTTTTTTTATTGTTTTTTTGAACATTTTGTACTTTTTTTGGCTTTTATGAACAATTTTATATATTTTTGTTATTTTTATGGGGAGAAACAAAAAACAGGGAATTCTAAACGGCTCAACTGGAGCAAAATTTAACAACCAAGTTGTCCTGTGGCTTAGGTATATCGACGACATCTTTTTGATCTGGGATGGTACTGAGGAATCTGCAAGTAAATTTTGTATGCCAACTAAACGATAACACACTGAATCTGAAATTTACTAAGCACATACACAGATCAAAGATTGAGTTCCTTGATGTCACAATTGAGATACAAGGGACTATGATGACTACAAGTCTTTACAGAAAGGCTACAGCTGGCAACAGCCTTCTAAACGCAAGAAGTGCACACCCCAGAAAACTTGTAGACAGCATCCCCTATGGGGAGCTGCTACGTGCAAAACGCAATTGTAGCACAGTGGAAGCGTTTGAACTGGAGAAGGAGATAATGATCAAGCGTTTCAGAGAACGTGGATACAATAATAAGACCATACAGGGGGCTGTTGGGAGAGCTGATAACAAAGCCAGGAGGGATCTTCTGGACACTAACTTAGACAGAAATGTAGAACCCAACATCAGATTTATTACAACCTTTTCAGGCCAGGTCACTGAAGTAAAAAAGATCCTTAACAAGCACTGGCACGTACTGTTAACTGATCAACACCTGAAACCTCATCTAAACCACAATCCACAAATAACTTTTAGAAAAAGTAAATCCCTAAGGGACGAGCTAAGTCCAAACTCTGTGACCAGTACTACGAAACCAAAAGACATACCTGGCTTTAGGTGCTGCAGGTCATGCAAGGCATGTCGTAACAGCATTAACTGCAAAGAGGTAATAGTACCCAGTACGGGGAAAGTTTTTACCATACAAAAAACTCTAACATGTAACACCATGTATTGCGTATATTTACTGATATGTCCCTGTGACAAGTGGTATACAGGGAGCACCACTCTGAAAGCGAAGGAGAGAGTGTTACAGCATCTTAGAGCCATAAAGAACCACAATGCACAATATCCAGTGGCTAGGCATTTCTTTGAACACCATTTCCAAAATGAAAGCTTGTTAAGAATGGTAGTATTGGACAAAGTGGATCTGGGCATACGTGGGGGGGGGGCAGAACAACATGCCTCCGCAAAATGGAATCCAGATTAATTATTGATTTTGAATACATGTTCCCGCAGGGTTTGAACAATCATGAGGAACTTTCTGTCCATCTTGAAAAATAACTTTTTGAAAATAAGCTTTTGAATAATGAGTTTCTGTAAATTAATTTTTGTTACATTGATTTTTTAATTGAGTCGCTGTCGTACTTTATAGTCGTCTTTTTTAAACAGAAAACCTATGTTTTTAATTCACAGACCTTCATTTTGTACCTTGGGACATTGAATTGGTAAATAGACATGAAAGTCCTTTAACCAATGAATTTATCTGGCACAAAAGACATTGATCAACCATGGTATGAACAATATGAACTAAGATCGGAGAAGACCCAAGCAGGTGACACACGATACTAAGGACTCTTTAGAGGATATGAGCCCATTTTTTGGATGAAATTATTTGGGCCAATCTGGGCGGGACCTTATGATAGAGTACCCTTCATCCACAGGCACAATGTCTTTGTATATTTGTACATTTCTATATATGTTATCATGAATTGGATGCTTTTCGCAAACGCCCACTTGGGCATGATGTAAATGGATGTAATTGACAGAATGACATTATACGGTATTTGCATGCATGTATGATCTAAGAAATGATATTAAGCCCAACATTATGCTTCTGCACTAACAGTCCACGCCCACTTGGGCATGATTTTGGGTAGATGGTTGTCCAGTGATTTGTCTTCTCATTCTAATGTCTAAAATATGAAGACCAATGAAAAAATATAGGGTTGATATACTCTTTAATTTACATATATTTTTTCATATTTTTTGGCAGTTGTATTATGTAAATGCGGAAAGATGGTTATTAATTGCTGCCAGATAACCAGTAATATGTATTATATCGAGAAATGGACCGATTTAATGTCTAATTCCCCTTTTCAAATATGTCCGCTGGACTTATTTCACTTGGGGGTGTATATGGGAAGTCCTATGTCCATGTTTACTTATTGGCAATGTAAAAGGACTACTGTTTTGAGTTCACAACAAACGTGAGCAAGCCGTGAGGTGAAACGCGTTGTTTGTTTTTGCTGCCAATTAAAACTTTGAAGCACAGCAACTCCTCGTGTGTCGTTGCACGTTTCTTCGTATGGGAGAATCTTTGTATGCAGATATTGGGCCTCCGGGACCCTAACAACGACCCACTCATGAGCGGGTACTGGCTATCGTTTGACTATAACCGGTCTGCTCCCCTACTCCGAAGGAACCTTGAAAAGCGTCTCAGATATGCGGTAACAACCAACGGAGGGACCGCATACTGTCACTGACAAGAGGATCCAGCAATTTTCACCATTTGTGAAGACGTCACAAGGTATAGAGGATTGTGGTCCTTGTAGTTCTGCACTGCCGACGAGACGTGACACGGAAGGGCGAGCGGCGGTTGCGGTCTGCCTTTTACGTAAGTGTGCCTGAAGCGTGTGATTGTAGAGGATTGCGGTCCTTGAATTTTGCATTGCCGAAGGCACCTGAAGCGGAGGGGTGGGCTGCGGCTGTGGTTCGCAGAGTACGTGTATGTGTCGAAAGCGTGCAGACACAGGGCACAAAGAGCAGTGGTAGAGAGCCGACTATTAAAAAGAGGAGGCGTCCTCTGAAGTCGGCAGGAGTTGTTTTTTTTCACAAGTGCGATACAACTCAGTATGGCAGCAATGGATTCAAGACGCAAAGCGACAGCTGACAAGCTATTTTTCATGCAAGGTGGAACTCTGACAGATCCAAAGGCGAAAGGAGTAAACATTGGCAAGGAAGTACACATACAGACTTTGCTTTCCAAGTTAGAGAAATTATACAAAAAGGAACTTGGGAAGTGGTGGGAGGCGGAATCCCTTCAGCGATATATTGACGCAGGAAGAGTGCCACGGGGCCTGAGAATTTTTACCGTTCCCACCTTTGAAGATCCGGACCCTGACATGTTAGACGAGTGGTCAAACAACTCCGCTGCATGTTCAATGACTATGATGCGCATTTTGGTAAAATATGCGCTAAAAGACCGGAAGAAACTGTTGGAACAAATTGAAGTACTGATTGCCGAGATAATTCCCATAATGGGAAAGGATGTCTTTGATGAATATGCTAAAAACTTGGAGATAAAGATTCAAAAGTTTGAGCCGGAAATAACTGCTAAGAAACAGCGTAAATTCCTAAGGGACTATAAAGATTACCAGGCGGGTCGCACTCTTACTTTTCATCGAAAATATGACCACCTTTTTGATAAATCAGCCCCAAAAATGGCAAAAAATGCAACAACAGTGATGCAAGTGGAACCGAAAGAAAGTGATGTTTCAGATGGGAGTCTACAGGATCTTTCCACGGTGGGGCTTAATCAAACTACGGCAGATGACCAAGAAGAAATAAGGAAGCGTTTTTTACTGCAGTTTCAAGTATTAAATATGGGGCGGACAGACCAACAATAAGACCAGGGAGGTCAAAGAGGGCGCGGCAGAGGAAATCGGGGAAGACCGAAAGGAACAAGAAAGCAAAAATCAGACAGCAACGCCGCAAAACAGCCCGTGGGAGTGATGACAAGGGGCAGCAAGAACCAAGTATGACGGTAATAAATTTATCTACCAGGTCATTAACTGTGCATGAACATGAGGTACTTTCCCTGGGACTATCATTTTGCCCCTCTAACAATATGAATTATGCCCAAACAAGGATTGACTTGTTTTATTTTTCAAGAAAATTGAAATTGAAAAAGTGGTTTGAGACCCATCCCTCCAAACCTCCACCCATTGTGGGAACTAACTCTAAAAGTAATTTGGATCTAAATGATATGGAACTAATGGAGATTATTTCATCTGGTGTGATTGATGGTAATGAGTATTTATCTGATGATGAGGTTGATACCAATATGAATCCAGGGAGCAATTTTAAAATGAAATCTAAATGTATTCCCCAGATTGTGTGCGAAGCCGTGGAAGTTTTTGAGAGGGGTGTTCTATCTGACCTTAAAAAGTTGAGACTGGATCGTATGCCTAACAACAAGAAAAACCTGTCCTTTGAACACCATAATGCAACTAAAAGCTTGAAGGAGGACGAGAGTATTGTCATCCGCCATGCGGATAAGGGCGGAAATGTTGTTGTGTTAGAGAAAAGTAAATATCTAGCGGAAGGGCATAGACAGTTGGGAGATGTGAATTGCTATGAATTGAGCTCGTTTTCTGATTTTAGACAGACGAAAGGTTTGTTTGAAACTAAACTACAGAATTACAGAGACAAAGGTTTGCTTACATGGGAGGAGTATTTGTTCCTTAAATGTGACCATCCCAAAATCCTGATTCTGTACCTTCTCCCTAAAGTGCATAAAAATGCCACTGATCCACCAGGGAGACCCATAGTGTCTTCTATGGGTTCTTTACTGGAGAAAGCTTCTCAGTATATTGACTATTATCTGAGACCTTTTGTAGTAGCCCTGCCCACGTATCTGAAAGATACAACACATTTTCGCAAATGCATAGAGGGAATTGTTTGGGAGCAAGCTTACATCTTGGTTAGCTTAGATGTCAGTAGCCTTTATACGTGCATCAAACACAGCCTGGGACTACAAGCAGTGAGACACTTTCTAAAATCTAGGCCCATTGCTTTTCTGGAACATTCTGGTATGTTACTAGAATTGATTGATTTTTGTCTAACTCACAATTTTTTCATCTTTGATGAGTTGATATATCGACAGTCACAGGGCACGGCGATGGGCACCTGCTTTGCCCCCAGTTATGCCAACCTCTTTATGGGGTGGTGGGAGGAGCAAGTGTCCAGCCAGGTTGCTGAATTTAACAACCAAGTTGTCCTGTGGCTTAGGTATATCGACGACATCTTTTTGATCTGGGATGGTACTGAGGAATCTGCCAGTAAATTTGTATGCCAACTAAACGATAACACACTGAATCTGAAATTTACTGAGCACATACACAGATCAAAGATTGAGTTCCTTGATGTCACAATTGAGATACAAGGGACTATGATGACTACAAGTCTTTACAGAAAGGCTACAGCTGGCAACAGCTAACTAAACGCAAGAAGTGCACACCCCAGAAAACTTGTAGACAGCATCCCCTATGGGGAGCTGCTATGTGCAAAACGCAATTGTAGCACAGTGGAAGCGTTTGAACTGGAGAAGGAGATAATGATCAAGCGTTTCAGAGAACGTGGATACAATAATAAGACCATACAGGGGGCTGTTGCGAGAGCTGATAACAAAGCCAGGAGGGATCTTCTGGACACTAACTTAGACAGAAATGTAGAACCCAACATCAGATTTATTACAACCTTTTCAGGCCAGGCCACTGAAGTAAAAAAAGATCCTTAACAAGCACTGGCACGTACTGTTAACTGATCAACACCTGAAACTTCATCTAAACCACAATCCACAAATAACTTTTAGAAAAAGTAAATCCCTAAGGGACGAGCTAAGTCCAAACTCTGTGACCAGTACTACGAAACCAAAAGACATACCTGGCTTTAGGTGCTGCAGGTCATGCAAGGCATGTCGTAACAGCATTAACTGCAAAGAGGTAATTGTACCCAGTACGGGGAAAGTTTTTACCATACAAAAAACTCTAACATGTAACACCATGTATTGCGTATATTTACTGATATGTCCCTGTGACAAGTGGTATATAGAGAGCACCACTCTGAAAGCGAAGGAGAGAGTGTTACAGCATCTTAGAGCCATAAAGAACCACAATGCACAATATCCAGTGGCTAGGCATTTCTTTGAACACCATTTCCAAAATGAAAGCCTGTTAAGAATGGTAGTATTGGACAAAGTGGATCTGGGCATACGTGCGGGGGGACAGAACAACATGCCTCCGCAAAATGGAATCCAGATTAATTATTGATCTTGAATGCACGTTCCCGCAGGGTTTGAACAATCATGAGGAACTTTCTGTCCATCTTGAAAAATAACTTTTTGAAAATAAGCTTTTGAATAATGAGTTTCTGTAAATGAATTTTTGGTACATTGATTTTTTAATTGAGTCGCTGTCGTACTTTATAGTCGTCTTTTTTAAACAGAAAACCTATGTTTTTAATTCACAGACCTTTATTTTGTACCTTGGGACATTGGATTGGTAAATAGACATGAAAGTCCTTTAACCAATGAATTTATCTGGCACAAAAGACATTTATCAACCATGGTATGAAAAATATGAACTAAGATCGGAGAAGACCCAAGCAGGTGACACACAATACTAAGGACTCTTTAGAGAATATGAGCCCATTTTTTGGATGAAATTATTTGGGCCAATCTGGGCGGGACCTTATGATAGAGTACCCTTCATCCACAGGCACAATGTCTTTGTATATTTGTACATTTCTATATATGTTATCATGAATTGGATGCTTTTAGCAAACGCCCACTTGGGCGTGATGTAAATGGATGTAATTGACAGAATGACATTATACGGTATTTGCATGCATGTATGATCTAAGAAATGATATTAAGCCCAACATTATGCTTCTGCACTAACAGTCCACGCCCACTTGGGCATGATTTGGGTAGATGGTTGTCCAGTGATTTGTCTTCTCATACTAATGTCTAAAATATGAAGACCAATGAAAAAATATAGGGTTGATATACTCTTTAATTTACATATATTTTTTGATATTTTTTGGCATTTGTATTATGTAAATGCAGAAAGATGGTTATTAATTGCTGCCAGATAACCAGTAATATGTATTATATTTAGAAATGGACCGATTTAATGTCTAATTCCCCTTTTCAAATATGTCCGCTGCACTTATTTCACTTGGGGGTGTATATGGGAAGTCCTATGTCCATGTTTACTTATTGGCAATGTAAAAGGACTACTGTTTTGAGTTCACAACAAACGTGAGCAAGCCGTGAGGTGAAACGCGTTGTTTGTTTTTGCTGCCAATTAAAACTTTGAAGCCCAGCAACTCCTCGTGTGTCGTTGCACGCTTCTTCGTATGGGAGAATCTTTGTATGCAGATATTGGGCCTCCGGGACCCTAACAACGACCCACTCGTGAGCGGGTACTGGCTAAATACCGGAACTGTGTGTTTGTCATATATATATATATATATATATATATATATATATATATATTTTTTTTTTTTTTTTCACTGAAACACTGAGAAAACCATAGGTTTCACACAAGTTATGTAAATGATAATTTAGAAATGTATTATTATTATGTCTTTCTTTTTATACTAATTTCTTTCTTATATTTTGAATATAAATATTTATATTTATTTTATTTTTTAGATTATATTTCATATTCATATTAGAAAATAATAACAAAACTCAATTGCAAAGTAATTTTTGAATGAATTATTGCTTGACGTCGGTTGCAAGTATAACACCTCCAGCAATTCTCTTGCGGCCCTATGCTCACAATGCTGTATCAATCCTAACACCTGCTTCAAGCATGTGCAAGGTTTTGACTCAGCATAATCTCAAAAGTCACTGAAAAAAATGTTATACATTTCACTCAGTCACTTTTAGGAGGCCTTGCTGCACCCCCTTCTGCACAAGAAAGCCTCTTCTGGGGCAGCTCTTTACAATGTAATACACCCTCCAGATGCGTCACATTGTTAATAGCACACACCATGGCACATCTTTTGCACCACCGCTGTGTCACAAAAGTGACGCAGCGGCTGTGTAAAAGAGGTACAAGGGGATTATAAATCCGCCCCCACCACATACAAATTCACCCAGGCACTTTCACCAGCAGTGCAAATTGAAACATAGACTAGTAACATATTTATGTACATATGATACATTCAAGTGCTTCGGACATACTACAGTATACTATAGATAAACACCTTATAGATTTATGCTGTAGCAGTTCCTTATAGTTCTGCACTTTCACATTCTCCATACACTAGTAACATATTAATTCATTCCTTTATGAACTACACATTCATTCTGCCAAACTTTTATACTCTAACATAGAAATATAGTTCTTTGTTTGACCAGTGAAGGTAGTTCTAAAAAGAACAGTTTTTTTGTTTTGTATTTTTTTTGTGTTTTCTCAACAAATTCCAAGCGGAACAAAAGAATGAAAAAAAGAACAGGACAGCGATGATCCTGCATCCTGCGTTTCATCAAGTCTATAGACTGCTCCCCTTAACACAAAAGTTTATCGCAATAAATGCATAGAATTTTAACTTCAGCAAAGTCAGAATCAATATGTTTGTGTGGACTGCTTGCTGAAAATGCTGCTGCCGCAATTGATGTGCTTGGTGCAGAAGCAGGTGGGTTCTCATGCAACCTCTGTCTTGCAGCTCGAGCAAAGTTCTTGAGGTGCAAGTTCTTCACGTGTCGCACCATATTTGCTGTGCCAAAGGAGTATTTTTTACATGGATCACCCCTTGAAAGAGCTGTTTTGCAAATTTTACAGGTTACTTTTGGAGCAGTAACCTTTTTTTGACCTTCTGGAAAAGTGAAAAACTTCCAAATTAGAGCTTCTTTCCTCTTCTATGGACGTTCTTCAGGAACAAAATCTCCCTCTGAAGAACTGCTGGAAGATGACTCCATTGCTCTTATTATGGTGATCTTCCTTCTATTTGATAAGATTCTCAGAACAAATGCTTCTTCTTAGAAAGTCAAAGTCGACTAATTATTATGGGACGGAACTTTTAACAGTCGTAATAGGAAATGTTATGAACCAAGCAAATCTCTCCTTTTAAAGTCACATGGCTTTGCATACGCTTATGATGCGCTTGCGCAGCTCTTTCAATACGAGTACGCATGATGTTCTACCGCAATTTGTGTAATTCTGTTTAAAAGTAATATATGGTTATTACAAGTATTAAAAAAAATCATAGTTTTCCCAAATGTCTGCCCTTAGTATGTACATTAAATACATACATGTTTTAAACCAAGTAGAAACATTGCTCCCTTTCGCATACAGAACGCCGTACATGACCTCACACCGAAGCTTTAATGCGACGCTTAACGTCAAAACATAGTCGCAACGTGTGCGCGGGTACACGGTGAATATGATAAGCAATACAAACTATGGTGCGATCACTCTCTCAGTGACAAATCAGAGCTCAGGGCGCGCTAAGGAGATTGATTATAAGTGCTGACTCATTGCAGATCCGATTATGGGCCTGCCTCTGCGTACATTATAACACCGCCCCATCTCTCTCTGTTGTTAATTGTTAGTGCACACACTCATACTTGGACATGTGCGGTACACGCCCGCACACACTACCCACATGCCACCACCTAGCATGCTTGCTATCATTTAGCCTACAAACCAATATACATTACCCAATAGCATGTCCCCAGGGCCATCATTCTTGCAGACCACGAAAACGCTACCAATGATGGCCCTGGGCTTGGTTTGGTCAGCCCACGCAGTTCCCATATAATGCAGGGACTGACGTGAGCATGCTCTCTTTTGCCTGCCTCGGTTGCGGTGACAGACAGACTGTCGAAAACACCGCAGACCCAGCGAAACCGCAGCCTTTCAAGACACGACAAAAGACAAAAGAAGCAAAGGTAACAGAAGACGTCACAACATCAGCCTCCACTGTAAATTGTATATGCATAATGCTATGTTTTTTATCTTTCATATGGCTTTTCTACCCCGCAATGGTTTTAAATTGTGCTTACATAATTGAAATATTTCTTTATAAGTCACGAGGTCCTATACATCTCTAATCTTAAAAATTATCTGTGCATACATTTCTGTGTCATATTTCTGTACTACCCCACGTGCTTAGGCCTCTATAATTATTAATTGGGCGTCCATCATAGTATTTTTTTTCTGCGTCACAAGGCCGTCCCAGGCCTCTATTAACTTATTGATCTTCCTTTGTTTGCTGGAGCTGCAACAGTCTTAACTACGGAATATTAGGAACCCACATTAAAATTCACTTTTGATAGTTACGTAACTCAGTTTACGATGACTAATCAAAATGTCCTTTTCTTTCCTTCAGAAACATCATTCAGAAGCAACCGCGGCCTATCAAGCAACAGCAATGGAATTCTCTGCAACTTATTGAATATACTTTGACGTACAGAAGCAGAGTTCAAGTCGAATAGTTAACTACCGTGGCCGCACTGTTTATACAAGGTAAGCACAGGAGCCTAGATCTACAAAGCCTTCTCAGGAATGCATTAGAAATAAGTCTATAAACAAACAGAATCCACTGTAGAAAGGGTTTCCCTAACTATGGTTGGGAACAACCTATGTTTTAAAATACCCCTCACACACCAAAAGGACCCTTGGTGTCATGCTTCATCATTGGAGTCTTCGCACCCGTCTATGGGATTGGGCGTGCTACGACCTGCGGCTACGCGGGAGCACTTAATCACGACTATGTGTGGTGTGTGTGAAGGTATCTTAAGTGAGTGGTGAGGTTAAAGACGGCGAGTGAAGTTTAAAAAGGGCTGATAATGGGCTTGATAATATGCCCTTCTGAATTCCCATAGTAGCCAGGTTAGCACCAGAACCTGGACTGCAGTTTCCTGCCGCTGAAACTGCGATAATTTTATCGCCCTTCTTGATAATATGCCCCGTAATGCGTCAGCTCATTTATTTACATCTACATAATTCTAAACTCTAATTTTCTTTTTTCTTTTGCAGATTACCAATCGGACACCTTTTGGAATCCATTTCACAATTTGTTTATAACATTCGCCATAACGGGCGTCAGTAACGCAGTAGGCACTTCCATATAGACACCACTTGAATGCGGTACTATAACAGAACTGAAATGTACGAGTTACACTGCACACGTAAAACCGTAGAGGAGAACATGGCGGCCGCAGGCTAGTGCGGCGCGCGCGTCAGACGATGAGTTCTGCACCACGGAGTAGCCCTTCCTCACTCTGACCTGCTACATTGTCGAGGTCTGTTACGCGGGAATATGATCTTTTTGAAATCCTGTTAGAGCTTTGTGCTGCATCTTTCAAACCCCGGATCGCAACCTGAAGCTGCCGATTGTTGGTGGTTCCTTCCTCGGATGTGTCATGCCTCGCTACCTCCTCCCGGCAGCTCTCCCGGCAGCTCTTCGCCCCTTCGGGGCCCGTGGCACAGAGCAGCCGTGGAGCTTCGAAGGGGCCATTCTGCGCGGGGTCAGCTGCGAGGTAGGTTGGGCTGTGCTGGTTCTGGGGGAGCGGGGATTCAGCTGCTGCAGACGTGAGCAGGAGGGCAGGACCGGAGGGGAATCAATTACTCTCGGAGAAGGGACTCGGGAGGCTTCTGTGTGCCTTGAGGGTCCTGCGTGCAAGAGGGGTGTGAAGGTTAAGGAAATCTCTTGTGGAAGGACAGACACTAAAAGCATTAAATGTGTAATTAAAAACTTGAAAGAGATACAAAGGGTCGGCAAGGAAACACTACAACTCCCAGAGTCCCCTGTTTCAGGGAAAGTGGCAGCAATTGAGCCCTCTACCGAAACTCTTGCAACAAGCGAGCCCTCTACTTCCACTTGTACAACCTCAATAAAGGGAAAGTCAAGCCAGAATCCTAAGCCCAAACCTAAAGGGAAAAGAAGCAAAAAAAAGCAGTAAAACCGTTCTCCAAGAGGGGTGCAAGGCTCTGAATCCAACTTGCAGTGCTGGGAGAGTAACCCCTTCTTTGCGCTCTTTTTTCAAAGTGCTGCCCCAAGTATTAGAATTGATACCAGTAAGCAACCTGGACGAGAGCGTCAGTATAGATACCCCTCCTGTTAGTCTGATTACTACCAACATTGACTCGAACTTTTTTGACCCTACCAGAGTTCCTGATATTTCTGCCCCAGCCCCAGCCCCAGTAACCGACATGGCCTACCCACTGCCTCCACCTCCACTGAGCGTAATAGCAAACGCCCCGGAAAATGATGGTGAAGTGCAATCTTCGATCCACACAGGTCTTTCACACGACCTAGTGGCTAGTGACAAAGAAGAAGAAGGAGACATCCTTCAGGGTTCTACTAACACCGAGTCTGCATTGGTGGCCCTGGCAGCCTCAATCGCTTCAATGAGAGAAGAGATTCGTAATGACTTTCTAGTCTCCAAGACAAATCAGAACGACATTCGGACATCCTGTGAAGCTCTGGAGAGGAAAGTAGATGGCTTGGGGGAGAGAACAGAAGAGAACTCGATTGGAGAAATTAAAGCAAACCTAGATGCAGCCGAGTCAAAAATCCAAAAATTACGGAGGGAAGGGGACACGATGAAAGATAGAATGGAATCGTTAGAGAACTATTCACGCAGAAATAATTTGCGCCTTCTTAAGATCCCGGAGGGAAAGGAAGGCGGAGACCTTAAAGGCTTTATAGTTAAATTATTGAAGGAAGCTTTAGACCTCGAGGAGTCAGCAGAGGAGTTGGATAAAGACATTCAGAGAATCCACCGCGACCCTTTCCGATTAAACTCTGGCAGGACGAAGCCTAGGAAAATCCTTATAAACTTCTTGACGTATGCCCTGTTGCGCTTAAACTTAAAACCACAAAAGGCCCTGATTTCCCCTTCGAAATCCGCTCCGATCTATCTAAGACTACGCTTGATAGGCAGTGGGAGCTGGGCCAGAAGATGGATAAATTTAGAGCGGCTGGTGCAATTGTTCAGATGAGGTTCCCGGCTTTCCTGCGCATTATGTATAACAATAAGATGCACAATGTCAGATCACCTTATGAGGCAGATGAACTCCTGGAATCCATTTGTAATCACTCTCAGGGTAAACTTTAAGTGAGCAGAATCATGAATCATATTCTTCTCTTTATTCCCCCTGTTTACTTCATTCTCACTTGACTAGATTTATTGTTGAGAATGCAGTTTGAAGAGGCTACACTATAAGGGGGTGCTTTATAGGGCTCTAGGAAGAGTTCCAAGAAAGAATTGGGGAAAAAAAGTAAGAGTTGAAAAAAAAAAACCTCAAATAAATAAATAAACAAATAAATACATAAATAAAATAAAAAGAAAGAAAAAAGGAAAAAAGGGGAAGGGGAGTAACGAAAATAAACAAATAAATAAATAATCGACTAATCAAATAAAACCAAAGGGGAAGCAAATATATGTAAGACCCTATACAGGTTAATGCACAGGGCATTTGTTAGTTTTTTGTCTTTTCTTTAAGATGAGCACTCCGTGGTGTGGGAGGAGAAGGCGCAGCTTGGCGTGAAGCCGGCCATACATCTGGTCGGAGCAAGTATGGGTGGGTTCTCCAAGGGGGGGTGGGGGGGGGAGTTGGGAGCTGGGGGGGGGGACACAAAAATGCAAAACTATCCTCAGGAGTTTGGCCCTCCAAACCAGGTTTTTCCTTTAAATCATTCAATTGCCACTGACAAAGACAAACAAGGCTAATAAAGGTAATAACATCAAAGCGTGTAGGAGGGAAGCGTATACTAGGGAGGATGTAGAAAGATGACCTCAGTTCAGTTCCTATCTTGGAATGTTAATGGTCTACGAGTGCAAGGGAGAAGAGAACGCATTTTATATTACTTGCGGGACTCCCCAGCGCAGATCATTATAATCCAGGAATCACATCTTTTAAAAAGTGAGGCCAATTCAATACTAAAAAAACAAAAGTGGATAGACAAATTCATCAGTACTGACCATAACGCTAATATAAGAGGAATCCTTTTAATCTGCAAAAAAACAGCAAAGGTGCAGATTCTCAACTTCAACAAGGACAACAGTGGAAGATGGCTTCTAGCTAAGCTGTCTATCAATGGGTGGGTGTGTAACCTAGTCGGATAATATGGCCCCAATATAGATGATCCGTCCTTCTTAGAAATAGTCTGGAACAACTTAATGACCACTTCGGAACCTATAATATGGACAGGGGATTTTAATGTTATACTGAACCCAAGACTAGATAAATCCACTCACCACAGCAGATATAGAAGTCATATCCCCTCTAAAGCCAGACAGTCTCTCAAAGGGATTATGGAACAAATAGGTTTGGCAGATCTAGGGAGAGAAAAAGTGGGCAACAAACAAGGGATATCCTATAGGAACTTAAAATATAAACACACCTCAAGAATTGACTTTGCCTTGTTCAGCTACTGCCTCCAAAACTCTATTTCTATTATCAATTATATACCCTCCCACCTATCGGACCATTCAGCTCTACCATTTATGCTAAAACTTCCGGATCAAATTAAACATCCCTCTTGGTCATTTGACCGTACTAATTTACTGGAGCAGGAGGAAGTGACATACTTAAAAAACGAAATTAGCATGTTCTTGGATATCAACCTGGGCTCAGCCTCTCTCGATACAGTTTGGGAGGCTCTAAAAGCATACTTGAGAGGTTGTATTACAAATAGAGCCTCCTACCTGAGGAAAACTTATATATCGAAAATTCAAAATCTCGAACAAGAACTAGAGATAATTGAGCCGAGACTCGGGGCCTCAATTGGGTCACTTCAAGATCAAAAGAACATCTCCGATCTGAGGAATCAGCTAGAAAACATTTTACAAGAGAGAGTAATAAAGAGATGGGAGGCGAGTAAAATCTCAAACTTTGAATTTGGGGAAAAAGCGGGTAAGATCTTGGCTTGGAGGGTTAAGGCTGATCAAGCTAAAAGCCATATAAGAGGAATCAAGGTTGAAGGTGAAAGCGAGCTCAGGACATCAGATCAAGAAATGAGTACAGTCTTCAGGGAATTCTTTGTGGAGATTTACAGGGAAGATATCCTTGATAACCAACAGGCAAGAGATACATGGTTAAATCAGATTGCTTTACCATCCCTTTCACTCGCACTACACGAGGGGATTGAGATGGATATCTCCGAAATAGAAGTAAGGAAGGTCATGTTGTTACTTAAACACGGCAAAGCTGCAGGTCCTTATGAACTTCCTGGAGAACTGTATTGCTCCTTGGTCGATGCAATTGTCCCCACTTTAACGGCCCTCTTCAATGATATCTTAAGGGAGGGTCATGACCCCCCTCGAGCATGGAGCGAGGCCACCATAGTATTGATTCCCAAACCTGGCAAAGATCCAACTTTATGCGGGTCATACCGCCCAATATCACTACTGAACAGCGACTACAAGATTTTTGCTTCCATCTTAGCAGCTAGAGTGGGTTCAGTAGTGGGTGAAATTATACACCAGGACCAGAAGGGCTTCATCAAAGGTCGCCAGCTCTCCGATCTAACGTATGACCTAATGGGGGCAATTGACATTGCCACATCTTTCTCCCTTCCGCTGGCAACACTCACCCTAGACGCGGCTAAAGCCTTTGATAGGGTAAATTGGCCCGACCTCAATGATGTACTGAGGAAGTTTAACTTTGGGGAGAAATTGTGCCGCACTATAGAACTCATGTACAACTCACCATCTGCACGGCTCCTATTAAATGGAACACTGTCTGAATCACTTGGGATATCGAGAGGCACTATACAGGGCTGCCCGCTTTCCCCCCTCCTCTTCAATCTGTATATTGAACCATTTGCGGAAGTCCTAAGACGAGATGATCTTATTCCATCTTTCAGATTTGGGGAGTGGGAAAAGCGGGTAGCTCTGTATGCAGACGACATCCTAATTTTTACCTCAGATCCGGAGATTACATTCCCAGAGGTAATAAGGAGAGCTGAAGAGTTTGGCCGCATCTCGGGCTATGAGATTAACCCAAGCAAAACTGGCATCATGGCTTGGAACATCCCCGATTTACGGCTAAACATAACCAACTCAATGAGATACCTGGGTATTCGGATAGTGCAAGATGTCAGCAAAATCGCTCAAGTTAACCTCGAAAGAGTGTCTAATGAAAGCAAGAAATTATTAAAATCTTGGTCCAATCTCCCACTGACTATCCTTGGTAGAATAAGTCTGATGAAGATGTCCATCCTTCCTAAATTTACTTTCATTTTTAATACCGTCCCCCTTGCATTCGATAACGTAGCCTTGGAGAAATGTCAGAGAGAGCTCAATTCCTTTGTTTGGTGTTATAAATCGGCAAGAATGGCATGGAAGAAATTGAGAAGGAGGAGGGAAAAGGGGGGCCTGTCTTTGCCCGATTTACAATATTATGCGTGGGCATTCCAACTGTCTCACTCAAGAATGCTCCTAAAAACTCCATCTAATACCTCTATTGGTCTCATGTTTAACGCCATGCTGATTGGAGCTGGTTTACCAACTAACGGTTACATGTTTAAATATGGTGATCAGAAATATTTCAAAAAAGTAAAATTAAAAATTCTTATGTCCCAAGCAAAGATATGGTTACATATAAGGAGGAAACTAGGCTTACCATATTACTCTAACTCTGCACCCATTTGGGATTTTCCAGGATTGCCGCTTTGTCTAGAAGACAGGCTTGCAAACCCGTTGAGACTAGGAGGAATATCAACATGGGGGAGATTTATTGGTAGGCGAATCTTTGAGGCCCTGGGAGGAATTACGGGATCAACTAGGTTCAGAGTTTTCATGGTTTAAGTTCTTACAATTAGACAGTTGGTTCAAAGCACTGGCCAGGTCAGGGGTAACACTTGGGAAGTGCAGTATCACTGAAGAGAAATTGGTAGCTAGATCAGGAGGAGGCAAAGAAGTCTTGCAGTGGTACTGGAGCCTGCTAGAAGAGATAGACAGAGAATTCATCCTCCCGGAACAACTATGGGGTACAGAACTCGGAGCCCAGAGTATCGAATTCTGGCAGAAATCCTGCACCCTGTTATACAAGTGTGTTAAACCTGCATGGCTTAGGCCCAATCATTTTTTTACGATACACCAAGCTTATTTTACACCTCTAAAACTGTCTAAATTCATCCCAGGGAAGAAATGCATCCATATGTTTAAAGAATGTCCAAGCATACTACAGTTCTGGAATGAAGTAAAAGTGACTTTGGACTCTATCCTCAATATCTCGATTTCTATTACACTCCCCTTGATTATATTTGGATGGGACAACAGCATTAAGGGTCATGCAAGGACATTTCTGTTTTATGCAATATGCAATACTGCTTGCAAGAAGGGAAATATGCAAGGTCTGGATAGAAAACTCGGCACAAACACATGCAAATCATCTCTCTATGCAACCTCTAAAACAGACATGTCGAGATCAGGTGGCCCACGCAACCGGGCTTTCTGGAACTTTTTGGTTCAGTGGAGACAGTAACCAGGGTTTTTTTTTTTTCCTGGTCCAATGATTATGCCTTAGAACTCCAAGAACTAGGCCCCCCTCATTTGGTTCCAAGGCTAGTTCAACTGGTTAGACATCTCCTGCCGATTCTCATAAATCGCGTTTTCAGGTGCAGTGGAAAACTTGCACCTTAATTTAACACGTGCATGGCAGTTGGAGGCTGAATAAGAGGAGGGTCCAGGCAAATGAGGATATAAAAAAAAAGTAAAACCGTAGAGTTACCAAAACTTGTCGGGACATAGTATCAAGAACTGCGATAAAATAATCGCCATTTCAGCAGCAGGAAACTGCCGCTAAAACGGCGATAATGGGCTTGATAATATGCCCTTCCGAATTCTCATAGTAGCCCAAGTTAACACCAGAACCTGGACTGCTATGGGAATTCAAAACAGCATATTATCAAGCCCATTATCGCCGCTTTAGCAGCAGTTTCCTGCCGCTGAAACGGCGATAATTTTATCGCCGTTCTTGATAATATGCCCCGTAATGCTTCAGCTTATTTACTTACAGCTACATAATTCTAAAGTTTAATTTTCTTTTTCTTTTGCAGATTACCAATTGGACACCTTTTGGAATCCATTTCACAATTTGTTCATAACATTGTTCAAGTTATTTTTCCAGTTCCAATATAGTTATAATTGAGTTTTGTTTATATTTATTGTTTAATAAAAGTTAATTAAAAAAAATGACATACTTCCTTTATTTTGTGGGGGAGGGGTATACCGGCCCACAATAAAAATAATGTTGAAATACTATAGTAAGATATTCAAGACTAGAATTGAAAACTACTGAGTTCTAACTAACAGATATAATAAAAACAACGGTGAGAAACTACGATAATGGCAATGGACGGAGTACGTAATCAACGTTTGGCGCCTTAGCACTACCTTTCAAATAAAAATATAAAAAATATGACTATTAATACTGTACAAAAGTACAGCAGAGGATGACATACACGAACTGGGAAAAGAAAGCGACAGATTTACTAACTGATACAAAGATATTTGATATTTATGGTTTTTTGTAAAGCGCTTCTATCGCTCCGGAAGGAGCATCTTGGCGCTGCACCCACAGCAGATCTACTTGGATAGCATGGATCAGATGGCTGCGAGAACTGAGGAGTCAGATTGAGAGTAAATCCACGTCTTCAGGGCTTTCCTGAAAAGGCTTTCTGAGGGGGCATGCCTAAGATTAGGGGGGAGGCGATTCCATGCCCTAGCAGCAAGGAATGAAAAGGTCTTTCCACCCTTTGTTTTTAATTTGATTCGGGGTTCAGAGATGAAATTAGCGCCTGATGACCTCAAGCAGCGAGTTGGGGTATAATGCTGAAAGCGCTTGATCAGGTAAGCTGGTCCCGTGCACTTGTTAGCTTTAAAGACAGTGACTAAAAGCTTAAAAGCTTAAAAGAAAGGTTTGCTTGTTGAACTTAAAGAAAAAGAAAACGTGGGCTTCGAAACGACGCTGAGCATGCAAAGAGAATACAACTGCTACACCAAAAAAAAAGGAAAGCTTTACATACTATCATAGAAATTAAAGAGCATTTTATCAACAAAAGGCGATACATTATCACCGCTTTTATCTCCAGGAAACTGGCGATAATAGGCTTGATAATAGGCTTGACAATAGGCCCTTGTAACTTCCCATAGCAGCCCAGGTTCTAGTATTAACCTGGGCTCCTATGGTTATTCACAAGGGCATATTATCAAGCCCATTATCGCCGCTTTATCTGCAGTTTCCTGCCGATAAAAACAACGATAATGTATCGCCTTTTGTGGATGATGTGACTCATTGCTCTTTTTTTAACCAGTAAACTTAGGTGCATATTATCAAAGACTGGTGTTACAATTTTCGCAGTTTTATTAGCAAGAAACTGCCGATAAAACGGTGATGATTACCATTATAATACGGACTTGTTATTTCCCATAGAAGCCCATGTTAACACCAGAACATAGGCTTCTATGGCAATTAACAAGGAAGTAATATCAAGCCCACACTCCCAACATTAATAAAAAACCATAGGCCCTTCTAAATTCTAAGCATGGGCTGAAAATTCGTTCCGCTCGCGGAATTTACGGATTTTCCGCGATTTCGCGATCCCCGAATCCGCGAATCAGCGGGGACGAATTTTCAGCAAAGCACTTACAGGGTTACAGCAGCAGGTGCAAAAGTTGAAGCTAATTTTTTGTAACCTTTCACAAAAGGGTTACAAAGAAATTAACTTCAACATGGGCACCCGCTGCTGTAAGCCTGTAAGTGCTTCCTGGCGCCTTGTTGCCTACTTGCAACTATTCTCTGACCCTGCTCTGACCCTTGAAGCAGGGTCAGAGAATAGTTACAAGTAGGCAATGAGGCGCCTGTCACGAAAATTAAACCTCAACAGGAAGCACTGACAGATATTAAAACAAGCATTTGCAATGCAATGGGTCTCGCATTAGGAAAGTTTGAGCTATTGGTCTTGTAAATGGCAATCTTTTTTATTTATGTGTTGGTTTTGAAAATAGCTAAATTAATAGCTTTGTCATTTACAATGCCAATAGTTATAACTTTCGCAAATGTGACATCTATGGCATTTGTAATGCAACATGTTTTGTATTTACGTGACTTCGCTGTATTGATATTACAAATTACAATGGCTTTTAATTTTTTTAAATAATTAATACTTAAATAAAAGTGATTTTAATTTATAATGGCAATAGCTTAAACTTTTGTAAATAACTTTTGTGAAGATTATGTTCAGTGTATTTTATTGTGATGAAAATCCAAGAACAGAAGTGAAATATTAACATTGTTTTGTGACATTTGTATTAAGTTTGAAACATTGAGAGAACATATTTGAACCAGTTGTTGTTGAATGGTTGCGCAGATTGATGCTGGGGTGGTGATGAGTGGTGCTGTGGTGGTGCTGAGTGGTGCTGTGGTGGTGTTGAGTGGTGCTGTGGTGGTGCTGAGTAATAATGTGGTGGTGCTGAGTGATGCTGTGGTGGTGCTGAGTGATGCTGTGGTGGTGCTGAGTGGTGCTGTGGTGGTGCTGATTGGTGCCGTGGTGGTGCTGAGTGATGCTGTGGTGGTGCTGAGTGATGCTGTGGTGGTGCTGAGTGGTGCTGTGGTGGTGCTGAGTGATAATGTGGTGTCGCTGAGTGATGCTGTGGTGGCGCTGAGTGATGCTGTGGTGGCGCTGAGTGGTGCTGTAGTGGTGCTGAGTGGTGCTGTGGTGGTGCTGAGTGATGCTGTGGTGGTGCTGAGTGGTGCTGTGGTGGTGCTGAGTGATACTGTGGTCGAGCTGAGTGATGCTGTGGTGGTGCTGAGTGGTGCTGAGTGATAATGTGGTGGTGCTGAGTGATGCTCTGGTAGTGCTGAGTGATGCTGTGGTTGCACTGAGTGGTGCTGTTGTGGTGCTGAGTGGTGCTGTGGTGGTCCTGAGTGATGCTGTGGTGGTGCTGAGTGATGCTGTGGTGGTGCTGAGTGGTGCTGTGGTGGTGCTGAATGATAATGTGGTGGTGCTGAGTGATAATGTGGTGGTGCTGAGTGATGCTGGGGTAGCGCTGAGTGATGATGTGGTGATGCAGAGGGCAGAAAGGCACAAAAAGCAGTCTAACAAAGGGCAGAAGGGCAGAAAAACAAGGGAAAAACGAGTCTAACAGAGGGCAGAAGGGCACAAAAACCAGCCTAACAGAGGATAGAAGGGCAGAAAAACAAGGGAAAAACGAGACTAACAGAAGGCAGAAGGGCACAAAAAAACGAGTCTAATGGGGCAGAAAGGAAATAAAACGATTCTAACAGAGGGCAGAAGGGCACAAAAAACGAGTCTAACAGAGGGTAGAAGGGCACAAAAACAAGGGAATAACAGAGGGCAGAAGGGCACAAAAAACGAGTCTAACAGAGGGCAGAAGGGCAGAAAAACAAGGGAAAAATTAGTCCAACAGAGGGCAGGAGGGCACAAAAAACGAGTCTAACAGGGGGCAGAAGAGCAGAAAAACAAGGGAAAAACAAGTCTAACAGAGGGCAGAAGGGCAGAAAAACAAGGGAAAAACGAGTCTAACAGAGGGAAGAAGGGCACAAAAAACGAGTCTAACAAGGGGCAGAATGAATCCCGCCCTGCATGTTTGTCCACGAAGATGCCATCCTTTTGTGCAATACCTCTACTCAGCTGGAGTACTTTCTACTGTCTAATCAGTAAGTGATCCCTCGTTGGCTAAATGTATAGGGGCAGATTTACAATAACTGGCGCATCCCCAGAGATGCGCCAGTTATTGTGCGCCGCAGCTCCGCCACCCATGGTGCGCCGCATTTACAATGCGGCGCACCATGTGGCAAAAATTACACAGATGCGTCACGCATCTGTGCCGTAAAAGCAGAGCATTGCTGGAGCTGCGTCACGCTTGCGACGCAGCTCCAGCAATGCTCTGGTGGGCCCTATCTCCCCAATGCTGCATCAAGCCTTGCGTAGATTTCACTCAGCCACTTTTAGGAGGCGTTCCTGCGCAGGAACGCCCTCCCCTGCGCCGGAACGCCTCCTGATGGCGCAGGGCTTTACAAAGTGACACATCCCTCAGATGCGTCATGTTGTTAACACCCAGCACCATGGCGCATCTTTTGTGCTGCTGCTGCGTCACAAAAGGTCTCGGTAGAGGGTGGCAGTGGTGAACCAGAGGGTGGCAGTGATGAACCAGAGGGTGACAGTGATGAACCAGAGGGTGGCAGGGGTGAACCAGAGGGTGACAGCGCTGAACCAGAGGGTGGCAGTGCTGAACCAGAGGGTGGCAGGGGTGAACCATAGGGTGGCAGTGGTGAACCAGAAGGTGGCATGGGTGAACCAGAGGGTGGCCGTGGTGAGCCAGAGTGGCAGTGTTTAACCAGAGGGTGGCAGTGCTGAACCAGAGGGTGGCAGTGATGAGCCAGAGGTGCTGTGATGAACCAGAGGGTGGCAGTCATGAACCAGAGATTGGCAGTGGTGAACCAGAGGGTGACAGTGCTGAATCAGATGGTGGCAGGGGTGAACCAGAGGGTGCTGTGATGAACCAGAGGGTGGCAGGGGTGAACCAGAGGGTAGCAGTGGTGAACCAGAGGTGGCAGTGGTAAACCAGAGGGTGACAGTGGTTAACCATAGGGTGGCAGTGGTGAACCAGAGGTGCTGTGATGAGCCAGAGGGTGGCAGTCGTGAACCAGAGGGTGGCAGTGGTGAACCAGAGGGTGACAGTGCTGAACCAGAGGGTGGCAATGGTGTACCAGAAAGTGGCAGTGCTGAACCAGAGGGCGGCAGTGGTGAACCAGAGGGTGCTGTGGCCGTACACGACCGCATGGGTAACTTCACCATGCAAGCGGCCTGCAAACATGCAAAAAGCCCCGCGAACACGCAAAAAACCCAGCGAACACGCAAAAAAACAAAAATTCGCACGAATTTGCGGATTTTGCGGATTGCAAATTCAATTTCGCATGAATTCGCGGAGCGCGAATTTGCACATTTCGCCCATACTTATTAAGCGTGGGCGTAAAATCCGTTTCGTGGGCGAATTGGCGGATTTTTGACGATTTTGCGATCCGTGAATCTCGCGAATTTTCCCAAAAATCCGCAAATTCGCAAGCTACGAATTATTTTGCTTGGTCACGCTTGAAAAATACAATATCGCGCGCGCGGCGTTGACTTTGAGCCTGCCGAGTTGTTTTTCTCCCGGTTTTGCGTGTGCTGCGCCATTTTTGATCTAGCTGCGTGATCTCGCGAGAGTTTTTTGAACGCAATTACGTCAACGCGGCTTGCCATCTTGCACGACGAGAGTTTAACAACGCGAGTACGTCATAAATGCCCGCGACGGCGCACAGCTGACTTCCGGCGGGAGGTTTGAACAGCTCAAATTCCCGAAATTGCAAAAATTGCAATTCTTCACAAGAAATCCATCGCAGGAATCATAAACCTTGTGAAAATTATGATTTTGATCAGAATAACTTCTCAGATTGACATTTGGCTGCACTTTTTGGGGCAAGGAGTCACTTTTTTGGGGGGGTGGGAGGAAGGAAGTGCCCCAGAGTCTCCAACTTCCTGTTCCTGTCCAGCAGGCTCCTCCCAGTGCTTTGTCCATGTCCTGGTCACTTTTCAATTGGATCTGGAGCTGGAAAGATTACTTTTTCTTGCTGCTGGTGGATATTTGTATTTGAGGACTTTTCGAACTTTGGCGTTTGGATCACTTTTGGAATTGAGATTTGCAAGTAAGTTGGTGTTGTTTGTTTGGGGCATTGCAATTGAGGCAACTCCAGTTCTAAAACTTTTTTCACAACTTTAACAAAATATATATTGTGGTGGGTAGCTAGCCACAGTATCTAGTAGGCCCAGGGGTAGTGAGTGGTGCATGGGCCTAGTCTTTCTGTGGGGTGTCTTGAATTTAAACATCATTGAGGGCATGGATGGCATGGGATTGTGCTGATTTTATATGTGTTTTTCGATTTTTTGGGCTGCTGTTGGGGCCTTTTGCCCAGGGGTAGTGAGTGGTACATGGACTGAGTCATTCTGTGGGGTCTCTTTAATGTAAACATCATGGAGGGAATAGATGGCATTGGATTGTGGTGATTTTTGTGTGTTTTTTTTATTTTTTGGGGTGTTGATGGGGACTGGCAATGTGGGTGGGGGCCTTTTTGAGTGCTGGTACAGGCAGGCCCTGGCCAAGTGCTGGGGGGCAAGGGGCCATTTTGAAGGCAGGCAGTGTTCTCAGGCCTGCACATATTTTGCCTAGCTTTCATCCATTATGCCCGGGGGTAGTGAGTGGTGCATGGGCCTAGTCTTTCTGTGGGGTGTCTTGAATTTAAACATCATTGAGGGCATGGATGGCATGGTGATTTTTGTGTGTTTTTCTATTTTTTTGGCTGCTGTAGGGGCCTCTTGCCCAGGGGTAGTGAGTGGTCATGGACTGAGTCTTTCTGTGGGGTCTCTTTAATGTAAACATCACCGAGGGCATGGATGGCATTGGATTGTGGTTTTTTTTTGTGTGTTTTTCGATTTTTTGGGGTGTTGATGGGGACTGGCCATGTGGGTGGGGGCCATTTTGATGCTGGTATAGGCAGGACCTGGCCATGTGCCGGGGGCAAGGGGCCATTTTGAAGGCAGGCAGTGTTCTCAGGCCTGCACCCATTTTGCCTAGCTTTCATCCATTATGCCCAGGGGTAGTGAGTGGTACATGGGCCTAGTCTTTCTGTGGGGTGTCTTGAATTTAAACATCATTGAGGGCATGGATGGCATGGGATTGTGCTGATTTTTGTGTGTTTTTTTTATTTTTTGGGCTGCTGTTGGGGCCTTTTGCCCAGGGGTAGTGAGTGGTGCATGGACTGAGTCTTTCTGTGGGGTCTCTTTAATGTAAACATCATGGAGGGCATGGATGGCATTGGATTGTGCTGATTTTTGTGTGTTTTTTGATTTTTTGGGGTGTTGATGGGGACTGGCCATGTGGTGCGGGACCATTTTGAGTGCTGGTACAGGCAGACCCTGGTCATGTGCTGGGGGGCAAAGGGCCATTTTGAAGGCAGGCAGTGTTCTCAGGCCTGCACCCATTTTGCCTATCTTTCATCAATTATGCCCAGGGGTAGTGAGTGGTGCATGGGCCTAGTCTTTCTGTGGGGTGTCTTGTATTTAAACATCATTGAGGGCATGGATGGAATGGGATTGTGCGGATTTTTGTGTGTTTTTCAATTTTTTTGGCTGCTGTTGGGGCCTTTTGCCCAGGGGTAGTGAGTGGTGCATGAACTGAGTCTTTCTGTGGGGTCTCTTTAATGTAAACATCATGGAGGGCATGGATGGCATTGGATTGTGGTGATTTTTGTGTGTTTTTCGATTTTTGGGGGTGTTGATGGGGACTGGCCATGTGGGTGGGGGCCATTTTGAGTGCTGGTACAGGCAGGCCCTGGCCATGTGCTGGGGGGCAAGGGGCCATTTTGAAGGCAGGCAGTGTTCTCAGGCCTGCACCCATTTTGCCTAGCTTTCATCCATTATGCCCAGGTGTACTCAGTGGTGCATGGGCCTAGTCTTTCTTTGGGGTGTCTTGAATTTGAACATCATTGAGGGCATGGATGGCATGGGATTGTGCTGATATTTGGGTGTTTTTCAAATTTTTTTGTCTGCTGTTGGGGCCTTTTGCCCAGGGGTAGTGAGTGGTGCATGGACTGAATCTTTCTGTGGGGTCCATTTAATGTAAACATCACGGAGAGCATGGATGGCATGGTATTGTGGTGATTTGTATGTGTTTTTCGACTTTTTGGGGGTGTTGTTGGGACTGGCCATGTGGGTGTGGGCCATTTTGAGTGCTGGTTCAGGCAGGGCCTGGCCATGTGCTGGGGGGGCAAGGGGCCATTTTGAAGGCAGGCAGTGTTCTCAGGCCTGCACACATTTTGCCTAACTGTCATCCATTATGCCCAGGGGTACTCAGTGGTGCATGGGCCTAGTCTTTCTGTGGGGTGTCTTGAATTTTAACATCATTGAGAGCATGGATGGCATGGGATTGTGCGGATTTCTATGTGTTTTTCGACTTTTTGGGGTGTATAACTGATGTTCCTCTGTCTTCCATTGATTTTAGGTGCACAAGAGAACCACCAGTGCCAGGAAGAAGTCCTGCAGTGGTGTGTGCAGCATAACGTCACGCGACGTCACATGTGGCCACAGACAAGACAACTCTGCAACTCATGCAACTCAACTGCGGCCTGCTGCTCCGACATCTGAAGAAGATGAGCCCAAAGAAAGGTGGCCGTAGCGCCTCAGCAAAGAAACTTGCCAGTGCCACTGCCAGTAAGAAGGAGCAGAAGAAGCAAGTGGCACCACCTACCAAGGAGATGGGTGTGCCCACCGACACCTTTTTTGGGAAAAAAAACTACGCCTGCAGTAGCAGCGGTGTCCACCGGGGACCAAGCCGGAAGCAGCACCTCCGCCTCATTGGGGTCAGTGCCACCACGCCAAGGTAGGCCCAAGCCCATGAGTGCCGCAAAGGCAGGCACTTTGGTTGTTAAATCACCATCGACCAGTGATGTTGGCTCATCACAAGAAAGTAAAATCCAATCAACGCCGGGTGTAACTCAGCTGGCGAGTGTTCAGCAATCACAGCCGCAACGACAACCACAAGTGCAACTAGTACAAGTGCAAGTACATGGGCAAGGAGAGGCGCAAGTACATGGACAAGAAGAGGCGTAAGTACATGGGCAAGGAGAGGCGCAAGTACATGCACAAGGAGAGGCACAAGTAGAGGTGCATGGAGAGGTGCCACTAGAGGTTCATGGAGCGGCACAATGCCTACAACGCTTGTTCCTCCAGAAGTAGGGGCACATGAGGAAATTGATATTCAAGTGGAAGAATCATCCCAGGAATCCACTTTTCTTGAGGATGATCCATTGCTTTCCAGATCCCCAGCAAGAAAAAGGTTAAGGAGGGCTGCTACTACTACAAGTTCTTGTTCAAGCCCCCTTAATTCTGATGACCTTGATCCTGATTGGAACGCAGCAATGCAGTCTGACAGTGAGGCACGCCATGAGCCGACAAAGGTAACTAAGCCTAAAAGGAAGGTTCCCGCAAGGCTTCGACTTATGGGTGATGACGACGAACAAGAAGTGGTTTCTTGTGCTGCTGATGAACAGTCTGATGACGACCCAGTCATCACAGACGTCACTGAAGCCCCAGCGGGCATGGAGCAGACAGACATTTTAACCCTATCCCAAATGGCTGCTGAGCGGGATGATCATGTGGGCGGCGTGGCACTGGTACCACCACCAACGCAGTTAACTACAACACCAAAAAGACCTACAGCTTCCATATTTTCTCGTCAGAAGGGCCGGCATGGACCTCCATCCAGCTCGACCTCCATTACCTCAAGTAGTGGTGCTGTAAGTCAACTACAGAAACAAATTCAGCCACGCCCATCCTCCACTTCATCTGGCATTGAAAGTCAAAGTAGCTCCTCCACCACCAGCAGACATCTCCAGACAGCAGTTTGGGACTTCTTTACTGTTAGCAAAAAGGCGGAAAACATGGTCGTTTGTTCGATTTGTAAAGTATTAGTTAGTCGGGGTAAGCTTGGTACCAACTATGGTACCGGAGGCCAGAGAGGTCATCTCAAACAACACCACTCTATCCAGTGGTATAAGCACCTAAGTGGCATTGAGGAAGCCAAAACAAAACCAATTATATTTCTTCATATTGCATCAGATGATGATGAGAGTCTGATCATGCAGGGGGGAAGTGAAGAAGCGACAGCCATTTTTTCTGGTACACCCAGTACCCCTGGCAGCAGCTCTGCAGTGGTAGCGCCCACACCCTCTACCCCTGCAACATGTATGAGGCCCACTAAGAGTCTGGGACAGACACCAATGCAAAAAACTAAATCACTTAGCCTAACTGGCTGGAAGTCTGCATCATCATCATCATCAAGTAAAATGGTCCAGCCCACCGTTACCAGCATGTTTTGGTCGGAACCGCCATTTGAACGCAACCACCCAACCGTGCGTCTGTATAACGCCAAGCTGGCTAAAATTCTAGCGCTGGACCTTCTCCCTTTCTCTTTCGTGGAAGGGGTGGGTTTTCGTTAATTGGTGGCAACAGTCTGCCCTAAATGGAAGGTTCCTAGAAGGTTCTATTTTGCAAGGGTTGCTGTTCCAGCACTACATCAAGATGTGCTGGAGGTGATTGGCAAAGCTATTCTGAAGAGTGCTGTTCACACTATCCACATGGCAACAGACATGTGGAGCAGTTGCCAAGCCCTTGATTACATGTGCATCACTGCACACTGGGTCTCTTTTGCAGGGGTCGAAAAGATGTTGACACGGAGGAAGTTTTTAAAGCTACTCGCAAACATGCAACAGTAGGCATGTTTGCCATGGAGAAATCTCACACTGCACCTAACCTTTTGGATGAGTTTAACCGGAAGGTCAAAGAATGGCTGCATCCAAGAAACCGCACAGTTGGTTATGTTTCCACGGATAATGGCAGGAATATAGTTAAGGCCATGGACTACGGTGGCTACTTCAGAGTGCCGTGTTTGGCACACAGTATTAACATCGTGGCGCAAGCCTTCTTGAAAGCAGAAGAGCCAGTCGTCAAAGTAGTGACCACCTGCTGTAAAATCTACACCCATTTCAACCATTCTTTTAAGGCCCGGAAGCAGCTGAGGGGCCTTCAATATGAACATAAACTGCCAGTCAAAGGACTAATCCAGGAGGTGGCAACACGTTGGAACTCAATCTTTTACGTGCTTGAGCGTCTGTCTGAGCAGTGGGAGGTAATACATGAGTTTGTCTTCAAACTGGGCGCTGCTCACAAAGACTTGATGCTAGAGTTGGAGGAATGGAAGCTAATTGCAAGCCTGACAGACAAGCTTCGTCCTTTTGAGCTCTTCACGCGTGAAGTCAGCAGGGAGGACTGTTCTTTGAGCAAAGCTATCCTATTGTTGCGCATGCTAGAGCACCAACTGAAGGAGGTGTCTTCAACGTTCCAAGATGATGGTGAAAAGCGAGAAGCCTATGGTTTGGCGCAGAAGTTATTATGCCGCCTCCTTGACAATGAAAGGCTTAAAAAGATACATACAGAACAACATTACATTTGAGCCACTATTCTTGATCCACGGTACAAAAAGGCAGTGGCCAGCAAATCATTAATTCCTTTTGATGAAGCTGATGTTTCAAAGTACAAACGTTGGCTAGCTGTGTCAGTCAGGCGGTTCGAAAAAGATCGGCAGAAAATTCAAGGAGGCAGCACAAGTACAACTGAATCAGCAGTTCCACTTCTCAATCCGTGGCCGAAGGCAGTCACTTTCCCTCACAGCCGTTAACGACACCAGCAACCATATCATCATCCTCACCTGCACCAGGCCGCAAACCAATATTGTCGGAAGGGGATTGGCTAACTCAGCAAGGGTTAGCTCGGTCCACTGATGAAAAGGTCGCAGATGGTGCGCAAAGTGGATTAACCCTGGAGAACCTTGAGTCGGTGGTGCAGGCCTATCTGGATGACCCAACAGAGGTCTGTCATAATGAGAACCCATTGGGATATTGGTATACGAAAAGCTCAAAATAGCAACTGATCACCAACCTGGCTCTAAATTAATTGTCTTGCCACTCGCAAGTGTGTCTTCTGAACGTGTTTTCAGTGCTGCTGGTGTCATTGTTACTTCAAAAAGGACCCGCCTTTTGCCCAAAAATGTGGAGAGGATAGCAATAATTGAGATGAATCAGCACTTCATACCACCCGATTACAAAATACGTGAATGCGCGCAGGAAGAAGAGGACACCGACTTAGGTGACGACGACGACGGACGTTCTTCTCGGTCACCAGACCTACTCCCGTCTCAATTCATAGACTTGGAGGACGAGCTCTGCTTCCCTGACAACGAGGACTAAAAATGACTTCCTTTTTTGCGTACTTATTCACTTTTATTCCTGTGTGTCTTTCTTTGTTTTGCTACTTTTATCACAACAAAACTCTAATCAACTAATCACAATAAGTCCATCATCAGCACTGTCTTCATCTTATTTTCCGTATTGATTTGAAGGTGCCGCAGTCTGCACTCAGATGTTCACAAGTTCACAACTCAATCATGCTCCTCTATTCTCCTCCTCCAGACTCCCCTTATCCATTTCCCTCAAGGCAGATGGATGGATTGTGGAGAAAAAACAAACTTTGTCTTCGTAGACGAGTCCCTTCAAGTGGGACTGAAATAACTGACTGACTACATGCTTGCTGATTGTTGACAGACCTACTTCTGAAATTTACAGGAGAGGCTGCCCTGTGGGCCCTCACTTTCCGAAGAAGATGCGGACATAAAGTAGAACAGGTAATGAATAATGAGAAGATGGCATGCAGTGGACAGCAATGTCTGTCTGTCTCTGTTGGAACCAATTGCTTTTTGTTTTTTGTGAACAGCGCAATTTGCCATGTTTTCAATATACCAGTATTGCAGGTTTTTGGGTGTGTTCTAGATTTGCGGTGCTGGGTCGGGGTGTCTGGGAGCACTGCTGGCACAGTCTAATGTTGATTGCATTTGTCTTTCAGGAAATCCATGGTGGAAAACAGGAGTTAGTGCCTAGCTGAACAGCGCATTTGGACTGAATTCCAGGTTGGCCCGAAATTTGCTAAGTCTCACTTTTTAAGGTTTTGCTTTTTGGCTGTTTGGGGGTCTTCTACTTGTTTCCGGCTGGGTTGACGGGTCTGGGGGCATTTCTGGGAAGGTCTAATACCGGATAAAAGTGTTTTGCAGAAAATCAGAGTTGAAAATGTTTTTGCCTTTTGCTCACTATCATGTTTTTGGGGCCTGTTTGGGGGGGTCCTGGTGTTTGTGGGTGGGTTTTGGGGTCTTGGAGCACTGCTGGCACAGTCTAATTTTGATTGCATTTATTTTTCAGGAAATCCATGGTGGAAAACGGGAGTTATGGCCTAGCTGCACTGCGCGTTTGGACAGAATTGAAAGACGGACCGAAAAATATTGTAAGTATGACATTTTCCATTTTTGCTTTTTGCCTGTTTGGGCGTGTTTTGCTATTTTGCGGGTGGGTTGGCGGGTCTTGGGGCATTGCTGGGAAGGTCTAATACCGGATAAAAGTGGTTTGGACAAAATCCATGAGGAAAAAGTTTTTGCATTTTCTGACATTTCGCTCAATTTTTCGTTTTGGGGGGCCTGTTTGGGGTGCTTCCTGGTGTTTGTGGGTGGGTTTTGGGGTCTGGGAGCAACGCTGGGTATGGATACTTTTGATTGAAAGTGGTTTGAAGAAAATCCAGGGTGGCAACGGGGAGTTAGGGCCTAGCTGCAGAGCGCTCGCAGAGTTATTTTGGAAATTTGCCTGAAAATTTCTAAGTGCCCATTTTTGAAGTTTTGCTTTTTGGCTGTTTGGGGGTCTTCTACTTGTTTTCGCCTGGGTTGATGGCTCTGGGGCCATTGCTGGGAAGGTCTAATACCGGATAAAAGTGGTTTGGACAAAATCGGAGGTGAATTTCTTTTTGCGCTTTTGCTGACTTGCTTGTCTTTGAGGTGCTGTTTGGGGGTGTTCCGGGTGTTTGTGGGTGGGTTTTTGGGGTCTGGAAGCACTGCTGGCACAGTCTAATTTTGATTGCATTTGTTTTTCAGGAAATCCATGGTGGAAAACGGGAGTTATGGCCTAGCTGCCCAGCGCGTTTGGGCAGAATTGAAAGACGGCCGAAAAATATTGTAAGTATGAGATTTTCCATTTTTGCTTTTTGCCTGTTTGGGGGTGTTGTGCTTTTTTTACGGGTGGGTTGGCGGGTCTCGGGGCATTGCTGGGAAGGTCTAATACCGGATAAAAGTGGTTTGGAGACAATCCATGCTGAAAAGCCTTTTGGCACTTTTTGTAACTTAGGGTTCGTTAGGGTTAGCACTAGCAGCAGTCTTCCATGTGTTTGAGGGTGGTCTAGATTTTTGCAACTGGGTTCTGTGGTCTTACAGCACTCGTGGGAATGTGTAATCTTGGTTGCAAGTAGTTTGAAGAAAATCCATGGTGGGAAAGGGGGGATTTGGCCTAGTTAAAGAAGGCGTTTGCCACTATTATTAACTTAAGGCTCATTAGGGTTAGCTGTATTGTATTGCATGTGTTTGGGCGGGGGTTGAAGATTTTTACGACTGGGTGGGGTCTTGGAAAACTTGTTGTATTATCTAATTTTGATTGCAAGTCGTTTGAACATAATCCATGGTGGGAAAGGGGGGTTTTGGGCATACTTTCTGAGTGCATTTTGACACGATTTGAAATTAGGCCTCTGTGAGGTAGCAGCAGTATTCTGCACGTTTTTGGGAGGGTAATGTGGGGTGTTCTAGATTTTGGGGATAGTCATCTCTGAAAGTGATAGTATAATTTTTGCACTACACAGCGTGCCTTACATATTTTTTCTCCGAGGTGTCTTTAACACTTGCTGTTGTATTTTTCCATCATCAATTACAGGCAAGCTTTTACCCTGTGCCATCGATGTACTACTCAGGCTTACAATTAGCGATCCGCAAATCCGCATCAGGCAGGCAGTGGACAGTGTGTCTGGTTACCAAGATTGATCGACGGAGCATCCAATGGAATGAAGGAGTACCGCGAATAAGAGGAATGGCTGGATGCATCGGCTTCACAAATTCAACGGGACGACTACAAAAAACAGTAAAAGTATCCAAAATTCTCCTTATCTTTTAAATGATATTGTTGTGAACTTACGAGTGTGACTCTGCGTTTGTTTGATCTCTGCTTCAAATTCATCCCTCCCTCCAACAATTAGATACATCTTTGCTATGTTTAACACTAATTTAATGTTCTAAGTGTTTATTCTCTCTGAGGGCAGAGAGGCAAGTGAAATTGCGTAATGACTGCAGCCCTGTACTGTCAACTTGTTTCTTCGTAGTTACTAGTAAGTTGCAGTAAGTAGTAGTACTACTTTTCAGTAACCTAACCATCCATTTAGTACTTCTGGCATGCAGTAGTGCACGTCCTTTATGTCCCTTTCAAGATTTATCAATATCTTCTGATCCAAAGATTTGTTTCTCTTCATTTGTTGTTTGACTGTCCATGCTGTGTTTTTTTCCTCTCTACCAAACTTTTCCAAAAACCCCCATTCCCATCCAATTTTCAAACCCTAACCCTCTTCCCCCGGGCTGTGTGGTATTTCATTGAGGTGTGACTGACAACAACAATAAATTCCACACACTTGCTGGGGAGGATAAGGTCAAAGCAACCAGAAGTTCATGTGCGCCATCGTGGATTGATAAGAACATCCTCCTCCTACACGATGTTAACAATGAAATGATTAATGCTTACCTTACGTTGGCACTGCTTAGCAGACCCTCCAGCATTTCGCGATTTCACGATTTGCAAAATAATCGCGAAATCAGCAGAGGAGCGCGATTCCCGCGATATTTACCCTTTTGGCCGCAAAAAAGGTCTCCGGCAGACAGCAAAGGAAATGATAACATCTTATTGGCTGTACGTGCATAGCGCATACGTCACTACGAGGCTCCTACACTGTAATACTTGCCTGCTTCTTACTGCGGCCGGCATTAGGGAATACACGGAAAATACAGTCTTGTCAGTGGGCCCTTCTGAAGCTATTTTTATTGAAACCACATTGCGGCCTTTTTTTTTTTTAACAGAATTATTCATTTTATTTTGTCGGTGCTGAAAGGGGATATTAACAATTCTTTACACCTGTAAATAATGTTGCCAACATGAAAGAAGTGTACTTTTTCGATCCCTGCTTTGGAGGTTATCGGCGACGACAGTAATAGGCTAACACCGGGTCGCGCTTCTCGTGTTCCTGCGCTGTCCGTAAGTGATGTTGTAAACTCTTGAACTGCGGGTGTAATGGGGGCGCTGGCGCTGGCGCAGCCATCCTGCTGATCCACCTACGTAGGCCACTGGAGTTCTTAGAAACCGCTCTAAGCTGTCACTCCCCTGCCTCGATTCTCTCCCACATTGCGGACTTTAACTAATCCGGTCATCTGACCTGCAGAAAATTAATTCAACAGTTATAGTCAATGCTTGCAAACACAATCCTGTTCTATCCATCATAGGTCACCAGCTCCCTTTCTAGATTACAGACTTCTAAAGAGCATCGGGGAGTCCTTTATTAGAGTGAAATTAACGCTGATACTAGTCCTCAGCTGGTTAATATTTTGGCAGCTGCACATTTTCACGTGCACAAAAACTTATGTTTCAAGTCGAACCAAATAAATCAGTAGAGCCAAATAAGATGAATGCTAAATAGTTCATCTTCAAACACAAACTGCTATGTGGTGCTATTCACTATCTTTTGCAATTACTGGAGTGCAGACATATGCAGGTCATCAATTACATGGCCACTTTGTGTTATATATCTGGATGAATGGACAGAAGCAGCAAAATACCATTTGGGGCAGCACACTATACTAAGTTCAGATTTTTAGCATAAGTGTTTTAAGCCAGGCCCTTAATTACATCGGCCACGCCCCTGTGGGAGACCCCCAGTTTTTTCATCCTACTTAAAACCCTGCACACACCCCTCTGCTGTTACTTAATTGTGGACTTCATTCCAAACCTAAGTCATGTGCAGATGGAGACGTGCAGATTGGTATAGAAGAAAACTCACTCTGTCCCTGAGGCAAACACTCCTCTTGGCCCACAGGTGTAGCACAGGTGTAGCACATTCTAGAAGGGTCCAGGAGGCAGTGGTGCCTCGGCACGGGTGAATACAAGGGTGCTAGAACACCCCAGGAAGAAATAGGGAGCTCTCTCACAAGGTGCAGATTGGAGCTGTGCTTCTGTAGAGCAACAAAGATTTTAAACATGCCTATTTCACAGTGGAAACTCAGCTAAATCAGTTGGCATTGATTTAAGGCTGAAAAGGAATGATTTCAAGTAAATGAAGGGCCGCAAAAATGCCGCTACATTTCCATTTTTGTGCCGCTAAATTTCCATTTTTGTGCCGCTAAATTTGCAAATCTATGCCGCAATATCCTGGGGGGTCTGGCTTAGGCTACAATTTAGGGCACTGTTCTGTACCGTACTATCAATTGTACTGTTTCTAATGCTATGCTCAGGCCACTCAATGTTTAATTTCCTCTTTTTTTCATATGGTGATACTGCCAGTGTGTACCACTACTGCTACCAGCACAACAATGATATTGCATCCGTCGAGGATTCAAGTCAACAACCAACCTTAATCACCATTTGCAATGCAGCCAGCCCTGGGGCTACCCCGATTCTCAAACACAAATCACAGGTAAGATAAGCATTTTGGAGAGGTAGAATAATGGTCTAGAACTGGGAGGAGAGCAGAGATTGCCAGTACTTCTAGTAAAGTAATAGTAGGGCTACTGAATTCACTAACTCGGTTACTGGCACTTTGGTACATTTCAGGACTAGATGTTTCATTCATGCTGGTAAGTTGGAAGAAACCAAACGTCCAGTAACCACCGCCCACCGCCACACAAAATAATATGAACGCGTATACTATGTTTTGGTATGAAAAATAATTATTAAGAAATATATTGAGGTAGTCAAAAAATGAAATAAATTAACCCAACTAACCCCCCTACCTAACCCCAACCAATGTCCAAAAGTCCTCTTTCCCAAACACCCAATTCCAACCCCCCCAACAGTCTTTAAAAAAGGGGCAAGGGACAGTCACTTCCTCCAGTGGTGTAGTTTTGCAAGCTATTGCTTCATGTCCCGCTGCTCTTTGCGGAGGTCCCGGAGCTGGCGCTGATGTTTCTCGGCCAACCGCTCCAGGTAGTCCACTCTTTTGCGTAGTCGGCGCACACGAACGATCCAGGATCTGGGGGGGGCCGCTGATGTTGTTGCTGCTGTGCGGCGGCGGCGGGAGGCTGTCGGCCACGGCTCCGTTTGGCTGGAGGCTTCTGGCTGGTGGACCCGGGGGCAGTGGAGGAGGATGTAGATGTTGATGTTGTCTCCTCATGCTCCCGAGCCCACAACCGCCGATACTCGACACAAATAGCCTCCAGCTTACGGGCCCTGGCCCGGACAGCCATCTCCTTACGGGTGAGCTTTTTGGGAGTAGCATCTATGAAGAAAGAAAGAAAAATACTGTAGCCAATAGTCCTTAATATAAAGTCAAAATAATTCAACAGAAGGTTGACACTCAGTAACACCAGCAAGTAGCAAACACAGTATAACATGTTGGCCTGTATCTTTCCGCCGTCTTTTGGAAGCCTGTGACACTGTGAGTTTCAGGAATTCCACTAGCAACACTATAGATGGACTCACTACTACATACATAGTCAGATAGTACTAAAAATGCCTTTTTTACTTTTTTTCTCTTGTTTTGCAAAAAAAATTACTGGTACGTGAACTTGTGGTAGCCGCCATAATGGCAGCTCACTCAGCTTTAACCCAAGAAATACAGACACAGGCCATGATCAAATCAAAAAGGCAACTGCTACCTTTTACTGTAAACAATGATATTTTGTTGTTGGAAATTGTCAAAGCACTTACATTAAGAAGACTGGAATAGACAGCAAGGGCAACACAGAGGACTGCACTCAGTGCCTAGAGCTATTGCTGTATCAGAGTTTTGTTTCACAACGTTTGCCGAATGGGCAAGCTTAGCTACCTACACAGACCGACTCATAATTGTAAATAGTAGTAGCACAGAGAGTGATGGTAGAGGCAGGATAAGAATGTAGAAAGTAGTCTACATTAGAAGAAGATCAAAGACTATTTCGTAAAACATAGAATTATTAGGAACCAGTTTGTAATGAATAGGAGCTGTAAAAGTTAGGGAAGTATAAGTATTAATATAACAATAGAACAACTTATTGGGGCCAGCAGAAGAGCCTGCAAGGGACTGAGCCTCTCCACCTTCTGCCACCGGAGTCTCTGTCGCCGCCGCCCCCTTGCCCCTGGGAGGTCCTGGTGATCATGAAATATTGAAACACAACATGGATGATTGTTTTTTGGGAAATATTTGATTTCTTTGTACTCAATCTAAAATTATGTTGGGGAAACAAATGAACATCAATTGCATCTGATCTGGTCAACTAGGAGGATAGTAGTACAGTATTGCAGGATTCTCAGACCATCTAATAGGAAAGTTATGTAATTCACTAACTACATCAACAACAAAAAGGTTCTACTACGACTGCCATATCTCAGCAGCACGACACGTTGCGTGACAGACACAGTCCGTCATCATGATTGCAAACCACTAACAAATGTCCTATAACAAGTAAAAAATAATAAACTCAACCTATCAATCCACCACTATCTCATCAAAGTGGCAGCAGCAGGAGTACAAAGAAGGACTAGACTTGAGTCTACTGTCTCTAGCATTACGCAGTAATGCTCTCAAATGACTAAAAAGTTGCAAACAAGTAAGCATAGTAGCAACGCCAATAACCAGCCGAGCACCTGCAATGACAGAAGCTATTTAAACATTAATTTACCTCCAATGTAATCGAATCAGCAGCATTCGTACTCTTCAGGAAAAAAATAGATTAGCAATATAACAGAGCAGAAGGAAAAAATTTTTTATTAAATAGCTACTTACCAAGGCCAGGGATCTCCACACCGAGCAGGTCGACCATGTCATGCCCCCGGTCCAAGATGTCACTCCACCGGTGCGTCACTTGCTGGTAGGTGCCCCGGACCCCAGACTCCTTATACATGTGACGGCACACCTTCTCCCACTGCTGGCGACGCTCCCGGAGGCCGTAACCGGAAGCAATCCGCCCACCTGCTGCCACGGTTTTAGGGAGGTGGACTTGCACAAACACCATCAAGGCGGCCACCTCCACCGCAGAGAAGATCTCCCTGGCCTGGACTTCCTCGCCCCTCAAACGCCCGCAAGGGAGCCGGGTACGGGGTGCTGGGCCCTTCCCCTTGCCCTTGTTGCCTCCCTTAGCCATGGTCCTGGGCACAAAAAGAAGGAAAGAAGAATAGGTGTGAAAAAATATAAGAGAGAGAGTGAAAGAAATAAAGTAGGTAATAAAGTAAACAAAAGTTTAAAAAAAAAAATATATAGATGTAGGAAATTGAAGAGAGAGATAATAAGCAAAAAAAGACAAAAAAAGTTCAGAAAAACATAGGATTACGAAGATGTGAGATGGATAGAAAGGTAGCATGCCCAAAACCATAGCAGTGAATGAAAAACAAGATGGCCGCGCCCGTAGAGGACCACGTGGGTAAGTTTGCACGATATTTTCCCCGCGAGCACGCAAAAACGCCCATGAACACGTAATCGCGATCCGCATACGTCGCGAGCATGCAGCAAGCGCCCGGAAACACGTCACGCAAACAAGATGGCTGCGCCCATATACGACCGCATGGGCAACCTCGGGGTCGGTGCGCTGCAAGCGGTCCGCGAATAAGCAGAAAAACGCGAGAGCAGGCAAAAAAAAGAAATCAGCAAATTTGCACGAATTTGCGGATTGCAAGTTCGATTTTGCACAAATACGCGCCCCGCGAATCTCGTGAAATGGCAGAAAAACGACTTTTGGAAAACTGAAACCACTTAGCAGGTGCAAAAGTTCGAGCTAATTTGTAACCATTCCCTGTAGTGCTTCCTGAGGGGCCCCTCCAGAGTTCAGTTGCCTACTTGCAACTATTCTCTGACACTGCTCTGACCCTCAAAGCAGAGTCAGAGAATAGTTACAAGTATGGCACAATGCTCCTGTAAAAAAAATAACTGCAACAGGAAGCACTTACAGCGAAGAAAGCAGGTGGCAGGGATGAACCAGAGGGTGGCAGGGATGAAGCAGAGGGTGACAGTGCTGTACCAGAGGTTGGCAGGGGTGAACTAGAGGTGCTGTGATGAACCAGAGGGTGCTGTGATGAACCAGAGGGTGGCAGTGCTGAACCAGAGGGTGGTAGTGATGAACCAGAGGGTGGCAGGGATGAACCAGAGGGTGGCAGGGATGAAGCAGAGGGTGACAGTGCTGTACCAGAGGGTGGCAGGGGTGAACCAGAGGTGCTGTGATGAACCAGAAGGTGCTGTGATGATTGAGAGGGTGGCAGTGCTGTACCAGAGGGTGGCAGGGGTGAACCAGAGGTGCTTTGATGAACCAGAGGGTGCTGTGATGAACCAGAGGGGTGGCAGTGCTGAACCAGGGGGTGGTAGCGATGAACCAGAGGGTGGCAGGGATGAACCAGAGGGTGGCAGGGATGAACCAGAGGGTGGGAGGGGTTGAACCAGAGGGTGGCACTGGTGAACCAGAGGGTGCTGTGATGAACCAGAGGGTGGCAGTGCTGAACCAGAGGGTGGCAGTGATGAACCAGAGGGTGGCATGGATGAACCAGAGGGAGGCAGGGATGAAGCCGAGGGTGACAGTGCTGTACCAGAGGGTGGCAGGGGTGAACCAGAGGTGCTGTGATGAACCAGAGGGTGCTGTGATGAACCAGAGGGTGGCAGTGCTGAACCAGAGGGTGGTAGTGATGAACCAGAGGGTGGCAGGGATGAACCAGAGGGTGGCAGGGATGAGGCAGAGGGTGACAGTGCTGTACCAGAGGGTGGCAGGGGTGAACCAGAGGTGCTGTGAGGAACCAGAGGGTGTTGTGATGAACAAGAGGGTGGCAGTGCTGAACCAGAGGGTGGTAGTGATGAACCAGAGGGTGGCAGGGATGAACCAGAGGGTGGCAGGGATGAAGCAGAGGGTGACAATGCTGTACCGGAGGGTGGCAGGGGTGAACCAGAGGTGCTGTGATGAACCAGAGGGTGCTGTGATGAACCAGAGGGTGGCAGTGCTGAACCAGAGGGTGGTAGTGATGAATCAGAGGGTGGCAGGGATGAACCAGAGGGTGGCAGGGATGAAGCAGAGGGTGGCACTGGTGAACCAGAGGGTGCTGTGATGAACCAGAGGGAGGCAGTGCGGAACCAGAGGGTGGCAGTGATGAACCAGAGGGTGGCAGGGATGAACCAAAGGGTGGCAGGGATGAAGCAGAGGGTGACAGTGCTGTACCAGAGGGTGGCAGGGGTGAACCACAGGTGCTGTGATGAACCAGAGGGTGCTGTGATGAACCAGAGGGTGGCAGTGCTGAACCAGAGGGTTGAAGTGATGAACCAGAGGGTGGCAGGGATGAACCAGAGGGTGGCAGGAATGAACCAGAGGGTGGCACTGGTGAACCAGAGGGTGCTGTGATGAACCTGAGGGTGGCAGCGCTGAACCAGAGGGTGACAGTGATGAACCAGAGGGTGGCAGGGATGAACCGGAGGGTGGTAGGGATGAAGCAGAGGGTGACAGTGCTGTACAAGAGGGTGGCAGGGGTGAAACAGAGGGTGCTGTGATGAACCAGAGGGGGGCAGTCCTGAACCAGAGGGTGGTAGTGATGAAGCAGAGGGTGACAGTGCTGTACCAGAGGGTGTCAGGGGTGAACCAGAGGTGCTGTGATGAACCAGAGGGTGCTGTGATGAACCAGAGGGTGGCAGTGCTGAACCAGAGGGTGGCAGTGATGAACCAGAGGGTGGCAGGGATGAACCAGAGGGTGGCAGGGATGAACCAGAGGGTCGCACTGGTGATCCAGAGGGTGCTGTGTTGAACCAGAGGGTGGCAGTGGTGAGTACTGAACCAGAGGGTGGCAGCAGGTGTGAACCAGGGGGTGCTGTGATGAACAAGAGGGTGGCAGTGGTAAACCAGAGGGTGTCAGTGGTGAACCAGAGGGTGGCAGTGTAAACCAGAGGGTGCTGTGCCCACATACACAACCGCATGGGTAACTTCGCCATGCAAGCGGCCCGCGAACATGCAAAAAACCCAGCGAACACTCAAAAATGCCTGCGAACACGCAAAAAAACAAAAATCCGCAATTTTGCACGAATTCGCGAATTATGCGGATCGCGAATCCGCTGTCGAACGATTTCGCAGACCGCGATTTTGCTGATTTCGCCCATGCTTAGTAGTGGCCTCTGTACCTCAGATCGTAGTCTGATGGCTGTCCGCTGGTTTCCACTGCTTCGTGCTTCCTGCTCTCCAGTGGTGCTGCACACCGGTCAGCCGCCGAGCTATATGGGGTTGCAGGGGGGGGGTGGTCGAGGTCCTTTCTTTCTTTTCCTCTTCACCACCTCGTGGGTCCCATTAGGCTTAAACACTCCTCGTCACCATTGTAAAGTTGTACTTTATACAAGAGGACAGAACTTGTAAAGGTTGGTTGCAGGATGTATTTATTCAAAATATATAACACACACAGAGCACCGAGCGTGTTGACTCACACAGCTCCGGCACCCGACCTGAGGGTGGCAGGGATGAACCAGAGGGTGGCACTGGTGAACCAGAGGGTGCTGTGATGAACCTGAGGGTGGCAGCGCTGAACCAGAGGGTGGCAGTGATGAACCAGAGGGTGGCAGGGATGAACCGGAGGGTGGTAGGGATGAAGCAGAGATGTGACAGTGCTGTACTAGAGGGTGGCAGGGGTGAACCAGAGGTGCTGTGATGAACCAGAGGGTGCTGTGATGAACCAGAGGGGGGCAGTGCTGAACCAGAGGGTGGTAGTGATGAAGCAGAGGGTGACAGTGCTGTACCAGAGGGTGTCAGGGGTGAACCAGAGGTGCTCTGATGAACCAGAGGGTGCTGTGATGAACCAGAGGGTGGCAGTGCTGAACCAGAGGGTGGCAGTGATGAACCAGAGGGTGGCAGGGATGAACCGGAGGGTGGTAGGGATGAAGCAGAGAGGTGACAGTGCTGTACCAGAGGGTGGCAGGGGTGAACCAGAGGTGCTGTGATGAACTAGAGGGTGCTGTGATGAACCAGAGGGGGGCAGTGCTGAACCAGAGGGTGGTAGTGATGAAGCAGAGGGTGACAGTGCTGTACCAGAGGGTGTCAGGGGTGAACCAGAGGTGCTCTGATGAACCAGAGGGTGCTGTGATGAACCAGAGGGTGGCAGTGCTGAACCAGAGGGTGGCAGTGATGAACCAGAGGGTGGCAGGGATGAAGCAGAGGGTGACAGTGCTGTACCAGAGGGTGGCAGGGGTGAACCAGAGGTGCTGTGATGAACCAGAGGGTGCTGTGATGAACCAGAGGGTGGCATTGCTGAACCAGAGGGTGGCAGTGATGAACCAGAGGGTGGCAGGGATGAACCAGAGGGTGGCAGGGATGAACCAGAGGGTCGCACTGGTGATCCAGAGGGTGCTGTGTTGAACCAGAGGGTGGCAGTGGTGAGTACTGAACCAGAGGGTGGCAGCAGGGGTGAACCAGAGGGTGCTGTGATGAACAAGAGGGTGGCAGTGGTAAACCAGAGGGTGTCAGTGGTGAACCAGAGGGTGGCAGTGTAAACCAGAGGGTGCTGTGCCCACATACACAACCACATGGGTAACTTCGCCATGCAAGCGGCCCGCGAACATGCAAAAAACCCAGCGAACACGGAAAAATGCCCGCGAACATGCAAAAAAACAAAAATCCGCAATTTCGCATGAATTCGCGAATTATGCGGATCGCGAATCCGCTTTCGAACGATTTCGCAGACCGCGATTTCGCTGATTTCGCCCATGCTTAGTAGCGGCCTCTGTACCTCAGATCGTAGTCTGATGGCTGTCCGCTGGTTTCCACTGCTTCGTGCTTCCTGCTCTCCAGTGGTGCTGCACACCGGTCAGCCGCCGAGCTGTATGGGGTTGCAGGGGGGGGTGGTCGAGGTCCTATCTTTCTTTTCCTCTTCACCACCTCGTGGGTCCCAGTAGGCTCAAACACTCCTCGTCGCCATTGTAAAGTTGTAATTTATACAAGAGGACAGAACTTGTAAAGGTTGGTTGCAGGATGTATTTATTCAAAATATATAACACACACAGAGCACCGAGCGTGTTGACTCACACAGCTCCGGCACCCGACTGACTTTCGCGCTCCGACGAGCTCTACAAAATGACCGCCTCACGTCAGGTCATCACGTGACATGAGACACTAGAACGGCAACTCTGCAGTGAAGTTCAGAAGGGTTAAAGGAGGGCACCCCTGTGTACACCGCAGAGTACACGGGGCATAATGATTATTCGTAAAGTGGCTGAGAGGATCGGGGGTCGTGGATGTGAACGAGTCATAAAAAGAAAAGCAGTAACCCCGTACACCTCCTTGTAATATGATTAGGTCCTCAGAGACAGAGAACGTGAACGACTGAAAAAAGGGGAGGGGGGGGACCTTGTGGTATCCAATGCGGTTCCCGAGAGATGTTGGGCTTGTGCGAACCAGGGCAGACATCTGTTACTTGACAGGAGACCAGTCATGCAGAACGAAATAAACAAGGGGAAGGAAGCTCATACCTGTGGTAACAGTATGCCTAGGCCAATCTCAGTCGGGTCAGCGAACTTCCATGTCTGGCGTCTTGGCTATTTGTGCACAGAAAACGCGGGAACAAAGAGAAGTGAGCGGACATTCAAGACAAACTAGAAGGACCTCCGGTGGCTCGCGGAAAAGGGGATGTACCTAGTTTTCACCGGTATGTCTGACCAAACTCAGCGTCAGCACATGTCGCTGTCGCAGTGTGGTGGAAGGGATGGGGAAGGAGGGGATGAAAAGTCAACAAAGATACCAACTGTTGGCATAGTAGGAGCCCTCTCAGGTAAAAAGTGGCCTTGATCAAAACTATGAACGGGAAAGAGAGTGAAAAACAAAAAGGAAATAAAAAGGGAATTAAAAAGAATATAATAAAGTTGCATGAACCGCGCATGTCACACGGGGTGATGATGGCATGTGGTGATGTAAACCAGGAGGTGACCGGGAATAAACAATATGGTCTGACTATTTGGCAGGTGCTAAGCGCGCAGAGCAGCGGAGCATGGAAGATACCATATTAAGCAAAATCATGAGTGCGTGAAGACTATGAACAAGGGATATATCTCCTTGTAGCCACACGGGGTAATTTGTGAAGATAAACAATGGGAGGTAACCAAAAGATAATGTGTATGATATGCTTGAACAACGATGCCATATGAGCCGAGCAGTAAGGAATATGGATGAGGGTCCCGAGTGTCTTCACGTAAAACCAGCACAGGAGTAGTAATCAAGTAAAATAGTCGCAACCAGAGATCAGATACCAAATAGACGGCTAGTTTAAGGATAGGGTACGTGGATGCTGTGGCCAACGTATCGGCTGGCGTCGGTGTAGGCGGGCCCCGGAGGCCACGCATTCTGGGTTAAACTGGCCTGGTGGAAGTCAATGCATTTACCTCAAAAAGTAGCGTAGCTCGTGGTCAATATTATGTCCCTAGTTTACCGCATTCAATCTACAAATCCATTTGTCCTCCGCCCTTCGTAGTATCAGTTCCCTATACCCCCTCTGTTGTTCAATGGTATGTGGTCAATGACAAAGAAACTGAATTTGATGGGACCTGCATGTGTGGTGCGATAATGCTCTGTCCTGGGGTCTCTATCATCGCCATTTATTAGGGCCCTGGTGGATTCCTGGATTCTGGTTTTAAGACTCAGCACAGTGCTGCCAATGTAAATTATGTTTCATGGCCATTGAAGAATGTAAATTACAAACTGTGTGTTGCAGTTGATGTGGTGCTTGCTTTCGTGTGTGAAATTCGAGTTGTAACAGAACTCCTTGCGTTTATGTGTCCTAAACAGCAAATGTTCCAGTTGGTGCAGGAGAAGAAACAATAAGGTGTCTGTGGCAACCAAGTGCTAGTGGTTGCTTGGTTTGTGGTGATGTAGCTAGGGCATAAGGATCTCTTCAGAGTGCGCCCTCTCCTATAGATCAGCAAGAGGTTGTCATTGATGAGGGGGCTTAGTGTGGGAATTTCCAACAGCAAGTGCCAATGTTTTCTAAAGGCCTTAATGGTCCTGTCACTGTGTGCCGTGTAGTTGGTGAAGAAGGCTATTCTTTCTTTGTGATGTTCCTTTTATGTGATGGGCTAGTTGTGAGCGTGTCTGATCTGGAGAGGCTCAGTGCCCTCTGTTCTGCTCTGTATAAAAGTCCCATGCTCATAGCCCCTTTGTTTGAAACGTTCCTTTATGTTAATTATATTTTCTTCAAACCCCTCATAGTTGGTTGTACCACCTCTCGTTGTGTTTGAAAAAGTTGTTAGTAAGAATCAGCTCTATCATGTTCATGATCATGTTGTTATATGCGTAGTGGTATGCCCCTTCAGTGTCCAAGTAGTGATGGACTGCCAACATGCCAAAGTTTTTGTGGATATAAGTGTAAAGTCCCACCATATCTAGAGTAACAAATATGAGCTCTTCAGACCATGGGAATCCCTCAAATTTGACTATGATGTCCTTGCTATCCTTCAGGTAAGCTGGCAAGTTGATGACATGTTTTTGTAGCAACAAGTCTACAAATTCTGACAGATGTTCTGTTGGGGGCCTAAGTATCTCCCCACCGTTCATAAACTTACGTATGGTATGTACAGATTGGGGCCCATTCTCTCTTTTGTCTCAGCCTAGCATGACGGTCTGGGCTAACCTGTATACACTAAGGCCCTTGGCCTCCGAATGGGCAGCATGTGAACAGCTCACTTACGTGTAATTTACAATCGACCATTGCACGACATGACGCCTTAGTACTAGGGATTCTTTTTCCACATGAAAATGTTGCCACACCTCTGGCTTTTGTTTTTATCGCCCTTGCTTTTAAACATCCATGGTTGTCCCTTCCTTCCCTCCTTCTTCTCCCCTTCTCCAACAGGTAATTAGCTCACAGAATTATAATACCAGACGGTGGTGCACTATTCACATTTAGGTATTCCGGTCCTGATGAAGTGCCACCTGAACCATTAGGGGCAATCTAGGCACAAAACATGTTGACCAACTTCACCCTGGTAGCCCTTTAGGAACATTATATCCATATAAGGGCACTCTCACTGCTTTTAACCAGGCTCGAGCTACCTAAACTATTAAACTTGACCTAAGTAGGAGTGCTCCAGACCTATTTTTATTTCACTTTCCTGCGCACTGCCCAGCCCCCACACCTGCACGCACCTAGCGGCTTCTTCAAAAAGATCTCCGATAAAGAACCCCATTTACGGGAGCCCGTCAGGCATTGCAGCGCCGGCCTGACGAGGAGAAAACGCCCAATGATGAAGCATGACATCCTCCGGGGTGTGTGAGGGCATCACAAAGACAGACCTCCCTGTCTCCCCACGCCCAGCCAGGAACTGCACACCCCCTTCAAACGTAGCCTCTTCGGGAGCTAGTGTGCAGGACCTTATAATTCGGCTCCCTGTCCCTCTCTTGTAAGAAAAATATATGTCTTTTTCCCCACATGTTTGTCTTGTCATTTGTCTTTCTTTTTGTATTTTTTCCTTGTAACATGCCTGTTTGCAATTATGTCTTTTGTAACGAATGCATTAAGTTGAGTGTATTCAGATTTTTGTGTATATATTTATGTATTGGGACTTTCAGCCCTGAAGAAGTTTATTGCTTAATGAACGAAACGTGTTGGCTGGAACTTTTTATTGTCCGATGACATTGAAAATAAAGGACTTATTTGATACAACAAAACAAGTCCACATGATTTATTGAGAATATCATGGTAGTGCACCACTCCATCTTTGGTGTAGAATTGTAATAGCTGGATGGCGATTGGGTCACTCCAACAGGCAGTGCAGAGCAGTCGGAGTTGGTACTGAGCCTAGCCACTGTTTTGCCTTGAGTTTCAAATGTAGGGGTGTGATGTGCACATTTAATTGAGGGCGTTTATGGCAGGTGTAGCGGAGAGCGACCATGTTGAAAGGGCCAAGAGGCTGGTATCGCATTTGGATTCAATAGCAGGACAGGGTACACAAGGATAGGTGGGAGTGACAGGTGCTTCAACTGTGCAGAGGTTAGTAGTGACTAGTACCTCACAAGCAGGTAGTGGGGTGCTAGCAGTAATGGCTGCAGCAGGCAAATTGCCACCACTGCCAAGCTTGAATTTGGGAAATGTTCCTTCAGAGCCTGATCAGTTGGACAAGCAAGTGCCTACAGATGTTAAGGAAAGTATTTGGAAAGCACTTATGTCGATATCTATGAGTTGACTGTAGATGTGCCTGACAGGGAGGACAGCAAACTGTGCAAGGAGTGCTCTCATTTGAGGGAGATTGGGCTCTGACTTACAAGAAAATTGTGAAAGAGACATTGATGAATACGGTCAAAGGTTCCTCGATTATTCAGGCAATCATGGCAGAGCGATTCCAAACCCTTGGGGGACAATGGATGTGCTACCAGAATAGGATAGCTTGTTGCACATGATGAGTTCGGAGGTGCAGCCTAGAGGGATTATGACAAAGAATTTGGGCATATTAAGGCCAGTAGATTAACACTGAAGTGGGATAACAGCTATGTAAACACAAGGTTGTGCCACATGAAACCAGAGAAAACTGAGTCTGCCCCAAGTCAGTCCTTTTGGGTAGGCTCACATGAAAGGGTAATTTGGGGGGAGGGGCAAAAAAGGGGTCATGCTGGGACTTCGATAAAAGATCTTGCTCCAGAGCCCAAGGGACTTGCAAGTTCAGGCACTGTTGTTCTTTCTGTGGCCTACCCTCACACCCCGAGTCAAAGTGTTTTAAAAAGACCAAGGTTAGAGGTCCTAAAAAACAGGAATGAGCACCCACTATTGGTGAAGGCCCCCTCCCCTGTTAACTGGCAATTAATGGTGTCATGGTTGAAAGTTTGCAGCAGCAGCCCAGTCCTTATATGAGGTTTTTAGAAATGGTTTCAGGATCCCGGCTGAGGGTTTTGTGGGTGTTATATATTGCAAAAATCATCAGTCACTGATGGCTAATCCTAACATTGCCAGAAATAAGATTTTGAAAGTGAGGAGTTTGGAGAGGATGGAAGGTTTTTTTGATTCATTCCTCTGGATAATTTTGTGTGCTCATCCTTAATGGAAGTCCAGAAAAAAGACCCTGGGAGTACCATTTAATAAACAAATTTCTTTTTTTACAGAGTTTTATGTAGCGCGAACTTCACCCGATATCAGGTATCAGATCGCTTTACATAGCACCAGTTGCAATACATGAGGACACATTCATTTTTGTTAGGCACGAGGAAATTAAGTGATCTGACCAGAATCACAGGATGTTCAGCGTCATTGCCGAGACTCGAACCCTGTTCCCCAGTTCCCCTAGCTGTTAGGCCAACTCTTCTCACCTACTTGTATGCACCTAAGGGTTAATCAGTCAATGAGGCTATTGAAGGGACACTGCCCAGTTAAGTACACCTCGCTAGATCAGGCAGTTGCAATGCTCCAGGACCTGGGACCTGGGACTTTGCTGGCAACGGGGGTTATAGAATTCACCTTTAGACTGCTGCCAGTGTACCCCAAGGACTTTTATTTATTGGGTTTCCAATTTGAGGGTACCTTCTACTTTGACAAATGTAAGCACATGGGCTGTTCAGCCTCCGGCACTTACTTCTAGAGGATTTGTACCTTTTTGGAGCGGGTATTTAGATCGAGATCAGGGCAGTGATGGGCACCACATTATTTGGATGACTTCCTGTTCCTAGGCTCGCCTGTGGCAGAGAAGTTTGGGAGGGCTTGAGAATCCTTTCAGGAATTGACTGGTATTTTTGGGGTACCATTGGAACAAGCAGAGATCTGTGGTCTATTGACCACAATTGAATTCCTGGGGGTAGAATTGCATTCCAAGGCAGGCGTCTCTAGGCTCCAACTTGGGAAGGGCTATGTGTTCACAAGGGTATTGGAGGAATGCCTTGAACCCAAGAAGGTGACACTACATCAGTTACAGGTGGTAGTGGGGCAGTTGAATTTTGCGGTCCACATCATACCCATGGGCCGCCATTTTTGCAGGTCAATCACACAGGCCATGACTGGTCTGAAGTTGAAACACCATCATACTAGGTTGTCAATTGATGTCCGCCAGGATATGAGAATATGAAAAGCATTTTTTAAGGATTTTTAATTGGACAGTGATATGGCCTAGCTGTAGGAGTAGGATCTGCATCTTATAGTTACCCCCACGTTTTGCTGATGTTTCACTGTTTTCCAACTTTAGTCTGGCTGGGACCCTGCTATCCAGGGACCCAGCCTAGCTGTTCCCTTTCTAAAATGATTGCATGTACTTTAGGTCAAGCTATTGAGGTAATATAAATTTTATGGTCATGTTGTGTTCCCTAGCGAGTACCCCACCGACTCCATGTACGAGTTAAAAGTGCATGTAACTTCCCTCCTGTACCAGCTATGAAGACGCAAATACATTTGCGTCCAACGTTAACTTGTCCTCTTTCAGACCCACCATGAATGGGTTTGATGGTCCGTTCCTAAGTATGCTATGCCAACGTCTTTTTGAAGTGTACTCCTACGTTTTTCAGCCTGGCTGAAAGTAGGCCCTGAATCTCTGCCACCGAGCCTCTTTTCTGGCTTCTGACTGCGAGGGCCTCTGCCCAAGCAGCCCCCGTACCCGTGAACTCTGACTTACTTCTAGCGCGGCCCTCCGTGCTCAGCTCAGCCTGCTGCCTGCCAAGATTGACTATAACCTTCGAGTTATCTGTTTTCCTCCCCGAAGATACATTCCGGCCTGCTAGCTTCAGTAAACATCCTTCCTCAGCTACAGGGCTAAAGGGCCGACCTGTCTTTATGCAAGTAATTCATAGCCTCTGTTGCCATGCTTCCATGGAAGGCCCCATGCCCCCACGCTTCTCATACAGACACTCAGGCGCTTATACACGCACTCACAGCAAGTATAGAATAGCTTCTGCTCTAGAGACCTTTCTGCCCAGATAGCTTAGTTCCTAAACATCAGATATCGGATATGATAGAAGCACAAGTTGATCTGACATGCCAGACTTCTGTCTCTTTCCGCCAGTGTAAATGTCAAGTCCCCTGCACCCCGTCTATCACACGTCATGCAGCTGCGCGCGCATCCAAGCTTCCGATTTCCGCTGACATTGCAACATTCTGTTAGCACCACCCCTTGGTGCCACCCACTTGCGTCACCTATCAGTGACGTTTCTAGCACACACGCCTAGTTTACGCCTCTTGATGATGTACTAGCACCACGTGTATACTGTTATCTTGTCTTCTCTCAGCTGTTACGCCTCTTACATTGAACATTATGATGTAAATCAAGTATATAAGCTATGTATTGTCAATAAACGACGGCGCGCTCATCTATCCCTTCTGACATCCTGTGTGGTGGTCAGAACATGATATCCTGATTCCTTTATGAGGAATAAAACCCTTAGAAACTCTTACACCACGGACTCTGTTTTCCTTCATTTCGATTGAGTTATTATTGATTAAGTACTTACCTGCATAGAAATTAAGAGAGTAAATTAATTATTTACATCATTTTGGCGCCCGAACAGGGACCCCTCCCCCACCTCACGCGCCGGAAGGTGCGTTGCAATCCGTGTCCCCTGCCATCAGTTAGACGGACAACACGTGTACTGGCAGGATTTCCTGCATCCCCCTCTGACACACGGAGGTGACGAAGACTGCGATCAGTGCCCAGACGAGGCGGTGAGGAGTGCGGAGGATCCCGACCAGAGCCCAGCCGAAGGAAGCAAGGTCCGAGGTGTGAAGAGGCCCACCAGTTTTCCGAAGTTTTCCGAAGTTTTCCGAAGTTTTCCGAAGTTTTCCGAAGTTCCGAGTCGAGTCCAGTCGAGTTTTCCGAGGCCTTCTGTTTTCCGTGCTTCCCGGTGAGTACCATTGCTGGGTCGTATCTAGACGGGTTTGGGTACGCAAGTCCGGTCTGCACTGTTTTTAGGCAGTGTATCTGTACTGTTTAGCAGTATATAAAGTATTCCGAATTTCTGCACTGTTACAGCAGTGTATCTGTATCGTTGAGCGGTACATTCAGAGTAGGGGGAAGTTAGCTATGTCTTTAAATGTTTCATGTGATTAATGTCGTGGTATGAATGTGATTGTTCTTGTGTATTATTGTGTTTTTTTGTTTAAATAGTTACAGGCGAAATTAAGTATTAAGGATCAAGCATTTCAGTATCAAGTAGGCACAATGCCGTTTTTTAACAAATTAAAGCAGATAGGAACTAGGAAAGGGATGTTAGAGGAAGAGATTCCAATCCCCCCTAGGGACACTCCAGGTAATTTCATGTATAATAAGCATGGCATAGACGCCATCTTGTATCTAGAGTTATGGACAGATTATACCAAGCACCTAGAGGAAAGATACCGATGGCCAGTTAACGGAACATGGGATGCCGAATGCATCATAAAGGTAGAAGAAATATTACGGAAAAAGAAAGCTAGACAATCTCAGAAAGACGCCATAGAATTTTGCCTGGGCAGAAATAGAGGATGAAGAAAAGAAACGGGTTCCAGGGTTAGGCCTTGGGGACAAAACTAAAGCATTACCAGGTTTAATAGTACAGGTCCTGCCCAGATTATTGACAACTAGAAAGGAGGATTGGGATGCAATCTCGTCCTGTAAACAGAAACATGATGAAGATACTAGCGACTTTTATTCAAGATTCGAGAAATGTTTTATTATCAATAGTGGCCTCCAGCCAAGTAGCGAGTCGTACCCACATCTTTTTGTATCAAAGTTAGTCGAGAATTCCCTACCGTTAGTTAAAAATAGAGTGTATAAAGTCGAGAGTACATGGCAAGCAAATACGCCATCCCAGATGTTACAAATGTTACAATATCACCAGAATAGAATTAGGGAAGAACAAGATCAGGAACAGAAGCGCATGAAAGACACGAAAATGAAAATGTTAGTAGCCCAGACGGTCCCATCCGACAGTCACAGGAAAGGTACGACCCAGACAAGTCACGCTGCAGCTCCTGTTAAAGGGACATGCAATTATTGCAAGCAGCCAGGTCACTACGTACACGAATGTGCAGTTCTGAAACATAACATAGCGACAGGTAAAACTAAAGAGAGACCGCATCCGCCTAGACAAGACCATAACCAGCATCAGTCTACACAGAATACACAGCCCATGCATGCATCCGCACAGACAGCACAGACCGTAGCAGTACCACAGCCACAGCCCATTGCTGCAACTCAGCAAGTCTCACAACAGATGTACCAGTATGCCCAGTCTGCTTACCCCGAATATTCCCGATATACATGAAACAGCCTAGAGAGGGAAGGTGGCTTGCCTCTTATCGAGATTCCTGTAGATCAAGAAGGTCCTTATGTACACAGTCAAGTATTGGGGAAAGATAGAAAGTTTTTAATTGACACAGGGGCAAGTCGCACTACAATAAGTCATGACGAAGTTCCAGGGGCACCCCTCTCAGGCTCACAAAATGTTTCCCTTGGTTTTTCAGGACAACCTATTGTAAATGAAGTCTCAGAACCAGTTCCCCTGGCTGTGGGTCCATTATCACGCGTTACAGACCTGTTACTAACAAAATCATGTCCGGAAAATCTGTTAGGAATTAAAACACTGAAGGCTCTAGGGGCTATAATATGCTGCTCCCCGGAGGGAGTTAGACTCTTTCTGCGGGATTTCAAGGGTCATTACGTCCTTCGTGAGTTTGACGTCAGATTGAAAAATGTACCTGATTACTTGTGGGCAAAAGGCCCAACTGATGTAGGATGTATGCACATTACACCATACCGCGTTACCCTCAAGGCAGGTGTTGTATTACCCAGAATCAGACAATACAAGTTACCACCCGATGCTGTAGCGGCTTTACTGAAAATCATTGAAGAGCTCATTGCCCAAGGAGTGGTCGTCGAGACCGACTCCAATATCTGTAACTCACCCATCATTCCGATTCTTAAACGTACTGATCCCAATGCACCGCCAGTATATCGGCTGGTGATTGATCTTCGAGAATTGAATAAATGCATTATCCCACAGTATCCTGTGGTCCCCGATATATCATCTCTCTTGACTGCTATTGATTCAGAAGCAACGTTCTTTACTGTAATTGATCTCAAGAACGCCTTCTTCAGCGTGCCTATTGATCCAGAGAGCCAATATCTCTTCGGATTCTGTTTAAATGGACGCAGTTTCAAATTTTCGCGCGCACCTCAAGGATTCACAGAAAGCCCCAGCATCTATAGTCAAGCACTGAAAAGACAACTAGATTGTATTCAAATGCCAGTTAACACCGCTTTACTACAATACGTCGATGATCTGCTGATCACCGCACGAAGTGAGCCCGAATGTGAAAAAGCATCACTGACAGTTTTACATTTCCTGGCCGACAAGGGACACAAGGTGTCTCCTTCGAAGCTACAATTCTGTGTTCAGCAAGTTGTGTACTTGGGTCACTTGCTGTCCAAAGTGGGGAGACAGCTCACTCCCGATCGCATTCAGTTAATTGTGAACATGCCGCAACCCAAGACACAAAAGGAAGTGCGGGCCTTCATAGGCCTCACCTCGTACTGCAGACAATGGATTCCCCAGTATGCATTTCTAGCTAAACCACTCATCCAGTTAACGACACAGGAGGCAGCGACTTCGACTGTCCTCCCTTGGACTCAGGAACACACACAAGCTTTTGAAGAATTAAAGAAAGTTTTATGCCAAGCACCAGTTTTAGCGACACCATGTTACAGCAAACCGTTTACACTTTTTGTTACAGAACGTGATGGCACAGCGTTGTCTGTCCTCACTCAAGACCAAGCAGGTTCACATAAGCCTTGTGCTTATTTTTCTAGTACATTGGATTCAGTAGCTCAAGCACTCCCTGCGTGCTTAAAGTCAGTAGCAGCAACAGCGTTAGCAATAAGACAAAGTGATTCAATTGTTTTAGGTCATCAGTTAACAGTTCAAGTACCACATTCTGTAGAGGTTTTGTTAAACAGAACCCAGACTCAACACTTAACTATAGCACGACTGACAGGTTATGAATTAACACTATTCCAGCCACACATAGAAATCAGACGTTGCAGCATCCTGAACCCCGCAACACTGTTACCTACAGTTATGACAGATCCAGCTCCGCATGATTGTATAGAAATAATTAATGCAGTAACTAAGCCTAGACGAGACTTAACAGATGTCCCATTGACAAATCCAGACCTGACACTTTATGTGGACGGTTCATGCATGAGAACAAGTACAGGAGAATTAGTGGCCGCGTACGCCGTGACCACTGAAACTGAAATTAAAGAAACACATCGTATTGACACCCTGTCTGCTCAAGCAGCAGAGCTCATCGCTCTGACTCGAGCCTGTATTCTAGCCAAGAACAGAAATGTTAACATATACACAGATTCCCGCTATGCCTTCGGAGTTGTACACGACTTCGGAGTCCTCTGGCAAGAACGAGGTTTTCTGACTTCCCATGGGGCCAAGATACAACATGGCCCCCTCATTCAAGCACTGTTAGAAGCAATACATTTGCCCTCGGGCATATCAGTCATGAAGTGTAAGGCACATACTAAAGTCACAGATTCTGTTTCCCAGGGTAACGACCTGGCAGACCAGACAGCAAAACATACAGCATTGACTTACACCCAGACTACTGATGTGACAAAGACAATAGTCCAGACCCAGTGTATGGCAGTTAGAGATCCCGCCCTAGATGTAATTGATATCCAGACACATGCTACTCCAGAGGAGATAAAGAAATGGACTGAACTAGGAGGGATTCAGACAGATCAAGGTTGGGTGACGAAGGGAAAATCTATATGGTTTCTCCCCGACTCAATGGTTCAAGTCATGATAAATACAGCACATAGTCCTGCCCATCTTGGAGAGAAAGCCATGTTAGACAGTTTACAGAATCTCTGGTACAACAAACACTTACGAGCAGCAGCAAAACAGAAAGTGCGTACTTGCATGATCTGTTGTCAGTTCAATCCAGGTAAAAGCGTCCCTGTTGAGCAAGGTGGATTTCATCCTCCCGATCACCCTTTTGAAGTCCTCCAGATGGATTATATCCAGATGAATAGCTGTAGAGGATTTAAGTATGTCCTTGTAATTGTTTGTGCTCTGTCCCGCTGGACCGAAGCATACCCAGTCCCAGACTACACTGCTCCGACCACTGCCAGACAGTTGGTTCGTGAATTCTTCCCACGGTACGGTTTGCCCCGTGTCGTGTATTCAGACAACGGACAGCCGTTCTCGTCCGAGCTGATGAGACAAGTTTCCCTCTTGCTAGGATATCAGTGGAGGTTCCACTGTGTCCGACATCCCGAAGCAGCTGGCCTTGTAGAAAGGCATAATCAGACACTAAAAATCCGTCTTGCCAAGATCTGTCAGGAAAAAGGGGTCGACTGGATAGTCGCCCTGCCCGTGGCACTATTCTACATGAGGATGGTCGCCCACTCGAGATCAGGGCTATCCCCGTACGAAGTGGTCTTTGGCAGACCGCCGAATATGTGGGGGACGCCCGTTCCGAAAAAGATCACTGATATTGATTGTAACATGTTGACAGATTACCTTGCCTCCTTGATGTCTGCACTCCAATCATGTCGTTCACAGGTTGCCGCAGCCTTCCCTGACAACACCGATGTAAAGGCGCATGAGGTCCGCCCAGGTGACCTGGTAGTCGTCCGGAATTTCGACCGGAAAAGTCCGCTGGAGCCCCGCTGGAAGTCTCCAAAGACCGTTCTGCTTACCACTAGGACCGCCGTGAAAATCGAGGGGAGAAAGGGGTGGGTCCACACGAGTCACATCAAACTATGCAATGAACTAAAAAACGGACTGAAACAGGACTCTGACTCGTCCACCCCCACCAAAGACTGTGTTGAAGCACAAGACGTTACTGTGCCTAAAAGAGAAAAGACTCCTCAAGAACTTTACCGAATGAAGCTTCGATCTAGCAAGTCAGACAGTTTAATTGTTTAAGTCCTCCCTTAGGTGAATCGGTTAAATAGTTTCTGACATGTATCCCCTAGATCGAGTTAGAGAGAGAGAGGAAAAGAGAAGAACATATTGCAAATCACTTCGTAGTCACTGCATAGTGACACTAATAATCATGTTTATTCTGAGTATTCTAATTATTATTGCCAGCATTCTGCTTCCTATGTACTGGCCTATTTTCAGGCGTGAACAATCTGCTTACAATGTCTCTGCTGAACACACTTTTAGTGAACTTCCTGCACATGAACTCTCTTACAGACTTGCGCTGCGCAACAATACATTCATTAGTATGTTACACCATTCCCATCAGACAAATAATGCTACAGACTGTTGGATATGTGGCCGACTCCCTCCCTACCAGAATTACAAGGGAGCTCTGCCTCTCTTTCCGTACCCATTCACTCACAATGGCTCCTGTGGAGCATGGTTTAAAATAATTAATTCTTTAGATCCTGATATTGCTGTTTTCGATGGGGGCTGGGTTTGGGGAAACTTGAACTTAGTCCTGCTCAACGTCTGTTATCCTGATCAAGAAGGACTTCCCACTCGAATAGGAACTGATCTAGAAAATGAAGTATATGGATTAGGTAACTACACAATTAGCCTTATGATCCTCACTGTTGAATCTGAAACTGCTCCAGTTCTGCCCCATATGTTAGTACTACCAGTCACAGGTGAATTATGTGTTAGCAAGAAAGGTTCAGTACACGTAGGTCATAGTAAATGCACTACTGTGGTCGAGTTCAGTGACCATGGTAAATCGTCCTTTAAAGCTATCAGTCATTCCTACTTTGTTTGTGGTCATACCGCATACATACGTTTGCCTCCAGATTGGGATGGTACCTGTTACATTGCCTTCCTTCTGCCACCTGTTTTCCTAGCTCCTCCTGATTACCATAGAAATACGAATCTAGCACCGAATAGACCCAAAAGAGATATTCCCCTTGTCGACTACACAGAAACGGCATGGGAACAGTACACTGATTTCAATAAAGGATTCTTTTTCTTCCTAGGACCTGTCCAAAACAGTAAATTAATACGCAGATTAACGAGAACACTCGAAGCAGTAGTGAACGAAACTGCCTCCGCTCTAGGTAACTTAACAGAGGAGCAGTCTGCTATACGGACTGTTGTCCTTCAAAATCGTCTTGTGATTGACGTCATCTTGGCAGATAGAGGTGGAGCTTGTAAGGTCATCGGGTCAAGTTGCTGTGTTTTCATTCCACAAAACGCACCATCTGTCTATCAAGCTATCACCCGTTTACATAAAATTGCAAATCAGATACATCAGAATCCAGGCACCTGGACTTGGTCCGGTTGGTTCTGGACTACGTTGACAGCTTGGGGATGGAAGATCTTATCGTTCCTAGGCATTGGCCTTGTTATAGCATTCAGTTGTTGCCTGTGCCTGCAGTGTGGGCCAGCGATATGTGGACTGTGTGCCACATCCTGCATTGAGCATTCCAGTTGCCTCTCAAACAGTCAAAGAAAGAAAGACGAACATATAATGTTACAAGAACAAACTGATCGATTTATGAGGATCGATATATCATGAAGGGTCCGTAGGGAACAAGGAGGGAATGAGGTAATATAAATTTTATGGTCATGTTGTGTTCCCTAGCGAGTACCCCACCGACTCCATGTACGAGTTAAAAGTGCATGTAACTTCCCTCCTGTACCAGCTATGAAGACGCAAATACATTTGCGTCCAACGTTAACTTGTCCTCTTTCAGACCCACCATGAATGGGTTTGATGGTCCGTTCCTAAGTATGCTATGCCAACGTCTTTTTGAAGTGTACTCCTACGTTTTTCAGCCTGGCTGAAAGTAGGCCCTGAATCTCTGCCACCGAGCCTCTTTTCTGGCTTCTGACTGCGAGGGCCTCTGCCCAAGCAGCCCCCGTACCCGTGAACTCTGACTTACTTCTAGCGCGGCCCTCCGTGCTCAGCTCAGCCTGCTGCCTGCCAAGATTGACTATAACCTTCGAGTTATCTGTTTTCCTCCCCGAAGATACATTCCGGCCTGCTAGCTTCAGTAAACATCCTTCCTCAGCTACAGGGCTAAAGGGCCGACCTGTCTTTATGCAAGTAATTCATAGCCTCTGTTGCCATGCTTCCATGGAAGGCCCCATGCCCCCACGCTTCTCATACAGACACTCAGGCGCTTATACACGCACTCACAGCAAGTATAGAATAGCTTCTGCTCTAGAGACCTTTCTGCCCAGATAGCTTAGTTCCTAAACATCAGATATCGGATATGATAGAAGCACAAGTTGATCTGACATGCCAGACTTCTGTCTCTTTCCGCCAGTGTAAATGTCAAGTCCCCTGCACCCCGTCTATCACACGTCATGCAGCTGCGCGCGCATCCAAGCTTCCGATTTCCGCTGACATTGCAACATTCTGTTAGCACCACCCCTTGGTGCCACCCACTTGCGTCACCTATCAGTGACGTTTCTAGCACACACGCCTAGTTTACGCCTCTTGATGATGTACTAGCACCACGTGTATACTGTTATCTTGTCTTCTCTCAGCTGTTACGCCTCTTACATTGAACATTATGATGTAAATCAAGTATATAAGCTATGTATTGTCAATAAACGACGGCGCGCTCATCTATCCCTTCTGACATCCTGTGTGGTGGTCAGAACATGATATCCTGATTCCTTTATGAGGAATAAAACCCTTAGAAACTCTTACACCACGGACTCTGTTTTCCTTCATTTCGATTGAGTTATTATTGATTAAGTACTTACCTGCATAGAAATTAAGAGAGTAAATTAATTATTTACATCACTATCCTGGCTGAAGATGGCTGTTAGCCAGAAACCGGTCCTAGGATGCTTGATTCCGATCCAGGAAAGTCATGGCTTGGCAGTTCAGTCTGGACTGTTCCCATGAGGCACAGGTTCAAAACTGATTTGCATATGGCCATGTTTGAACTGGAGTGGCTTGGTGAGAAAAATAACAATGGATTAAACCCAGATCTGTGACTGGGGGTGAATGTTTTGCCATTGTGCAACATTCCGTCCATCATAATGTGTGTTTTGCTGTACTTTAGGTACACCACAGATTGGATTCTGGGGTAACCTTATAAGTTCCTAGTATATGGTATTCTATATACCCAGGCCATAGGTACCCCAGAGGCCTCTCAAGTGCTGCAGCATGTATTATGCCACCCCTGATAGACCCCTCAAAATGACACAACAGGTCTGCTACAGCAGCCTGTGTAAGGTGGTGTATGCACCCCTTACTTAGATATAGGTTCCCTATATCTACCTAATGTCACAACACATATAAACAAGTGTTCCGGTGCTCAAATGGGTGCTGGCCTTAGAACCTTCTAAGTCTAAAAGGGTTTGCTCCAATTACTCTACGAAGTGTCCCTAATCTTTAAAATTCTAACCGTGACTTTCCCATAGGATTGTTCGGAGCTCGCAGCTGTGTTCTCATACTACACGCATCTCCCGTGGGTCCCCTGTGTCACTACCTTGGGTGGTTCCTTGGGGTCCCAGTGATTCTATGTGCTCTAGACACTGTCTAGTCAAGTCGTGGTTTTTATACTACTTTCTTAATACATGCTTTGGACTCCCCCTGGGGCCCATTGTATATTGTGCTATTTACTTACCTTCTAGTGTGTTGATATTGTGTCTCTTGCTCTCTAATCTCGTAAAGAGGTTAGTAGGGAGTCTTGAGAAATAAATACATATATTTTATATATATACCTTGTGTGGTTCTCCTTTCATTTGGTCATTCAAGAGGTTATAATCTGGTAAACCAAGCTGCTTTACACTCCTTCAAGACGTAGCCTGAAGGCTGTTCTCCATAGCTACCACTAGGATAGCTTTCAATAAAGGTTGTCTTAAACCTATACATCAATAAGGGTTGTTTAGACTGGTGCAAGGTGCCCACTATAACTAGTGGACAGTATATGCCAGGCCAAATTCTCACACAAGCCCCACCACGACCAATAAGGAGTAATATCTGTTTACAGATTCTGCAGTCAGTGCATGCTTTGTCACCATTTCGGGGGTATCATGGTGTGCACAGCGATATCCAGAAGACTGGGTGGAATCTGGTTTGGTGACGAACACTGGCTTCCTATAACTCTTTCCCATTTTGGTAGCCCTCATATTAGGGCCAGAGCAGCTCCACAATAAATCAGTGGTATTGCGGTCAGGCAGCATGACTGGTAGAATGCATTAATCAGCAAGCGGTCAAGTGTAAGATGATCTTGAGATTTTTTCAAGAAATCATACTGCTTTGTTTGAGACTTTATGTTGATTTCAAATTAAAACATGTGCATGTTGTATTGAACAATGCAGCAGATGCGTTGTCTCATTTCAAGATGCATGTTTTCAGGTATCACCACCCAGAAGCAGCGGAGGTCCCTTCACCATTCCCGGATTAACAATTGTGTGTTTGTGTCCCAGTCTACAAGTTCTCGTGGCGGCCAGTTTAGCTCCCAGGATGTGGTGTGCTTATGAGGGGGCATACTGCATGTATTGCAGGATTATGGACGTCAAAGGAATGGAGAATGGTTTTCACCCGAGTCAGTAATTGCATTCTTGGAGTCCCAGAGGGGGGAGGGGCAGCCAGTGTCCAATGACAAGCAACATACTGTAGCAATTTAATTTTTTGTAAAGATGCAGGAGTGCATGGATGGGACAAAAGCTTTCCTGGTGCAAAGAGTGCTGGAGGATTGGCAGTGATTGGAAGGGTGTAGGCAAGACTTCAGGCACCTCATAGGCACATTGAAACTGACAACTATCATGGCCAGCTGTGCTGGGAGTGCAGATCACCACAAGAGGTTTGCCTCTGTAGGGCAGCTTTCACCCTCGCATTTATTGAGGCATTTAGGGTGGGCGAGCTGGTAGCGAAGAACAAAAAAGGCATAAATGACGGTTTGCAGCTAATGGATATTTAGTGGCCAACTGTCTCCCTGGCGGTCCCCATTACCCATTCTAACACCGACCAAATGGGTCGGGGGACCAGATACTGCTTCACTCAGTCCCAGGGAATGAGTACTGTCTGCTGGTGAATCTGGAAGGCTTCATGGCCCACCAGGTACAAGCAATGGTAGGCCTCCTTTTGGTACATTAGGATGGGATGCCACTCACAAGGTTTAAATTTGCCACAGTGCTCAGCAGGGCTCTGATGTCAGCAGGTTTGGATCCTGCAGACTATACTTTCCAGTCATTTTAGAATAATGAAGCCACTGCTGTGGCAAGCATGCGATTGGCAGGACAGGCAGTTCAAAGGATAGGCAGGTGGAAGTCTGATTGCTACGAGCAGTACATGAAATTGAACATGATGTAAATGTCCTGTTTTTGATACATTTTTCATTCCTTACCATATTCTACTGTCGACATAGGTGGAGGAGATGTTAAGGTGATGAGGCCACCGGATGCTTCATTACCTCGGGTCTATTATTGTTAGACGGAAAATGCGACTAGCTGACTCCTTTCAGCATTTTGCGTTTTAAGTTAGCATTTATGGCGCCATTTTGTCTGTAGGTGCCATTTTGTACTGTGACCGAAATTAAGACTCTGTCACATTGCTTGCCTGCCGAAACAAAAAAGACAGCTTAGAGTTGTTTCTCTGTATCGTATTCAAGGCTGTATCCTAATGTACTAATGAATGGTTTATTCTACTCTCACAGCCTTTTAGCTCTTGTATCCTTGCTCCCACGTTGAAGAGCGCTGAGCTCAAGCAAAGCAACCTTAAGAATGTGATAAGATGTACCCGTTCTGCAGGCAGTAGCTCATCTCTCTGTGCCTCCTTTGTTTACCAGTGCCCAAGCATTTTCCAGTTTGGGCGTGTTTCTAGGGATCTTATTTATTTATTTATTTGAAATTTTATATAGCGCTGTCAAGACCCAGAGGTAACAGAGCGCTTTACAGTCGAGAATAGCATATAATCAACAAAAGCATGACATATGAAGGGTTTTTGACAATCAGCGAGTGTCACAGTGAGAGCTGCATATGTGTACTGCAGCGCTTCTTTGGTTTCAAGGGTTCAATACACTTTACAGTCATAAAATCGCATGTAATCATCATTGGCATGACATAAGAAAGGTATTGACAATCCACGAGTAATAGTAAGAGCTGCATACTGCAGAGCTTTGTTGGTATCAAGGTTCAATGCGGGCACAAAGATCTGGTGTTGCAATTTGTTACATCTTATCCACAGCCAAGAGAACGGATGATGAACAAGGATTTGAGTTGGGATTTAAATTCCACAAAGGACGGTATGGTTCTGATGTGCGTGGGGATGGAGTTCCAAATTTTAGGGGCGTTTCCAGTGAAAGAGCAGTCTGCTATTTTTTTCTTTCTGGTTTTAGGAATGATGAGCAGGAGGGAGCTAGAGCTTCTCAGATTCCTGGCTTGACCAGCTTTTTTTAGTTTTTTTGCCAGGTATTCGGGTTTGCCGGTATGGAGGGCTTTGTGGGTTAGGCAGGCCATCCTGAAGTTACTTCGCATTTCTACTGGTAGCCATTTGAGGCCTTTGAGTGCCGGGGAGATGTGATCAGATTTTTTGATGCCGGTGATCATTCTGGCTGCCGCATGTAATGTTCTTTTGATCGGTGCCAGGTGTGATTTAGGAATACCTGTTAGGATTGCGTTCCCATAGTCCAGTCTTGACAGTACAAGGGATTGAGTGGCCACTTTGAGATCCTTGTTATGAATGAAGGGTTTGATTTTGTTCAGAGGTTTGAGGTTAAAGAATGCACTTTTGGCAGAGCTCTTAATGTGTTTCATCATGTTTAGTTTTGGGTCCAGGGTGACGCCAAGAGATTTAACAGAGTCTGCTAGAGTAAGATTCCCTTTGAGCACATCGATTACCTTTAGCCATTCAGTGATTTGGGGGTTGTCATCCTTGTTCGAGATGAGGAGTGCCTCGGTCTTGTCAGGATTTAGTTTCAGATGGTTGTTTGTTAGCCATTCTTGAACATCTTTCAGGACATCATTTAGTCTTTGGATGTCAGTGAGAGAGGAGGTTTCCAGATAGATCTGCGTGTCATCCGCATAGAGGTGGAAGCGGATGTTGGTTTTATTGAGTAGTTTGGCGAGCGGTTCCATATAGATGTTAAAAAGCTGTGGAGAGAGCATCAATCCTTGGGGGACGCCCTTGTTAACTTGCTGGGTTTCGGAGGTGAAGTTCTTGATTTTTATTAATTAGGTACGGTTGTGTATAAAGGAAGAGATCCACTTGAGAACTACCTCACAGAGGCCAGCTCTTTCTTGGAGAGCCTTGATGAGGAGTTTGTGGTCCACTGTGTCAAATGCTGCCGAGAGGTCAAGGAGAATGAGGAGGCAGCATTTGTCTGAGTCTAGAGAACCATGGATGTCATCTATGATGTTCAGCATCGCGGTTTCTGTGCTGCAGCCTTTTCTAAAGCCAGACTGGTGGGGGTCTAGAAGGTTGATGATGTCCAGGTGTAGTGTCAGCTGATGAAGAATGCAGGGTTCAAGTGTTTTTGAGAGCAAGGGGAGGTTAGATATAGGACTGTAATTGTTCAGATCTGTCAGGTCTAGACCGGGTTTTTTCAGCAGGGGGGTGAGTTGTCCCATTTTTAGGCAATCAGGGACCACTCCATTTTTTAAGGAGCTGTTTATGATTTTGCCCCAAATCGGTGCAAAAGCGTGTTTCAATTTCTTGATTAGTAGGGGAGGAATGGGATCTGAGATGTGGACTGATGGTTTGGAGGACGCAATCAGCGAGATTATCTCTGTTTCTGGAACGGGACGAAAGCTAAGCAAGGGGGTACAGCCGAGCTGCTCTTCTTAGGGAGTGATTCATTGATGTCTTGTGATAGTTCGATTCTTGCTATCTTATGGTTGAAGAAGTGAGCAAAGTTATCACAGAGTTCTTTGGACGCCTGTACAGATGAGGACACTGGTTTGGAGGTTTGTTGTCTGATGATGCTGTAGAGTTCCTTCGGTCTGTTTTTGGCCTTGTCCAGTGCCTTGCGGAAGAAGTTGGATTTCTTATTTTTAATGTGGTTGTTGTACTTCCTACGGGCTGATTTCAGTTGGTCACAAAGGATGGCAGTTGGGTTTTTTCTCCATTTTCTTTCTTTGGCTCTTAGGATTCTCCTTTCTGTGTTGAGGTCATCGTTGAACCAAGATCTAGAGGGAGTGGTTCTGCTTTTTTTGAGATTTAGTGGAGCTAGCTTGTCGAGAATGGACCCTAGCTCGGAATTGTACCGATCCGTGAGATCTTTGGTGGAGAGGTGGGCTTTGTTGTCCGGGAGAAGTGAGCTTAACTGCGCTGCCAAGGTATCCAGGGGTACTTGGGAGATGTTTCTCATCCATTTTGGTGGGTCGTTTGGAGGTTGGTAGGAGATAGTGGGGTGATTGATATGGAATAGGATCATGTGGTGGTCTGACCAGTCGACTGGAAGTTTGTGGTTGATCGTGATAGAGTTCTTTTGCGAAATGATGGCATCCAATGTGGCTCCTTTGTAATGAGTTTCCTCAGTGCAGTGTTGTTTAAGGTTGTTATCCTCGAGGAGGCTGGATAATGATTGGATTAGAGGGTTGTGTGTCTCCTTCCAACGTAGAATCAGGTCCCCCAGAATTAGGCTATTGGAGTCGCCGAGTGCACCTTGTGTTATCAGGTCGGATAGTTGTTCTCCAAAAGCGTTGTTTCTGCCTGGGGGGTGGTAGAGCAGGTGACATGGTAACGGGTCATTGTCATTGGTCTTGATGATATATTATCTGATGTTATGTTTGGGGGAGTTAATACCTCGGCCGTCATCTCAGGAAACTGGTCAGACTGGGCTCTGCTGCAGTGCATTATATTAAAATTTCTTGGTTTGTATTCTCTATTGTTTTTGCAGCTGTTCATTTCTTTGAAGGCAGAGTGGTGGCCCGTTTTGGGTAACTTCCTTCAGTTGGTGCTCGAACCGAGCCTCTATTGGGCTGACTCATCTTGCCCGCAACCGGGTGTGGAGGACAGGGTGCATCAGGTCCGATGGGCGGATCGGGGATCCCCACATGATAGAGCTTAGTTCTCACAGCTGCTCCACCTGTCTGATCGGGTGGTGCCTCGCCCACGGTCGTCCTGGCAGGGGTCCGAAAAGGCAAAACCCTTGGATCTGACCGTTTGGCCCAAAGAGTCGGCAGTGGAGAATAATTTGTTCAACCTGTGTGCACCAAGTGAGTTTGTTTTGACTCTTGGTGAATATGGCGTCATCTTGAATAATTTTGAGTATGGTCCAGAGACCATTACTAGTCGCTCTTGTACTTGGTAGGTCTGCGGACCCTTTAGAAATACGGGGTGTCTGCGGATACCCTTCCAGGCAACTTAGTGAATTTGGCTTACTCTTGAAAATGCCTGGGACTTGAGTCTGTCTCTCTGGTACAGTCTGAGGACTGACTTGTGGATGCCTTAGTTTGGAATGGTCTGAGGACCAATTTACTTCGCTAGTCATCTGGTGTGAATAGTGAATGTATCTTATATTAAGATGCCTTGTCTGAGCAAAATGTGCTGTTAGGAGTGCCATTGTTGTTCTGCTGATGCTCAACTGGAGGAAAGTCAGCCTGCACCTCCAAAAGGCACCCCTAATTTTCACATGTATGTGAAGCACAGTATTTGCCCTATTATGTTTAGTACATTATATTATGGCACAAATATATGAGGGACTATGCCGAGCTTCAGTGGTCATTAACAGTTACCTTTGATAAAGAAAAATTGAATTTCTTGCAGGATAAATTGTTTGCAAAACAGAGTAGACAGTCGATGTTTGATTCCCTTCAGGTATGGCAGAAGGAAGCAAGGCAGAAGCACATAAGAGCAGAAAAGGAGGCTAGGCAAGGAAAGATGCAGACGGTGGCTCAGGAAGCAGTAGAGAATGATAGAGAAAAAATAGAAACAGGGATAGAATGCTCTGATAGAAATTTTCGATTGCAATGTGACAAATCCTATGTTACTCGATAAGAGAGGATCTCTTAGACTCTCGACCTAGTCCTGCCTATGCCCTGCAGAGAATATGTGTCAGGGTCTAAATACTTATTGCTGTCTGAACCACACAGGAGCAGAATGACGCTAGATCCCAATACCCTTCTCAGAACCAACCCTGCTAGGTCTTTTAGTATTCCATTGCAGGTAAGTTGTAAGGGTGAAAAAGGGGTTGGGATAGAGAAGAGACTGCTCCAATATTCTGCCTGTTCAGCCACGTATTCTTCTTCTTACAGGACTGCAACATTAACATGTTAAAAACGTTTATTTACTGCGTCTTTTAACTTACTGTTTTTTCTATGGTGTATAAATATCTAATCTTACCAACATTTTTACTGAAGCACACTTCTCTTCTACTTCTCATGTATTGTTTGCTAAGTTGTATGAGAAGTCTTTACTCAAAGTTCTTTTCTTTTCGTTCTCAGGTACAATCTGCACTTAAAGTAAGAAAGATAAGGTAAGTATTTATTTCTGTATTCCTAATTTACGTAATATTTGGGTTTCTCTTTCTTTCTATGAACTCACTGTTAAGAGACTAGAGTGGGTCTTGAATTGGGGTTTCTGGAGTAGGATGACTGTTTTTTCTGTCTTTAATCAGTTCTGAAACAATGCTTCAGAACTTAGGTTAAATGTTAAAAGGAAGTGTTCCTTGGGATTTTGACCCTGACTTCACCTTTTAATTAATTCTCTGAAGAGTGAACAAGTTGCTGGGCTTTTGACCCTGACTTCACCTTTTAAACAATTCTCTGAAGAGTGAACAAGTTTCAGTCAAAGAGAAGACACAGTGTATTGAAACACCCGGGTCTGAGTCTGGAACAGCTGAATAGGACATCTTGATTTTAAAAGCTTTTTATTTAATCTTGTCAGCTAAGGAAAGCATTTACTGAAAGGTTGTTCCAGTTTTCAAATGAAGGAAAATATATTCTGACTTTTTTCCTTTTTAAATAGAAATTTGTCTCTGACACAATAACCTTTTCTCACAGAATGTTTCATATTAGCTACATAGTTTAACACTAACCTGATTAGTGAGGAAATGTAGTTCCAATGAAGCTAACCCCAATTTTATCGCAACTACCCTAAATGACTTCCACGAACCTGGGGAAACAGGTGCTCTTCCAATTATTTCTTCAGTGAAGTGTGCAGTGGATTGTTGAAGCACACTTCACCAGGTGTTTTGAAGCCTAAAAGACTAGACTGCTAACAGTGGTGTGCTGTTGCAGTATGTGCATGTTGGCAGCCATCTTGGAGTTCCATCTGTGCCAACAAGCACTCCAGCTTGAGAGATGAACTGACTTTTGATAACTTAGTAGGGGGAGATGGTAGCCAGCATTGCGTTAAAAGGAGGAAACCTCCTGTGAGTCTAGACAGTATGTCCAGTTGTCCCGGCATCTTCATCTTCAGCAACTCCTGTTTCCCTTACGGGTTCTCCTGCCCCTGATCGGCTGCTTTAGTCACTGCACCCCCATTCTTTCTCTAGCTTCACATGTTACATATGTCATGACTACGAATCTCCCTACTAAGCCTCTAGTTTCCACTTATGCTCCTTCTCCGTCACTCACATCCCCAATGCTTGTGTCTGCCCCTCCACCTATTGTGTCTTCCTTGAATGTCTCCTCCCTGGTATTGTTGGACATTGGGCCTTCGATGCGTGGATCGGATGAGGGAGACTGGACAGCAGTCCGAGAACGAATGGGACGGGGGCTGATTCGATCAGATGTGGGAAATGAGGAGAAGAAGATGTTGGCGGACCAGACCGCACAGTGGACCCAGAGTCCGTATTATTGCATGGAAGATGTGTGGAGTGTGATGAAAGATATGAGCCGTTTTTTTAATGGTGTTGCCCCTCAGATAATTTATTACATCCGGAACCGTGTGTTTGCTGCCGACCTGGCTCCTAATGACTTATTTAGTAATGTTACCCATTGGTTTGGTTATCGCGGTAGGCTTCATCAGAGAACGCCAACGACAGGGTCTCAATTTCCGATGAGGGAAGTGCACCCTATTTTTCACCCGAGATACCTGAGCTGTGTAATCAGCAGAACACTATTATCAGGCAGCGAGTAGAGGCCCGTTTTCAAGAACAATGGGTTTACACTCCATGGAAAAGGAGTGAGGTTTTATCTCTAAAGAACCAGTTGCCAGACCCGAGGAAAAATCCAACTGCATATTACAAGGAATTGACGGAGGCTGCCTCGTTGACACTGATGATGTTGGCAGACATTGAGATGCTTTTGGATTGTTGGTACTGGTTGACATCTGAAGAAAGGTATACACAGGATCACATTGTGGAGTTGAGTGGCACTTGGGATGAGATCAGAGCGTGGGATAAGGAGAGGAAACCTGGTGAGAAGCCTAGGGCTGAGATACTATCTTTGCCAAATCGCATTATTACCTAAATACATGGCATAATGCCAGCGAGGCGGGTTGATTGGGATAAGTTGACAGCAGAAGAAGAAAGATGAATGTGTGTCAGATTTTTTCACCAGGTGTGAGGGAGCATTTTCGGATTTCAGTGGGCAGGATTTGTCAACGGAAGAAGGTGTTTGATTGTTCCTTAATAGATTTATTACAAATCTGCTTCCTGAGATTGCTGCCCGTTTGCAGGCTTCAGAAAGTGCATGGACCACCTTCTCCCCTTCAGTGATATTGAGCATGGCACAGTAAGTACTATGAGCACAGGCAGAATGAGGAGAAGGAAAAGGCAGAGAAGAGAAACAAAGAATTGAAAAAGAAGGTTTTTATGCAACAGGCAGCTAGGAGGAATGGAAGAGGACGTGGCACCGGTTCGACCCAGCAGTTGCCTCGTACCAATAGAAATAGTGTACCTATGGGGCTGAATCAGCGTGCTTATTGTAAAAAGGAGGGGCATTGGTGAAGTGAGTATCTAGCATTGTTGCAAAAAGTGGTGATCGCTAGAGGACAGGGTTCTAGTAGACGGAGTCGCGGTGTAGGTGGTCGTGATAGGGTTCAGACAAGTCCTTGCAGAGTTGTTCTGACCAAAATTATTTTAATTACCCTCGATGGAAACAGTACTACCATGATGAATATGATATGCATGAGGTGACAGGGATGTCCTGTAGCTAGGACAGACAAGGACAGGGTGAGGGATCAGTCCAGATACCTGTAGATCGACGAGGTCCTTATGTCACAGTGGATTTGCATGGCTCGGAGAAAACATTTCTAATGGAAATGAGTGCAATGAATAGCTCTGTTTCTAGTTCACTGGTCCACTGGCTGCCCTGTCTGGCCAAAATAACGTGTCTGTAGGCTTTTCAGGCGTACTGGTTGTAAGCTCAATCACCAAACCCCTTGGTTTGACCATTGGCCCCTTTACCGTAGATTTGCCATTTTTACTGACAACAAACTTTGGTGAGAACCTTATGGGATTAGATCTGTTGAAGAAATTGCATGCTACCATTTCTTGTTCCCTGGGTGGTGTCTATATGACAATAGAACCGAATGTGACTAGTGCCAAGCAGTGTTTTTTCAAAGATATGCCGCTTCCAACTGTATTCAAGGACGTGCCGCCCGTGTTGTGGGCCACAGGTGACATAGATGTGGGATTGTTGCAGATACCCCTGGTCTCTATGAAAGTCAAGGACAATGCTGTGTTGCCTCGTATCTCCCAGTACAAGATACCATGGGCAGGGGAGGGAGCTTTGTTACAGATTATACAGGATTTGGTTAAGTCAGGAGTGGTTGAGGGGACAGCAGTGAATGTGTGTAACAGCCCTATTCTCCCCGTTCTTAAGAAGGTGCCCTCCCACTCCCTTGATACCCCTCCTGATGTCTATCATTTTGTGATTGATTTGCGAGAAGTTAACAAAATAGTGGATTCCCAGTTCCCGTGGTCCCTGACAGCACTGCCCTCCTAACAATGATTCCTTCTGCTGCAAAAATACTTTTATGTGATTCATTTGAAAAATGCTTTCTTTAGGATCCCCATTCACCCAGATAGCCGGCATATTTTTGGATTCACTTTGACCGGTAGAAGCTTCCGATTCTGTTGCACTCCTCAGGGGTATTCTGAAAGTCTTAGCAAATATTGTGAAGCCTTAAAAAACCAATTGGATTCTCTTACACTTCCCTCAGGTAATGTGTTGCTACAGTACGTTGATGACTTACTGTTAGCTTCTAACACTGGAGAAGGTTGAAAAGATGCAACAGTTAAATTATTGCTACATTTGCCACATCACGGACATAAGGTGTCCCTTTGGAAATTTCAATATTGTCGCCAGGAGGTCACCTATTTAGGCCACCTACGGTTGAAGGGAAGGAGACTAACACCTGAGCGTATTAATGCTGTTGCGTATTAAGACGCAGCGGGATGTGCGTGCCTTTATAGGTATTACCTTGTATTGTCGCCACTGGATCCCTAACTATTCCCTACTAACAAAACCCCTCCTACAATTAACCACTAAGGATGTGCATGAACCTTTGCCTTTGATGCATGAATGCCAAAAAGCTTTTGAGCAACTAAAAATAGTGCTTTGCTCTGCGCCTGTGCTTGGCACGCCAGACTACCAGATGCCGTTCTTGTTGTATGTACACAAAGCGGCTGGCTGCACACTCTCTGTTTTAACGCAAGCCTTTATAGGTAAGCAATGGCTGAGTGCCTATTTCTCTGCGCTTTTGGATAACATCTCCAGAGCCCTCACGAGCTGTCTAAGAGCGGTCACGGCCATGGGCGTCTCAATTCGACAATCGGCAGGGCTCATCCCTACTACTGATCTCACAGTCATGGTACCACATTCTGTGGACGCACTTTTGAATGGAACAAAGACACAGCACCTCACCAGTGCACGTCTAACTGGTTAGGAATTGACCCTGTTTGCACCACACATCACCATCAAAGGTATGCCACTCTGAACCCAGCCACGTTACTACTCCTCACTTCTGAGAGTGAGGGTGCGGACGTGCATGATTGCATTTTCTGCACTGAGGCAGAGACGAAGGGATGGGTACACCTGACTGATGTTCCCTTGCCCAAGCCCCCAGAGGAACGATATGTCGATGGCTCTTGTTTCAAACTATCAGATGGCACAAAAACTGCGGCGTATGCCATCACTACTTTGCACAAAGTAGTCGAGACATAGCGAGTCCCTTAGAATTCGGCCCAAGCTGCAGAATTGGTTTCTCTTCTTCGCGCCTGTGAGTTGAGTGAGGAACTGTCTGTCAATATTTACACTGACAGTCAGTATGCCTTTGGAGTTGCTCACAACTTTGGGCAGCTCTGGGCAGGGAGGGGGTTCCTGACTTCACACGGGTCAAATAACCAAAATGACCCACTGATTCACAGACTTGTTAGCCCTGACACTTCCCAAAAAGTTAGCAGTAGTGAAGTGTAGTGCCCACAAAGCAATTACTGATGATGTTGGAGGGAAAATACATTTACAGATCAGACACCTAAGGAGACAGCCTGATCGAAAATGAAAAGAATGTTTATGGCAGGTCCTGCTAAATGGGTACCCGATAATGCAATGTTTGGACAATTGGACAATGGACAATGTGAAGGAAATTTAGAGTGAGGCAACAATTGAGGAGTTAGCAATGTGGCAGGAGAGAGCAGGATGACTAGATGATAAAGGGTGCTGGAAGGACAAATCAGAGAAGCAGAGATGGATGTTACTAGATGCATATGCACTCCCAGTAGTCACTATGGCGCATGGGCCAGCCCACATTATTGTGAAGGGAATATGTAGGCTATTGGACCCTGTATGGCAGAATCATAACATTCCTAGGATAGCTGCTCACCTGGTGAAATATTGTATCGTCTGTACTATACATAACCCTGGGAAAGGTACCCCTTCACCTTCTGGTAACTTTGCACCATCACCTTTCCCTTTCGAGGTGCTCCAGATGGATTTTGAAATGGAACGAGTCAACAACCTGAAATATGTGCTGGTTGTTATTTGTGCGTTGAACAAATGGATTGAGGCATATCCCACTAAAGAGAACACAGCCATATCAACAGCAAAGGCCCTTTTAAAGGAGTTCTTCCCACGGTTCAGCTTGCCTGGTTTGATTTGGAGTGATAACGAAAGTCACTTCAACTCAAAGGTTATTCAGCTGGTGTGCGACGGTCTGCACATCCAGCAAACATTTCATGCAGCAAACCTCCCCCAGTCAGCAGGTTTGGTTGAGAAGTACAAAGATACTCTCAAGCTGAAGGTGGCAAAGATCAAGGAGAGCACAGGACTGAAATGGCCAGATGCATCACCCCATGCCTTGTTGTCCATAAAGGCCACGGCCCACTCTAGAACAGAATTGTCTCCATATGAGGTTGTTTGCGGTCGCCCTGCAAATGTTTGGGGTGTCCCCCGGCCCCGCCGTTTCTCTGAAAGTGAATATCGGTTACTTGTGGATTATTTGTGTGAGTTGAAAAAAATGTTGTGCTCTATTCATCAACAGATCCATGTGGCGTTGCCACCAATAACTGAGGGGTCAGGGCACAGTATTCAATCCGGTGATTTTGTCTTGATTCACAACTTCCAGAGGAAGGGCTGCTTGGAGCCACGTTGGAAAGGACCTCTGCAGGTCCTTCTCGCTAACCGGACGGCAGTAAAGGTGGATGGTTGGAAGCACTGGATCCACTCATCACATTGCCGGAGAATACCACTGCCCCTCCCCTACAACTGGTGGGTCCTGGAGACGGAGTAGGTGCTGTGTTTTGTTCCTTTTTCTAACGTCCGACTGACATGGGCCCAGACGGAAGAGGAGAATGAAGATGCTTTGAATGAGGCAGTCACCCTAGAAATAAATGCTGACTAGGATCCCTCTCTATCTGGCCCACAAAAGCTTGGGTATCAATCCCTTGCTCCCTCTGAGTTCAAGGTTCTTTTCCGTGACAACACAGTGCCTAGATTGACTAGGTACAATTTGCGTCCCCGGCAGGAGGGGCAGAGGGGCAGTGCCCGAAAGGAAAAGTCAGATTAGCAGGGATGGACTTCATGGATAAAGAATAGGGTGTATGTGCCTTACTTACGGTACCAACAAAAGATTAGGGAAAGGGAGATTGGTACATTGTCTGAGACACTGGAGAGGATAAGTTGGGGGTGTCTTCCCAGGAGGGAGGATGCCCTATCCTGAGTGAAGAGACAGAAGGGGTTATGATCGCACAGCCCCACTGTGAAGTACACAATAGAACAATCGTTGATGAACAATAGGAGTCTACCAGTGCAGCTCAGACGGACACTGAACTGTTGTGTGTCTTTTTCAAAATTCTTGGCTCCATAGTAAGAACTTTCCTCTTGTAGTTTTGTATTTAAAAAAAGTAGAGGGGGCGTGGCAAAGATGGTGACGGAGTAGGACATGCTTCCCTGTCCCTCAGGCGCTGCCTGACAATTAGCCTTGAGTATCACCCTATCCATGTCAGCCACGGAGCGCTGCTGTATCTGTTCACTGTCCAGATTTCAGTGTGCCCCTATTTTCGAGCTGCGAGGTGGTGTCTTGCTGTTTTGGGTGGTGTGGCCCTGTCACTGCCTGCGTCCATTGAGCCTCGTGGCGGAGAGAGCGGGATGCGATGCGGCCCCCCGGCTGCTGGGGGTGGCCGCTCTCATAGGTGTGGTGCTCTGCCCAGGGCTGTGCACGGTGCGGCGAAGGAGGCGGGCGGCCGACATCGAGCCCGGCGACGTGTCGGCCATCATACTGAGCTGTGGCCTGCCCGGGAGAGACCGGAGTGGTGAGGAGCTGCTCGGACTCCCGCTGAGGCGGCGGCAGTTGAGACCCCCGCTGGGCGAGTGTGCACTCCCATGCCGCGGCAGAGTGTGGAGGGGGTTGCCTCGGCCCAGCGGGCTGCCACGGAGAAAGATGAGGAGTGGAGGGGCAGCTGCCTCGGGCCCAGAGCTTGGTCCGGGAGCCGGCGGACGGTGGGAGGCACCCGCGGGTGGCGTTGCGGTGGGCCTCGTTTCCGGCAGTGTGCGTAGAGTGCTTTATGACCCCCCCCCTCCCGGTTCCGGCTGTCCTCCTGAAATTGTAATGTGTGGCAGCAAACTTTGTTGGCTGGCCGGGCCCGGTGATTTAGGAGCCCTTGCGGTGCCTCATATCGGCCCGTATATCGGCGGGCGGCAATTTGATGACCCGCTTCTTCCCCACTTTCTGGAGTGCTCCCTGGGGCCAGTGGATATGATAATGCTACCTGCTTAGAGCCCCGTGCTCTCGGGGTCTTAGTGGGGCTTCACATTGGCCAATATATCGGCGGCCCCCTTGAAGATTAGCCTTCCCCCGCTTTCTTGGGAGCTCCCTAAGGCCTGTGGCTGCGAGACTGCCTGCTGGTGTTGTGGGCACGACGGAGAGAGGAGAGTGCCTGAGTATTTGTGGTTGCCTGACTGTGCTGCAGCCTCTGCAGGGTCTGTGGGACCTGGGATTAACCTGAGACCTGGAGTGAAATGCTCCGCTGCCTTGATAGACTGCCTGCTGCAGGGAGTTGCCCACTAGTACCCTGGGCGGAGTGTTGGCACTGCCGGCTGGGCAGAGGGGTCGTGGCCAGGAGGTGGCCTGCACTAGCCATTGCACCAAGGCGTCCCGGTGTAGTTGGTGGTCCTGGGGCTTCCTAGTGCTGCTGTGGAGAGGGGATTACTGGATGGTGGGGGGCGCGCCATCAGCCCGTGTGTTGGTGGGCGGTGTTTCCCTACTGTGGCTCGGGCTTGGGCTGCTCGGTGAGGTGTGGGCGCTGCTGAGGCCTGTTTGCGCCCCTCTGGGGCCCTGACTGCACTGCGATGTCGGCTTCCAGGAGCAAGAGAAATAAACCCCTGAAGGACATGCTACAGAAAGCGACTGGTCTGACTGCCACGCAGTCGGATGCCCAGCCCTCACAGCCCGAGGATGTTGACTCACCAGCGACTAAGGCTTTCATGTTGGAGCTCTTTGCAGCCATCAAAGAAGAAATTGTGGAACTCCGTTCCCAGGTCTCCTCGGATGTGCAGGAGATACGGCGAGATGTGGATGCCATTGGGGAGCGAGCGGCGACCCTGGAGGAGCATGACCAGGGCACTGACGATGAGGTTCACCAGCTCCAACAGGATGTTCTCTGCTTTACGGAACAAAACCTTGATCTGCAGGCGCACGCCAAGGACTTGGAGAACCTATCGCGGAGAAATAACATTAGAATTCGAGCGGTCCCGTGGAAAGGGGAAGGGGACAGTTTGCGTGAATACGTCTGGGCGCTGTTCCGACAGATCTTTGATGAATGGGATGAGCAGGACATTCAGCTGAATCATGTCCATCGCGTTGGTTTACCGAGGGGTGCCAAGGCTCCACCACCAGACATCCTGGTTTGTGTGCATGACTTTCAGATTAAAGAACGGATTCTTCGCAAAGCTCGAGATCTCAATCCTGTGCAGTTTCGGGGCCATCAACCCGCTCGCTTTCAAGACCTTGCTGCATCTACTCATATCAAGCGCAGAAGCTTCAAGCCGATCATGGCCTATCTGCGGGAACAGAGCATCCCCTACTCATGGGGGCACCCGTTTCACATTATTTTTAAATTCAAGGGCAAACTTCAGCAGATCCGCTCGCTGGATGCAGCCTACGAGGCGCTGGGATTGGAGAGGTCAGCACCACAGGCCGAGTCCGCTGGATCACCTCCTCGGCGGCGCAGATGCTCCACCGAATGGCAGAGAGTTAGAAGATTGCCTCCACAGGTGAAGCCGGACCTCTCTGCAAGCCTCTTGGAGAGGGAAGCGGCTGTTTCTTCTGTGGCGCTAGTAACGGATAGCACAGGTGTGTCTTGAGGGCCGCTAGCTTGGCACAGGTTGGGTCCTTCTGCGGCGCCGGAGGCAGGACACGTGGGGGAGAGAATGCTTCTTTTGTTCTTCTCTTTGTCCTTGTTGAGTTGATGCGCCCTGTATCAGGTTTGGGTAAGGTTCTAGGATGGTGCCATGTTTCCCCAACAGTTGGTTTCGTCAGACGGACTATGATCATCTCACAAGACTTTTGGTCTATTCTTTCTTTTATGTGGTTCAGTGCCTTTTCGTGGGAGTTGGGGGTTGGTTTTGGGATTGGGGTTATTTTTGGGGCTCCGCATCAGTTCTCCTGGTAGTTAGGTGTAGACTAGGCCCGCAGGCCACTTACTGCGCTCCTTTTAGCGCTACTGCCCTAGGGTGCTGTACTGGCTCTTCCCTTCTTTTCAGGGATTATGGGTAGAAATCTGAAGATTGTAAGCCTGAACGTTATGGGCCGAAATAATCTTGTCAAGCATGCGGCCATCCTTTCCTTGTTGGAGAATGCGGACGGTGATGTGTACTTGTTACAGGAGACCCACCTCCTCTCTAGGGATACTAAACGGATGAAGGACCGGCGATTTCCTGTGCAGATATGATCCTCAGGTCCAGCGAAGAAACATGAGGTGGCAATCCTTTTTAGTGCACGCGCGCATTGCAAAATCCTCTCCCAAGTGGTTGACATCAGAGAGCGGGGGACACACATTTGACGGTGGGGCCACTGTATGCTCCAAATGAACTACAAGAGCCCTTCCTGCGGGCGGCCCTCTCTGAGGTGTTGGCATCCCCGGACGCGTTTGTGCTGGTGGGGGGGGGGCTGAATATAGTAATGGACCTGGGGCTGGATAGATCTTAGTTGCGGGCACACCAGGCGGGGGCTCTGTCACAGGTGGGAGGCAATGGTTGCTAGAGGGTGGGCTGCATGATGTGTGGCGCGCCCAGCATCCCCTTGAATGGGATGACACTTATTACTCCTCTGCACATAAAACTTGTGCGTGCTTAGATCATTTCTTAGCTACGTCCTCTCTTCTACCTCATCTATCCGCAGCGACTATCACCCCACGCTCCCTCTCAGACCATGCTCTTATTTCAGTCCTGCTTACCTGTCATGGCAAACGGCCGCCGTCGTCTGGCTGGCGTCTCCGAGACTCCCACCTTCATTCAGAGTCCGCAGTCACTCGAATCAGGGACACTATCACCCAGTACTTCGCCAACAATGATCAGGATGGCATGTCCCTAGCGTCGGAATGGGAGGCCCTTAAACTGGGGGGAGTTTATTGCGCTGTCTGTGACATATGCGCGGGTGCGTAAGGAAAAGCATGTGGAATTGGAGAAGGAGGTGGGTGACCTGGAATTGATACATAAGAGGAGGGGGCCCCGCGAGTGTAGAGGGAGCTGGAGACGAAGATGCGCATGCTAAAGCACCTAGATTTAGATCGAGCAGAGCACTCCCTTCTGCGCTTGCGACACAAATTCAACCTCAGTGGGGACAGGGGGGATGGATGCTGGCGTGCAAGTGCAGCAGATGGCCATTCAGTCCATTCGGGATTCTCAGGCAGTGGAACATACCACTGATTCCCTTGTTGTGGAATCCTTTCGGCAGTTCTATCAGGACTTATACAAGGGGGAGGCATCGGACTCTGAGCGGGTGGCCGCCTACTTGTCATCCTGTGCTATTATGCCTCTTCTTAAGGCTTTGGCTGATGCGCTGGATGCTGCAATTCGTATTGGGCAGATCATATTCGCGATTGCGCGCCTGAAAATGGCCAAGTCACCTGGGCCGGATGGCTATTCTGCCATCTTTTATAAGACTTATTGTGTGGAGCTGGCTCCCTTTTTAACTCGCCTTTTCAATTCCATTTTGGAGGTGGGGGAGGTGACTCCCTCCACGTCGGAGGCAGTCATTACGGTTATTCCCAAACCCGGGAAGGGTGATATGGAATGTGGATCGTACCTTCCAATCTCACTCCTTAATATTTATGCCAAGCTCTTTGCCAGTATCCTGGCGGCGAGACTTAGCCCGCTGATGGATGGCATCATAGAGCCTGACCAGACGGGCTTTATTCCAACACGGCAGAGGGGGATAACACTAATAAGCTTCTTCACCTCACGGATCTGGTTCACCGCTCTCGCAAGCTATCTTATGCAGATGCAGAGAAAGCCTTCGACCGTGTAGACTGGAAATATTTGTTTGCTGTATTGAAGGCCTTCAGTCTGAGAAATAACTTTGTGAAATGGGTCATCTGCCTTTATGCGGCACCGAAGGCGGCGGTGCAGGTGAACGGGTGCAGGTCCGCCCTCTTTCCCATCACCAGAGGGACACAGCAGGGATGTCCTCTATCCCCGCTGCTTTTTACGCTCTATATGGAGCCTTTTGCCCAGCGTGTTCGGTCAAATGAGGGTATATCGGGGATCCGGTTCGGCACGGACGCGCACAAAATTAGCTTATATACTGATGATGTGATCCTCTTGCTCACGCAGCCTCATTCCTCCCTGCGGCATCTGTCAGGAGAAATTCTCAAATTTGGCAACGTTGCGGGGTTTAAAGTTAAAGGAAGGTTGGCGGCAGTCAAAATGATGGTGCTCCCTCATATCCTGTGCCTTTTTCAAATGCTCCCATTGAGCCCCCCGCCGGGTGCTCTCCAGAAACTGCAGGGGCTCCTTAATACATTTTTATTAGGCAATAAAAGGCCAAGGCTTGCTTTACCCCTTGTTACGGTTCCTACGTCCAGCGATGGGATGGGTTTCCCCTTACTGAAGGCGTATTTTCAGGTGGCATGTTTTGTGTTTTGTGTTATGTCATTGAGTAGAACAGGCCCTGGTCCAGCAAGCATTGGAACTTCATGGATCAGACGGTAGAGGGGTGTAATATTTGGCGCGAGTTGTGGCTACCTCGCAAGCACAGAGCATGGGGTCTTTACTCTTCCCCGGTGACGTCACCGATGCTGACAGCCTGGGACCAATTGGCACAGCGCAGGGGTTGGACTACTTTCCCATCCCCTATGACACCCATTGTGGATAATTCAGATTTCCCCTCGGGTTGTGCATCCCCGGTCCTCCAACGATGGAGGGAAGAGGGCTGTAAGAGGGTGGGCTACCTCTTTAACCTTGACGGCCTGATTCCGTTTTCCAAGCTCTGTCGAGACAATTTTTCTCTCTCAGAGTCCGATGCTTTTCCTTACTTGCAAGTGGCGCATTGGGTTACCCAACCTCCTAATATTGCTTATATGTCCTGCCCTTTGACAGCTTTTGAAAGGTGGCTAGTCTGCAAGAAGGATGACCGCAAGCTTATATCTGACTTATATGCTATGATTATGGCCCACCCCAAATCACCATGTACGAAGGCGCAGGTTCACTCGGAGACGGAGCTGGGGCGCCCGCTGGCGTGTAAGGAGTGGGAACAAGTTTTCTACGGTGCGCATCACACTACTGCTAACGTAGCGGGCACTGAGTCCGCCTTCAAGGTGGTCGCTTATTGGTATTATACCCCAGCTCGTATCAAGGCTTGGGATGTGACGAACTCGGGCCTTTGTTGGAGGGAGTGTGGTTCTCCAGGCACCTTGACGCACCTACTGTGGCATTGTTCGAAGTTAGAGAGGTATTAGAAGGTGATCATTGATGATTTGGGCGATGCCGTTCTGATCACATTCCCTCGAGCACCTGAAAATGTGCTATTGGGACTTCTTCACACCAAATTGTTTCCTTCCAACTGACCTGAGGGACTGGATTTGAAGACTTTGGCACCTTTTAGCTATGGAATGACTCTCGCTGAGTATGTATGGGAAGGGGGCGGAATATGCAGAATTGTGGGGCCCATTCCTGCATCTCCTGTCTAGGGACCTGCAGGAGGTCACTTGTCCAAAGTACTTACAGATTCTTTAACTTATCCCTTTGGAGCCTTGGGGAGCTGCTAAGATTGTCTGAGCGGGGTAAGGGGGGCCTAGGGACAGTAGAGAGTATGAGGTGGAATATGAGCCTTATGCGGAGGTAGGTGGGGGTGGCGGTAGGGAGGTTCAGGGGTGGGGGAGTGGGTGCTACTTTTGTCTTTGTCTTCTTTTTTTCTTGTTCTCAAAAGCTGTAGCTTTGCACCTATACTGGCTGCTTATCATGGCCGGACCTCTCCATCGCGGGGTCACCCTCCGGGATGTAGGCCCGAACGCTGTGTCAATTATTCCTAGAATTTGCTCTGCCGGCCAGTGGATGTAGGCAGTTGAGCTGTGTTCTGAGTTGTCGTACCGCTCAATAAAAATGATTGACTCTAAAAAAAAGTAACCCTTTGGCCGCCTTGTTCCAGATGAAGAACAACCCTTAGCAGCACCCCGTTTTGAGCAAAATAGTCCCAGTTGGTCGAGCTGGTCTACCAAAGCTAAGGCAGTTTTTATAATAATTGTTTTGATCACTTTAGTAGTTGCGTTTGGGATTTTATGGTTCCTCGTAGAGAAAACTTCTGTGCATTTCTTCATTGGTACTACTCTTGTTCCCCCTGAGCATGTATTTGTTACTTTGGCCCCTCACAAGGAGAGGCATAGACAGATATACATTGATATTGTTTTCTTGCAGATGCTTCACCAGGCTCATCATTCCACTAATGTTACTGATTGCATGGGTTTGTGACCTGCTTCCTTCTGTAATGCGCAAAAATGATTTATTGATGTCCCTACCTTTCTCTTATTTGGGAGCTGTGAGGCCTGGTTTCAGTTGTTTACGATGGTGTATATTCACTACCATGCCAATGCAATGAACATAACACACAGTGATTATGAGACTGTGTTACAGTATATTAGTGTGCACGAAGGATTTACACAAGGGAAATAGGGGGCCCGACACCTTGCATCCAGATGTCTGTATGAATGTATTTGAAAATAAATATTACATGGGTACAGAACGAGATGATGGATTTTCATGACTTTAATGTTACTGAATATTTTAGGTCCTTCCACATGCCTAATATTTCCCAGGACACAATGATGCCTGTGCCAATAGTTAACAAAACAGCTAGTTTTTGCGTCCAAGGTTTTGGAAATGTTAAAGTGGGCCAGAGCATTTTCAATTATACTTATGACCTGAACATGATAAATAGTCTGCCTTTACTTCCACCCCACAATGTCTATTTCGTTTGTGGGTCTCAGGCTTATGTATGGATTCCCAGGGGATGGTCCGGCATCAATGTTTCTTTCATTCTTCCCCCAGTATATATAGCATTGTCCACTTATCACATAGATTATAGACTGTACCGTAGAAGTTTATCCTTGTCCAAAGTTAGAAGGGTTATTAACACTGAAGACATTGACCAGACAGACACCACTTTGCATCAGTTCACTGATGCCATGAAAGGTATTATGCCTTTCTGCGGTCCTATTTCAAATATTCTTAACATTCGCAGATTCACACGAGTTGTAGAGGGAGTAATTAACACAATGGCAGGAATACCGACAAACATGACCACAGCTGAGCTGCAGGCTACGGGCATTGTTGCCCTTCAACACAGAATGGTGTTAGACGTCATCCTTGCTGATCGGGTGGGAAATGTTGCATCTTCGGTAGTAGCTGCTGTGTGTACATACCGGACTATGCCCCGAATGTCTATGCAGCAATACAGAAGTTACACCGGCTTGCATCTGACATTCATCAAGAGAATGGTACCTCGTCTTTTTCTGGTTGGCTCTGGGGTATGACAGCATCCTGGGGGTAAAAAATACTCATTTTCCTAGTAGCCATTGCAGGAGTTGTCTTTGCCTGTTGGCTGTGTATAAATTGTCTCCCAACATATTGTGTTAGTAAGTTAAAACCTGCACCCCAGGCCCCTAGGCAGAATACTAAGCCCTAAGTTATGATAATTCAAACAGTTCATGATTTCATGAACATATATGAAGGCATTTTGAATATTAGTATGCATATGTATCACCTTGTTTACCTGTGCCCGAGCTGGAATCTTCCAGTCTGGGCATATTTCTAGGGATATGGAAGTGTATAATATCTGATGTTATGTTGGGGAGTTGGTCCCTCGCCCGTCATCTCAGGAGACTGGTCAGACTGAGCTCCACTGCAGCGCATTATAATAAAATTGCTTGGTTTTTGTATTCTTTACTGTTTTCTCGACTCTTCATTTCTTGGAAGGCAGAGAGGCTTTCACTAGAGACCTGGGTGGCCCGATTCGGGTCACTTCCTTCATGATGGAGCTAGGAGCATTACAGATGTACCACTACTACGTGAGGCGCATAAAGTTATTTTATTCTGCAGGTGACTATGCCTCGCGTGCAAAGAAAGACGGATATCAGCGGACTTTCTGCAGACAAAGGGAGCTGTGCTTGGCCCACTGGAGGACTGCATTGGACAGAATGTTGCCCCAGAGGCTTCTGCTCCCAGGGATTACAATCATACACCTAGAAGGCAAAGATCTGAAAAAGCTAGGTTGAAGGGACTTATTTGTACTGATTGTCTCTGAAAAGTGTTGGCTTTCAAAGAAGTTTCCAGAGGCCAGAACTGCGTGGTCCAACATTGTCCCTAGGTTGAGTTGGACAGATGGAAAGTTAGTCAGGGCTCTCAATAAGTCGGTGAAATGACCAGAATGTGCGTACGTTGTTTAGGAAAGCTTGCTCCCCAGCCATTTCTCATGGGTGCATCAAGGGTGAGTGATTATTCTTACAGGATGGAGAGCACTTGTCAAAAGAGGATAATGCAATGTTTATTGAGAATTTTCTGTCCTGGCTGGGCCAATGCCCACTGTCCGTGGGTAGGGGTCCAGATAGCAGGTGAACTGTGCTGGCCTATGGCGGGCAAGGTCAAGATTGATGGGGAAATTTTGAGTCTGTTTATGGCATCCTTTTATACCAAATTAACGACAGCATCACTGGACCCTCCATGGGGTTGTGGCAGCAAGTTGAAAGGGGGTTGCAGCAGCACAGGGGGTTCAGGGCGGGCACTGACCCGCAGTCCTTACCTATCAACCACCCACACAGGCGCAATTAAGCGTGATCTAGCACTGGCCCTTGGGGGTTAAGGAATTTGGGTGTCTGTCACATCGTAACTTGGGTTGTTTGAATAAATGAAATTAGTGTGAGAATGATGAAAACTACATAGCCCAGAATGCTTGGGGGCGGATGTCCTTTCACACTTTCTATCTTTCTACACTTATACTCCTCCTCTAGCAGCAGTCCGGTGCTTGTCACCTGATCCTGGGAGTAAGCTGTGTTTGTTTGCAGCTCTAGAAGCGCATTGTGTAAAACGACGGAGTTTCTTCGTTTTTTCTTGTTTCCTGTTTGGTTTGCCATTTCTGGACTTCCTGGCAGAGACGAAGCCGGTAAGCGTGGAGAGCGTTTTCGCTTAGCCGAGATCGCGCACTGAACGCGCTGGGATCTGAGGCAGGCGCCGCTCTCCGCTGAACTGAGAACGGACGCTTACCTTCAAGAAAGAAACGGCTTCACGGTAGGCGCCTTTGTTTTTTCAGCAGCGCGTGTTCACTCGCGCTGTATCAGAAGAAGTGCGGTTGCTCTATTAACTCTGCATAAGAACAGACGAACATTTTTAAATTCATCCTGGACTTGGGGAATTTATTTTTTGCTTTTTTGGAACTGGCTATAAACTCTGGAAATTTTGATATGGTTTTGGCATTACCTTTTGGAGATATTCATGTTCTTAAGGAGTGAGACTATGTAATCCAAGACGTGTTGGTATTAGAATCCTTTTGTGAATTAACAGAAGATTCTGCAACGTAAAGAAACAGTTAGCTTGCAGAAGACTAAAGAAGATATTGTTCTAGTTGCAAAAGGATCCACTGGGACTACACTCATAGTCTATTGAGTGTCTTGCTACCTATAGAACCTTTTCTTTCTTTTTATGCTTTATTCTTTTTTCCTGTTTTGAATGGTTACTAGGAGATTCTTGCGGCTATCTAAACTGTAAGTTATATTCCATACACATATATATTGATCTATTTAGAGGTATGGAATGTATGAATGATACCTTGTCTCTCCCTCTGCAGGGTCTATCACCAGAGATCAGAGAATAATACTTCGAACAGATATCCGAAGTTATCTGCTACTTTATTTTGAACAGCTGCACTTTATTGTTTCTTTTATCCATTTTTCCCCTTCCCTGGCGGTGTTACGCCCAGTGGTGTTGATCTATTACACCTGGGGAGTGCCATTGCAGGGGATAGGGAGACATAGCGTCGGACATCGCTCCTGCTGTACTTTGCTACAGGTTAGTGCATCTGTATGGTTTCTGACAGTGTCCTAAGGGCAGCTGGCTCCATACACATGAACTCCAGAGGCAGGAGAGCTCCTGTTATGGGAGACGGAAGGTGGGACCCTCCCATAAGGAGGGGTCTATCCTTTAGATGGGGGAGGTTTAAGAGGAAGGGTCACAGAACTAGTCATGATCTCTCTTTGAACAGTTGTTATGGTTAAGTGATTCTCATGTACTAGAGTCTCTGCTAAGGCTAGGTCTCACTTGTGAACAAGATGTAAAAAATGTGGCTATTGTGCACATTTTGATGACAAAAATGTTTTGTGTGTGTAAATAATAAATACGTCCAGGGGCCATATGACCCCTTATCCAAAGAGATGGTCTAGCACTGTTTTGTTATATATTTAGTCAGAAAACGTATCAATCAATCAACCTGGATTTATATAGTGCTGCTAATCACCCAAACTGGTATCCATGAATATGGCCTCTACCCTGTCCTCACTGATAGTAATTTAGCAGTGGCTTTATTGGGTCAATTTTTTAAAATCTTTTCAACCTTTACCATATACTTTTTTTAAATAATCGTTTCCTCATATCCTATTGTCTAAATGTTTCAGTGAATCCCTGTGACTCCATGTTATGATCCTGATTACAACATCTACCCGCACCTGTTTTCCCGCCTCCCAGCTGAGTGTCCCCCCCCCCTTCCCTACATAATGTAGACCGCTGCACTTCTCCTAGGGTGACCAACTGGCATTGGTGCAAATTCAGGACGGTGAGTGTAAAAATTTAGGACACAGGGTCAAAATTCAGGACACAAATTCAGGACAGGAGGTCAAAATTCAGGACAATTGGATAAGTTTTACAGACACATCAGAGGTCGCGCAATAGTATTTAAGTAAGCCCAGCCATATCCAAACATATTCAACCATTTGTAAACCTATTCATTATGTATCCTTCCATCTATCATTTCACTCATCCATCCCTTCATTCATCTTTTCACTCATCCATCCATTATCCACCCACCCACCCTTTCACCCTATCCATCTGTACACTCATCCATCCACTCTTCTACCCATCCATCCATTCACTCATCCATCCAGCCATGTACCCTTTCACCCATCCAGCCATCCTTTCACCGACTCATCTATCCACCCAGTCACTCATCCTTCCACCCATCCACCCTTTCAGTCATCCATCCATCCACCATTTCTCTCTCCATCGACCCTTTCACTTAGCAATCCTTCCTTCCATCCATCCATCCACCCACCCATCCATCTACTCATCCACTCATGAATCCATCCATTGACCCTATCACTTATTCATTCTTTCTCTCATCCATTTATCCTTTCACTCCTTCACTCATCTAATCATCCTTTTGTCCATCTACCCTCTCTTTGACTCACTCATCCATCCTTACATCCACCCTTCCACTCATCGGTCCATCCATTCACCCTTGCACTTATCAATTCATCAAGCCATCCACCTTTTCACTCATCCATCCTTTCACTCATCTATCCACCCATCCAGCTACCCTTCCACCCATACATCCAGCTAGTATTTACCTTTGCTCTCTTCCATCCTTCCACTCACTCATCAATGCATCCATCCTCTCTCATTATCCAGCTATTCAATCATTCATTCATCCATTCACCCTTTCACGAATTCATCCAGCCATCCACACATCCCTTCCCTTACTCACTCACCCACATTTTCATGTTAATTTTGAGCTGAGCCTTTTTGAGAAGAGGCCCATCAAGAACTTCACCCTCGCTGCAGGAGCCATTCCATGACTGGGAAAGAAGCCACCCAGGGCAGAGACAGAATCCACCACAGGAGGGGAACAGGAGCCTTCACAGGCCTGGGGGAGGGGCAGACAGGAGCCATCACTGGGGGTTGGGGGGCAGGAACCATCACAGGAGGGGGGCAGGAGCCACCACAGGAGGGGGGCAGGAGCCACCACATGGGGGGACAGGAGCCATCACTGGCGGAGGGCGGGGGGGGCAGGAGCCACCACATGGGGGGACTGGAGCCATCACAGGGATTGGGGGGCAGGAGCCATCACAGGAGGGGGAACAGGATCCACCAGGGTGGGAACAGGGGTGGGCATGCAGTATTCTAGTATCATCTTGGTCTCTTCCAGGGTGGGGTAGGGCTCCTCACCCCCTCCTGGACAAGACAACGAGAAGACAGGCTCTCTTTCCAAAATGTTAGTTTTGCCATCCCCAACTGTGATGTATAGTACTTAATGGAGATACTCCACGAGAACTGATTTAACATTGTCCTCGATACTTTGTTAATCAGTGTGGGTGCGATTATGCCATTTCTTTATTTTATTACATTATAGACTGCATGTTTGAAGAACCGAGGTTTGTTTACAATTTAGTGACAGTAATTAAGCTCTCAGTGGCGGCTCCTCTATGGGGGCTTTTGGGCACCGCCCCCCTGGTTTCTCGCCATGCGAGAAGGCAGAACCAAATGGTAGTTATTACCATAATAACTACCATTTGTTTCTGCCTTCTCGCACGGCGAGAAAGCAGAAGTTCCTGGTTGGGGGTGGGCGTGTTATTCGAGGGCAGGGGGGAGTGGCTTGCCCACTGTTGTTAATACTGTCTGTTTGGGCAGCCTGAGGCCGCCCAAACAGACAGTATTAACAACAGTGGGCAAGTCACTCCCCCTGCCCTCGAGTATCACCGCCCACTCTCCCTGTTCTCTCTGTATGCTGCAGCATACAGAGAGAAAATGACGCAGGAGGGGCAGCGGCCGCACCAATCAACAACGAGGCAGTGGAGCGGAGGGAGGCTGCCTGCCGCCTTCCTGATGACGACGAGCCCAGAGGAATTCAAATGAAGCGACTGCGGGAGTCGGGAGTCTGGAGCCTCGGGACTTAAGAAAAGCGGGAAGCCAAGGTAAGTTATTTATCCCACCTCCACCCCATCCCCTCCGCGCCGACAACCCCATTTCCACCCCCCCACCCGCCCGTAATGCCGGCCGCGACTGCAAAGCACAGTACCCATAATAGCAAATCCAGACTGAGATTCCATATACAGGTCACATTTAGAGTTCATAGCTTCATAATTAACAACAGATAGTCAGGGTTGTATGTGGCCTAACACTTATCATCTTTAGCTGCCACCCTACCAAGAAAAGACCAGCGTATGTCAGGTATAGAAAATAAAACGCAGTGCTCACGGTTAAAGTTTGGCCACGTTGCGAAGTACTGCTCTAGAGAGATGTGGTGGATTGTTGCCTGCTCTGTTATGTGTCACACTGTGCAATTTAATGTTATTTGTGAAATGGTGATATTGTTTAATAATTGCACAGCTGGCGAGAGTACCATTGTTTCACAGTGCTCAGGTGAAAAAATCGGGTGTGGCAGGGGAGGAGCGAAAGAGTCGAAAAAGGCAGTATGGCTTAGTAGAAGTGAATGCAGGCCAGTCTCGTTCTTTTATAGGAGAAGATATCAATTCTACAGGGTTATTTAACTGCTTAGCGGCAAACAATTGAAACAGCAGCAAACATACATGATACTAACCTGGCACCAGTATGGGTTATCTGTCAAATAGAAAACAATGCTATGTCTGTGATAAATTGCAGGCCAGGCCACGTAGTAATGACAAGCAGGTCAAGTGGAGGTGCGCAGGAGGGGCCGATATTGGTACTAATAATTTAGCAACATTATACTTCAATCATGTGCCTTGTCACAGAAACACACTAGAATGCGTGATCATTGCTCTGTGCCTCCGCAGAGAGGCCAACAATTGGATGACCATGCATTCTGCATACCTTTTTGACTCAGTGACAGGCACCACCCTCAGCCTCAACTCCAGGGCTTAGCTCTCAATTGTGGTATGCAGGCGATTCGGTTTAAAGCATACACTGTACAAGAGTAATATGCTAAACAAACAACGAGCAAAAAAACAACGTTCTATGAGTTTTCCTTTAAAAATGAATATAAGAACAATATTTTTGGATAATTTATCAAAGAAGTAGTCCTGAAACTTGAATCTACATATGACAATTTTTACAAACCTTCTGGGAGGACCCTATGAAACATCGATCTCTCTTACGCATAAATGACTTGGTCTTAGCCTCACCACTTTCCCACCAGCCACCACTGTAAGCTCTGTGAAGAGAACTACGTGCTGCCTCAGTGTAATTAGGGCCGGTTCTAAGATGTGTGAGGCCCCTCTAAATTACAGAGACATGACGCATTCAGGGCTGTTTGCATCTGAATAGATGCCCCTGAGGCTGCAGCCCCTCCTCTCAGTCACCTTCAAGCACCTCTTAACAGCTCATCAAGGGCTGGAGGTGTGAGGGTTGCCATCCCGCTGTGCCTCTCGAATGCTGCTGGGCATCTGAGCTTTGGTACAGCATCGGAGTCAAGAAGGGAGGTGGGTGGAAGCTGTGCCCGGTTAAAATTACGGACAAATGGCGTCCGTTAAAGAATGCTTCACGGACAACGGACAGACGGCGAAATTACGGACTGTCCGTGAAATTTACGGACGGTTGGTCACCCTAACTTCTCCTGTATTTTTTGTCACTATTGGTTAATTTTGCCTCAGTTTTTAAATTTTGTGCTGCCGTACCTGCTCTTGCCCCCTCGCTCCGTCCCCATCCCACCCTTCCCGCCACTGCTCACCCAGTCCCTCCACCCACACCCGTTTTCCCGCCTCCCAGCAGAGCATCCCTCCCCTCCCCTACATAATGCAGACCTCTGCGGGGTAACGCTCATAAGACCTGGACTTCGGTCACAGGCCTGCACTCTCCCCGATAGCTCCTGCGATCCGTTGCTGGCGCTGAACCATCTGCCTTGTGTGTTCGAGGCTGCTGCTGTTCGGAGTACTGTTCATTTTTTTATTTGTATTTACGCTTACCTGCATTTCTCCTGTATTTTTTGTCACTGTTGGTTAATTTTGCCTCCTTTTTTTTTATTTTGTGCCGCCATACCTGATCTTGCCCCCTTGCTCCGTCCCCATCCCACGCTTCCTGACACTGCTCACCCGGTCCCCCGCCTCTAACCACGCCCGTTTTCCCACCTCCCAGCTGGGCGTCCCTCCCCTACATAATGCAGACCGCTGCGGGGGAGTGCTCGTAGGACCTGGACCTTGGTTACAGACCTGCACTCTCTCCGACAGCTCATGCGATTCACTGCTGATGCTGAGCCCCCTGCCCTGTGTGTTCAAGTCTGCTGCTGTTCAGAGTACTGTGCATTTGTTTAGTTGTATTTACGCTTGCCTGCATTTCTCCTGTATTTTTGTCACTGTTGGTTAATTTTGCCTCCGTTTTAATTTTGTGCCGCCGTACGGCTCTTGCCCCCTCGCTCTGTCTCCATCCCATGCTTCCTGCCACTGCTCACCAGGCCCCTGCCCTCTACCCCCGCCCGTTTTCCCATCTCCCAGATGAGCGTCCCTCCCCTACATAATGAAGACCGCCGCAAGCCCATCTGCAACCCAAACACAACCAGCGCCAGGAACCCTGGATCACACAGGACCCACCGCTACAATTCTACCATCCTCAACGCACTCAACCCCGGAAGACACACCGACTGCGTAAGAGCCTCACCGAACACCACCCATGGAGAGCTTGCCACAGATCCTTCACCATCGACAATACCCCCACTACCACCGAAGGCCCACCCGACGCACGCACCACCAACACCCTGACTTGCGTTCTCCACAACGTGTGCTCCCTACACCGACACGCTGTAGAGATCTGGGACCTGATCGATACCCTCTCGCCCGACTTCGCCTTCTTCACGGAAACCTGGACCAACGCCACCTCCGGCCCCAATATCGCCACTGCCATCCCTCACGGCTACAAGTTCCAGAGAATGGACTGCCCCCACCACCCAGGAGGAGGACTCGCCATCGCACACAAGACCCCCCTCTGACTCTCCACATCCAGCATGAGTGACCCCCACTCTACACAGAACACCTGCACTTCAAGATCCAGACCAGCCCCAGGACAACGCTATGCAGTGCCCTCATCTACAGACCCCGGGCCTTCGCATCCAGGCCTCAACCTCCATCACCGAGCTCGCTGCTCCCCACGCAATCATCTTCACGGACCGCATTCTTCTTGGGGACCTCAATTTCCACCTCAACAACTGCAACGACCCCCACTCCATCACTCTCCTCAACAGCCTCGCCAACCTCAGACTGAAGCAGCTGGTCAACACACACCCTAGCACAGAGCTGGACACACTCTAGACCCCATCCCTGCGGGAGGAACAAACATCCCTTTCATACACACCACCCAGCCACCCTGGACAGACCACCACTGCATCCATTTTACCTTCAACACCACTCCCAAGCCCGTACCACAGCCGCTACAAACAAACTGGAGCAAGGTCACAGAGGAACTCCTCATCACCACCCTGCGCCATGAGCGACACCAACTCCGCAGCCACAAAACTTCACCACTGGATCGCCCGCTGTGCCAACATACTCGCACCCCTCCGACACCCCGCCAAGCAATGCCCACTGAAAGCCGCCTAGTTCACCACTGAACTACAGGAAGCCAAACTCTCTTGCAGACGCCTAGAGAAAACCTGGTGAAGCCAGAAAACCACAGAAGCACGGAACAACCACAGGAGCGCCCTGAAGAAATACCACCAGCGCATATGGGACACCAAACGGACCTTCATAAGAGACAAATTCCAGACCAACACGACCAATGCCAAGGGACTGTTTAGCGTCATGCAGCAGTTCACAAAACCACTCAGCGAAGCCACTGATGTCACACCTTCCCAGCAACTCTGTGACAAACTCAGCTCATACTTCCACAGGAAGATCAAGGACCTCTATGACAATTTCAACAGACCGACGCTGGACATCACCTCCCCCACCCATCGTGACCAATAAGCCTACCATCATGACCTGGAAGCCCGCCACCGTCAAACACATCACCACTACCATGCATAAAACCCACTCAGGAGCTCCTACGGACCTCTACCCACTGCACATATTCCACAGAGCCACCGCCACCATCGCACCCGAACTTGGACTTACCATCAACGCCTCCTTCACGTCTGTCATCTTCCCTGACGACTGGAAGCGGACTGAGGTTAAACCCCTCTTCAATAAGCCCACGGCCGACCCAACGGACCTGAAAAACTACCGGCCCATCTCTCTCCTCCCTTTCGCGGCCAAAGTCACAGAGACTCATAAACACTCAGCTGACCACCTTCATCGAAGAGAACTCCATCCTAGACGCCTCCCAGTCTGGATTCCTCAGTAACCACAGCACCGAGACCGCACTCCTTGCCGCCACCGATGACATCCACAGGCTACTCGACCAGGGACACACCGCGCCCCTCATCCTTCTAGACTTCTCCGCGGCCTTCGACACCGTTTCTCATCACACCATCGCAGCCAGACTTCACAACGCTGGGATACAAGGGGACGCCCTTGACTGGACCCAATATTTTCTCTCCCGCAGAACCCAGGGGATCAGACTCCCTTCTTTCCTCTCCGAACCCACCAACATCAACTGTGGAGTGCCCTAAGGCTCATCACTCAGCCCCACGCTCTTCAACATATACATGGCCCCCCTTGCTGCCATCGTCAGACAACATGGGCTCAGCATTGTTTCCTCAATGGACGACACCCAGCTCATCGTCTCACTCACGGAGAATCCCGAGGGCACCACATTCTTCTTCCAGGAGGGAATGAAGAACATGGCAGCCTGGATGAAAGACAGCTGCCTGAAGCTCAACTCAGAGAAGACCGAGGTCCTCATCCTCGGACCCTGCAATGCCGCCTGGGACAACTCCTGGTGGCCCTCCGCCTTCGGGAACTCACCAACCACTATAGACCACGCACAAATTCTCAGCATCATCCTCGACTCTTCCCTCTCCATGAACCGCCAGAACAACGCCATCGCCTCCACCAGTTTCAACTGCCTGTGCATCCTCCGCAAGACCTCCGAATGCATAAAGATCGTCACCCAAGTGCTCTTAACAAGCAGACTGGACTACGGCAACGCCCTATATGCTGGAATCAACAGATCTCTCCGATACAGGCTCCAGACCATTCAGAATGCCGCTACCAAACTCGCCCTCGGGACTCCACGCCACAAGCTCATGACCCAACATGTACAAGACCTCCACTGGCTCCCTGTCGAGAAGCGGGTCACATTCAAACTCCTCACCCACGCCTACAAATCCCTCAACAACATCAGACCCAAATGCCTCAATGAGAGATTATCCTTTAACGTACCCAAGAGGAACCTCCGCTCCGCCGACCTGGCAGAGCTCCCCGCATCCGGAGAAACAGAACAGGCGGGAGAGCCTTCTCCCACATCACAGCCAAGACCTGGAACGAGCTCCCCGTGAATATCAAACGCTCCCCAACCCTGCACACATTTAGGAAGGACCTCTAGACCTGGCTCTTTGATTGATCCTAAACACCTCCCCCAGGGCCTTGAGATCCTCACATGTGAGTAGTGCACTTTACAAACCCATGATTGATTGATTGATCCATTCATTCATTGCTAATAAAAATCTATTGACACATAAAAGCTATCCATATGGTGTATTGCGCTTTTGATGATTGCAATGAGCTGATTCAGTGTGCTTTTTTAGGTCGAGCTACAGCGCATGCGCTGTCTGCAAGACCTGATGTCATCAATAATTCGACTTTTCTTCACATGCTACTTGCCGAACACTTATCATTGGTTCACTGCCCTTCTTCTTTGCTGCCTCATAACTGGTTGGCTTTGCCAATATGGCACTTCCCTTCAAGGAAGCGACACACTGTTAAAATACAGTCTCCCTGCGCTTTGGTTCTTCAACTGTTGTGTGGAAGAACTCTTTTTTTAAATGTTTACTTTGCGCCATCGCCACCACCCGTCAGTGCTTGTTTTATTCTGTTTTTATTTTCAAACCAGCCACCCGTGAATGACAAATGAGGGCAGCAGACGACCTTGATGTGCACTCCGCAAGTGGTCACGTGATAAAGTTGTGGCGACCTTAGGGCCAGATGTATCACGGCTTTTGCGACTCGCAAAGTGCCTTTTTCAATTCAAAAATCTTTATTTCGATCATGGAAGATCATAAAAGATTTACAATTTAATTCGTAGTTTTGAACAGTTTAAAAAGCATTATACAGATATGCTGTCTTTTAAAATACAGTTTCCGAAAGGGATGGGTATGCGGATGCTAGGTAAAATGCAATTTTTTTTTTAAAAACACAATTAGACCAATTGTAAAAGGGATAAAAAAGATGTTTCACACGGTTGTAGTGTCCTTGATTATTCGTGCACGCACTCGCCACATAGCAGTCAGGAATTTTGCCATAGCAAACACTGTTTGCACAGATAGATCTGTCTTTAAAACTCTGTAGGCCGGGGCATATGTTCTGAATCCCAGATTTTTTAAGTGAGGTACCAACCAGTAGCTCCTAATTCTGCTGTAGGCTCTACAGAATAAAACCATGTGCAAATCACTTTCCAATTTGTATGCACAGGCCGGACAGACCTCCATTGCAGGTAGATCTTCCGTGCGAACACTGGTGACATGCCATCTAATACGCATTCATGGCGGTAAGAGTCTTTTGATTTGATGAAGAGGTCGGTTAGAGACCCTTCCCGGGTGGTGTTAAGTACTTTTTGGAGCATGAAGCTGTAAAATAGGTTGGAAAGTGCTTTTCTGGAGATCCTTACGGACGCAGTTTCTGGGTCTGTCCATAACTCTGGCACTCCGAGAGTCGTGCACATACTCCTGATGTACTTTAGCCAGGGGATTTTAGTGGCATTGGGTAGCTTAAGAAATTCCTGCAACTCATTTCTGTAGTTAGCAAGGTCCTGACTACTCCACAGACGATGCCAATAAGTCAGCGGTTTGAGGCCAAGTTCCTCAGTGATGGGTCGCAGTGCCAGGTCCAATCTTAGCGGGAGAAGCGGGGTGCTTGGGAGGAGTGCAACCAATTGTCTGATAAAATTATTTTCTGTGGCCTGGATAGTGTGTGACAAGATATGTCCCCAGAGCTCGCCCCCATAAGTGATTCCCCCCGAGCTTGAGCTTTATGAATATGGATGACAGGTGCCAGCGGGCGAAGAGGGGATTTCCTAGCAATTCTTGTGATGCCTCCCACCCTCTGCGCTAGATTTGTGGTTGCTTTTGTTATGTGGGCCGACCATGTTAGATTCTGGTTTAGGGTTATTCCGAGGTGTTCTATTGTGTAAACCCTTTCCAGAGATGTTGAGCCCAGGCGAGGGTTTGGGCAATTTTTGGGCTTGGGGTTAAGGATCATAAATTTTGTTTTTGAAGGGATTATTTCAAGCCCCCTTTCATTGCAGAAACCCAAGAATCCATCTAAGACCCTCTGTAACCCCATTGGCGATTTGGACAGCAGCAGGGTGTCGTCCGCAAACATGATCGCGGGCACCCTGCTGCCGTTCAATTGTGGTGCATCAATATTGGGAATCCTGCTCAGATGCTCTATCACCCCGTTCACAAAGAGGCAAAACAGGGTCGGGGCTAATACGCAACCCTGCCGTACCCCTCTGCGAACAGGAAACCTGTCGGTCAACCTGCCACCTTTCCCACATCTAACTCGGGCGTAATTGTCTTTGTGCAGTCTAATTAGGATATGAAGGATGTCTCCCGGGTCATCCAACTCGGCCAGTACCTCCCACAGTTTGGCCCGTGGGACCAGATCGAAGGCAGGACGAAGGTCCACAAAGACCGCATAAAGTGTGCCGCCCTCGATCAGTACTGTCTTCCAGTAAATTATGTTTAATCGGAGTATTTGGTCGACTGTGGAAACTCCTTTTCTAAATCCCGCCTGCAATGGACTAAGGATATCAGTCTCCTCTAACCAAGTTTGTAGCCTGTTGAGTATTAGTCTGCCAAATAACTTCTGCGAGACGTCAATGAGGCTTATTGGGCGATAGTTGGCTGGGAGCAGGAGAGAACCCCTTTTAAAAATCGGGACCACCTCTGCCCCCAGCCAAGTAGCAGGTAATTCCATCCCCTCAAGCACTGCATTGAATATCACTAGCAGATAAGGTGCCCAAATCCCTGGTTCCTGTTTGAATAAATCGCCCGGCACCCCATCCAGGCCAGGTGCCTTTCCACAGGATAACCCTGCTATCGCCATCCTAACCTCTTTCTCAGTAAAAGGATCTGGAGCCTGATTGTTTTGAGTGATGGGAAGGGGAGATTCTAGCCCTCCAGCCTTCCGGGGAGTATAATGACTGATAATGATTTTGCCAGACACTCGGGCGATGTTTGGTTCGAATGCCGAAGGAAGGTCTTCAGAACCATGATTGACTACACGCCAAAATTTGCGGGAGTCCCTCGTTGCTAATGACTCCGAGAGGTTCTCCCAGTGTTGGAGATCCCACTCTATCTTGGCGTTGGCCACTAGTGTCTAATACGCCCGCCTTCTGGTGCGGATCTCCTCCCTCGGGCCTCCAGCTTTGATGGTAAGTAGAAGGTCACGTTTGGCGTTTCGACATGAGGTATTAAACCAGGTGGCTTTGTGTGATCCCTGGGTCCTGGGAGGTCCGCTACTGAAGTGTGATCCCTGGGTCCTGGGAGGTCCGCTACTGAAGTGCCTTTTTGCTTTTTTTCATATGTATGAAAAAATCGCAATTTAAGAAATCGCAATAATTTGTGATTCCTTATTTTGCCATAGCATTTAAGGAATCGCAAATTTTGCGATTCCTTAAATGATATGTATGAAACATTTTTAAATTGCGAATTTGTGTTAAGAAATCGCAAATTACCACCAACTTGTAGTTGGTGGTAATTTGCGATTTCTTTCAAAAATGCCCTATGTGGCATTTGTGAGGGTGGCATGTGTCACACATACATGCCCATAGGGCATATATGTGTGCCACATGCACACACATGTAGATTTCAGGGGTGCAGCAGGGTGTCTTTGAGATACCCCTGCACCCTTGAAATAATTCTCAAATTGCGATTAGCAAATTGCGATTTCGCAATTTGAGAATTATTGCACTATCATTCCTATGGGCCTCCTGGCCCATAGGAATGCATTGGAAATTATTCTTTATTTGCGAATTCGCAAAATGCGAATTCGCAAATAAAGAATAATAAGGATTCGCTAAAAAATAGCGATTTTGTACATACATTCCATTTTGCTAATTCTAAATAGCGATTCGCAAAAAAACGCTATTTAGGATTCGCAAAACGGAATCTTGATACATCTGGCCCTTAGTTACGCTTTCTGCGAAATGCCTTGAAAGGGAGTACTTTGCTTTCAGGCACATTGGTGATGGCTGCTTGCAAGAAACGATAACTAAACTTTACTCCATGCTCATGGTGTACCTTGGCCCAGAGCTATCAACGTAAAGTATTCCCAGCGAGTATACCTATGATTTCTTGTGACCTTTAAAATGTACCCCCCCCTCCACACACACAACCCCAGCAGTAGAGCAATTGCACTAATATTCGCTGGCGACCGCTAACCACGTGCCCAGTACATTTAAAGTCACTCAAAGCATATCACCCATGAGCGACCAATGTCTTTCACAGAAACATTCACTCTGGTTGCCACTATAGTGTTGAGCTCCCACTGGTCCTGACTGCCCTGGGCACAGCAGAGGCTCAAACTGCACGGTGCGTGGCATTGAAATCGGTTTATACAAGCATCAACCCACTGGGAGCACATCAATTATTCAGTTGTTAGGGTACAGCACATATGTCTAACTTCCTTATTACATGCCTTTACTGGCTTTCCCTGTTTAACCTGTGGAACATTACACAAAAGAATATACTATGTGTGGCTGTATATTGCCCATTCCAATGGGTGAACTCTTAAGAATAAGTACTATGACTGGCCATATGGATATCTGCTAGAGAAGGTTTACACAAAGTGGAGAAACCAAAATGCAACATGCAAATAAGCGGAGAAGCTGACATGCTTTGCAAACTCTCAACTCCCTTGTATCATTAGATATTCCTATCAAATGCTAATAATAAAGGAGCATCAATACGAGTAGCAAAAGAAAAAAAAGAACTAAAACTAAATACAACACATACATGCGTAAATTTAAATTAGCAGACCGCATGTTTGGTTCATTGGTGAAACTAGACAGTACAACGGAAGCGGTTGCAGCATGTTCTCATGAACTGCTAAAATTAATAAAAACAATGATTCCACGTTAATGAATTCAGATTGCAAGCCAGCTATGGCATGTCCCCATCAAATTCTAATAAAATAAACAACGCCTGCTGTAGTGAAAAACCTAAAAATGGTCTGCTTTGTGTTTTCAACCCATGTGTGAGATAAAGTACTGAACGTGACCAAGTTGTACTTTCAGATGTGAAATAGGTTCTCATGCATTACAATGGAAACACCACCTAAGCGGTGGAAGGCTACATCAAACAGCTAATAATAGCATGAGGTGACAGATGTTTACTGCTCTGAAGCCCACTCCCAGTTTAGGTCTAGTTGTAGCCAGCTTTAAATCAGCTTTCCAGTTACTTTTCTAAAACAAGGCAGAAGTGTCTTTCTCTCTCAGTACATGCTTTGGGGAAGCCCCTGATACCGTGGTGCGGCGGGCTCCCGCAGAGTGGGAAGCCCGTGATTCCGACCCCATGAGGGAAACAGCCTCCAAGCAGCAACAGGCGCTCTTGATCCTAACGCCGTGGGAGGAACAGCTGAGCAGTGGGACTACCACCACCAGGCACCCCTGCACCAACACCGCCCCTGATGCTCACATCCCGCTCCCGGAGGCCCGTTAAGAGGTGCGGTGGGCTGCCGCAGCACGGGACGCAGTGGGCGTGCCCAGGCCAAGGGCGGGCCCGTCTGTGCCCGTCAACGGCCCCACGAGGCTGGGCTGGGCCCCCTCTCTTGGTTTTGCTCTATTTTTACTTTAAAGCTTCTTGGATCGTTTGTTCCAACATGGCCACATCTTGCCAAAGCACAGGAAAAATCAACAATGGTCTCTCTTTGGCCATAGTGAGGGTAACTCTGGGACCAAATCATAAGTGATTCCTGTCTCTTTTCTTTTAGCCGCAACTGCTTTTCAACCATGCCTGTCTGATTCTCCTCCCGCACTACCCTGACACTTAAGTTTGGTGGGGCACTTATCTGTCCGGTCGACCTGCATTTAGAGTGATCTAGGGTCCCCCTCAACTTACACAGCAAAGTCAGCTGGAAATGGGGAAGCGTACAGCAACCGCTCTGTCATGCAACCCCGCGGCTTGTACCCTCCTCCCTACCGCAGACATCCATTGACATGATGCTCCAAAGGGCAATATGCGTTGTGATTGAAGTCACTAAACACAGTCTGTCCCTGACCCCGGACCTCCACCAGATCAGCACTATCACGGTCTCCCCTACCATGCAAAATGGCCTAGATCATTCACCCGAAACCACTAAACTAACTTCAACACCAGGATTGGACACTGGCTTCATTCCCAAAGTGGTCACTAGAAAGAAGGGAGCCACCAAGGGCACAGTTAAGCCCACTAATTCAAAGCAGCCCATTAAGACAACTAAGGCTCGGGTCAAGCGGAAGAAAAACAATGATGGATTTCCGGTGTACTCTGGAGACGGGTCAGACTTGACTGTGCCTGAGGGGCCAAATCAGCACGCGGATTTGACACCACCTACTTGGGTAGCGCCCATGCTGGAATCATTACGAGGTCAAATTCAAGTCATTGTAGGAGAGGAACTTGCCCAGGTATCTGCCTGCCTGGACTAAATCTCTAGCACATGCACCTGTACTGCTGGGACAACACCCAAGCCCTCTACATTGGCAAGAGAGATCAACAAGGTGACTGTAGATCACACAGATCCCGGAATAACTGAGAACGGAGTAAAGTCCATGTCACCTTGCAGGGTCCCAAACGCCATTCCGGAGGTTCAAAGCACACAGTCTGCGAAGGGTCACAAAGCTACGGTTAGTGCACCTGTAAAAGAGGGTAACTCTGTGACTTCTTCTGATAAAGGGGAGATGAGGAGACTGAGAGGCAGGGTAGGCATGGACCTGCCAATAATGAACCTCCCACCAGCCTCGACCCCATATGTCATCGTTCTCACTGGAGTTCCATCTCTTAAAGAAGGCCAAAAGGAAACCTATCTTGAGTTAAAAAACAAACGTTTACACCTGTTTGCTAGACACTGCCAATTTAATTATGCAAATGCTGCTGAAGAACGGGGGAATAGAGTTCCAACGTTTTTTCAGTAGTTTTTGTTGATCAAAACTGAAGGCCGAATTCAGAGTTCATGGGAACGCTGTGTGTCGGAATGCTTTTCAAAAGTTATTGTTTCCGTTCAGGGGAGAACATCATATCAGACAGGCTCTCAAAAAATTGGTCTACAAAATCAGGTGACAGTTCGACCAAGTTCGATAGTGCTGTAACTTGGCAGGTGTGAGAATGATTGCTATTATCAAAGTCTGGATCAGCAATGCTCACAGAAGGTCGTACCTGGGTGCTTTTATTTGTCGCTCCACTGTCTCCACCTAGTCGTAGCACAGGAGTCTAAACGAATGCCGTCATCAGGATTGGTAGCCGCTGGGGACAACACAATGCGTGAGTCGTTACAGGACTTAGCAAAGTATCGATATCCATTGGTACTGCTGATGGGAGTGCAAGACAGGTGTCCAACACGCATTCATCTCCGCATAGCATACATCGAAGCACAGGTAAGATGCAGGTCTGCCATATAGGTCTGAATGAAAGAAACCAGGTCATGTTCAGATCTCTCAGTCATGGCCAATCTAAGGACTCTAGTTATTCGGTCTCGGTAGCGTATTGCTAGGATCGTTTCTTCCATCCTTGCCGGAGTCATGTCTGTGTTTTAGCTTGCCATATCGGAGCAGGAGGGTCAAAAATAAAATGCCTGCTACAAGACCCAAAATCAGGGGTATGCCACCAAAGACTGAATGGACAAAATTGGGAATGATTCCCAAAATTGCTTTGAATGGTGTTAACAGTCCCATAAAAATGGTCTTAAATACGCCTGGGATGCCTATGGCACTCGACATGTTAAGAATGTGGCTAAGCATTTCTGTGAAATGCACGGGGCAATTTGTTGATAAAAGGTCATGAATTTCTGATGTTGTCCTTGCAACTAGGAGATCATACGTCTCTTTCGATGACGTGATGGGCACTGTTGTCTGCAAAAGCGCAGACTTCATTCTGCTTAAAATATCAATTCGTATAGAAGAGACATTCAAACAAGGCAATATGGGAGTCTCCGTGTCTCCAGGGCCGTTTGGAAACAATGCTTGCATACAGCATTTGACCATGGAAGTTACGCTTACGAGATATGCTTTCCCTGGCAAAAGGCCACAACAGCTGTGATCTGTTATTAGAATGTAACTCCCGTTCGAGAGTTGCTTAAAGAAAGGCTCTATCTGCGTTGCAGGTGTGACATGTTGGTGGCATGAAAGGTTGTTTGAATTTCCTTCACAGGCTCCGTGTAAATTAATACCTTGGCACAAAAGTAAACCGCTTAGTGAATGTTTGCAGTTTTCACCACTAAGAAATACATTTTTGTTGCTGTCACTGTAGCATGTGTGCGTATATGGTAATTTCCATGCTGACTTAATGTATCCTTTACCCAAACGTTCATACTGGCCAGTCGGTATGCATTCAAGGCAATTTTTAAATCGGAAAGTTGTTATCGGAATTGTGATAATCCCGTGTATTATCCATTCAATGACAGGACTTTCTGACATTGTCAATGGTAATCTCTCAAGTTTTTCGATGCTCAGGATTGTATAGTCTGCTCCTTTCAGTGCCAAGCTGATTTGTTTATCAGTAAGGTTAAAGATGGAAAACAATGATGTTGTGTTGATTAAACGCCAAGGCACATAGCCTGAACTAAGATTTTGCAGCGTCCAGCCTAACTGTACAATAGAACGCAATTGTGACTGGCCATGCTGTAACATTAGCACGTCTTTGTCTATTATATCTATGGCAGATGATACAATACTGTCCAGTGAATATATTCTGGAGGACAGAGTAATTAACCCATTGTCCACAACAGAAAGTGATTTTTCCAAATTAATACGATCAATTTCTCGTATTTTTTCAGCTGTTTCAATTTGTGTGACTTTCCAAGCCTCGTTGTAAGCCGCATATATACTGGTCGCTATGAAACGTTTTTGACGCTGTTTGCATGGTCCCAGAATGAAATCGCTCAAATCAGCACCATCTTTAAGTAAAGATAAGTGTTGCTTAATTTCTGCCAGTGTGGATGTTTCTAGCCATTCGAGGCAGAGTTTCCCTACACTGTATGTTCTTACTATCCCTGGATGTTGTCTCTGGGAGTATCTAGGGTCTGGTCTGGTCATTGTTAACCCCTGTGTTGTATTCAGGAATCTATCTTGACAGTTGTTTGTGTCAGTAGGCCAGATTAACCACTTTTTCCAATCAGGATGTGTTCTGTTTGGATGTAAAATTTTAGATACGTCTATTTCAATATCTGTGGTTGCATTATCAGGTATTGGTTTCGGAATAGACGGTTTGTTAAGGTCTTTAATCTTAGCTAGGCCAAGACAGGTTGTTTGGTGAATTGTATCACTTAAGAACAATATTTGTTCTGGGATCATGCAGGCTCGAAATAATGCTTCTAGGCCTTGTACCTGCCAATCTTTTGTACCCCAGATTGTTTTTGTTTCAATGTTATTTTTCCAAAAATCAAAACTAAATGTCATAATTTTTTCATAAAATGTTTCTGAAGATATCGATTTAGTATTTGTCAGCATTGTTTTCAACCCTGTTTTATCTAACAGTTTATAATAAAACGTTTCTGCATCACTGGTGTTAAACCCTGAGAAGTGCTGACATTTCTCATAGAATGTTTTAGAACTGCTTTTAGTTGAAGTAGCACAATGTTCCCATTGGTTATATTTAAAAACATTTCTAGGTTGTGCAGATTTATGTAAGTAATGATCTCCATAATGTGAGAAGCAATACATCTGTTCATAACTGGATGAACCTTGTAAATAATCATGATCTGTAAATCTTGCTGACAACACTAAATCAGACATCATATCATTAATACTTTCAAAATCCCAATCATCAGAAAATGTACTTGGTTTTACAAAGTCACTTAAGGAAACCTTGAACTGGTGAGTATATTTAAGGATTTCGACCGGGCCATATACTTCATAGTCAGTTTTGTCCCATACTACCCCGCCGGGTATTGAAATGGCTGTGACATTTACTGTTGACAGTTCTCTTTTCTTCACGTGGGATGATCTGTGTGGTTTGAGGACTAAGTTGATGTTCTGACTTGCTGTGTCCATTGAACTGCTGCCTATCCAGCACAGAATTTATTTTAAAATTCTGTGTCTGACATATAGAGCTCTCGAGGATGGACCTAAAGGCGCTATCAGCTCCCTGCTTACCCGCTACCATCCTACAAGGTGTCTTCGCTCTTCGGGACTATTCCTACTCGATGTCCCTCGCTTCAAGCTCACTAGGTGGGGAGCCAGGGCCTTCTCCGTCGCTGCCCCCCAGCTCTGGAACATCTTGCCGATGGAGATCAAGACTCTACCTTCTCTAGCACTGTTTAAAAAGGCCTTAAAAACGTGGTGCTTTTCTAGAGCCTACACAGGTTGAGCTTCAGGGTTTTTGTTATGAGCTGGATTTGGAATTAGGCGCCTTGACGCCCATTGGGCTAAGTTTGCGCATGATAAGACCCCTTTTATTATTATTATTATTAACTGTATTTTCCCTCAATGAATTTTCCCAAACAAAGTACCATGATGCGCCAAAGCAGGAGGAAAAATACACCTAGACCAAACCAGAACTCTAACCATGGAGAAACAAGGTAAATTTCCTTGATTTGATGAAAGAGTTCTGTTGCTTTTTCTTTAAAAGTCTTTGTTACTGGCATCACTTCGGGTTCGTTTTGATCCTCAGAAAAGTTATCGAAGTTGATGAAGTAGCCAGAGGCAGTTCTGTCAACTGCTGGGATTGTTCTCTCATTTTGTCTTTCGGTAGCACATTCTGATGCCACATCATTGTAGACTGGTGTTTCTTGACGAACTGTTTCAATCTGTGTTTCAAGTGGCACGAGTTCCATGGCATTATTGCATAGTCCCTCTCTGTGCACTGCAGGTTTATCAAATGTGATTAGTCTTTCAGTTTGAACCTCTTGGATTGTTGCAAGTTTGGGTATTCTGTTGTTTCTCGGGAGTCCACTGGGCCTACTATTGATTATAGGCCACATGCTTGTGGTTTTACCAGGTCGATTGATACAACTCTGTTCTCCTTTTTACCAGCAAGGGGCGGTAGTACTACTGATCTTGTTCCGTTGATTGCTAAGATAGGTACTGCTTTTCTGTAAGAAGGCCCAAATTCCTTCTTCCCTGCTATTTTTTCTCTGACTAGATCCCCAATCTTTGGAATCCAGACAGGCCTTGCTGGGGCTAGTGGTGCCTCGTCAGTGGTAGATGGCTGTTGCTTTAACTTTATGTTGCTTAAGGATTTTCTTGTTTCATTCAAGTCCTGTAAAACAGCCAAACGGTCTTTGATGTCAAAGTCTGTATTCTTATCTTTTACCACTGATACCTGACTATCTAAGTCCTGAATGTACATTCTATTTCCGAACAATAGTTTGTATGGGCTGAAACCTTTTAGAGAATTTCTTGGCAAGTTGTTTAGACTAAGCTGGACACTTAATAAATGTTTGACCCACCCATCACCCGAACCTAATACCTTCGCTGTTATAGATTGCTTTATGTCCCGTTTTTTTCTTTCTACCACACTGTTCCCTTCGGGGTGTGATGGACAAGAATACCGCAACCCAACGCCCATGCTGGCCATGGCCTCCTTATAAGCTCGAGAGCTGAAAGCAGGACCCTGGTCAGAATGGAACATGGCAATTGCGTATGTGCCGATGAAGACTAGCAGTTCTTTTATAACCGTTCTAGCGTCAGCCGAGCGCTGGGGCCACATTTTTTAAGTGAGTTTTAGTCTTGGATGATATACAATGGGACGCATTTCTCTTTTTTGATTATGCGAATAGATCGCCTTATGCATTCTATTAGGGTTCCTGACACTACGCTGGCCTGTTCTCCACTGTGATCTCTGTTGCAGTCTTCACAATTTTTTGCAAAATCATGAATATCTACGCTCATTCCCGGCCACCAGTACTCTGATTGTAATTCTTTCAGAGAGTCCTTGATTGTTTGGTGTCTCAGACCCAACCCCATATGTGCTTCCTGTGTGAGGAAACCTCTCCGGTTCGTGTTTGGAATTACCCTATCCCCCACTCCAGGGATTCGAGCAAAAGGAACGGAGTTTGCATCAATTACGTATGCATAATTGAGTGGATAGTTCACAGGTAGTGCTGCACAGTCGCCTTTTACGGACGTTATTACTGCCAGCATGGTTTCCCCGTCTATGTATTTTTCTGAACGCTTTTTTGTGGCTACGGAAGCCGGTTTAGTTGCTTCCGCTATGGCTGTATTAGCCAATAAATTCCCTGCAACGTGAACGCCATCACGACGATGACTCAGAGTGTGTATCACGTGAGTCTTTTGTAGTCCTTTTTGTAAAAGAACTACCTGTTTCCAAAGCATTTTATGCTTGATTGTGGCACCTGTGTCATCTTTGTAATCATTTTTAATCCAGCTCTGCAACTTATTATTGTAAGAGTTGACGCAAAAATGCGAATCGCACACGATTAGTGTCGGGAATTCACCTTCTGCATTTTCAAGTGCCATCTTTAAAGATCTGATTTCAGCTCTCTGTGCCGAACAGTTTTCTACTGATTCAGTTTTTGTTATTTTCGGTCTGAATTTACCGCACAGCCAGCGACCTTTTACAATCGCGCAGGCTGCATCGTAGGATTTGTTCTCTACGTTGAAATGCTGTACAAATCTATCTGTATAGATTATACAGGCGTACTGTGGGAGAGGCAGAAATTCGATTGGCAGAGGATATTCTTCTTCATAAGTCAAATCATTCAGTTTTTCGAGTTGCGAGGCGAAATAGTATTTCACATCTTCCGCTCCAAGAGAATTTACACACTGTATCCATTTCGGATCCAGTGATACTGTAGGCAGGTTTACTGGGCTGAATAGCGCCTCGAAGGCGGATTGCGCTGTGAGGATATTGATCCTTTTGCCATGTGCTAGTTCTCGTTAATTCGCTAATGCAGTTTCTACTGCTTTCACAGTTTTTTCTGTTGGACTGAATGTTTTTTCTGCTTGTGTGTACAAGTGAGATTTGTAAGCTATTGGTACCGTTTCTCCCTCATTAGAGGTCAGGTACGTGAATCCGCATCTTCCTGGGATGACTCGGATTACAAGGTTGCGCGTGTTATCACGTGTCTCTAATTTTGTTTTTGCTAACATGTCTGTTTGCAGTGATCTCAAAATTTTTGTGTGTTTTTGAGTCCACTTGATTGGTTTAAAATCAGGTTTAATTAGTTCGTAGAGAGGTTTAACCCTCTCCGCATAATTTAGAATGTAAGTTCTACCGAAATTCAGGAAGCCTAGATTCGATTGTAAGTGCTTCAGCGTTTTTGGTGCTTGGAGTACAGCGCACTTCTCTAAGAAGTTGTCCGCTAGGCTTTTTCCTTCACTTGATAATTCGTATCCAAAAAAACATACTGTCAGATGGGCAATTCAAGACTTTTTAAAGTTGAATTTGTGACCCTCTGCTGCGAACCCAAGTTTAATGGTGTTCACTCTTTTCAAGTGAGTATCCAAGTCGTCGTCTGTGAGATAGATATCATCTACATAAGATAATGCCTTATCATTATATATTTGTAGTAACTCTGTTACTCTGGCTGAGAATAGTCCTGGGCTGTTCTTGAATCCCTGTGGGAGCCTACAGAAATTTTTCTGTGACCCCATTACTGAGAAAGCGGTCAAGTATCTGCTTTCTGGTGCAATATTTTGACAAAAGAAACCATTAGATATGTCTAATGTTGTTTTATATTTTTTCCTAACTATGTTATTCATTAGTGCAGCACTATGCGAATTTTGTACTGCAAATGTTTTGCAACATGCGTTAAGGTGTCTGTAGTCCAAAACTAGACAATATGAATTGTCTGGTTTGGAGACAGGAAACAAAGGATTGTTCATTTGAGAGGTGCATGTTTCAATCACCCCCTGGTATTCAAGTTAATCTAAAATCTCCCAGACTTGTTTTTTAGCTTCTTGCTTAATGGGATACTGCCTTTGTGCAGTCGGTTGACTTTTTAACTGGATTTTGTGAGGAGGAGAGTCCTCATCCCATCCTACATGATTTTTATATAATGCTGGTGCCTGGGCTACTGCCCATTTCCTTGCATAAGTATATTTTTTGTGAATCGGAATGTGATTTGAGAAGGCAGGCATAATCATTTCTTCGCCACGAGGGCACTCCCTGACAAACTCTGGGGGCCAGTCTTTTTCAGTTAACAGAATATCATAGCCTTTTGAGAGTTTATCCCAAAATAGACCCCTTATTTTTCTAGTCTTATCACCCTCTATACGCAGTGTTATTTCGTATATCTTATGGGGCTCTCTAACTCTGGTGTCGGCAGTTTCTACTTGAATGTATTTATTCGTGTCCACTGTCTCCAGATGACTCATCAGGATCTTGCGAGCTATGGTGATTTCTGCTGCACTGTCTAGCATTGTCTGTGCCCACTCCCCATTTTTCAATTGTGTCCTCAGTATTCTCGGCATGTTCGATTACTCTAATACTGGCTACCTTCTTTCTTGGAAATTGAGATTTTTTACTTTGAGCAGGTTCCTTGTCTTTGGACTTGGTGTGCTCTCCTGGGTCTGACCGTCCTCTTCTTTCCGATTTCTGCGAAAAAGATCGAGAGGGACGTGTATCAATACTTTGATATCTATCAGGCTTCTTCAAATTATCCTTATTTCTAAGGTTGTATCTTTTCTCAGAGGGCTCCCTCTGGGGCGACTGGTGTTCTCGAGTCGGAGTTCTTTCCCTCCGTCGAGGAGACCTTCCTCTGGACTGGAAAACTTTTTCCTTGGGAGTGGATTGTTTATTTCCATCGCAGCTCTTTTTAGGAGTGTTTGAATTATTTTTAATAAATAATTTTTCAGGATTTTCGAGCAGTTGGGGTTTCACGGGTTTCCCACCCAAGCTGTCTCTACCTAATTCTTCATAACATTTTTCTATAATTCTGGCAAGCTCAATTGGTTGATCTGTTATATCTGTTTCCTTCAATTTCTGGCGGATCGTTTTATCCTCCATTGTCAATTGAACTAACTCTCTATATGCCTTTGTTAATTCTCTTATTTTAACTAGGAGTTCTTCACTTGACATTTTTGCAATGTCCGGATGTGGTGTGTAGCTGGCTAGAACCGGCCACGTTGCTCCTGGTCTACCTAGTGGACCGAGCCTGGTAATATGATCATTATGTTTTAGGGCGCCTTTAAACCAGAGCAGATGCTCTTGGAATTTTAATTGGATTTCAATCTCCTCGAAAGGACCGTACTCTTCCGGTGGACCCCCTATTTTGTAATAGTGGAACTCGTGTGTTGTGGTGTTTGCCGCTGGAAATTTTATCCAAGAATAGAATACCTCTGTCTGCCGATATTCGTGTGCCTCTATCACGAAGACGACTGTGCCACCTTGTGTGGTCAGTCCATTTTCTATAAGTTTTGACGTTATAGATTTTCTTATGTTGACCTGGATGATTATCGCACCCGGTTCAGTAATTTCGCCGGGACCCTGCTGAGTCGCATTTACTGCGGCATTAACGGTTACGTTTTCAGTGTCCGACATTTTATTGTCAGGAAAGTTTTTGCAGAGCAGGTCTCCAAGGAGACAAAGATTAGGCACACAATATTTTGGAACACTGTATCCTTCAACGTTGAATAAACCAGAGCTTTACATAGGAATCTCTTCCTACTAAGTTCGGGCTGATTTTAACCTTTCACCCACTCCAGACGTCTATTGGAGTATTTACGGTAGAAAGGGTCTGTGTGAAAAATGCACGACTGAGTTACTCTAACGTCTTGCGTTAGTTTTATCGCCTTACCAAACGTTGGGCGCCATGTAGTGTAGTTCCTATTTTCCCAATAGGCCCTGCGCATTGGAATAACATAAACAGTAGTATCGACGTAGAAGTGCCGTCTTCCAGGTCTCCACTGACTATGCTAAACATAATTGGGTTTGTTATCAACTAGCTCAGAGGTCACTGGAAACTTTCCTGACTGAATAGGAAGTGATCAGCTTCCCTGGTACAGACAAGAAGGGATTCAGTTTTCCAACAACCGCATAAACATGACAACTTTGCTCCTTAGAATAAGAGTCAATCTCTAGAGTTGTGTGAAACAATAGACAGGTATTTTACTCAGTCAGTTGTGCAGATTACTTTCACCAAGATGCAGAGAATAGAGAGACAGGCGTTTTCAATAAAAGGTATTATTTATTGAACAGTCTTTCTTCTCATGCAAGAGAAATGAATTGCCACAATTGCAAGACTATTTATTATAAAAAGTGCGTGCAGTAAAATGAGGATTGCGAAATAATACTGTAAAAGCATTGATATGGTTTCTTAGCCATACAATGATTAAAATGAATAAAATATATACATTTATATATACATTTGACTAACGTACTCAACTGGTGCTTCTAACTACGCCTACCCCAGTGTACCTGACCTAAGCCTAATACGTGGGAGGGAGTAAGTAAGTAGCAGTTTTAGTTAAGTTGGTTTTGCCAAGGTTTGCTTCAAGAATTCTCTCTAAGGGTTTAGTCAACACCATACCTCTGGAATAGAATGTTGGAGGTATTGTATCTCCTTCCAGGACTCGATATCCCAGTCACTCGCAAGAGTAGGCTGGAAACGCCGGAGCTGGATTTTCTCGGCAGGAGAAAAGACAGCTTCTTTCTCAGCGCATCGAGGAGGAGGAGGGGCAGCGTCCGTGGGCAGCTTGCATCTGCTCGGCTCTGCAGGGGACAGGTGTTCTGCTCCTGTGTTCACCACACCATCGCTATCATCGATGTCGTTGAGGCAGCGTTTGCTTAAGGCAACGTTGGTAATATTTATACCTGAAAGGTGCCTTGTTTGACGTAAGTTTTTGGACATAAGACGTCAATAAAGATGTCACTAGGAAGTGATCGTCTCTCAGTGCTCATTAGAGTTCTATTACTAATCAAAACATAGCAAGCGGGGCTTTCCCAGGTTGCTGAGTTTTATCTTGTTGAAGAACTCGGAGTGTAATCTAGGAATCTTAGATAGTGGCTTCTGCTGTGTCATCTGCTCTAATGAGCTGCAGAGGAAGAGATTCTGAAATGTGGCTCTGATCGTGTTAGGCCAGAGACGGGTTTCTGAAATATCGCTCTTGATCGTTTATGCCATTATAGGGGTATGAATGGATTATAGCTGTATAGGGGCATAAGGTCACAGTATTGATCGGGGTCCTAGATTAGAACGCGACAAGTCATTGTTTTCCATTTATAGGTTCTGTAATAAGACTCTCCTTGCTCACCCACTTCTATGAATCAGCATCCATCCATGATGATAGGGATAATCCTAGATACAGACAAGACGCCTGGCATCAGACACGGATAACGACAGGCCAGGGTCCCCCTCAAATGCAACCCCATGTCTTCAACTTGCCCCTGGCGAACAGATTTGGGGCCTTAGAAGAGGTTGATTGACATTTGCCTGAGTGGCCATCTCAGTCATCTTATGTGAGGGGCCACACAGTGGAAAGGGCCCTGGACCCCAAGAAGAAGCCATCTAGCCCCCCAGAAAATAACTCCAATATGACCATTGTAAATGTTCACACTGGGTTAATTGCTCCCCCTGAACTCCCCAAAGACCCAACCACCACTGCCAATCTCAAACCTCCCATCACTACTAAGGATACACAATCTGTTACTACCATACATCCATATGCTGCGAACCATCCCCGTGAAAACAGGAATAAAACTGGCAATATAGACAGGGGGATAGACACCAGGCCAGCTTCTGATTCCTTGAATGAGCTCCAAGTAGCGACATAGACACCGCAGCTACACTAGACACTGCAGTTCATTCAAAGAATCAAGAGCAGTTGGACCCCATAGTCACTTGTAGTGCAGCGAAAGATCTCAAGATTGTATTCTGGAATGTGGCAGGTATTACAAATAAGCTTGATTGCCCTGACTCGGGGGGGTTCGTAGAAACGTGTGACATCTGCATGTTCCAGGAATCCTGGTCTGTGGAGAATTCAACCCATATGGGTTTTGCTTCATTTTACATACCGGCCGTAACCAAGGGGCTCTGCACGTGGGTTGGGAGTCATCTGGGATGTAGGATTACCCTACTGACTCACAATTCCCCAAACATATTGTGCCTTGTACTGACGTTTAATTCAGAGTTGAAAATCGCCCTAATTAACATATATTTGAGGCCGGTTAAGATTGGCCAAGAGTCAACAACCTTAGAACATCTTGATAATTTGCTAGCTTTCCTCCCAAACAATGCTCAAGTGGTGCTGGGAGGTGATCTAAACTGCCAATTTGAACCACTGAAGGATCTAACGGGTGCACCTGTATTAGAAGAGAACAAGTTGTGGGCCATTCCCAAGACCAATATTCCCCCAATCAGGGCCTGGCCACCACTGGCAATCCAAATCAAGGCACTTACCCTAAAGTATTCCCTGCGAGCCTGTAACGGTCGCTTTCCCTCAGACTCCCCTGGGAACCATCCCTTTATCAGATCTGGCCACTCCTCTATTTTGGATTATATCTTTTTAGAAACTAGGCTTTGGGCTCTCGCTAAAGATTTTACTGTCTGACCACAATGCCTTAATACTTGCACTTAATCTCCCATCCAGTGGCGAAAAACCTGCAGAATCATCTGCTGCTGACCACAGACTGACCCTAACAAACATTAGGCAGAAAGTTAGGTGGGCCTGGGTAGAAAAATTGCATGGAAAAAAGGCTCGCCTATTTGATGCCATTATTCCCAACACTGGGGCCCTATCAGAAGTAGTGAAGCTTGGTGACCTCGCCGCCTTTCTTGAAGAGTTTGCAATGATAAATGAATCCGCATCCACTAAGCTGGAGGAGACGTTTTGGACAACGTGCACCCGGGGCCATGGGAGTGTAGAGGTTGACTTCAGCAAGACCTACCAGTGCTAGGGGTTTGCCCTTCTCTGCACACAAGTCCTCAGACCAGTATATAGAAGTTGGCACGGAAACTGAAATAGCAAAGAGATATCTATTAAACCTCATGGGATGGAACTACAGTCACACAACACCCTTCGGTAGTGTATGAAGTAGCACAAAGAGTAGAAGAACCATGGGACTTTTATACTCACACCCGGGGCTCAAAAGAAGGTGGTACAAGCACACATAGGAGAGCTACTACATAAATGGTCATACAGAAATGCACAGTCAACAAAGTAGGAGGAGCTAACAGTTGCTGACTTTAGTAGAAACATCCTGACAGTAACAGACCTAAACAAGTGCATGGGCAGCTACAAACTTCTCTGCACATGTGCAGAGTAGCAGAGGCTAAGTATAGCCAGTTCTTTGAGCAAGGCACAAGGGCAACCGACAGAGAAGAAGGAAAGAGCACATGGCAAGCACATGGCAGACACAATGGCTGCCAGAAACAAAATGGCTTCAGCCAATTGCTAACATCGATCTCTGCCAAATTTCCACAGGAGGACAACAAGGCAATCTTGCTTTAACGAGGATTGCCGGGCGGCCAAAAAGGCAATGAAGGAGGCCATGAAAACAAAGTGCAATATTACAGGAAAAACAGCCAGGTAGCATTATAAATCCACTATTGCAGCTGCTAAATTTATATGGTAAATAGATCAGTGGGACAGCTTGAAATTAGCTCTGGAATCCAAAGATATGAAATCATTCTGGAGCATTGTACCTACTGGCAGTAACAATGGCCAAGCGGCCCTTGAGCCAAATATTGTGGCTAATTATTGGAGAGAGCATTAATTAGCCCTCTACGCCCCAAAAGGTGACTCAGAGAGAAGCCAGACCCTAGTAACTCCGATTCCTTTGGTGTCTGTGATAGTTATTGCTGAGATAACCCTGACAGAAGTCTGTAAAGCCTTAAATAAAATAGTAGCTGCTAAGGCTGCCGGACTGGATAAGATTACAGGGGGTCTGTATCGGGCTGAATCTAAGATCTGGGGCCCTTATTTTTGGGTGATGTTCAATTCCATCCTGCAGGGAAAGGCCATTCCAGAAACCTGGTTAGGTGCTGAGATCATCCCAGTATACAAGAAGGGATCCCCATTATCACCGGCAAATTACAGACCGACCAGTTTGATCGATGTTTCACAGAACGTTTTTGCCAGAATTCTTCTAGATCATCTGCAATCCTGGCTGAAGAAACAAAATATCTTGACGCCTTTGCAGGCTGGTTTCAGGGAGAAAATATCAACAATAGACCAGATTTTCAGGCTCCAGCTCTCTATTGGAAAACAGTCCATCTAGAAGAGGGTAGCCTGTACCTGGTCTTTGTTGATCTAAAGAGTGCATTCGACCTGGGACCCAAAGATGCTGTATGGATGGTTCTGAGTGGGCTAGGTCTTCCCCCTTACCTTGTAGACATATTGAGAAGGCTACACAATGGAAATTACGCCCAAATTAGATATGGGAAAAATGGGGAACTGACGCATCCCATCCCTGTAAATAGGAGAGTTAGACAGGGATGTGTGCTTGTCCCTACCCTGTTCTGCATTTACATCAATGGTCTGATAGATGTGCTGAGAAATTGTAAGGATACAGACGCTCCTAAAATCACGCAAAAGCAAATTCCTGCCATGATGTTTGCAGACGATACCCTTCTTCTCTCTAAGTCTCCAATGGGTATCCAAAGAATCTTAGATGGGTAATGTGAGTTTTGTAGGATCAGGGGATTAGAGATAAATATCCAAAAACAAAATGTATGGTCTTTAACGCTAGTAAATCTACACGTCCCAACTGGCGCATGAATGGCACTCCTTTGGCGCAGGTCTCTGTATTCGATTATTTGGGTCTAACTCTTACCGAAAACATGACCTGGGGGCCCAAATCAAAAAGTCTAATCTCAAACTGACACAAACTACAGGTGGCTTGGCTAAGTTCTTCAGAAAGTCTTTCCACAAACCAATCAGTCCGGTTATGAAGATTTATAAACTCAGGCTAGGAGTGCTGCCCTATACGGAGCTGAATTATGGGGGCACTCTAACCATAGGCTTATGGTTATTACTGAGAACAAATTCCTCAGACAATTACTTGGATTACCGACAAGTTCCCCTTTGGTTCCACTGCTTATGGATCTAGTGGTGAGATCCATTGCCGAGGAAATTGACTGCAGGCCACTACTCTTTTGGTGGCCTCTCTGGGTAACACCGAAACTGGCGGAGTACAGATCTGAGCTACTGGAAATCCTGAGACTCCCCGGCTCAGGAAAGCTGCCATGGCTTCTATTTATCAGTGAAGGCCTTTATGCAATAGGAGTAAAAGATCTATGGGAGAACCCTGACATAGCATGTCTGAGAACATCACGCAAGCTTCTAAGCTCTAGTTATTGGGGCGGAATAACCGCAAAACTCAATGCAGAACCCGCCCACGGCTCCCTGACATCACATTTCCTGGACGTAAAAGACACATGCAAGTTGGAGGCTGTGGTAATTGAAAGATGCACAGTCCACTGTGTAAGTTAAGATCCTTTATTGTAAGTTCCTTCCAAGTCAGGTAGACAGGTCAAGATCAGAAGTAAACCCCACCAGGAGCCAGCTGTTAGCAGCTCATCCTGAGAGTACCAACTGCCACATTAAGTTAGAGAGAGGCACTGTGAGCCAGAGGGACACCCAGGCATTCTATGATGTCACAGATATCATAGTACAGTCTATCCAGAGAAGAAAAGTGGAGAGGACATTTACTACAGAGGCATGCCTTGACAAAATCTGCATAGCATTAGGCAGCAGGAATCTCTCTGTGCAGTTTCGGCACAGCTATCTCCCCTTGCGTGCTCTTATGTGCAAATGGGCGGGTGGAAATCCAAGTGGGCACCCAGCCTACAACATGTGGTTGAGTCTGAACTCCTTGTGTTCTTTTTTTGCCCAGGTTATCACTCAATAGGATTAAGGTGGTTGGTACAGTTATGTAAAAACCTAGGCACAACCCATTGCATGGAAGCAGTTAGACTTTTAAAATATAATACTGATTCCCATATAGTTTATGCGATGTCACGTTTTTTAAATTCCATGTGGTGGGCCAGGAGGAACTTCCTCAAAATGCAAAACCAAGTACTGGATTTTGACTGACTCACCATCTCTCCAATCTAAAGGTAACTTCCCAGATTAACTGTTTTATCTCTTTTTACCTTTTTTAACCGTTTTAATCTGTATGTATATATTTGTGTTCGTTCTTTTATGGTTAACAATCGAAATAAAGAATATTGGTAATGGTTAAAAAAAAATAGGCAGAAGTGTCTTTTTCTCTCAGCACATACTTTTGGTTGTTAGGCGTAATATTCCATCTGGAATATTTAAATTGCACTTCAGGAGGGACAAAAAAGGATGATTTTACATCTTAAATGTGTAATGGGTCATAACACTTTTTATCACTATCAATTCACTGAACTGTCGCTGGCATAACCGAATTAACAAAACGCAATGACATTACCAGCACAGAACTGCAACACCACTCAGCATTCGGACTCTGCCACATACCAATACTGTACTGCCCTTCCATACTTCCACTACCACCAGAAAATACCTCACTGTCATACGCACCACACTACCCTATCCCAGCAAATACACTATAATCTCAACTCTACCCCAACTCTGAACTACTACTGCAAACATCAATACTACCGTAAACATGATGTTAGTGTTATTGTTATCACTACACAGCATCCCAACAGAATCATACTCCTGGGTCCCACTCTCTACCCTTCCCCCACCCACTCACACACCACCATACAATGAACCCAAAGCACCACACTTCCAACCCTACCAGAAACGTACCTCTCAGAACATCTCAAGATCCCCCATCAGTACCAAACATCCACACTGCAACTGTCACCCCGTCACAGTACGACCACATAATAGAACACAACGCCAAACCCCATCACCATTTTGCTATCCCCTCCTAAATGTATACTACCATCCACCACAGTCTACCACAGCATTAGAAACTCATAGTACTAAATAACACCTATCAGTCCTATATAAACCATAAAACCAATCTAACATCCCGGGCCAACAAAACACTGCAATCCCACACTGTGTATTATACTCACTACTATTTCGGCAGTGCAACAACAATACACAACACCAAATTACAATACCAGCACATCATATTAACCCCTTGGACGCTGATGACGGAACCGATCCGTCATCAGCTGCGGGTGCGCTGTACTGATGACGGAGCGGTTCCGTCATGGCCCGCTCGGCGCGCCTGCGCGGCGCGAATTCCACGCCTGCGCTGAGCGTTCCATTGAGCGGGGCGGGCCATGACGGAACCGCTCCGTCATGAGCACAGCTCAACCGAGGCTGGTGACGGAGCGGTTCCGTCACCAGCATGCGGCCGCCGCGCGGCTCCCGCCCCCTTAGCAGTGCGGCGGAATAGCCGCCGCAGTGAAGGGGTTAACATAGCACCAACAGCACAACAACCATAAAAACATAATAATCAAAGCAAAACTATAAAACAAGTACATCGCAGCAACACTACACACAAAACAAGTATATTGCTGCATTATTGCACAATGTTAGGGGCTCAACAAGCATTTTTTAAATATAGAAATCAGGCACTCTCTGTTTTGGGAGTAAGTGTCATGAGTGTGTAACCTTTTCTGGGTGTTTGGGATAGAGAAACATTCGCAATTTGTATGCCTGTGTCCACTACAAAAAAATAAATGTTATGTTGATTTGTGCTCTATGTTTCGTTTGTATAGTTTCCACATTATTCCTTGCATGCACTATCTATTGGTAGCATAATATGAGCTTCAATGGCACGGGTTGCCTAATGTAGGCCCTGGCATAATGGTGATAGTTGTTTATATAATGTTGACACTAATGGCATTAGCGCACTCACTCTGTGCTCCAGTGCATGCTTGTGCGCACTAGGAGCAAATGTAGCCATGCCATATTGGTGGTAATTCTTGTCCTATGATGAGCATCCAAAGCATTATGGTGCCACTCCTGAGTAATACTTACATTGGCATAGTAGTTTTTAGGTTAAGCCTAGGCAGCGCATGCGCTGCTTGGCGAGCCATGCTGTATTAGAGCATGGAAGAGAAGTCCCGCCCACTCAATGCCCATATTTGTCATTTTCTTGTGTCATTGTCCTTTGTAATTGTTGGCTTCTGATTAGTTATTATGCTTGTTAGTCCCACCTTTGTACTGCCTTGTCTTCATTCGTAACCTCCCATGAGGCCTGGTCCTTTTACTTTGGTTGTTACACAGTGAGTCTTTTTTAGTCTGAAGCGTTATTTTCTTCAAATAGTTTCTCCTACTGCAGGCACGACATGCTTTCATGCAACATTCATCGCACCATGCACGCTTTCGCTTTCCAAGCAGTCCAATACAACGGGGGCTGCTTCTTTGCATAGGCCTTGCATTTACAAGAGTTTGAGCTATTAGCATTGTACATCACAATTAAGCATGGGTGGAAAATCCATTCCGCTCGCGGAATTTGCGGATTTTCGGTAAATACGCAATCCGAGAGATTCGCGAATTTCCCGCAAAATCCGCGAGCGGAACGGATTAGGTCTAAAGTTCAAGCTGACTTTTTGTAACTATTTTAGAATAGTGCCGGCAAGCTGCCAGAGCTTCTAAAATAGTTACAAAAGTCAGCTTCAACAGGAAGCACTAATAGATAAAGTAAAGCAGGTGCTAGAGTTGAAGCTCAAATTCAGTTACACAATCATTAATCACCCCAAACTTGGGGTGATTAATGACTGTGTAACTTAATTTGACTTATGGCTGAGGGCAGAAGGGCACAAAGTGGGACAGAGGGCATGAGTTAGGCAGAGGGCAGAAGGGAACAGAAACCAGTGGGGTAGAGAGCAAAAGGGCACAAACAAGAGTGGGGCAGAGGGCAGAAAGGCACAAAAACAAGTGGTACAGAGGGCAGAAAGGCTTAAAAACGAGAGGGTGGCAGTGATGAACCAGGCAAAAAAAACCGCGAACACACAAAGCGACCCGCGAACACGCAAAGCTCCCCGCAAACACCCGCGAACACGCAAAAATAAAAAATCCGCACAAACTCACGAATTTTGCGGATTGCGAATTCGCAAATCCGCAACTTCGCAGATCGCGAATTCGCAAAATTTACCCATACTTATTCACAATGCCTTTTATTTATGTGTTAATAATTATCAAACCATATAAATAAAAGGCATTGTTATTTGCAAGGCCAATAGCTTAAACTCTTCCAAATGTGTGAGACCTATTGCATTGCAAATGCTTGTATATATTTCCAGTTGCAAAACATTTTTTGTTGTTGTGCTAAAATCCAAATGTTGTTGAATATTCCATCATTTTCATTGAAACATTTATGAAGAGGAATCAGTTTACCACTAGACTCCTTTCGTGTTACAGAGATATGGTCGATAAAATGACACCATTCAATTTGATTTGATTTGATTTTTGGATTTATAAAGCGCAGCGAATGCCCGGAGGCGTCTTGGTGCTGAAGGACTCAGAGGGGAGTTCAAGGGTGGGGTGTGCAGAAGTAAAATTAGAGGTCTGCTAGGAATAACCATGTTTTCACTGATTGCCTTAAGGATTTAAGATTCGGGCTGTTTTTAATTGTTAGTGAAGAAGATTCCACGATTTTGCAGATCTTAGCAAGAAGCTCCTTCCTCCCCGCCATGCCTGCTTTAACCTGGGGACTTGCAGCAGTTTTTGTTGTGCAGATCTAAGGTTCCTAGATGGCACATAGTATTTTATGAGTGACATCAAGTAAGAAGGGCCCCTTCCTTGGAGCGCCTTAAATGTGATGCACAGTGACTTAAAGATTATTCTTTTCCTTACTGGCAGCCAGTGCAGAACTCCTAGTTGCTGGGATATTGATTCATGTTTGGGAATGTCCAAAATCAGTCTTGCTGCTGCGTTCTGCAGACGTTGGAGCTTTTTCAGATATTGTGTTTGGATCCCCACGTAAAGGGCATTTCCATAATCTAGCCTAGAAATAGCACAGGCAGTCACCAATGTTTTTAAAGCCTCAGGGGGGATGAAGGAACGGATCTTTCTAATAATTTTTAGGAGGGCCCAGAAACTAGCGGTAAGACAATTGATCTGGCTGTCAAAGGTCAGCCGACAATGAAAGGTCTTTAAGACAGGTGTTGGGCACTCACCCAGCTCTGTAAGCCACCATTTCGGGGACCAGACAGGAGGATTAGCTCCCAACAGCAGTACTTTGGTCTTGCCACCGTTGAGTTTTAAACAGTTGGATTGCATCCAGATATTGACATGGGACATGCAGTTATTAAAACGGTCGGCAATCTCCTCCTCATTGTTAGGTATTGATATGACCACATGCGTATCGTCTGCATAGGATATTACAGAGAACCCGAACTGTCTAATCAATGCGGTCAAAGAGGCCACGTAGACATTGAAAAGCGTAGGGCTCAGGGATGATCCCTGCGGCACTCCTCATTGCAGATCGAAAGTTTGAGAACTGGTTCTGCCTAATTCAACTCGGAAGGATCTCTCCATGAGATATATTGTCAGTAGAGTTGTGGCAGATTCTTGTACGCCCAGCTCAAACAGTCTGGCAATTAATATTTTATGATTGACGGTATCAAAGGCCGCTGATAGATCTAACAATATCAGGGCGGCCTTCCCGCCTTCATCCAATGATTTCCTGAGCTCCTCACTCGCAGTGATTAAGGCAGTTTCTGTTCTGTGGCCCTCTCTGAACCCATATTGCGAGTGGTCTAGCAGATTATTTGAGGAGATAAAGGCGGTAAGCTGGATGTTAAGCAGTTTCTCCAGAACCTTTGAAAAGAAAGGAATTCTAGAGATTGGCTGATAATTGTTGGAATCATCTGGGTCCAGGTGAGGTTTTTTAACAGGGGTAGCACAGATGCTATCTTCCATGCCTCAGGGAACTTTCCATGCAGTATAATCCAGCTCACTTAGTTGTTCGCTGAGAATCTCAGGAAAAAGATTAAATATTTTTTGGGGGCAAGGAACTGAAGGAGCCCCAGTTTTGTTTCCTTTATAGTTTGGATGATCTGTTCCATTATGGGAGGGGAGAAAGAGAAACTGGGGGAGATCGAAAAGGGGTCCCTCCTCCTCACGGAAGGGAGTTCATTAGGAAAGTTTGAGAACGTTTTGTAGACTGTCTCCACCTTATCGGCAAAGGCCTGGCCCAACACATTACAAAAATCTGGGTTGTTATCTGTATTGGGTTTGGTCAGAAGTTTGGCACATTTTTTAACGGTGGCAAAAAGCTCTTTGCTAGAGTTCTTTGCTGATGAAATTTTGGTTGTATAGTAGCTTTTTTTCCCTCCATAATTAATATTTTATAGGTAGCCAATGACTGGGCGTACTTCTTTTTCAGATCCTTATTATATTTTAGACTCCACTGTTTTTCTGTTCGACATAGCTATTTTTGCTTCATCAGCTTATCAGAGAACCATGGTTTGGAAGGTTTCTCTTATCTCTTATCTGATGTTTCCATCTTTGTATGTCTTCCTGTCCCATTTGTGCCCATTCCCATACCCATACAAATAATGATAATGCATCAGTTATGCCTATGTAATGAATTAGGAGCTGTTTTCATCAATCATTTATCGGAGAGAAGGAAAGAGCTCCCTGACAGATAACACAGGAGTATAGAGGATGTGGCTCAATGGCCAGGGCTGGTGACTCGCGATCTGGGGATCCCGGTTCGAGTCTAGGCAGCGCCACGCAGCACCTTGTGATTTTATACAAATCACTGAAGGCCCTGTTACGATTTCTGACGCCGTCCTGGAAACGTGACCTACCAATCTCCGGTCGGCAGTCCCAACCGCCTGATAGGATGTGACCGAACACTGTTCGGTCGCATTCCGACATTTCCTTATGGAAGCATGTGGCCGTAAACCGGCCATAGTACATTCTCCCATAGGGAAATGGAGGGTTGTGTATATCCCTACACCCCATGGCAGGCACCTTATGGTGTCTGCCTCTGGGTGTAGGGATTAACAGGGGGCCCCATAGGTGCCCCCCGGCCCACAACCTGAGGCTGCAAGGGAAAGTGGGCCCTGCTAGGGGCCCCCAAACACGCTTTCCGACAGGGTTTCCATGTCGGGAAGGCTGGCATGGAAACCCTATCAGAAGCCATGCATCGTGATCCAGACAGCATAAACCGCCGTCCATTAGGATTACGTGCTGGTTCGGACTGGCCAACAGGCTCCATGATTTTGTCGGAAGCCAGCGATAATGACCAGCTGGTTTCAATTCCGACCGGCTCAATCAAAATTAGCTGATCGGAATTCAAAGCGGTGATGACCGTCGTATGGCCTCCAACATCGTAATAGGCCCCTAAATCTCTCTGGCTGATAAATTGTTATATAAATGTTCTGCAATAGTAAAAGGCACAATTTTATGAAAATATAGTTCCAGCAAAGTGGATGATAACAGTATTTTGGCGGAGGGAAACTGATAAGAGAACTAGATGAGGAACAAGCATTGGTAAATGTATGAAAATATGCTGAAGCCAATAGAAATGGAGGAAAAATAAGTTTCACACAGAGCAGCCAATAAGAAGCCAGCTAAGAGAGGAGGAGCTATGTAAGTCCCCTTTAAGTTTTTATAAAAAACAATAGATTTCTCAAGCTAAGCGCAAGCGCCGTTCAGGTGAACCCTAAAAAGTATGCATAAGAGGAAGGGAATCTAGAACCCATGGTAACACCTCTATGCTGTACAAACATCCTGTATAGGAAGACATTTTTATTCAGCACAAATGCAGCAACTTCTAATAACATTTGAGTAGGCATCAAAAAGATTGCAGATTTCATGTTCAAATAAGTTTTCGTTGCTCCTAAACCATGTAAATGTTCAATGCATGTATTTTATGATTAAAGCTAATTGTGGCTGTTATCAAATATAATTCTCATAAGATAAATGTTGTCAAGAAATCTTTTAGGATTGTTACTGTCAGACAGAAGTGTGTAAACCATATCTGGTAACAATATGTTAATACACCCAGAAAGATGTTCCATCAAACACACAATTGCTGCTATTATAGATCTGCTTTCCAAGTTGAGACCCTTCTTTCTAGTCAGGATAAGAGACTTACACTTAAAAAATAAAATATCTCAGAGGCAATGTGTAAAGCAATTGCACACAACACACAAACGTCCATCGTGTAACTTCCGAGTGGTGCCCCCAAACCACAGTGCAGGCAGCTGCATAGATGTCAGCTTGCAGTGCATCATCGGTGAGACCAGTGCGGCGTTGTGAATTGAGGTGGTGCGGAGTGATGTGACCACAGGTTATGGTGCAAGCAGCGGCTTGGTGGCATTATTGGACAGTGTCATCAGTGAGACTGGGGTTACAGCGCACAGTGCCCTCTGTGGTGACTCCAGGTTGTAGAACCAAAAGTCGCGTAGTTGACAGCATTGGATTGCTTTTTCCCTCTGTGACAGCTGAAACACACAGGTCCAGATGCAGGTACCCAAATGAAGGCAAAGTCTTTGCTATTCCTGAAAACTTTTCAACATGGGGTAAGTTCTACCTCAAGCCCTTGGAGCTACTCAGAAAAAGAAGTTGTAGAAAGTTCAGTCCAGTCCTTTCACTGTCCAAGACAGAAACAGCCACTGGAGATCTGCACAGCAAAGCACACAGCTATGTGGTAATCTCTCCTCACAGCTTCTCCAGCTCTTCTTCTTGTCAAGTTCCTTAATCCAAAGAGTTCTAAAGTCCTGGGGTCAGGGCCCCAATATTTAAACCACATTTCCCTTTGAAAATGGTACAAACAAAGTTCCTCTGGCATACATAAACTGGTTCTGCCAGGCTCAGGCCAACTTGCCTTCCAGGGACATATTAAGGATTTTGGAGGCCCTTGGCCAAACATATTTTGGGGGCCCCTATTTAATACAGCAGTTAGTTTATGATCCACTAAATGATTTGCACATCTAATATTCAGTGATATTGAGGTGCGTTTCCAATATCATAGTAAGTTATGGGCTTGGAAGTGCACTACTGTTTAAGCAATATTGTTCGACTTATCAAATAACGTCTTTTGTGATTCTGGTGCAGCAGCAAAACACATGCTGTCAGTATGTGTGTGAGCTTCCAATTTGTTAAACCAAGTACTTGTACCCAGGTACACTACACACAATTCACTGAAGGAAACCTTCCTTGATTTGAACACTTATTTATAGAATTATAAATCGGCGTTTCAGCAGGAAGGAACACACAAGGGATTATGGTGAATACTTTTGACTAGTGCATTGAAGCTTGTGAGACATTCTAATATTCGATAACGGGGTAGCCTGAAGGCACTGCTTGGGCTCCTGAGATTCGCATCAGTTTAGGACAGTTTTCAAGATTGGCCCCTGACGAAGGGACTGGGAAATTCCCACATTATAGCACAGCAGCAGTTCACTAATAAAACTGCAAATAATCCCTGTGACGCTCTCCAATTTCTCATATGTGAGGTCCTGTTTTGTACTGAAGAAATATTTTTATGGATGTTGCATAAACATAGCATATCTCGTCAAAATGTCTGTGATAGACTCTCACACATCACCCATATTAACAATGGATGAAAACGGAATTTAAAACAATTTGTTAAAGAATTATTCAGGGTCATCAGGGCAAGACTCTGATGAACAGAACTGGCTCTATCAGGTGGCCCCCTCAAAGGCTGAGGCCCTGGGCCAGAGCCCACTTTACCCATGACTTGAAACATCTCTGTTCACTCAAGGATGGAGAGACAGCTTTGGGAGATGCAGCTACAGTCCATTGACATACAAGCAGCAACTCCTCCCACTACTCTAAATGCAGCCAGGTGAATTCAGCCTGTCCATGATTCACCCAGGAAAGGCAGGACACACCTCATCCTCTACCTTGTGTCTGTCTTGTGTGAATGCACATCCTCAGCTCCCGCCATTCCCAACTCAAACGTTGGACACTCAAACAGGCAGAGACCCACACAGGATGATTAAGAAAGAAAATGTCCACTTTCTAAAGGTAGCATTTTCGAACATGCAATAAAAAATCATCTTCAATAAAAGATGTAATTTTAAATTCCATTTATCTATTTTGTCTCAATGTAAAGTTGAACTTGAAAGATGTTACAAAGCAGCTCTCATTATAACCTATGGGACAGACAGCCTTTGAAAGGTGAAAAACGAAATTCACTGTATTTCACTACTAGGACATTTGAAACACAACTACTACATGTTCTACCTTTCACATACACTGCACGCTGCCCAGGGGGCTACCTTGGGTCTAACTGAGGGGTGGCTTACATGTAAGAAAAGGAAAGGTTAGGTACTGGCAGGGGGTGCACTTGCCACACCAACATGGCAGTTTGAAACTGCGTGCAGCCATGCAGTGGCAGGTCTAAGACACATTTGAAAGGCTACATTAGGGGGTGGCGCAATCAGTGCTGTAGGCCAGGGTCGGCTCCTCCTCTAGGGCAGAGGAGCGTTGCCCCACTGCTTTCTCACAGTGTGAGAAGCAGAAACATAAAATAGTAATAACTTTCAGTTATTACCATTTTATGTTTGGTTTCTGGTGGGCAGGGCTGCTCTGCGAGCAGGGGAGGAGTTGTGTGCCCACTCCTGGCCTGAGTGCACAAAGACTGTTTGGTCAGCCCTCTGGGGATGCTCAAACCAGTCATGCACACTCTGCCATTCTCAGTGCAGCCTACATGGGGAACATGGCATCCCCATATGCGCCTGGCTGGGCGCCGTCTGGACCAATCATGGCCTAGGGGAGGGAGCCTGACTGCCAGCTTTCTGTTCCTGCTGGAGGCAGGAAAGCAGGGGTCCAGCCGGCGGAAAGGTAAGTTTAAGTTTTTTTCTTAATTATTAAATTAAACCCCCCCCTCGCGACCTTACCCGCAAAGCCCCTCCTTGTGCGATGCCCCGCATTGCCCCCCCCCAACCAGTGAACCATGCCAGCCGCGCCTGCTTTAGGTCCACTAGTAGCAGTTGATTTACAGGCCCTTGGCACACATAGTGCACTGTACTAGGGACTTACTAGTAAATCAAATACGCCAATCATGGAGAACCAATCATAACACAATTTACAGTAGGAGCAAAAGTGTGCAGAGACACGAAACCAGCAAAAGCAAATTCCGGTATACCATCAAAGACAAAAGGTCAAAAAGACAGGGGAAACACGCTAAAAGATGCCAAGTCTAGCAGTGATCATCAAAGTTCAATATCACACAAGTATCACAACCAGATGGTGAAATAAACTACCAATAAAGCTAAAAAAAACTCCCCAGATCTACTTTCCTTTAGGAAAGGACTTAAAACCTAGCTTTATACCTTATATTATTTTTTTTCAAGTAAGAGAAACGCAACATCTCTCTGTTGCTCTGTGCAGGGGCGTAACACAGGCCCCCGCAGCCACTGCAGTGCGGGGGTGGGCCCAAGCTCCAAGGGGCCCCCTCGGCACTGCACTCTGGCCAGAGAGCTCCTAATTGAGCCTGGAGGGGGCCCCTCTTCGCACCATGCAGGGAGGCTCCCTCAATTTTCGTTACGCCAGTGGCTCTGTGTGTTGAGCTGCAAGCGCCTAGACGCCCTCGGGTAGTAGTGGATTATATAAATAAATAAATACTACAGTACCACCCTTATCTGATTTCCCACTTAGAATGAATTTGGGTTCATCAGATTGCAATGATTTCTGGGTGCTTCTCTTTCTAGTCAGATTGTTACTTGTACTACATATGTTCGCCTTTTCTATGTCTAATGTAACATTTATGAAGTTTATCTGTTTTCCTCATTGTATAATCTCTGCACAAATTTAGATTTTCATTTCAGTGCTGTGTCTGTCCAATGTATGATGTCCCTATTTAGTTCATGAGCTTGTTCAATATCCACTGATCTTTGATTTGCTAATGTTACCAAGATTTGAATATCTATTAAGTTGTGATATATAGTATCTGGCCTCATTAATATTAAAGGATTCGTTTCTGTTTTTCTGATGTCGTTGTTTTTTAAACGTTTTCTGACAGATTTGTAAACTTCTATTTTCAAATAAATTATATCTATGTGCATACTTTGTGATAAAAGTAAACATATATTCAATAGTTGGACCTTTTATTATTCAAACTCTTATTTACGAAATCAACAGCTTGTTAAGAAGCGTCCCTCATAAGGCAAGGGTTTTTTTTTTCTATTGTGAACGACTGGGCAAGGCGCAATTTGAGAAGGGTAGCACAGTCTAAATCTGTTACCTACGAGTATGTACATACAATGTATTACTATGTCTAGAAATGATTTTTGCTACCACCATCTAAAATATTCTCGAATAATGTATTTCCCTGCTTTGTAAATAAAGGCGATGCTGCATAACTGGAGAAGTGTGGCTCAATGATTAGAGCGGCAGACCCTGATGCAGAGGTCTAGTCCGGGACCAGGGTTCAATGCCCCGCCCCTTGGGCTCAAAATTCCACTGACCTGTAATTCTCGCCTCCGCCCCCACAACTCTAAGGATTCCTGGCCTCCACCTTGGGGGTGCCCAGGAGTGGACGCCTCACAGGGAAAACCAGGATGGGTTCCACAGCGGTATTTGTACAAGCGCCTTGAGGGGTGAGTAGTGCGATATACAAGTATCAATTTACAATTTTAACTATATATAGGCCATTCTTGAGCAGTGAAATAAAGGCGTTATTACGCTGTCTTCGGGTGCATTTAATGTACTTTTACACATGTATAGCACCGCTGCCACATACAGTATGACATAGAAGAAGCTCCCGACACTTTTCTAGTGAGATATCCTGCTGTTGTGTGTCCGACCTCGCCAGCGGCACTATCCGAATGCCATCGAGTCTTTGAACCCTCTTCCCAAACCAGGAGCACCTCCCTTCGACACACTGCCTATGTCTGATTTTTTAATACAGCTGTTTCGTATTCAGTTACCTTCTGTAAGATAGTGCACACAAGTGATACAAAGCAACAAAAAACACTTTCACATTTTTGCCTTAAACATTAACACGTTGTTGCATTAATGCGCGCATTATAACAATCGGGAGCGCGCTGCAATGTAAAGTAGAAATGCGCACTTTCCTGTAGGTTGCTCTGAAGAGTTGGGTCGATCCTACAAGTTAAACACATTAAAACACATCTCAGAAGGATAGCTGAGGCCTGGGTCACTGTCGAGTTGAAGCGCTGACTCGTCCAAATGAAGAAGACGTCTTTCATTTCGATAGAACTGACAGGAGTCTAATATATTCTCTTCGTCTCAAAATATTCATCCCCAGTATCTCCCAAAACCATCTGCCTCCGGTAGTAGCGGATTGAATACAAGGTCTCTTTGGAGTATCCCGTCTTCCTGGCGGCGCCCGCTGCCCTCCTTGGCCGCCGTGGGGCACAGTGCACACTGCACTGGTAGCGTCGTGGGTCACCGCACCTGCTGCAGATATTTGTGCAGGGACAACCTCAAATGCGATTAGTAAAACCAGGTCATTGCAGTGTTAAGAAACACAGGTCCGTGCTGGTAAGCGCTACGTGAAAACAGCTCAGTTATTTGAGGTTTGCACAGTAGCAAATTGGCTCAGGCGAATTTTCGCCATGTTCTTGATTTCTAAAGGGGGGGGGGTTTAAAGGTCCAATGTGCTGCTGCTTTTTACGCTCGCAAATCCTAAACGAACAAGTTTCGACGAGCGCAAAAAAAGTAGAATCTGGTGTAACAAAGAGACACTGAGAGTCTCAATCTCCTCGAGATTTGCAAAGAAGGTGGGGCCCGAAAGCGGCGCCCCCGTCCGTTACTTGTGCATTGCAGGGGCGTGCATCAATGCTTTGCGCCTCGAAAGAGACGGGTGTGGGGGCCACCTTCCTCTCTGAGAAGAAGAGCACTGGTCAGATAAAGGAGCGCGCAGCAGCCCTCCACCCAGATGTCGCCTTACAGCCATGTGTTGTGTTTTTGTTTGTTTATTTGAGGCCCTTGCTTTTTCGAAGGACATGGCAGCGGAGGGGTGTAGGCCTGCCGTACCCTGCATGACTCTGGCCCTCCCGATTACAAACATTCAGAAGGAATCGCACAGGGAATGCTGACGGTACGGGGCAGGGCGGGGAACGTAAAAGCCAAAACAAATGTGCGTTGGTCTCGCCATCCCAGCGTAATCAAGGATTCTGCAAAAAACGGGCCTGTGGTGCGCCCCAGAATAGTCCATCCGATCCGCGCCCTTTTTCTGCACTCTAAAGATTGGGTGAAGATGTTTTCACCAGGGCGATCAAAGGAACGAAGGGATTGTGAGACCACTTGAAAAATACATCTTATAGTTCTGCTTAAAATTGTTTTCCTTGTGCTCTACAAACCAATGTCCACAATGTCAATCCTTGTACAAAATGACGCAAGCTGAGATTGCCCTACTATCTATGTCACTAGAATAAGAATTGGAGATAATAGACTTTGCATCGAAATGCCTTTCAAACTTGAAAAATTGGAAAAAATGCATTTGCTCCATACATTTTTACCGGGAAACAGCTGTAACATTGTTATACACAATTGTCCTCGGCGCAGAACCTCCGGTAATGTGTTAAAGGGGCGTCTCTTTGAATGTGGGAAAAAGTGGCATACCGGTGGTGCAAAGGGCCTGTAAATAAGCCCCCGTGTTTGCCCGATACACTGTTGCACAGGCAGAGAAAAAAACGCAACTCCAGTCCTTGTTCCACAGGCAGAGAAAAATGCCAAATGATTTTGGAACGATTTTTTTTCCCCACAGCTGCAAATCGTAACGCAATGACAGCTCTGGAGACAGTGCCATTTCCCTCCCTCGGTAATATATGACCTACTCGCCCAGTCTTTCATCACATCTCAAGGAACCGTCTTCTGAAACATGTCTGTGAGGCAGCATGCTGCAGCCCCCCCAAATCAGCCACAGAAACGACATTTCAAGAAAGGGCAGCCCAAAAGCATTTTGAACAAGGCACATAGATGTTCTGGTCCGATTGAGCTTCCGTAGCATGTTCACGCTGCTGCTCCCTGAAGCAGTCTTGGTGCAGGAGGGGTGCTGTGCAAACTCGTCCTCATACCCTCCTTCGTTACTGAGCACTCTTTACTCTGAGGTAATTCTGTTTCCTACTTCCCTCTCATGCTCCAGCCGCAGCGCTTGGTAGCGGTGAAATTACCGAGTGCGAGCTAAAAATATGTAATCAAATTATGGCTGAAGCCAATTCCCATAGCGAAGAACTGAATACTATCCGTTTTTGATAACGCCTATTTTTTTAGTTTTATCTAGCGTGAACTAGACCCAAGGTATGGGTATCAAAGCGCTTTACATGAGCACCAGTTTCGTTTCAGATGAACACATTTATTATAAATGTATTTTGTTTTTTAGGCACTGGGCGATTAAGTTGCCCAGAATCACAGGATGTGCAGCGTGGTTTCCGAGACTCGAACCCAGTTCCCCAGGTCCGAGGTTCACCGCTCTAGCCGTGAGGCTACATCTTCGCCTTTATTCTTTGCAGGGACGGGAACCGTTAATAATGATAGCATCTAGCATAATATTATCAAAATGTTTGCACGATACGTAATGTGTATGTTATTGGTGGCTGCGCCTGCAAATGACGCAATGTTGTTTGGAAAATAAAGTGGCTGTCTTCAAAAAGTGTGATCGGTGTCATTTCTGCGGGAATGGCTGTAAATAGATTTAATTTACAAAACACGGAAGAAATGTGGCATTGAAAGCTAACGTCCTAGCTTAAAACAGGTGAACATTCCTTTAAATTCGCTAGAAATATATTGCTTCTTTATTTGTAGTCTCGGACAGGTGCATGTCAAAATCTATACACATTAAAAATTCGAAAAGGCTCCAAGAAGTTCACAAAGGTTGTCTGCAATTTCCCCTTTCGGTTTGATGGGAAAACGTGTCCCTCAAAGTGTCTGCTCGTGTGCGTTCGTGGAAAGATTGAGGTGGGGGGGGGGGTACGAGCGACTTCAGGGGGACACGCGCATCTTCAGGGGGGCACGCGCGGTTTCAGGGGGGCACGCGCGGCTTCAGGGGGACACGCGCAGCTTCAAGGGGGCACGCGCGGTTTCAGGGGGGCACGCGCGGCTTCAGGGGGACACGCGCAGCGTCAGGGGGGCACGCGCGGTTTCAGGGGGGCACGCGCGGCTTCATGGAATACGCGCGGCTTCAGGGGGGCACGCGCGTCTTCAGGAGATACGCGCGGCTTCAGGGGGGCACGCGCCTCCCGTGCCCGTTTCAAATTCAGGGGGTGACATCGAGGCCCCGATTAGTACCTCTGAAGCGGACAGGCATAAAAACAATGTTTTCTTTTATTACTATTACTGCAATGATTATTTCGGTAATTAGTATTTCTAGTAGAAGTAGTACTAATGTAATTATTTCTTTTCCTGCTGGTGATGTTGGGATTTTATGACTAACACATGTTGCAATGAAGGGCAACAAAGCTGGCAACGTTAAGAATAATAATTATAATAATTCATAATGTTATATTTAGAATAAAAAAGAAAAAGAGGAGGAAAGGTGCACCTGAGTTGAATATAAACCGTTGCAAAAAATCATGGGGATGAAAATGACTATAAGGAAAACAACAATAATAAGCGTACGAATGTTTCTAAGAGTACCTACCTTGAATAAAATGGAAAACGATGCAAAAATAAAAGCCACCGAGTCTTTATATCAAGTTTGAAAATGGGGCGTCTGTCAGAAACGAATTTAAAGCAAGGCACCTTCTCAAGGGGACATTATTAACACATGGGCTGAGGTGCGCCTGGTAAGCTCAGTGCTGGGAGTCTGTAACTAGTGAGTAGGTCAGAGACATGCCCCTTCCGGCGTCTCCGGGGGCGGGTCATCTGAGAGACGGCTGCATTGAGGTGAGCTCCGGCTGGAGCTGCGGAGGCGGGACGCCCCCTGCGTCGCTCTGTAAAGCCATCTCTGCTCTGTCTTTAGAGGGGCTCTGTCCTCTGTGTGTTGTATCTGACACTATTCGCGGCACTCAGTGCTTGAAATGGACCGGCACTTTTTACGTTTTGAGAGGGAGAGTGCCTGCACTTCGTAAGAGGGGCGCCTGCTTCCTAAGAGCCATATAAACAACGCGTTACAATTCATATTCACCACAAAAGCCCAATAGCCCTGGTAAAGATGCAGACCACGGAGGTACTCCAGGCACCTATTGCAGGATTCACTCAGTCGAAGTAAAAATAGAGGCGGTGGGAGCGCGTGACCCAAGGAATGCCTCCTATAAACCCAATGATCGCAACAAAACTGCAGAATCGCGCAATAGCTGCCCAGGCGCTGCCACTATAAACACAAGTTTATCAAGCAAAGGCGGATCTCCCTCCAGAATGTTTATCAATCACAGACGCGTTTTGCCCTGTCCGTCTGTGAGAGAACGGCAACTTGCACAGAAGCTCGATGACGTCAGCCGATTCTATCGATTAGTGCCCCAAGGGCTTCCACGGGTCCTCTGAGCGCTTTGTTACAAGCATCGGCGAAGATGTCTCACAGGCACCCTCAAACGTGAGGTTTCCTGAGACTGCTGTTAGTTGCGCTGTCTTAGGCAGACGAACAGCAGGGGTTATTTAGCTAAGTGTGCATCATTTCTGCGGCTAGGAGACCTCTGTTTACAGCGCTGCACTACCACTCCCTAATTTCGTTACTAAGTGTGGCATAACGGAAAATGAAGGGCCCGCCCGTGCAATGTGAAGAAGTGGTCTGCGTCTGAATGGGCACCCCTTGACTCTTTGCAGGCCCCGCCCCTGAACCCCTGGACTGCCAGGGCCTGCGTCACCCCCCAAGCATATTCCACATAGAACTTTGGGCTTAGTGCCTGCACTTTCAAAGTGCTGTCGAAAAGGTTAGCATTATAGAGAATGTTTATTTTTCTGTAACGGTTCAATAATAAACAATATTTAGCTGTTTCCGGATACGATATCTGCCAGGTCTTCTATGCGCAGCGTACCACTGAGCACTATGACCTTAAAGCGCGCTTCGCAGGAAGGAGTTATTTGTTCTTCATAGCAGGAAGTATACACAGTAGCAACATGGCTTGACGAACTTTAATCGTATGAAGTGTGCACCTTGTGCACAGCGTCCTAAAAATACAGGATACTCTTCACGACAGCTAGCACTGCTTTGTGAATCGCATTCACCGTTGAGCTCCCTGCGCAGCTCTGAGCACTTCTTTGGTGCTCCGTTTCCCAGCGCTTCACTGCCAACTTGAGGCATTATTAAGCAGTTGGCACCAAGTTCGCAAAATGATTTTATCGTCGTGATTAAGGCTCCGTTGCTCTGACTGAGCACCGAGCATGGCCGGAGAGTTGCGTTGTTACATATTTGGACGGTGGTGAAACGAGTAGGATGTCCAAACAACCCTCTCGTGGGAGGCTCTCTTTTGGCACCGCGCCCAGCACGCAGGGAGCACAATGTATGCTGATGTCGATGGTTGAAAATGTTTGTCGCGCCCCTTTAAACCTGACACTGGCGAAGCGGTAAGAGCTGCAGACTTTGGAACTAAGAAGCCAGGTTCGAGTCTCGAGGTCGGTTCAACATCCTGTGATGCGGGGAAAATCACCCTCCCCCCCACACACACACACACAAGAAAATGAATGGTATACTTCTGCAAAGTAACTGGTGCTCATGTAGGTCGAGTTTATCCTATATAAAAGCGCAATAAATAAGAACAATATACAGTTGGTAGTGTGATATTGTACTGTTTCTTTTACTGTACGAGTCTTGAAATTTTCTGCAGAGCATCAAGTAAATACCACAGACTGGTGAAAGCCTAGCCCAATCGAGTCTGTATTTCATGATTACACGTTAAAATCAGCACAAACTTCGTATTACATTTCGCCTGCCACTTTTTTCCTACAATGTATTTCTAAGTGGATTGGGTTTGTAGTGCCAAGCAAGTCTCGTAACACAAACAATGTAGTACAGGGCAGGGTACGAGTCGGGGTGCACGCGGGTGGACAGAGTCAGCCCACTATTGTCACAGGGTGAACGCCATCCACCCTGCCAAGAAGTTGGGCCCCACTGAAAAACATGCTGAATTCTTACTTGCAAACACCGGGACACACTAAGCAGCGCCTGCACGTTGCTGTCTTGTCTGCTTTCGCACACCAACAACGTGCAGGCAGGAGGTGGCTTTTTTCAGACTCCTGCTGGACCCATAACAAACGCTAACTTTTAGGGGTCATCAGGCCTCCTTTGGTTCCCGTCTCCTGGCAGCCAGGAGCCTCACACCTGATGCAAATGCGTTTAAGGGGAAACAAATGCACACACCTTGTTGGCACTTCACCCATACTTGAGAGGCAGCTTTTTACTTTTTTCAGTCCGTTTACAAGATATGCATGTGCTGTAAGAATGTCAGATGCATTGGTCTTTCCCTGTATTTACACACAAAAATGTAATTTATATAGTGCTTACTATCCCTGAGGAGGCATTGGCATAATTTAAGAAGAAGCACTTTTTTTTCTCGTAAAGCACTATGGGTAGAGGAAGTTTGCACTGACAAAAGGCAACACTGCTTTATGCACAGCTTTAAAAAATGTGAATCTTCTGCCTCAATCAGGAGGGTTTGTGTGTATACTCGAAATGTGTTCCAATGCACTCATGATAGACCTGCTAAACATATATGTGAGTGCTCAAGATCTGATGTCACTTCTTGTGATGCCACTTCCTGTGATGTCACGCGCCCTGATGTCATGCGCTGTGATGTCACGCTCTGTGATGCCACTTGCATTCTGATTAACTAGTTAGTCCCCCCCACTTATTTTTTCAGTACTTGTGCCCTAAGTGCACAGGTGTGCGGCTTCTGTCCTCACTGGGAACCCAGGGGAAGCTGGACTGGAAAAATATAGCGAGTAGTTCTCGGGTTTCGAGGTTGACAACAGAGCGCCGGGCACACTTAACGGGCTGTTCAGAAAAGGTAAAGTACAAGCTCACTTTACTGTACTGGGCCTTGAAGGTGCCGGTGTGAAACAAATCCGATTTAAAAGCACAGTTAAGAATATTCCCGATCTTAGAATGTGCTGCTTTGTTTGGTCCCTGCCCGGAAAGATGCCTCAGGGTAAGGTAATGTCGCCACCATAGGCGGTTCAGGTACGAGGCCTGAAGTTCTGCAGGCTTCTCACAATGAATGGTTTTGTAAATGTAGGTTGGAAGGGGCAGGAGATATTTATGCATCGGCAAACGAGGAAAAGCAGGTAAACACACAACACATCCTAATCTTCGAACCTCCACTGATCCCCTTGCACGTTCTTTCTCTGCTTGAGTCCTGCTTGAGCGATGGAGTCCTGTCAAAGACGTGCCTAGTGCAGGAATGGGGTATCCCTGGTTTAACGGGGTGTGGGCGAGGAACAATGAAATATCTGCCACCCTTATCCTCCCACCCCTGGAAATAAATGCACAGGTCTATTTGTGGCGTATTCACACATGAACAATGCTACGCCGTGCTGGATTCCCTGCATGCGTAAATATCACAATCTGGTGTTTGCTGATTCCCGCAGTAAGGGTGGAATTCTTCGGTGGTCTCTGTAGACATTTGCTCCAAAGGTAGCAGTCGGTCAATGAGGGTAATCTTCCAACCAGTCAACTGGGGGTTGTCAATCAGAACCATGCTGAGGACAGGGGTGCGAGGCAAGTCCCTGTAGTGCAACCCTCCCCCTTCCGGGGATTCCATGTTCAGCCCAGGGCGGCTGCATTTCTGCATAGTTATAGTTTTGCTGCATTTGTCACACAATTCACCATTTGCTGCATAACCTGCAGATGTGAAAAGAAACTAATTTTGTTTCTAGCTCAAACGGATCAAATATTACTAACATGCTGTGTCACGTGTTGCTGCGCCGTTGCAAACAGGGACTGGTCACCTATGTTGTTTATTGCTATATTGGGAAGTTACACCAGCACTAATGATGTGAGACCTATGGCCTGGCTTTGTAAAAAGTTTAACAATTATACAAGAATGGAGTGTTACTATCACAAAACATGCGGCATTACACCGTATAATTTGCCTTGCTTGACACATGATTTACTCAACACTGCCTCATAATTTGGTCTTCCTCTACCGCGCATTTCCAGTCAGTGGCCCTGCCTAGAGCCCATTCATATGGGATTTTTTGAGGGCCCCAGACCCTCTAATGTGGGGGGCGGCAGCCTTGTTCACTACGCCACGACTAAAGACCGGAACAGTGTGTGTGGAGTCCAGCTCACCCCACATCTAATCCCTCCATCCCCTTTTGAGTATTCTCTGCCCCAGGGCAAAACGTGCTCATTTTCTGGACCTCACTAACTTTATCTGCCCAGCATAGAAAGCACTTAGAAGCAGCATGCATCCGACTTTAAACGCTGCACATACAGAAAAATATCGAACTTCCCTGGCAGGATATGGAGGGCAACCTAGGACGTAATCCGGTTACCCATCGTGCCGCACAATAGCGAGAAGCCTCTCACTCACCCGCCCCCGCCCTTTACTTGGGAATACAAGGCAGCATTGAATGGAAGGGGGTGGATTGTATGCACAAGTGTGAGTGAAGTGAAGTGAAGGGTGTGCACGTGTGACTGACTGAGGCGCTCCTGACTCCCGGTGTATTCCAGGCCTGTTTCCGTGCCTTGGCTCTGCTGGTAGAGAAGGGAACAGGCGAGCGCAGGCTCCACAGCAGGCAGTGGGGCAGATTTACAAGCCCCTTGCGCCACTTTTGCGTCACTTTTCCCATGTTAAAAATGACGCAAAATTGGCGCAACGGGCTTGTAAACACACACACACACCTTCCGGAAGAAGAGGCACGCCACCAAATAAGGCACTTTTTACCAGTCGCGCTTAAATAGCAAATCAGTCATCTGAAACACACTCTGCTCACGTACTGTCAATCAACGTCTGTGCAAAGGATTCAGACACCAGAGAGCAAACACCACAATAACAACAACCACCTGACAATCAGCCCTCAGCTTTTATATCTACAGTACACTGAATATAAAACCGAAACGCACATCACCTAAAGAAAGTTCGTATAAACACGACAAAGGGACCCGCACACCCCATAACACCACCGGTACAGAAAACAGTATACCTAGAAAACTGACACCCCAAACGATCAAGCCCCGCGCCTACAAACAGGATAGGAGGCAACACTATTTGTGACAACCACGGAAGTGTGAGTGGACGCTACTTGCAAGCAGCCACTATGACATTTGAAACGAACGAGGCCACGCAAAAATCACTTACATATAGTGAGGGTCATTGTAAGTATGTAGGTCTGAAGTCGTAGCAGGGTGTGCAGAAGTGCGGATTTACAACACTAGCTACAAAGACCACAGTTTGCTGCACTATTTGCAGATTCCAACAAAAAAAATGTTCTACCTGAAACGGATCACATGTTACTCAAAAATGCCTTTGTAAAGGTGACCTGTTCACCTTTTGATGCTGTGTACTGTAACCGGGTATTAAAATGCCAATACTGACGAGAAAACTGTACCCCCGTAATGTTAATGTGCGCTAAAAGGTACACGAGTGAAATAGTGCCAGGTCGCACCGCATAATTTGCCTCTTCTGGTGGCTAATTTAGTCAGTCCAACCACATGATTCCTGTGGCCCAGCGGATATAACAAGAGACGTCAACAATGAACTACCGCCCCCACTCAAGCACATGCACCGCCTTATTTTAAGGACTTCAAGTGTAAAAGCCCGAGTCATAGTGGACACAAACTCGCAAACGAGTTAGAGTCGCGGTACTCAAATACACAACAATCACTTTAATCGAACAATAAGAAAATATGTGTCGAGCACATACAAACACACACCTTATCACACAGGTCAGAAATGGGCTCAACCCACCACCCAGTCGCACGCCTCGAAACATATCATTATATAACATACCAATCAGAAATAAAACACACACCGCAACTTACATACGTGCGTGTCACTTTAATTATAAAATCATAAAACGTGCATCCAACTCGCCACTTTCATAGTTTAATTGTAGGTCTGAAATGGGGACACACACGACGCAATAATTCAATTGCAATTTGCGTGGATTGTTTTCTCAAAATGCCAGCGGGACACACCAAGACCACCCAAACACTCCACATACATTTGGAAACGGCCCGCCTGCCCTCATGCAGAACCGCCATAAAACCGCAGGGCGATGCCCGGGCGCCCTCGCACCGCGGACAGCGCTGCGAGGCTCGCCGAGAGGCAGCTGCGTGGAATCCACTCGCCTAATTGGAGTTTAGCTGTCTGGAAACCTTCCAGCGCTGGGGAAAAAAAACCTGCCTTAAAATAGAGAAGGGAGGAGTGTGTGCGGGTGACAGAGATGTGAGAAGAAATGTTTCCCAGTGCGGGGGAGGAGAGTGGAGAGTGGGGAGGACTTGCTCTTGCGACAGAGTGCAGCGGGGGGAGGCAGTGGAGGGGAGGGGGGTGTGCTGTGAGACGCCGAGCTTTGCCTAAGCTGCACTTGTCTCTGCTCCCTCCCAGCACTGAGCAGCAGAGACCGTCCCTCGGAGCGGCGCCCGTGATTGACACCCACATTGGACGCCCGAGATGTTTATCAAGTGGTTTATATAGGAGGAGAGAGGCAGAGGGAGGCACTCTGAGGAGCAGCCGTCACCGGCCGGAGACAGGCGCTGCAGTGAGCCGGGGCTCTGCGGCCAGTGACTGACTGCAGGGGGCCACCACCAGAGGTCTCTACAGCCCTCGCACCCCACCTGTGGTGGCACAGGAGTCTGGAGGGAGGCCCACCCTCATACACGCTGGAGCGCTCGGGGGTCCTGAAGCCCACCTCTCCACACTCACAGCCGCGAGCGCCCCGGGCCCCAGAGAGCAGGGGCTCCCTATAGGAACACACCGGGCTCCACCCTGCAGAGGACTCCTATAGCCACCTCCAAATAGCCAGGCCCGCTGCCTTGAGGGGATTCCTACAGGCTGCACGGGAGTGCTGCCGCCCCAGGCCTTGCCCCCTTACACTGCCGGGGTCCATGCCCCAGAAAGCTCCCAGCATGCACTGCCAGGCCGAGCTCAGGCTCCCCTCCTCGGGCCCGATGAAGGCGGCCAGGCGGCGCTACAAGACCTTCATGATCGACGAGATCCTGTCCAAGGAGACGTGCGGCTACTTCGAGAAGCTGTCCCTGTACTCGGTGTGCCCCACCCTGCTGGTGAGGCCCAAGCCCCTGCACTCCTGCACAGGTAAGGGCTGCGGACACCCTCTGCGACGCTCAGGGACGCATGCGCACTAACACACGCGAACCCACATACGCACGGGCAGACACCTCAATCACACACAGACCACTACTCCCTCCCATAGATCACTCGGACACACACGAACATCTACGTCTTCACCCAGGTCACACACACACACACACCTGTCTCCACACAGATCACCCGGGCGCACAGACACCTAATACTTTACAAGGGGTATATGGACAAACATGCCACACACATACCTGCTCACCCACACATCACTCACACACACACCTACTTCTTCACACGGGTCACATGCACACACACACACACACACCTACTCACCTACACAGACATACAGCCGTTCTCTCCCTCACACAGACACATTCACATCTAACTCCTCAGACAGTCCACACACACACACGCACAAACCAGACTAACCCACAATACCACCCAAGCCTACGAACTCCACACGTCATTCCCACACAGAGATCCAAGCAAAGCACTAGTCTATCCTGCACAAGAGTCGCCTCACGCACACAGCACTTAAAAAACACAAGTCATACACGCACCGACACAAGTACACCCTACAGATCACCCACGGTTGAAGACACAACAGCGAACACACAGATCACACATATCCAGACCCCCAAGGAGACACATAAACACAGACACACACATCGAGATCGCGAACAGGTACCCCCCGCCCCCCCCCCACATACATACCGGATCAAATGTGCGCCCCCAGATTAAACCGCAATGCAATGCCCGCCCACACCATGTGTCCTAAATGTTGTAAACTTTGTTCACTTAGATTGAAATAACTCGACTATCACACTTGATAACGATGTGTACAATGAAAGCCCCGGCTGCATACACATGGTATATTTCACCATCGTGTGAGCTGGTGATCCCCGGGGCACTTCTGCAAACAGACACACAGGGCTCGTACACCGGTCCCCACCTCCCGTGACTTTATCTGATAGGTTATGCACACACCAGCCCCGGCTTCTAGCAGCGAGCAGAGCGTGGCCAGGACACGTGTTACATGGCATGTTATGATTCCGGGGCGCCTCGAGTCTGGACCCCAATGACTTCAGGGATGGTGTGCTGGGGCGATGCCGGGGGCGTGAACACGAAGCCCTGGCGGTAGCGGCAGCAGAGTTCACCTACTGTCACATTGTATGCAGGGCGGTCAGAACAAGGATAGTCGCGGCGCTGTGAATATTAAATGGTGTCCAAATAGAAGAAGTGCTTGCCCACCTTTAATTAAACTTCCACGGCGAGGCTTCGAGGCGCTAAGGCATTAGACAAGATGTGACGGATTGAGGGAACGTGAAGCCGAGTTTCTTCGTGACTATTTCAGCAACCTTGCCGCCCGAAGATCAGTGCGAAAAGTGTACAACCTTAGAAGCACCTGTTTATTCAAGAATTACCTTCAATACAGTCCGCGGGAGGTTAGATTTTGCCGTTTGTTAGCAGTGGTAAAACAGGTGTTAGTATCACCCAGTGTTATATTTGTTTATAGCAACAAATTTCCTTTTGCAAACTTTATATGCCGGAATCCTTAGGAGTCACTATTTAATGTAGGGACAAGTGGACTAGTGTGTAATGAGTATTTGTGCAGGTTACCACATTTACAAAAGTACTTAGATGAATTCTTATATACAAAGGTTAAGTTACATACAACCCAATGTCAAAATTCAAAATATATTATATATTATTCACTGTTGAATTGCTGATACATTTCTAGAGTCAATTAATGTGGTTAAAAACACATGGTCACATTAGTTATAAAAACACTTTTGCTAAAAATTCAAGAATCACAAAACTTATGTGCACAAATTATTACACTTAAAACACAAAATGTATTAATGAACAAATTTTCGACGCGGTGTTTCGGTGATCTACAATATCTGCACCTTCTTCAGGACATTGATGTTCAATTTAAAAACACTTCTAAACAAAAGGGTGTATAATAACAATCAGTTAGACAAGGTTCTGGGTTGTAACTTAACCTCTGTATATAAGAATTCATGTAAGTAATTTTGTAAATTTGGTAACCTGCGCAAATACTCATTACACACTAGTCCACCTGTCCCTACATTATATAGTGACTCCTAAGGATTCCGGCCTAAAAAGTTTGGAAAAGGAAATTTGTTGTTTTGAATACTTGTTACCCATTCCTCTTCCAAGTAAAAGGGTATCTCCCTCTACATTTTGTGATATGTGTTTTTATAGTGCACAACACAGATTTATCCAAGCGCTGAGAAACCCGTAGGGCTGCAATCGTGTCCTGTTAGTATTGTGAGCATTACGTCTTGGGAGAAACCTAATTCCATAACTGACTCTAAATACTTTGGGAAAGAGTTGCTAACCCAACCACTCGGACCACTCGGCCAGAAAACACAACATGGCATTCTTTTAAAGCAGGCCCTTGTTGGAGTTAAAATGTCCGAAGTTTATTTGCAATTTAAAGAAGCAAATGGCCCGCTCACGGGCAAAGCAAAGCAATAAAATAGTAATTACAATTTATATCGAAGTTGGAAATAATGCAGCATTAATGATGGTCGAATGTGAAGTCAATCTCTCTGAGAAGTCTTCGGGGGGCCTGCAGCACCATATGTCAGGCTTAACTCGCTAGATGTATTTGTTCTTCGTAGCTGTCCCCTGCGGGGCTTGGGCTGCCAGTGGTATCTGCCTGGGATAATTCATCTTTTTTTTTCATTCTTAGCCAGCCCTGCTGTGGCATCCAAAGGCCTGCTGTTGTCTTCGTTTGAGTTTGAGTTTTGCACCCTTGGCTTGAACTTCTCCCCGCGTCCTGCTTCCACTTCCGGTCGGGCCTCTCTCTCTTGTTGTTGTTCCGCTTCCAACATGTCACCTTCGGTGTGTGCCTCCCGGTGAACCTGGGCCCCTGGTCGGGTTAAACCTTCCACCCCGAAGATCCCTGCGTGGGTAGGCCAGGGCTCCTGGTCGGGTTAGCCGCACTGCCCCTGATGGCCCCTGCGTGGGCAGTTCTGGGCCCCTGGTCGGGTTAACCCCAAGGCCCCTGAAGCCCCCTGCGTGGGCAGTTCAGGGCCCCTGGTTGGGTTAGCCCCACGGCCCCTGAAGCCCCCTGCGTGGGCAGGCCTGGGCCCCTGGCCGGGTTAGCCCTGCGGCCCCTGACGCCCCCTGCGTGGGCAGACCTGAGCCCCTGGTTGGGTTAGCCCGTGGCCCCTGACGGCCCCTGCGTGGGCAGTTCTGGCCCCTGGTTGGGTTAGCCCCACGGCCCCTGACGCCCCCTGCGTGGGCAGGCCTGGGCCCCTGGCCGGGTTAGCCCTGCGGCCCCTGACGCCCCCTGCGTGGGCAGACCTGAGCCCCTGGTTGGGTTAGCCCGCTGCCCTTGACGGCCCCTGCGTGGGCATTTCTGGCCCCTGGTTGGGTTAGCCCCACGGCCCCTGACGCCCCCTGCGTGGGCAGGCCTGGGCCCCTGGTCGGGTTAGCCCCACGGCCCCAGACGGCCCCTGCGTGGGCAGTTCTGGGCCCCTGGTCGGATTAGCTCCGCGGCCCCTGACGCCCCCTGCATGGGCAGGCCTGGGCCCCTGGTCGGGTTAGCCCCGCAGCCCCTGACGCCCCCTGCGTGGGCAGGCCTGGGCCCCTGATCGGGTTAGCCCCGCAGCCCCTGCATGGGCAGGCCTGGGCTTTGCATCGGTCACTCCCCGGTCGGGTTAACCCTTGCGTGAGCAGTCCTTGACTGCTTGGTCTGAATGAGCCTCCGCCCCCCAGGCCCAGGAGTGGACCGGCCTGCTTATAACCGGGGTTTACAGCAACTTTTAGAGCCAGAGGATGAGCTGCACCAGCAGAGTGTACACAAAGGTCTCCACCAGGTTCCACTGCAGACCCCTCTGTAAACAAACACCCCGAGCCGTGAACGGTCCCACTCTCGAGGCCAGCTCACGAACTTACTTTAGCGGACCCTAGTACCACCCCCCACAACATGGACGCTGGCAAAAATGGCGTCACGTGAACGTTAGAAAGACCAGTGCAATATGAACGCTGGATAAACACTATCTCGAAATGTTTGATGGCAAACAGAGTGCAACCTGGTTGCGGGCAAAGATAACCAGCAGGTCCATTGCCAAAAACGGCAATTTCGGTGGAGGAAAAACTAACCAACATGACTATTGGTAAACTAAGAGCAAAACTACAGAAGGGGAGCACTGGGACAATTTGCATCACGTTTTTGCTAAGTAAACTTGTCATTTAGCAGATGTTTTTTCGGTGCCAATGAGCGTGTTGTTGGTTAAGAGGTACTAGAAATTGCATATTTTATTTGACAGGGAAGATAATGAAAGTCCATTTCTCTCCCGCTGAGCGCTCTCTCATGATTTAACACATTTGTCGCATGCCACCTGTCCAACGGAGCCACTTTGGTGCGCCACAGACGTATTTCCAAACTGAATTGTGCCAGAGGAAGGCGTCATTCACGAGGGTGTACCTCAGCTACTCTGAAAGTGGTACTGAGTGGGTGAGTGTTCGCACTCGTCAGCTAATGATGGGCACATTTGTGTTGTGCACATCTAAAAGAGCGTTAACTCACAATGACTGAGGAATCAGTTACACGTCTTGCACCGGCCCAATCAACACACGCACATCACGTGAGCGGTGTCGGAAACAACAGGGGCAGTGCTACATAAACTTTACGCAGGTGGAATAAAAAAGAAAAAAAAAACATACATCAATCTCCATCATGTTTACTGCTTCTATAATGAGGAATGGCCAACCGTAATTGCACGTGGGAAAACAGATGTGCTGGCTTCATGCTATTTTGACTATGGGCATGTAATGGAGAATGGAAAGAAACGTTTCACAGGTTTACGTCTTTTTTGCACATGTGCAAACTTCTTGTAATACTCACCAAGGCGTTATGATTAGCACATATGACAAGAAATGAACCACGTGAACTTTGCTGTTTACGCCACATGAGTTTTCTTCAGCTTAAACATTTAACTCAGGATACAAATACCCAATGCATCCCTTTCCATTGTTTCTGTTTAAATAAAACAAAAGATGAGCAAATCCAATATTCGACTCTCTGGTTCCTAATGACGGGTATATGTTTAAATCTAAATGCATTTGTTCCACAGTTAGTTCTGTGAACAGCAGTGGGGGCGCAGCTTAAGTTGAATCATGGATCCCAATTTCATTGCTAGCAATTACGTACGTAACGTTTGATAGGTAATAGTTACAATTTCTTTATAACAGTTTCAAACTTTCTTTAATTTGCCGTGTTGCCAAACCCTTATGCTATGTGGACGGGGCTAACAGTGTTATTTCCGTTTTCGAATAAGAAGCAGCATAAATTGGACAGCATGCCTTTCCCCTGCTGTTTGTTTGCGCCCCTGTAGCTTTACCTCGAACAGCCCCCAATGTTCCCCTCTAGTCGCACGGATAAAAGACCGAGCGACACTCGTCAGGCGGAAACTTCCAACACCAATGTCACAAAGACGAGACATACGTGCCTTCTGGTGACCTGCCGACAGAGGGCGCTCCTCTCGCGCTCCAAGTCTTCTGTTGGATCTGCAGAGAGCAGCGTGCGATCAAACCGAGGTTCCTAGAAGTACCCGGACGGTCTCGCTCGGTTGCTGGGCCTAGTTCATACACTGTCGGCATTATTCGAATATCTGTTTTTCCGTTTGACAATTTATCCTGACCAAATACATTATGAAGGGCCTTAAAGTGTATTCACTCAGTTTCACAGCGCATTTCCGATCGCAGAGTGCTCTTGTTAACCGTATAGGATTGTGTGATTGTTTTAAGTGATAATAAAATACACAATTCTTAAAGTTTTACAAAATGTTCTGGATTTAATTTTGTTACTGGCACTTTGCAAAGAATTCCAACAGTTTTCCCCAATCCAAGAAACTGTTTTAACACACCGAATAGTGTCATATTCTGGCTAAAGTGCCGACCGTGGGCCCAGGAGACTCGAGTTGTATTCCCGGCTGCTGCACTGGAAAACGCTATTGACCCTGAGCGAAACAGTTTCTCTCTCAGGTACCTGTTGAATTAGCTGATGAATCTGAGGCCGCTCACCTGATCTAGCACTAAGAGTTCCAGCAAAGTATACAAAGGCCTTTAGAACTCACCAGAAAATAGGCTGCGAGTGTTTATCAACAACACCAAACTACTCGACACATAAACACGCTGGCGAAACAGCCGCATTTCTTATGTGAGAATTTCCGTAAATTCAGCTTCTGGTTGGTCATTAATTCGACAGTGAAACACAATCTTTAGAATTCGCAGGTGGCCTGTGCAATGCTACATTTTTCATTACTTTTTTTCTAAAACATAACAAGCTTGCATGCTCTGTGAGAAAAACGTCTTGAAACATTTGTTTTATTGAAAAAAAAATCTCAACAAAAACGTACTTTTTGCAGGTAAAAAGTCTAGTCATTTTTCACACCAAAATGTTTTATGGATTCATTTTTGATTGCTGACAAATCTCTGTGTTGTTTATAAAATTGCAAAATTGATAAGTTTTTTAAAGGCTTTTCAACATTTTAAATGTATGAGCCTGACTACAAAGGGGCTCGCACTCGGGCGAATCTCTGCAATGAGAAGTCTTACTACGGAGACCCCCCCCCCCCCCACTGCGGGGCCTCCCCCACAAGTGCGAGGCCCCTTGTGAACCAGGTCCTATATTTCGGCAGCCCTCCCCGGGTAGATGAGAGGTGGCCACTGTTCTCTGCTATCACAGTTCTCCAGTCTAAACGTCGCCCAGTTCGCAAAGAGTTTGCTAGGAGCAGGTGGGACTTACTCCTGTAGTACTCACAGCCAAGACACAAGAATGTGTGCCACCAGAGTGAATCATCTTTTTGCAATTTGGACACAGAAACGAGGGGTGTTGTGTGCCTTAATATAAACTTACAATCGTAAGGCAAACCGGTGCTTGGAATCACAACTTATCATGGAGCGAAAGCACATTTCCACACCACACACCCAAACTGAAAGTATGCCGCGTTGGAACACCACATTATGGGGCAAGATTGGCTGAATTCTGTAGTAAGAAACCGCACACGATGTGGTATATGCGGCATTTTTTGTGCAAGTATTATTTTGGTATTTATGCAACACATGCTGCAAACGCCAGTGGCCGTGACCATAACCGACCGTGGCAATTCAACAGAAAGACACCAACCTCCCTTTGGTACCAGGCAGGCCCAGAGCTGAACTTTCCTAAATGAAGCTATAAACCCCCGAGTGATGGAGGCCGAGCGAGACACCCGTTGACTGTAAATCCTGGCAAGCAAGGATACTTCAGAAACACAGTTTACATTCAATTTGAGCATATTCTATTCTATTGATTACTCCAAGGAAGAAGGTAAACCCTTCTTTTTACGGAAGAATACAGGGCTCCGTTATGCGCCCTGATTGTAAATCCGACATCGTGTGTACTGTTTAAAAGATCATCACCTCTGTCTGTATGCACCACCATATAACCCAATATTTGTTGTTCGGTCACTTTTTTAAATTAAAGAAAAAACTTAATGTAGAGTCTACCCTTGTCTCAGTTTCAAAGGAATGGTTTGTGAAGTAAAACACTCCAGCAACTTTGGCATCATTCAGTTTTAAACACGATCGTCCGCGTACGAAGTGTTAGTTAGTTAGTTAGTTTTTATTGTTTGATTAATTAAAACCTTACAATATATATGCTCTAATTCTTGATTATAAAATCAGTTCTATAAAAATTATAAACTTAATGTTTGTTACGCTATTTACATTTTATGTACTTCCTAGATTACATTCTTTCAATTTTTGATGTTCTAACTTAATTCTCAATTGCATTAGAAACCTTACAAAAGCCGAGCTTAAAATTATATCGTCCGTATGGAGGCATCTTATCAGTGCTTATTTGCAACTCCTTATTCCACGAACATTAAAATGTCTCTTTAGAATAGATATTCTTTCAACTTTCAGTTCTGGACAAACACACAGGAGGTGCACTATATTCTCTTCACCAAGTTTGCATCGATTACAAGTCATTGGTCCCTCTGTTCTCAACCATGGCATTAGATGACATGTGCCCGGAAATGCTCTAAAGCGAGCTTTTATAAAAATGTGTTTGAATTTCTCAGACCAAGGAATTTCGAAGTACGGTTGCACTTGTACCTTGGTATAACCATTCATGAGAGGCCATGCATGTTTTCTTTTTGAGAAGGTATCTTTATCCAGGAGTAGTGATACATGCTTAGTTGTACTATTAATGACTTTTTTAAAAGAGTTCAAGGTAATTGGCATTTCCCAGACTGAGTTTACTGAATATTCCTCTAATGATGTAAATAGATATTTCCACGCCTGGGCATTCGAATTTAAGTTTATTGCCTGCCGCAATAGTTTGGACAATTGATTTACAGTATCCGTACGAAGTGCTTGCTGCACTAATGCACTAATGTCAAACGGTACTGGCTGAAATCTCTTTTCTGGGGTAGGTGGTGTGCCTTGAGTGTGGTGAGCCAAAAGGCCCCAAATGCAGACGCTGCTGCAGCCTTCGCTTTGTCTGGAGTTGTCGCTGGAACAAGGGATTTCTAGACGGTGGCATGTATGTATGTATGTATGTATGTGTGTTCTTATATAGCGCTCAACTTACCCAAGGGCATCTCGGCGCTTGCATTGGGAACCCAGCCTGGCTTTTCCCTGTGAGATAACCCACACTGGGCATCCCCAAGGTGAAAGCCAGGCATCCCGCCGCGGGGGGCCGTTGTGGAGATTAAGCAAGCTTAATGCCCAGAGTTGCAGAGTGCGAACCCGTGATTAGAGTGGGCACCGAAGCGAGAATTATCGTGTCCGTGGACAATTGGGCTCAAGACTCTGCCGCGTTGGGAATTGAACCCTTGTCCTGGGTCTGACCTCTGCTTCAGGGTATGTCTCCTCTAACCAGTGAGCCACACTTCCCCACTAGAAGGTCACATACCCAGGCCCCTTTCTGTGGAGTGGCTCCCACCTCTGAAATAGGGCAGAGTTACTTTATACTCCTGTGCCTCTGTGAGTCGTCACTTTTCTAACCGCCCCGGGTGTGGAGAGGTGCATTGACTTCCCCCGGAACTTTGGTCAAGTTCAGAAGCTAAAATGCATCTTGTCTCTCTTTTCTGAAGGCTTTACACTGGCTACACATTACAGGATTCTGAAAAATCCTCTGGATGGCCCACTGGCTACAGCAACCTTGGCGCCACTTTAAGGGCGCTCTTTAGATGCCATCAGTGTAAGAACACCGGTGGGCTTCTTGGGAGCTAAGAAGGTTAAGATAATCAGTGTGGAGATTGGAAGGTTTTTAAATTCCTCCTAAAAAGTAAATAGTAAACAATGATTCTATTCGGGTCAACAAGACCATGGGCATGTTGTGGAGGGACAAGAAATGGCTGCTGCATTCTTGTGTATTTCACTGAACAACTATGCACGCCACCACATTGACATGGGCAATTTGGGTCTACCTGACATTTGTGTAACTTCCTTTGCAGAAATTATGCGAAAGACCCCCCAAAATCACGCAAAAATAGGCATTACGTTGCAACATGGTGGTCTAGCAGTATGTGCTATTTTTAGCACACATGCTTCTATCGTCCATTGTTGATAACAACTTGTATTTCACCTGAACAAAAACATGAAATCACACTTTATGTGAACAACAGCTACTCTTTTCTTTTGATTTGTTTTGTTCCTATGCTCCCAGGATAGGAATTTTACTCAAATGACATATTAATTATGCGACATGGCATAAAGGCATAATCGCTTTGAAATGACGGTAGAAGCATTTGACATTAAATCACTCAAAAATATACTTCAGTGTTTGACTGCTGCAAAATCCATTTCCTGGATGGTGATTCAGTACTGATTTTCCAAGTTGTGGAGATGCAACTTTCACATACAGAAGACCAGATGGAAGTTAATGTCAAATATGCAGAAAAGTGGGAATCAGTGCCAAAGATTTGTTGCAGACATTTTGTTACTAAGAGAATTTCTTGAATTTTTCGATCCTCATTTTATTTAATCTTAGAATGTGGCCATTTTTAAACTATTACCCTAGTTTTCATAAATCTTTATTTCGGCACATTGTGGCCATACAAGATGCATAAAAACAACACGCCATAGCACATATATAAAAGAAGATTAGATGATTTGCATGCAGGTGGATGGGGTTTTAGGGAAAATACAATAAAATTCATAAATTAGATAAGAAGGCAAAATCTAAAAACATTTTTATATAATTAGTTTATTCAGTTCCAGTAATTGGTATCGTAGGAGCAATTCATTATTATACAAGCATTTGATGAATCAGAGGAAGCACGTCAAATATAAATACATGAATACAAGCCTAAACAACTATAAGTCCAGACCCAGTTTCTTGCGTACAAAGCTTGCTGCCAAAAGGAATCTACTGATACAAAAGACAACTACTTGTCTGGTGTCAGTTTTGATAATCCTATATGCTTCTTTGTACGAGCGTACACCTATGACATTACACAGTGGCTTAATCTACCGTTTCCTGGCTGATACGTACGCTGCGCAAAAGAAGAGAATATGAATATCGTCTTTTTTGGTACTAATCTGACAACACATGCATGACTCACTATTTATTGGTTCCACTGACTTAACCCATCTTGCTAGGGTTACATTAATTTTCAGCATTCATACCTAAATTTCAAATAAAGGCTTTAGGCCAAAGGTGGTCTGACCTCATCTAAGAAATCCTCAAAGTATGGAAAATCCTTGTAAGCCAAAAAAAGGTTTGTAATAGAACCACTTGCATGACTTTTGGAGAGGTTGCATGTTATATAAGCCCAAAATTCAATTTTTACCAGACATGAGGGCTCTTCCCAAAAATGTGACAGCCCAATTCTACAAAGCCATGTTCGCACATGTTTCAACCATGCATTGGAATTATGCAAATCCAAACTTATTATTTCTGAAAGACCATCTCTGTAATCTCCGAGCTCTGGTGTACACCAGATTCTCACCCAATATGAAAGTGGGCGTAGGATTGCATAATGGTCTGTGCGTTTCATGTTTAGGTCAAGCATTAGAGGTAGAAGTGGGGTGCGTTTAGGTAGTCTTAAAAGACTTCTTTAAAAATTATTTTCGCTTTTCTGAAAAAGATTTCCAGCTGTTTGGCCCCAAATTTCTGCGCCACGCTCCAGCTGCAGACTGGGCCTTAAACTTGAACACTTCTAGTGTCGGAGATACAGATTTACTGAGACTCGCCCCATGTTTTTTTAAAATAGGTAAAGGGCTCTGAGTCAAAAGTGTTTTACTCTTCTCTGCTTGGGTTTTCCATGAATTCTTTGAATCAAGAGAAACACCCAAGTAGGTAAAATTTGACACTATTTCCAATTTCTGGTTGTTTAAAAAGAAATTCCCCTTAAAAGTTTTGTGCAGGTTTAAGGCCATACATTTAGTTTTTTCGTATTTATCTCCAGGCCTTTTTTATTGCAGTATTGTTGGAATGAGTTTAAAAGGGCTTGCAGACCTTTGGGTGTTTGTGAAATTAGGATTTTTTCGTCCGCAAATAAGAGTGCAGGGACCCTTTCACCGTTCAGCTTGGGTGAATCATTGTTGCACTCTTCTAGATGAGCTGGGATGTTGTTAACAAACAGTGAAAAGAGCGTGGGAGCAAACACGCACCCTTGGCGGACTCCACGCATTATTGGAACAGGTTTTGACAATTCTCCATTTGGCCCCCAACGCACTCTTGCATAATTCTTTTCATGAAGTCTTATGATCTATTGGAGTAAGCAGACGGGCAGCTCCTGCAAATACAGACAATCCCATAAACGATCACGCAAAACTAAATCAAAAGCAGCCCTTAGGTCAACAAATGACATATAAATATGCCCTCCCCATAAAAAAACATACTTCCAACAAAGGCAACAAAATCTAAAAACTTGGTCAATCGTGCTTATACCACTCCTGAACCCAGCTTGGAACTTTGTAAGTATGGCATTCTCGTCCATCCAAGAATTCATACGTCATAAAATATGCCTGGCAAATATCTTTTGTAAAATATCCAATAAACTGATCGGACGATAGTTTGACGGGTCATTACTATCACCCTTTTTAAAAATTGAAATGATTTCCGCACCCCTCCAGCTGTCAGGTAAACCTGCACCAGTAACTAGAATATTAAAAAGCCGATTAATATAAGGTGCCCGGACAGTAATCTCACCCGTGTTGATAAATGTACATCGGGTATGGGTCTTGCTCATAAACAAATATTCAAAACTTCCTCTCAGTAAGAAACTTCTCTTGGCATCCTTCACAGCAACTCCCACTTCGGTGCTGAGGAATGTTTTGCCTACTGCGCAGCTACACTTTGGAATGACTGCCCCATATAATATTAAGAAAGATTTCTAGAGAGAGAGTACCCCACTATCACCAGGGAACAGGGTACAGTGACAATCAGTCAGAGGGAGATCCCTGGGTGCACACTTTAGTATGGGCTTATTCTAATACCATACCTAACTAACCAGGCATTCAACCGTCAGATTTAGGGAACTTCACAAAAAGAATTTTAAATTACAGATGTGCATGTAACGAAATAAAATGCACTGTTGGGTGAGAACAAAGACTTCTCTTCAACAACCAACTGATAGTCTGGGATTTCCTTCAGCCTAGTGCTTCCATAGCTCTATATTTGAGCATAATAAAACGCATAACACAACATAATGTGACATAGCACAACACATACAATTAAACAATCCACAATGGCACATAATGTAGCATATCAGACTCCATAATATGATAAATCTCCACATACTATACCATAACTTACAACATAAGAAATAATGGAACATGCAATACTACACATTTTAGACACTTGCATTGGCCAGACCTTCTCCCAAGCCATTCTCCAAATAACTCCCTGCCTTTTGAGAAATATTTTAATTTCCCTGTTGCAGCTTCTTTACTGCCACCCATTTTAAGTATTCAGCTATGATTTACCTAATACTTTGATATTTGTTTCCGATCCTTGGTACATGGTGCTGGTTTGGGGTTATGGAGCAGTCAAACCTTTGAAGAGTTTGAGGCCACTGATTGGCTGGTGACTCCCTGCCTAATCTGTTCCATCTCGAGGCCCGATGCCATGCTCAGCAGCACAGTGCCCAACATAGACCCGAGAGTGCCAGCTCCATATCAGAGCAGCTTTGGCTATGAGAATAATTCTCATGAGCTTCCCTGGAGCCCTGGCAATGGGCAGGCTCTCGCGGACTGGAGCTGCCACCTCCTGCCAGAGAAGCTCTGAAGAGGAGCAGGCAGGGCACCGAACAAAGCCGGTCCCCAGGAATGCGATCTGCACCTCCAGTCGTAGGCAATTAGGAGATAGCGCAATTTGCCAAAAGGCCTGGTCTACTGTGAAAAAACGAACTGAGGGGCATATTACCAAGCAATAGCGATAATTATCGCTATTGCTTGGTTAGAGACAATAAATTACCGCTGAGCTGCGGCGATTTTTATCGCAGATAAACCTTGGTATTACCAAGGTTTATCGCAAATGCGATAAAAATGGGCCGCAATGCATGAATATCGCTGAAAAGTCAGAGATATTCATGCATTACCAAGCTAATGCTCTTAGCCATGTTATCCACCTCCCATGGATAACATGGCTAAGAACTGCTCAGGGCAGGTGTTAGCTTTTGGAGATTTTCTCGCTTAGCGGGAATATCTCCATAAGTTGGTAATAGGAGATAGCGATGTTAGTGACTGTTTCCAGTCGCTAACATCTTGGCACGCCCACTTTGCATGTCACTAGTGATAAATATCACTGACATGTAAAGTGGGGCCCAAGATGGTCGCTATCTCCTACTAGCTGTCGCTAACTTGTGTTAGCGACAGCTAGGTAATAAGGAGATAATTTTATCTCTGCTTTCTTGGCTTTTAAAGCCAAAAAAGCGGAGATAAACCAAATTGATAATATGCCCCTGAGATTTTGATCTACAATAACAAAAAGTGGAAATTATCCAAAGTGCTCAACATGTGCCTGGATTGCCACGAAGGCAAACCTTTCTTTACGTGTTATTTTAAGAATTGTACTAAACTCAGTAGGTGCACATGCACCCTAAGTTGCTGAGCATACTTGAAGGGGGTGGGGCCCTTACACGTGGGGGGCCCTTACACGCAGGATCCAAGGTGATGCAGGCACGTTTCATTATAGAAAACTGTTTTTGATCAGCCTGAATCTTCCCAAGTATTGATCTCACTGCATCAACAGACAATATGGTTACAGCAGAGGAAAAGTCTCGATGAGGAAGCTGTGTACCTTTATTTTTCCATTTGCATGTGGAGTACAATAATGAATTACAAACAATGAAGAGGATTAGGATGAACAGAGGAATAAAAAGGTAACCAATAGATAATGCATTTGAATAGGTTTAAGTAGCACGCCGGTAAAGTTCCCCATAGTCTAGCATTGACTGCCCCACTGCCAATAAAGAAGAAAGAAAAGCATACAATTGGACACCACCTGCTTGGCCCTTTTCCACTGTGTTCAGGACCCACCTATCCTACCTGGAATCCAGCATAACTTGATTTGTCAGTGTTTGGGATCCACCTTATGTGACTTAGGCTATATTTAATTCATTCGTTGTTTTTGCCTTCATCTCTAATATTGAGGGGTTGTTCGATGCATTTGTTTGTCCTTACAAAAACAAGCATTGGTCAAGCCAATAAGTAAGCCGTTAGGTCTCAACTTTAACACCAATTGGCTCTTCCAATGCCATTTGGTGGTACTTTACAGCATTAGCAAAATGCTGAGAAGTACAGCCAAAATAGAAAAAAGACACAATGGTGTGGCCAGGGCAGCCACGTCATTTTGTAGGTGTGTTCATGCATGGTTATGCATGCATGGCTATACAAATGTTGCAGGGGCCATTTTTAATCTACCAATCCAATAAAATAAACTAAAAGATAGTATCACAAAAGTGCATTTTTTTTTAAGGTGGACAGTCAGGCATCAATTCGCTGCCTGATTCTTCCCATACCCGCTCAAGTAAAAAAACACTGTGGATGTAGGGACAACAGAGGAGCGGTGGGGGAAGCAACGGTAGTGGTGGGGAAAGGAAAATGCAGCACATGAGTGAGAACAACAAGGGGCTTGGTAGAAGCACACTTGCACAAAAACAACACAGAGAGCAGGGGAATCTGGGAATTTGGCAGCAGAAAAGCATGAGAGAGAGAGATCTTGTAACATGAGTGAGGAAGACAGCAACTTAGAGCGTGGCATGACAGGTGTTTGGTGGGAGGGAAAAAGCATATGAGGGAGAGAGCTGGAAAACACATGCACTTTCATGGAGAGCTTAAGTAAAAAGAAAAAAGTAGTTATCTAAAAGTGAGAAGTGGATGACAGAAGTCAGCCTATTAGAGAGATGGCAAAGAGGCTTTGTTCCAGGGGAAGGACAAATATGATGCACAAGCTGGGTCAAAGAAATCTATTGCATAAGAAGCAGGCAAATGAGAGTGGCAAATCAGACAACTAAATGGTGTGTAATGGGCAGACATTAAGCACCTGTAAGTTCATGTAAAGCCCACAATAGGTTTGTTGCAACCAGACAGCTTGTGCGGTCTACGAGGCTAGATGTAAAAATCTTTTATAGCTCTTGAATCATGGCATCAGGGCACACAAGAACAGTGACCGTGTTCTTTTAAGAAGCTAGACAAATGACTCCAAACACACATTTTTATCAACCAGGCAATTATCAGATTGCTGTAACTCGTACATTTGTTGTCACTCTCTCCACTGGAGCACCAGGTCAAATCGGCAGAGGCAAGAGATAAAATGGGTCGCTTTCGATTCTTGTGGTTCTGATTGTGTTTGCAGTTTTAATTAGGGTTGTCTTTCTTTACACCAATCCTCACCAAATAATTATATGTAAGGCGAAATCTTTCAAATGTGCCCAATATTTCAAGTAACATTCGGAGCAGGAAAGGTCTCTTGAAAGAAAAGTCCCAAAAATATGTTTTATGTTCCCGTTTTTCACTCTAAATCCAGTTTATAAAAGCAAACCATCAGCAAGAGAGGCAAACATGTGGCGGCCAAATCAACGGCTAGCCAATTCTTTTTCCCAAAACATGTTCTTCAATTTTACTTTTTATTTTCTTGCAGTAAATTATTTAACTTTTCAAACACTGCAATAATAAACACTTTTCCTATTTAATCATTTGTGGAAAGATATTTGCCAAACCCCATTTGTTTCACAGTTACTCGTGAAGTGACTGAGGAAGCTTTAGTCCTCCTCCAAAGAGCCCTGTACCCTTGACAGGCCTTTGACCGCCCAACTCCCAACCCAGACCCACCTCCTGCTTGAAGACCACTCTTCAGGGGCGGCTCTAAACTCATGGCGGCCCTGGGCAGGGAGCGTAGGTAGGGGGCCCCGGAAGAAGGGGTCCGGGCGGGGCGGAGCGCGGAGGCCAGTGAAGGGGGGCGGGGGGGGGGGGGGGGGAGGCGGGGTCAGGGTGTTTGGAAGTGGAACAGAGCTGGAGGCTGCCAAATCAATGCCAGGGCCCACCACGCAAATATGTATCCATCCTCAGAGGATTATTATATTAAGGATATATATTGGCGTGGTGGCCCCTGGGGTTTGGTGGCCCTGTGCAGGTGCACAGCTTGCACATGCTTAAGGCCACCCTGCACTCTTCTACACGGAGCTAGCAGAAAACATGCGTCTACCATAATGATGGAACGCGTTGCTTCTTCATTCAGCAGATAGTTAATGAATATGTATACATTTATCTTTATTTAACCCCTTCGACGCTGATGACGAGCTGGGCTCGTCATCGCGTAGCCTCCTCGCACGCTGTCGTCATCGCGTAGCCTCCTCGCACGCTGATGACGAGCCCAGCTCGTCACGCAAAGTGCGTTTTTAAAAAACCCAGCGTGCGAGCGGAATTCCGCTAGCGCGCATGCGGTTAATACTATTGTCCAACTTAAAAATTACCACTTTTTTGACCTTAGGAGACCGAATATGGGATCAAGTATGCTCTCCTTTTCTTTTTCTTTTGGTCTGAGGGCTCTTTAAAGTATAAATACTTTATCATTGAAAGAAGTAAATGGCATAACATGTAGGATTAAGAACACACGTTTAAACATAATGATGTATACATTAAGACAAAATAACAATGATGTAGAAATACTCACTAGCTATACATTTGTGCAGTCCCAGAAAATGCGCATATGCACATATATTCTCTCACAAACTCTACTTTAACAACATTCCAGTTATTCATCTTTATCATTACTTTTATTGCTGTTGTGTCTTTATTACTAATTATTATTGTCAATGTTTTAAATAAAACATATAATTATACATAAACTATATAGAATTTTGCCTACGTGAATCAGCATTATTTGTCATATCACAACTTTAACATCCATGATTCCTTATTAGTTTTTCCCTTTAAAGAGCATGGTGTTCCACATCTATATCCATAGCTGTCTCTCTCTAATTTAAAACTGAAAAAACACAAATTCACCAATTAAACACTGACATTTGGCAGTTATGTTTTACTGAGCTAAGTAAAACTTGTGTCACTTTACATTGCAGATGTCGTTAGTGATGTAAAAATTGAACTCATAGTGATGTAATATGTGAGCTCATAGTGATGTAATATGTGAGGTCATGAGCAGTGCATCATAGGGGTGTAGATTATATGTAGGTCAGTTACATATAACTGATGAATTTGAGTGTTTTTTTGGTTTCTAAATGTTCATTAAAAAAATATATATATATATTAGGAGATCTATAAATAACTCCACTTTAACCTTTGTTTTTTCCAGTGAATTTCTATGTTTTTTTTAACGTTAAGTGACATCCTATAACCATACGTCTGCAGCTAAACACTCCACAGGCGGCCATCCTCCACCCGTCTGTGCATGTTTTTTGGCCTTCTGTGAAATGGGGTTGGCAGCAGGTCTTGCTCCCAACCGCTAGCGGGGAGCCAACACTCAGAGAGTGGCCAACATGCCACAGGTCCCTGACTCACATTTCATTAAAAAAAAATCTTTTTCAGTACCAGTTGACTCCTGTGGAAGCACAGTGGCCGGCGATGCCTCCCCCAAGAGTCCCACTAGACTGGACAACACAGGGAACCGCTTTGGGTCACATAAGACTCCTGCGGGGCTGTCAAAGACACCTGCAAGAGTACCTTAGGACTAGTGCCCAGAAAAATTGTATGTTTTAATTTTAGTGAATTTAGTGCCAGGTATTGGTCCCTCTAAGACCCCCCCCCCCCATCTTCACAAAGGTAAAGGGTCAGGCATTTCCCTTTTTCCCTTTTTCCCAGCCCCTGCTTGATAAGTAATCCTGAAGCTTTCTAGGGAGGAGCTGAGGTGGATTTCTCTTTTGGAAAGTTTTGTGAAGATCCGTCAAACAGTGCCAAAGCTAGTAGTAAAAGAAACCCTCTTATGTTTTCAGAGGGCATTGCAGCAAATTTCAGCACATCCCATGTCATTTCTATGAATCTTGATAAGAAATATATAGCTACCCCAGTCAAGTATTTTGTTCCTATTTTTGCAGTTGAAAGCCATAGAAAAATGCACAAAAGCACTGTACAACGATCCTCACTCCCAAGCTTTGCACATCTCATCAGTAGTGCTTATGCCTCGTCATTGTGCAATGTAGAAATCTAAGCACATAACCCAGTTTGAGCCCTGAGCAGGATTCCATAACTCTCAATCTGCTTCTGCAGACTGATCAACAAGATGTCAGAAACAAATTTCATGCAGGGAGCAAGCATTGATAAAAACGATAATCTGAATCATGTTTAAATTATCATTTTTGGGGAAGCACCGTATAGCATCCTTCCATATTCAAGAAACATTGCTAACTTAATTTACTGCCCTAAGCAATAATGCTATCACCCAAGCAATAGGCTTCGACAAATCTAAAACAAAATCTATCTATCTATCTATCTATCTATCTATCTATCTATCTATCTATCTATCTATCTATCTATCTATCTATCTATCTATCTATCTATCTATCTATCTATCTATCTATCTATCTATCTATCTATCTATCTATCTATCTATCTATCTATCTATCGATCGATCGATCTATCTATCTATCTGTCTGTCTGTCTATCTGTCTGTCTGTCTATCTGTCTATCTGTCTGTCTGTCTGTCTGTCTGTCTGTCTGTCGGTCTGTCTGTCTGTCTATCTATCTGTCTGTCTATCTATCTGTCTATCTGTCTATCTATCTATCTATCTATCTATCTATCTATCTATCTATCTATCTATCTATCTATTTTTAGGTTGCAACTTAAAAAAACTACTAAATCAATTTAAGTATTTTTTGCCACTGTGAAATGCAGCCAACCACACTTTTATTCTGGGAGAAATTTCTCACATAATAACCTTTTCTCTTTTTAGAAAACTCAGTCTCGCTTCCGTCACGGCCATAGAAAGTGTTGATAAGTACACAAGAACGGTGAACATTGCAGGCAAAAATAATTCTTCGCCCACCCCTTCAAAACACTCAAATATCAAAATGTGAATATTAAGAAGGAACGTGGCCATTTTTTCCATGCTCTCATACTTCGCCCAAGATGCATTTGAAACCCACTGTGGTTCAAATTAATTGTAGGGCGTCCATATACTGTAATCATTAGACCCAACAAAAGTTATTTTGTATAAATGGGCCTTATTTATGAAGGACTTGCGCCGCCAGTGCGTCACTTTTTCCCATGTTAAAAGTGACGCACCGGTGGCGCAAGTCCTTCATAAATAAGGCCCAATGCATACTTAGTAGAACTGCCAGTTTAGTGCTCCGAATTCCCAGACTCGCAAGAGCACTTGTCAACATTTCTAAGAAACGCATTTACTTGGAAGAAGCCCTCGATAATTGGAAAGCCACTGCTAGGTGACTAGAAGTTAACGCCCAACTCTATCCACAATTTCTGGGCCCACGAAAACCTGTTCAATTTTTCGACTTGTTTTCCTTTCCTTGTTGATACTGAGATTGCGGGCGGCAAGTCCAGATTCCCAAACCTCAGATTGGTTTATGTTGGCAAAAGGATAATCAAGTGAAGTAGATTTAACTATGAACAAGCAGTGTACGTTGGTATTCTTTGGCAAATTTTTAAACTTCAATAAAGAGCTTTGCAAATTGAAGAAGTTTTATGCTGTGGCACACTTGCTTGTAAATCTTGACTTCTTCAACAATTGAAATAATACAAATACATGTGAGTGTAACATTTTAGATAAGTTTTCCATTGTGCATGGAAAAACTCTGTCAGTGGTAAACTTGCAGAGAAAACGTTTGCATACAATTTTCCTCTGGGTTGGGCTGAATTAGAGGGAACATGGCCTCACAATATGACCAACATTTCAAGCAAAGAGCAGAAAAAGTCTGCAAATGCGAAATTAAGCTAGACAGATTGTCTAAATTCACAGAGGATAAACATTCGTAAACTTCGCAAAATATTGAATGCAGAATAAAATAATTTGCACACCCTTGTTTTGAATCAGGACGAAGAATAATTATACAATAGCATCATATATAAAGATGTCTTCATTTACCTCACTGCCTTTTAGCACCCATATTACACACATTATGTTCCAGTATCATGGAAGGTTACCTGAAAATAATGTCAATTTTTGAAAACATAATTCTGCAAACAGATCTCGGGTCCAGGTAAATGAAACTGCAGTTTTACTTCATGGAAGGTCTCGATAACAGCTGCTGGCAAAGAGAGGATTTTCTGAGGACTGAAACAAATTCCAGCCATAGTTTTGGAAAATAAAACACAATTCATTCCAGATGGCAGATGTTCAGGGCTTCCGCCTGGTTGGCTGCTCGGCAGTGCTCACAGATGTGCTGACAGCTTCTGGCCACACTCGGGTGTTAGTGTCAGATATACATCAGTATTCGCAGATTAACGGGAAAAGAGGGATTCTGCACGTGTCCGATGACTCCCCAGACTAATTAATACTGTTGTAAAAATATCGCTCGAATAGCAGGAATATTGCGCAATGGAATGCTTTGGATTAATCGAGACCCGTTCGTGACTATGCAAGCTCAAAGAGGTGCAAAACATCTGCTTTTGGCGAGGAAAGGCTTCTCCTCTAAAGTTTTGAACGTGGCCAAAACATTTCCTACAAGAGATTGGTATTGTAAATGTTTGTGAAGAACCCAAAACTGAATTTCACAGAATTTCTTAATTATGTGCGTGAACTTCAGACACCACACACCCAGAAAAGTGGGTGCCAGCTTAGCTCTCCTTGATAAAGCTCCTGCTGTCAGTGCTCAAACCACTGATCTATCTTACCAGGCTGGATTGTGGTGGCCATGGCAGTGTTAAAGATGCAAACCTGCGCAAAATATATTTCACCAAATGTGTTTTCCTGCGCAAAATATTAGCTATTTGACCAAATGTATTTTCCTATGCAAAATATTAGTGCTAGAAATTCGCCTCAAAGTATTAAATGCCCTGGTACCCTGTGAGTAGGGTTACCCTTGTTTTTCTTAAATCAAAGCAGTGCAAAGCGCAGATTTGCATTATTCTGTGTCATGGGCAGATCCATGGGAGTTGCATTGCGTGTTCCCATTCAACCACCCATAGTTTCTGATACAAACCACATCAATCAATCAATCAATCAAAAAGCTTTATTCAAACATGATTATGACAGTCATAAAAGCACAAAAAATATGCAATTAGAATGAAATTAAAATTATTGAAATTCATGATTTAATACAGCACTAAAATTCCAAGTTTGCAAAACATTAAAATTTACACTTTATAAAATAAGTACACATATCAGATCCCACTTCCCCTCGTTAAAAATGGCCTACAGAGCCTCAAATATCATACTTTTCCTTTGCTGAAGGACCTTTTTAAAAAATGTTGATACCCTCCAAGCCACATGTTCGTTCTTTAACCTCATCGACGCTCATGACGAGCTCAGCTCGTCATGAGCCACGGTTCTCGTGTGCTCATGACGAGCTGAGCTCGTCATGACCGTTGGAACGCTCGCATGCGGGGCTAATTCCCCTGCTGTGCGAGCGTTCTATAGGAACAGGTGTGATCATGACGAGCTCAGCTCGTCATGAGCACATGAGCACCGTGGCTCATGATGAGCTGAGCTCGTCATGAGCACGGGGGCGCTGTGCGCGCCCCCCTTCCCCCCAGCACAGCGGGGGAATCAGCCCTACATGCAAGGGGCTAATAGTTGTAGGCGAATAAGCGCTGCAGGCATTGCCTAAGGCCTTGCTGTCTTAAAAGAGGCAGTAGCCAGATTTTCCTAAACTCTGAAAACAGCTTACAAGAAAGAGTTAGGTGAAAAGTAGACTGCTCGGAGTAGGTGTCACAGTGGCAAGGAGTCTTGACCAATCATTCATTTTGGGTATAGTCACTAGTCTGTGAATGGTACCCAATCTGCATCTTATCACTAGCAATCTATCAAAGCCACTTGTTACAAAATGTAGATAAGGATCCATGCCAAGAGAGGTGAGCCTTAACTGATGTTGCATAACAGTAGGCTTAGTGACTTCACCTGCTGCTCTTAAAGAGCCCAACAGATCGAGAACCTCTTTCTTCAGAACGTTTCTAGAGATCCGAAACATTGAACTGGGGTTTGTAAAATAGTCAGAGTGTCCTAGGTTATTCATTAAACAGCGGACAAACCTGACCCAGGGGATCTTTAAAGCCCTCTCCAGCCTAATGCAATCACGCAGGATCTCTCTATTTAAGTGGGTCTGTTCACTCGCCCATATTTTGTGCCAAAGAACTATTGGCTCCAATTTATTGAGGTCCGCTAAAAAAGGAAGACCTAGCTCATCATGGCACACGAAGGAGAACGTGCCACGGGGGACTGAAAGGATGTACCGCAGAAACGTATTTTCCACGATTTGTAGGGGGAGGGTATTGGCAAAACCCCATACCCCATCCACATGCATCTCGGCTGAGATACACTGCGCCTTATCAATTTGCAAAAGTTCCCCCAGCGGCTTCCTGCCCAACTTCTTCGCAAAAGTAGCAATGGCTCTGATTGATCTGCAAATATACATTTTTTCATATCTATGGTGCGTGTCCAAGTATCGTTCTGGTTAAAATGGACACCGAGATACAAGAAAGCAGAATCTGGCTTTTGCACTTGCAGAGAGAAAGTTTAATAATCGAGATGTAAATGGAAACTGTAACTGTGGTGTTGGTGTTTGCTGTTCTCAAGTACATTGTTAAAACTGGGATTCTCTAGTTGGTGAAGGTAGGTACCTTAGGTCAAATAAGGACCCTTGCTTCTAAGGCCGGGAAAGGGAAGTCACCTTCTTAGATAGCCCCTGCTCACCCCCTCGGTAGCTTGGCACAAGCAGCCAGGCTTATCTTCAAGGCAAGTTTGTAAAGTGTTTGCAACCATGCTCTCAGCAACCCAATGATGACACCACAAATGGACTCCACATGAGTTTCATAAAAAAAACAATCATAAGTTTATATAAAAAGATATACAATGAGACCACACAATAAAGATCCAACATATGCATATTTGTAATATTTCACCCTGCGGTTATTAGGCCAGCAAGCCCTTGTAGGTTCTTGCAGTATTGATGAGCACTTCTCTATGATCCCCTGCAGTCCTAGTGCATTGCTACTCAGGTCGTAATGCAAGAATCAGGCATTTTGTAGTGTCAAAATAATGCAGTTCATTATGCAACAATCGGCAGGTCGTAATGCCAAAATAATGCAATGCGTAATGCAACAATGAGGTAGTTTGTAATGCAAAAAAAATGCAATGCGTAATACAACAATCAGGCAGTTCGTTATTCAAAAAGAATGCGATGCATAATGCAACAATCAGGCAGTTCGTAATGCCAAAATAATGCAATGTGTAATGCAACAATCAGCTAGTTCCTTATGCAAAAATAATGCAATGCATAATGCAACAATCAGGCAGTTTGTTATTCAAAAATAATGCAATGCCTAATGCAACAATCAGGCAGTTTGTAATGCAAAAATAACTCAATGTGTAATGCAACAATCAGGCAGTTCGTTATGCAAAGATACTGCAATGCATAATGCACTCCGGCACCAGTCACAGTGCTTTGGGCGGTCTCTATGCCACTCGTACTGACTCGCGGTCAGCTTCTGCCAGCATCTGCCCCAAAACAGGTATGGTGTAAACCCAAGTTTAGCTCCACACTCAGACCCTGGCACTGCCACTTCTTCCAAGTACGGGCCACGACATAAGCTTGAGCTGAGGCTCGTGCTGCGAGAATTGGAAAGGCAGTGAGTGTCTATCTCTGGGCCCGCACCACGCCCCAGGTGGCGACACATGTTACCTGGGGGGCGCGACCTCGCTCTCCTCTCCTTGCGACTTAAGCCTCTGATGCGACTTCGTTGATTACAGGCAGTGGAACTCGGCCCCCCCACCAACGGGGTTGTTTTGAGGTCCCACTTAGGCAATGGCGTGTTCGGGCTGGAGGCACAGCTCCTCTGGGGCTGCCGGTCCGGGCCGATGGCGAAGACAAAGATCTCAGGCTGTAACAAGGCACACGCACACAGTGTCGCTGAGACTCACTTGAGTTGCGGGTATGCACGGTCAATGGGCAATCCTCATGAAGGTCTTAGGCTGCATGAAGCACACGCACACAGTGGCGCTGAGATTCACTTGGACTCCGTGTGTGCACAATTACAGGACAATCCTCACAAAGGTCTCAGGCTGCACAAAGCACACACACACAGCGATGCTGAGACTCTCCTGGAAACTTTTATGTTCCTGAGTTTTCACAACAGGCAGCCACCTCTCCTCGGGCCCTTGAAGATAAGTTACTTCAGGACACAGCACATAGCAAAGTCCTCTCAAGCAGGGGGACACCACACACAGCAAGTCCCTTAGCCTCTCCTTGCTTAAATCAGCAAATTGCAGGCCAGCCCCAGTACACACAGCAAGGGTCAGTCCTTTCCTTCTGTCTCTTCAGCTGTTTCTTCCTTGGCAGAGGTTCCTCTTGACCACAAAGTAGTTTCAATCTTTTTCAGTCTTGATCAGTCCAATTCCAACGTTCAAGGGCTTCAGCTCTCATAATTATACCCCTAAATGTCTTTGAAGTCTTTGTGTTCATGGGGGCACTGACCCTTGTCCAAACCAGTTCTGGGTGTCTCCCTGCCAGTGACACCTTCTTCCTTTGATAGTGGGGGTCTGGATCCTCAATCACTCAGCAGGGGATGGAGTTATTGTTTTATGATGGTAGCCCAGGTCTCTTTACCTCTAGGGGCTACTCCTCCCACCTAAACTCCAGATGCAGGTCAGCCTGTTGCTGTCTTACCTCCTCTCCTGGGTCAAGACATTCCCCAGAGCTTATCACATTCAAATCCAGACAGTCAATTTGCAACCAGGCAGAGACACTCAGAAATGTTAGAACTCAAAAAAACAGCCACCTCTAAAAAAGGTTTCAAAGCACACAATGCAAAAACCACCTTCACAAAAAAAGTGTTATTAAATTGTGAGTTCAGGCACACTAAACTTCACCTCTTCATCTTACGCCTATGGGAAGATAGACTGGAAACCTATTACACAGCCTCCCCATCCTACGGGCAAGATTGCCTTTCAACAGTGAAAAACTAAATGGGGAGTATTTCACTTTTAGGACATGGTACACACCGCAGTAAATGTCCTACCTTTCACATACACTGCACCTTGCCCAGGGGGTACCTTGGGCCTACCGTAGGGGTGTCTGATGTGCATAAAAAGGGAAGGGTAAGGCCTGGCAAGTGGGTGCACTTGTCAGGACAACACGGCAGTTTAACAAACTGCGCGCAGGCACTGCAGTGGCAGGCCTGAGTTCCCTCTTTAAGGCTAGTGGTGTGGGTGGCACAATTAGTGCTGCAGGCCCACTAGTAGCATTTGCATTACTAGCCCTGGCACGCATAGTGCACTTTACTAGTAAGGCAAACATACTACTCATGGACAACCAATTACCATTACACTTTATACAGGGAACACTTGCACTTTGTCACTGATCAGCAGTGGCAAAGTGCCCAAAGCATCTAAGCCAATAATTCAAAATCCATCACAGCATCAAAAATAGAGGAGGTAGAGGCAAAAGTCAGGGGCAATCATGCCAAGAAATGCCAAGTCTAACATACCTGTATTGATAAATTGTTTATACTTATCTTTTAGAGTTTTTTAAAAACAGATTTTTTTAGAAATACGCAATTGTGCCTAGGATGGATGCAATACGGCCCTTATATATCATGCAATTCTCTGATGTAACTTGTGTAGTTGGATGGTTTTAATTGATTTTAAGTAGGAGAGAGGGATGTGATATGAACTTGTAAAATCCTTATTATTTTGTAAAATATGTGTCCTGCAGAGTTTGTAAAAACATGTGGATTATCTGAATCTATTTTTTGTTACTACTACTACTTGAATGCCGTGGAACAGTATTACAAGACATTGAACAATGGCCTGTTCAATGTGCAGCTGTAAGCATCCATGTTCAAACAGGCACTCCATTCATTCCTGAGCAATAGGCATGACATAACTCAAAACGCCACAGGCACTTAACCCTCCCCCATCAAAGGTAGTGAAAGAACAATAATTACATGTTTATGTCACCGTGTTGATACTTTCTGAAATAAAGGTATTTCCGTATTTTGAACAAGTAATGCAAATTATTTAAAGAATATGGCCACTAATAAGTTAAAACACCCACTATCAAAACATTAACCGATGACTGTTCAATACAATAATGTCACCACAGTAAGATACCAAATTACTGAACAAATCCCTTATTTAGCAAATTCACTTTCTTTCTAATGCTTTTAATCATGTATCGTGTGACCTCCTCTAAATGTTTGCGAATGAAAGAAATAACTCAATACTGATTTATTAAGACTGTACCACTGTAAAGTGATACAAATTCTCACAAAAGATGTTTTACACTAGGGAGGTTCCTTTTTGTCAGTGTATAAATATCTTTGCTCTTCTTTGTGTTGATTCACTACCGATCTGAATTCACAGGTTGAAAGGAAGTGGAGGCACAGCTATGCCAGTGAGGAAAGACAATCTTTCCTGTCAGTGTTGACAACACGGAAGCCACGGACGAAGGAGGAAGCAATGAGCTGCTGGGGTTTATTGGACCCTAATATACCCTTTGTCCAGACTTGGCTCATGGGGCACTGACTCCATTCTCTCTCAGCTTATTACATCAGGATTTCTGATAGAGCTAGGGAAACTAATGATATAAACTATATATCAATACACATTGATAATGACAATATTATCACACACCTTTGTACATACACTTTATAATATTTTTCTGTGGTAAGACATTAGTGAGTGACAGGGGGATCTGACCCCGGTCCTGACGAAGGGGCACGGCGCCCTGAAACATGTTGACCCGCACAGGAGAGAAAGCCCATTAACTTGCTTTATCTCTCCGAATCACTGTTTTTAACAATACCAGCCAGTGTCCATTAAATATTTTTTTCTACCACAAGGCCAGGTATTTTTTAACATCACCTTATATATCACCCCTGACCCTACTGACACTCACTCCAATACACTCACATAGCACCCACATAAGAAAGGTGCTCCAGCGTAGTCGCTTGTTGCAGCACGTCCCGTCCCGCAGCGGGGCGGGAAGACCCCAATGATGAAGCATGACACCAAGGGCCCTTTTGGTGTGTGAGGGGTATTTTAACACATATTGTGTATTCCACGAACATCTGGACACACATTAACTCAGTTTGAGGTGGACCTTTTTGATAAACCGTACTTTCAGTAGAGGAGGATGCGCCCACCTTTGTGCCGCTGAGCACCCCTTTTTGATATTATTTAGTTTGATTGGACACCTCATCATTTCTTTTTCTGACATATTTTCTGGAGGAATGAGAGCCTCCGGACAGCTAGCTATGTTGGCCATACTCCAAGTATGGCCATGTCTCGGGTTAGGATGTCCTTGTAGAGAAGTGTAGGTCAACATGTTTCTTGCTTTAAGTTCATTCTACTTGCGATTCTTCAGGACCGAAAGGTTAGACTATCGCAGGCTGTTGGGTGTACAGGAGAGCATGTATTCTCTATTCACCTCTGTTCACTTGCTTGTGAGATTTTTCTTTTATACAAAGAACATGGCACAGAAATCATATTGGTATTAACCATGAGCGCAAAATCCGTTCCGCTCGCGGATTTTGCGAATTTTCGGTAAATTCGCGATCCGCGAACTCCCGCGAATTTACCGCGAATTCGCAAATCCGCGAGCGGCGGATTCCGGGGGCAAAAGTTGAAGCCTGGCTGGCCTGTCAACTTGTAACTATTTTAGGATGGCGCCGGCAAGCTGCCAGCGCCATCCTAAAATAGTTACTAAGTAAGCTTCAACAGGAAGCTCTAATAGATAAAATAAAGCAGGTGCTCGCACCTGCTTTATTTTATCTATTAGAGCTTCCTGTTGAAGCTAATTTAGTAAGTATTTTAGGATGCCGCTGGCAGCTTGCCGGCGCCATCCTAAAATAGTTACAACATGCCCTAATCGTGAGCGTCGTCGAGGCAGGTGTGCCTTCTTCACAAATCTACTGTGGAAAATCAGCTGTGATGCTGGATAGAGGCTTTTGCATCCTTGACTTTCACGAGCGCAATACCCGTGCTGTTTCTGTGACCAGGAGCTTATTTCTCTTCATCTGCTGAACTGATCTTTCTCTGACCTTTTATACACACAAGAAGCATGTGTGAACTCGCATGGTAGCCCTGCCCGTTTGGCCCCGCCCACACATTTGCGGTTTGCACCGTCTTCCCGCCATTCACCCACTATGATGGACAGCTCACTCAAGGGACCCCTGCGCCCTTCGGGGCGATTGCATAGTAACACACACATGGTCGCTCGAACTAGTTGATGCTCAAATTCAGTGACTCATTCATTAGCCCAAAAACAATCGTGAGCGTCGTCGAGGCAGGTGTGCCTTCTTCCCAACTCTACCGTGGAAAATCAGCTGTGATGCTGGATAGAGGCCTTTGCATCCTTGACTTTCACGAGCACAATACCCGTGCTGTTCTTGTGACCAGGGGTTTCTTTCTCTTCATCTGCTGAACTGATCTTTCTCAGACCTTTTATACACAGAAGAAGCATGTGAACTCGCATGGTAGCCCTGCCCGTTTGGCCCCGCCCACACACTCGCGGTTTGCACCGTCTTCCCGCCATTCACCCACTATGATGGACAGCTCACTCAAGGGACCCCTGCGCCCGTCGGGGCGATTGCATAGTAACACACACATGGTCGCTCGAACTAGTTGATGCTCAAATTCAGTGACTCATTCATTAGCCCAAAAACAATCGTGAGCGTCGTCGAGGCTGGACAGGCGTGCCTTCTTCCCAACTCTACCGTGGAAAATCAGCTGTGATGCTGGATAGAGGCCTCACAAGAGGCATGTGCACTCGCATGGAAGCCCCGCCCCAAATCCGCGGATCCGCAAATCCGCAAAATCCGCGGATTTTGCGGATCCACGATCTGCAAATCCGCAAAATCCGCGGATCGTGGATCCGCAAAATCCGCCCATGCTTAATTGGTATATGAATGTATAAATGTAAGATAGATGCACAAAATAACATTGGCTTAACAGTAAGAGAAATATTAGGTTTTCCACCTGGATCTTGAATTCTTATACCAAGGCTTTCAGGATCAATATTAGGGCTGTTGAATGCTACAAATGCAGATCAAGTCAGCAGGTAAAAGTCAATCTTGTGCTGAAAACCAATATACCTAACTATGTAATACATACTCTTAGTAAAATCAAAAGGTCTTGGTTAACACAAACCTAAAAAAGACATCTGTTGCTAGCCTCGCCTTTGAGAAAGAAGGCAAGAAGAAAGGAAAGAAAATATGAAAGGAAGAAAGAAAAATAAGAAAGGTGGCAGACATAAAATGAAGAAATGCAGACAAAAAATAAGGAAAAGGCACAAAGGAAGGAAGGAAACAAGGCAAAAAGGAAGGGAGCAAAAAGGGAAGGTAGAAGGGCAAAAAGGAAGAAAGGATGGAAATAGCAAAAAGAAAGAAAGAAAGACAGAAAGAAAGAAAGAAAGAAAGAAAGAAAGAAAGAAAGAAAGAAAGAAAGAAAGAAAGAAAGAAAGACTAAATTGTCTACCGAAGGTAGGTCGAGTGGGGTTAGGTTTGTGAATTTTAAATCTCGGCGAACAAAGGTTGCTACTCCCCCACCTATATTCCCTAGTGTGTGATTTGCCTGTACAATATAGTAATTGTTAGGGACGGCTGCTAGAATGTCTGGGGCTTAGTGCTGTGACAGCCAAATTTCCGTTAGGAATAGGATGTCAGGGTGGCTTGATTCTAGTAGATTGAATATGTCAAGCTGATGTTTCACCAAGGAATGAGTGTTGAGGTAGGGGATGGTTAGTTTGGGGTCAGTATATCTGTTCAGTCTTTGAGTAATGATTGTGGCATGGGGGAGAATGATAATTTCAGGAAAGGAGGCCCTTGCTTCCATAATTCCTTGTTTAATTAGTCTAATATTAGTAAGGGGATTGAGAGGGTAGTTACCAGAGTGCAGGAGTGTTAGTTCTTGTGGGGAGTAAGAGATAATTTGGGAATGATGACTGGCCCCTGGTCCCGTTCGGGCGCAGACGGGCTTGCCTTAGGCGCACTTTCGGTGCGCCAGCGGGGCGCCCTCTGTGAGCATCCATTGCGCAACCGCACCACCGGGTGTTTTAAACTCCATTCCGGTGTACGACTAGACCGCGCCCCAACCGGATGTAATGTGCGGGCGGAAGTGAGGCAGAAAATAGTGGTGATGTGTCCACCCTCCGTGCAATCGGCACAACAGCCGTTGCGGACCGGGGTCGGCACTCACTTAAGACTGAGCAGCTCGTGTGTAGGCTAACGGTAGGTAGAAGTATCCTTAAAAATGTAGCAGCAATGAAATATTTAACACAACAATTTTAAAGCACAGTTCTAAAAAGCATAATACAAACTGACAAGTGTGTGTGTGTGTACGTTTGTGTGGGTTTTTAAAGCCATGTATAATATTTGGGAGCTTACAATCCATGTAAGTTCGAGTCGGTCTCGACCCCTTTAATCTATGTGCTACTATATAGACCACCCAAGAATATGTCCTCGTTCTCCCATTCCCATTCAGCTAAACACCAACAATTCAAAAAGTTTGCTGATTGGTGATTTAAACTATTGGGTCAATGACACACAAGGCGGACCCCATGCCAAAGAACTGAATAATCTTCTTAGTGGGCTAAACCTTACTCAGCATACAACTATGGCCACACACAACAAGGGACACATGTTGGATCAGGTGTGGTCAGCTAACATTACAGTGTCCACACTGACTGTCTCTCCCTGCATTTGTTCTCATCATTCCTTAATACAGTTTACTATTAAGGACATCGCTATAGTAAAACCCTTAAGTACAAAAAGATTAGTAGCTAGGAATTTGAATAATATTAAAGGAACCCATCTGTATGCCACCTTATCAAATACAGTTCCAACCCATCAGACGTCAATTAATTCAAGTGAGGAAAACCTCACAGCATGGCCCACTGCAGCCAGCAATGAACATGCTCCACTAAGAACAATTCGATCAGCAAGATGCCATGAGGCACAAAGATGGTTCTCTCCTGACTTACAAAGCCAAAAACGAGCACTTCGCCAATCCAAAAGGAAATGGAGAACTAGTTATTCTTTAGATAAAAAAGAGAGCTATCTGATCCAACTGAAAGAGTATAAAAAGTCAATTCATTCAGCTAAGTGTGTTTACTTCTCTTAAAAAATCCTGAGTTCTACCAACAGGTCTAAAGAAATATTTGCCATTGTGAACGAATTATCCAACCCTGACAGAGTAACATTAAAATCTACACCCAACCAAGCTTTTTGTAACTCCCTTAATTCGTTTTTTATTGATAAAATTGTTACAATAAAATCCAATGTTCCCTTCTGCCCTGCTTCTGAGGGTTCACCCTCAATGATGGAAACCCCATGCTCTCTTGAACAGTTCTCAGCAATAGTCAATCAGACTTTTTTGGATCTTCTGTCTGAAGTAAAGTCGGGATCACCTACTGACAGTTTCCCGCCCTATATCCTAAAAGAGGTTTTCATCACCATGCCCTGACCCGCCTTGGCACTTCTTAATGACTCTCTAGCACAAGGCTGTGTTCCAAGAGCTTTCAAAGAAGCAACAGTCGTCCCCCTGCTAAAAATAACTAGCCGCGGACCTGGGGATTTTGACTACTATCGGCCCATCTCCCTGCTTCCCTTTTTGGCCAAAATTTTGGAATCTCATGTGGCCAAATGTCTCTGTGCTTTCATTGAGCAGTCTGATTACTTTGATCCTAACCAAGCAGGGTTTCGCCCAGCCCATTCTACCGAGGCAGTAATACTTACTGTACTTGATACGCTTCGAAAGGAAGCTGATAAGGGCTCCCCCCAGTCCTTGGTGCTGCTGTACTTGTCTGCGGCATTTGACACGGTCGATCATTGCATTCTGATTGACCGTGTCAAGGTGGCCAGTCTTAAAGGGGCGTCGTCCAGCTTTTAGTTTTCCGCACCTAAAATGGCAACAACATGTGGAGCCCCTCAGGACTCCTCATTGTCCCCCCACTTATTTATTCTTTACCTCCTTCCTTTACTTAGCTCCCTGAAAAATAGGAAGGTGTGTACGTACATATAACTATGCAGAGGATCTGCAACTGGTGTTCTCCATCGATAATTCACCTGACTCGATATCTGAATTGCAGGCAACGATGCTATACATCCGTGACTGGAAGAATAACAACCAGTTAAAATTAAACCCAGATAAAATGTAGGTGATTCTGATAGGCGGTCCACTGAACCCTTGGAACGCACAGTTTTGGCCAAGTGAACTAGGCTACCCCCAATCCTTCTTCCTCAGCCAAAAGTCTGGGAGTGATCATCAATAGTGATCTCACTATGAAATCTCAGATAGGAGCAGTAACTTCTATCTGTTTCTTTCAGCTGAGGAAGATAAGGAAGATTAGGAGATTACTTACCCGGGAAGCCTTAATCCAGACGGTCCTAGCCATGGTGATAATACACCTGGATTATGCCAATTTTCTATACTTTGGCATCCAGCTCTATCACACTAAAAGACTGCACATGGTTCAGAACTAGGCAGCCAGGTTGATATCCCAGCAACCCAAATGGGAACATATTTCTCCCATTATGAAGGAGCTACACTGGCTTCCTATCCCACAAAGATGTGCATTTAAAGTGGGTTGCCTTTTTTTCAAGACCTTGCATGGTGTTAGCCCAAAATTCATATCCAGACTCGTTCAGAAACATTTACCTGCACAGTGCTTAAGCTCTGCCTACAAGAACCTCCTAACCATTCCTTCCTATAAACAGAAATGAATAGGTGGCTGCAGGGTTGCAGTACTGGCACCCAGCTTCTGGAACACTCTTCCTTTGGACATCAGAACCTGCACTGAATTCTCTAGATTCCGAAGGCTTCTTAAGACTTGGCTATTCACCCAAGCTTATAGCTAGATTCTGCAGACAACTAAATACATGGGGCTCCAGCAATACCTTAAGTCAGCACCAAGAAACCAATCGGTGTATGTGCGCTTTATAAGAAATTTTAACACAACATAACACACACACACACACACAAACATGCGCTATCACTGAAGAGCACTCCTCTGTAATTATTGTATCATTTTCTATTGAAAAAATGTTTGCTATTATTCTAATAACGTTTGCACCATTTGACAACTATACACAAAACGTCTACAAAAGGCATATTTCAATCTCGTTCGATCCTGTAACGTCAGTCAAAATCTTTATTCAGCTGAGTACCAGCCATAAAAGAGTACCTCATAAAACAGCATTTTAACCCTTTCGCTGCTGATGACGAGCTCAGCTCGTCATCACCCACGGGTGTTGTGTGCTGATGACGAGCTGAGCTCGTCCTGAACAATGGGAAATAAGCAGGACCAGCACAGGGCAAAAATCCCCGCAGCAGCCATGTGGTTAAAGGAATTGACACAATAAAATTTAACCAACGTGATCAGCCTGCAAAGAATCATTCTCCAACAATATTCCGGAGCCGTACAGCATAGGAAATGTACTTATAGATCATCAGACAGATACATTCATAATTTAAAAGAAGTAAATAGTGTAATGTGGACCGACACTCTCTTATATTTAAAATTCTTAACAATGGTTTTAAAAAAGCACGTCTTGGGTTGATCTAAAGTTTGCAGAAAAACATAAAATGCAAGGTGCTCTGTGTAGACTCTGAATAGCATGGGCACAATTCTAAGTTAGCATCACAATGCTGAAACATGTTTTAATTGAGTGATAAAGGGTTTGCAACATTATGGGGCTCGAAAAGTTGAGGAATTGGTACAAACTGCATTTGCTCAAACCACCCTCACATAAAGCCATGAAATTTAGGATGTACAGCGATGACAGTTGCTTCAGTGGGCTTTCTTTTTTTAGAAACACGTAGTTCTCTTCAGTACTTTCCTGTATTTGTCTTGTTGGTTACATCAACATGTCTGCAGAAGTCCTTAAACTTCATGATCTCCAGTAAGTAGTATTTCGAAGTGAAGGCTTTTTTCGTTGTTCATCTTCAAATCTGTAGCTCATTTCATAAAGACCTCTACCATTCGGCATAAAATGTCCTAAGCTCTTCTATGCTGTTTTATCAGGTATAGAACCACTACTGAGGACACCAGGTCTCTGCATATTAAAGTAGAAAATGTAAGCATATGCTACAAACATGTTCTTCTTCACATACCGATGTTTGTGGACTTCACTGTAAGGTTTGCAGACCATCAAAGTTTGAGGACTTGAAATTGGACATTTCTGGGCACCACCATAATTGAAGACTACCAACTCAAAAAGGAATATATTGAGAAGTCGTTGAGAGTTTGTAGCCTTATCTGATCAATCCCAGATGTGCACAATTTGTAGATCTAACCATAAGATTGCTTATAGCACAGCGTGTGTGTGTATGCGTATATTGACATATATATGCTTGTTTTTGTGTGCACGTGTGTGCGCACATTTACTATTAAATCCATCCAAGTTCACTTCCTTACTTGATAGAAGATGCACATGAAGATGGCTAGATTACCTTACAAAGTCCTGTGTCAACACACCAAGCTCATTAGACAGATAACTGCGATACAGCACTTGATGCAGGTATCTGGGACCAGCCGGCCATGTGTCCTTCTCACGGATGACAATATGGGTGTTATTAACACCAGCTATTTTCAATGCTGGTCAGCTGCAAGCCAAAGGCAGAAAGCATTATTAAAAACAACCTATTGTTACTACCACCAGCAACAACTCTGTTAAGACAGAATATACAGCGGTGCATTATTTTGTCTGAAAGCACAAGGAGACTTAGAGACGGAGCCTGACGTAGTACACCCATTTGGAAGCTACACATGCACACATTCTAGACCTTCAAGTATACTAATGTGCATGGAATTTTCAATGCTGCCTGTGTATTTATAGGCCCTACAGCAAACTGCCAATTCTCATAGTATTGGAATATTACCTGCCTAATAAATATTAACTAGGAAGATTGCATTTAACAACTGCATTCGAATATTGTTTTAAACCGTTCTTGTCCTTTAAGATATAGGCGTTCCTTAAAAAATGTTTCCTATTTGGTAACACATCAGGTGCAGCAGGCAATATTCTCTTGGACCCGTCCACCGCTCTAATTCCTCCATTCCCCAGATGGGCTGTGGACTTCCCCCTTGGCCGTTACCTACCCAGCCTGACATTGGACAGACTTTCCCTTCGTCTCTTGGCCGTATCTCCTGCCTCATTACCCTTTTACACTACTCCCTACCCTTCCACATGCCTCCAACCAATAGACATAACTCGTAATTAATGTATTATTTGTAACATTGTGTAACTTGTAACTTCCTCTTGTAAAGTGCTCTGATACCTCCGGGTCTAGCCAGCACTACATAAAACTCAAGTAAATAAATTCCCCTTTCTAACACCCACCTGAAGCCAACTAACACGATTCTACAAGTGGACATTTCCCTCAATGCTAATAAATTAAAATCCAAGCTTGTGAGGTGCTAACGTTTGCCAAGGTAAAATAAAAGTGTGAGGAGTGTGTTCTAAATGATGTGGGTCAGGAACCATTTGATGTAATAATGCAAAAATAACATAAAGAATTGAAATAACATAATAATGGTTTGTTGTAAAAATCGTCAAGATAGCGGAGCCTTATTTACTGGGATTTATAAACTCGTATGACAGATTTCTACTAACGAGGTTTCGATTTGACCTATTTTACCTCCTTCTTGCTCATCCTACGAGCTGTAGTAAGGGCCAAATTTTGCTGTCCTGTGGCTGCGATGGTCACTCTCCACAGGAAATGCTCCATTTTATGATGTTTTGTAGTTATTATGACTATCCCAGAAAGTCCTTTATAATTCCAATTCTGAAAAAGGCTAATTTAAGGCAAGAGCGTCCAGCTTTTATCTATCTACAAATGCTGATAGGTAGCACAGTGTTTTATGTACTTGATTTTTTTTTTAAATCCGCTTTTAGACTTTGGTCCAGTTGTGATTAATCAGCCTGCTCTCTCGATCCGTATTTTCCGTATTGACCGCAACAGCATTATTTTGATTGGTGTAGCATGTATGAACTTGGAGTAAGTCATTTTCTTACATCCCCATTGGTATAAGTCATTTTAACTCGCCAGTAAATCGCTGTTAGGATTGGTTTTTTTTACTAGACACAGTATTGTATTTTATATTTAATATGTGCTTTTATGGTTTTAATATCTGAAACCGAATAAAGATTATTTGATTTGATTTGTTGTATGTATTGAGGATGTATTGATAAGAGAAAAAAGTAAACATGGGCAAATAGATATTTGCTATAACAATAAAGCATTGAAAAGAGTTGGCTGGAACAATGGATCCCTAGTTGATAAAAAATTGAAGAATGGGTGACTTATAAAGTCCAGCCCGTGACATTTACTGTGACTGTGGAAAGGACATTTATATGAGGATAATGCACCACACACTTGTACCAAGTTTTAATTATATTAGAGTGTGAATGGTTTGTCTGCTTGGTTAGGTTTACATTGTGTCTCAGTGTTTGCGATCTTTCTAGTTCATTTTTGACTATTTGAAGAATTAAGATTTTGATAATAATTACAATACATATATTGTTATATTCGGTGTATTCCGTATATGTTGTAAAATGGGTATCAATAATATTATTGTGTGAGTGTTAAGAAGTCTTTATGACTAGGATTATGTTAGGCTAACCGTATTGGCAGGAAAGAGGAGGGGAGCTCCTCTTGCAAGCTCCTTCTTGTTTGCGATTCAGAAAGAATCACAAAATCCCTATTACAGGGGGAATACTTTTCTGGTATGTAAAAGAGGGATTTGCTCACTTTTGAAAACATGTTTTGCAGTTGCACGGTTTAATTCAAAGGCTTTGCTACTGTAAATTTTTTTTAGTGCAGAAGTCCTGGATCCCCACACTCTATTTTCAGCATATTATTTCAGATGTGGGTGCTTTGCACTCTCCCCGCTTGGATTCATCAACTTTGAAAAAGGATGCCAGTAGCACCTCTGAGAGCCACAAAATGCTGTGGTGAAACCCATTTTATATTGGGCACTAAGTGAATGAAGTCTCAAAGTTCTGAGCAGTAGGCCAGATATGATTCAAGATCACCTTCTGCACCGGCGTAGTAAAAAACGTTTACCTTGACTTCTAGGTAAGCAACTTAAAGTTACAGGCCTGAACACACAACTTAATCTATGATTTAGTCACACGACTTGTCAAATAGACTAACAGGGAAAGTTAAAAAATATATATATATAACATTTAGTAATATCTTAACTTCTTAAAATGATTACTTGGGCCTATGTCTTATTGCTTTACAAATATTTTTGGGATGCTAATAAACAACCTGTAACATTTCTATGTCTTGTAGTCTTTACCCTCCCTTCTCTTGATACAGTTTACTTCCTTTAGTTTTTGCCCTGCTATCGTTGATTAAGTCGGTATGCTCAGGGTTTTAAGTGGGAATAGAAAAGGAATGGGGGGAGTTCTTACAGGTGCGTGACCAAAGAGGCCTTAAATAGTGGTTTTATAAGGGGCGTGGTCTATGTAAATAAAGGTGAGGCCTTAATCAAGTAAGTCTGGAATCCTATTTCTCACAAATTCATGAAGTCTTACCAAATGATAACTGAAATTAGTAGCAAAACATATTTACCTATGATAAGCAGTAAAACACTTTGCAAAGTGCAAGTACATTTCTGCGAGATAATGTAACTTATTACATTTATTTTAAAGACCTTTCACAAAACCCATCACATTGTTGCATGGAGTAGCTATTAACTAAGTGTTTCTGGGTCTCTAATCACATAAGATTGCAAGCATTTTAAAGACACTGAATTATTAGATATTCCTGAAACTTACAGGAGAGAGAAGGGAGATATTTCAGAGCCTTTTCAGAGGTATTAACCTCTATATATATATATGGCAGTACAATTCAGTACATTTTCGGAGCTCCACTGTGGATAAAGTTGGAAAGAACTTCAAAGCAGAAAAGCCTCCTAAAAACAGCTAAAATAACATGTGTTCAGGGGTTCGAGGAGAAAAGTGGTCTTTTTCCATTGGATTATATAAAGACAGATTTATATTTCACTTTTTCCACTCGATCCCAGTCCTGATGCAAAGCGTGGTGGAAGAAATCATGCAAACAAAAAACTAAACCCCACTTCAATTACTGCAGTTCCCTTCTGGTCCACATGTTGCTGATCTGATGAGGAGAACACTGATGTTCTGTTCCTTGCAGTGGCTGGCGAACTCCAAAACACTTCTTGGAGAGACTGGAGAAATATTCAATAGTCGCCAATAAAGTGTCTTTTAGCAGAAGGAACTTATTATGGTCTCAAGGACACTTGAACATACATGGGGAAAACATAAGCAGTACTTTTTGCCTACCTTACATTACATTGTAGTTGCTGTTAAATATTTATTTGCATTGTGCAATCGCTCCCTAAACAAAATACAAGGTCAGAGTTTACAATATGTTATTCATCAGTTCACAATCTCATAATTAATATATTGTATTATGGTGCGCGCCTTTATATAGCACATTTCTGCCCTTGTTATTGTTTCAAAGGGTTTTGCAATCTGGGCACTCGTTATGGTTCTGGGATTCCTATAGCCGGAAATCAGACTGGTCAGTACACATTGTACTTGTATGTCGTAATTTATGTGAGTTTATAGAGAGCAAGATTAGAATAGATGAATGCTGTGAATTATGTTGAATGAATGCTGGCTAAATCATGGTACTGATCATTGTGAACAGATTTGCGTTGAAGGACTTTGATAGTTACTTTATACTTCGAGAGAGGACATTTGCCCATTGTTTATCTTGGTATTGCTTTTCTTTAGGAGGCATTAGTAACTGGTTATGTGGCGTTTTACTGTCAAGATTCTTCAGTTTTTATGTCGTCTGTTTCTTGCATCTGCTGATGCTACTCCGGGGTCTTAGACTGAGGTCCTCTTTTGTTTAAATCCTGCTCTTTTGCTTTCAGTATGTTGTGTGGTTGAACGCGAGCACCGCATCTACTATCTTTTCAGAGCCCACATCAGAATTTTTAGTGGGAACATATTTGATGTTTTTAAAACCAAGGTCAATAAAGCTGATGCACACTCTTGTCACTTCACAGGAAGTGATATACATCACATGCAGATTTATGATGCTTAAAGCGCCTCAAATGAAGGAGTTTCCAGTCACGCCAAGCACTTGTCATGTCTCAGGATTCCCTGACCGAACGTGACCTTCGACTGACGGCGGTTCAAGAAAGAGTTGGCAGTTTGCTTCTTGAAACGTTTTATCTGTTAGAAGATGATACGTGGGGAACCTTGACCTCGGGGTAAGCCTAACAGTCAGAATTTAGCTTTTACCGCTGGCTATTTTCTCTTCCTATTTGAATTAGCCAGTGAGATAACTCAGTTGAATTGTTTGCTGTATCCCCTTGAACAATCATTTTTTGACTGAAAGAATACAAATATATTTTCATATAAATTGGATTTTCCATGTGCTTTTTCAATTCCTCATTTACTGCTATATATTTTGATATTGATTGTTGTTATCCTTTGGATACATTTGAGGTAGATTGCTGAAAACTAACCTCTAAGATTCACTTTTGAAATAACTGACATTTGTGATAAACAAACTCCCTTGTAGCCTTCTTCTACCCTATACATCTCCCTTTGAGCAGCTTCCCCCTTGTGCAAGGGCTCCTCCAAAGTCCCTACTGAGCAGTCAGTTCTTTCCCTTGAAGCAGAGGCCTGGCAGCCCCTACAGGCAGTCTGAAGTTCTACTAGTTTCTGTCCTGAACATGGAAAGGGAATTGGTGGTAATTGCTACAAACTTGGTGCACAGAAAATTTCTCGTTCGCCACTGGTGTGGAAGTTCTGGATTCTGGTAGAGAAATCTTGGTGCACTAGCTGGAGATTGCTCTTCCTTCTGTACACCAAAATTGCAGGTAGTAGTTGTGTTTTCCAACATTCAGCTTTGAGACTAGTTTTGATCAGTCCTGGCCATTTTGCTTATTCTTTGTTGATTAGACCAGCGAAGGTGTTTGATGCAGGCTGCTCCAGGCAAGGTGGGGTGGAGCAGGGATTCTCCTGCCATGAGAGATTCAAAAGAAGGATACAAATGAAAGGAAGGCTGCTCCACTTATCTGCCTCATAATCTGGGGGAAGAGGTAGCCCTTACAGAAGCGTTAGGAAAAGGGAGCAGAATTGTACTAAGCTTCATTGGGGACATCAGTCTCATTTTCTCCACACTCAACAGTCCAAACCATTACAATGGATCCCTGGAAGGACATGGAGGAGCCTTGAAAGTTACATCTGCTGTTTGGACTCTACAGCTCTCCACCGTAGGTAGCAATTGGACGATGGAACACAAAATGTATTGCATTGTGGCTATTGCTGCATGTATCACATATGCTACTCTAACATCAACAGTGCACATCCAAAAGATCCAAAAGATATACAAATGTGACATCCTGTTTCACATGGATGGGTAAAGGTGGAGCCAGTTCAGGGAACAGACAAATTAAAAAAGGCGAGAGGCCTTTAGGCAATGATACACAAAATGGCCTGCTTTGCCTCTCGAATCTTTAGCCCTGCCACTATTCTCAGTCTTTAATAGCTGACAGGAGGTATGCTTGATAAGGAGGGCGCATATGGTGTTACCCTCCAGAAAAGGCAGCCTTGTCTTTGCTCTCAATCAATGCCATAAAAATGCCTCCAGAACACACTTGAGATTGTCCTGTGTACTGAGGTGAGGGTAAAAAATCTACTGAGCTTGCTATGGTGAGCTCGTAGCAGGAGCCCACATCCTTGCAGTGGACCTTTTCCTGTTCCGATGGTGCACTAGTGGTCATTCTATGAGTGACTTATTGAAAAATGTGTTCTAAAAAGGGAGACTTGGCGCAAAATGCCAAGGAGAAGCGGGACACAAGTGTTTACTGTAGACCACGCTCTTAGCATACATTCGTTGCTTCCCAGATATTAACAGATTAGAAAATATTTTTCTTTTGCCTTTGCAATAAGTACATCACACCCCTCCTGCGACGTGGCATATTTTACTCAAAGAGAGCTCCTGTCTGAATGCAGTACATTGCTACTACCAGAGGCATCAGAATAGATCAGCCATGTCCCTGGTAAATGCGGCGGCACCCTGGTATCTTTACCACCTGGGCTCAGGCAGTCCCCCAAGATGGAACCATCCAGATGGGTATACTATGGCAGCACCAAAATTATAATATGGGTAGCAGCTAAAATTGTCTCTGTTTCACTGGGGTTTTTACTTTTCTTATAAGCTTCATAATAAGAAGTATTATGCGTTCTGTTCAACAATGTTGCTTTCTTTAATGTTATTGGTATCAACCACACAGAGGTATTATGGGCATAGCAGTCTTAGTTTGATAACCCATGAAATAATATTGTGCACGTGCATCAGTCACTAAATCATAGCCTTTATTTAAGCCTAAAAGAAAGAACAGTGTAGTTAAAACCATGTTATTTTCAGGTTAATTATCTAATAAAGCTGATTTAACTTAGTCATATCCTTGTTCATCTGGACCTGTTCTAAGATCAGCCTAATACATCAAAACGAAGACATGCAACACACACCAAAAATGTCCTCACAAAATGACATAATTTTTTATTTCATGGCATACGAAAATCAGAAACAATTGTCTCTACATTTATAACCAACAAGTCTAATGAATAATATTTCCTGTGTTATTGCTGGTCGTTTTGGCCAAAGGTTGCAAAATTCCTTCGTTTTATTTTATTTAAGATATGATGTTTGTAAATTATTTAACATGATTAAAGTGTTTCGTAATATGCTGTAGTGACACAACTAGACAGGAAGCAAAAGCATGCATGGTTCAAGCTTTTGCCTCCTGTAGTGATTCCAGAACACATCTATGCAAAATCCGCAGTATGCACCTCTTAGGTCTACCGGAGAACTGCATCAGGGTATTAATGCGGCTAATGCACTAAATCACAGAATCACTTCAACAGCTGATTCGGAATCATATATACTGTAGTTCACACCCCAAGAACATTTTGGAAAAAGACAGACCAAAACCGTGCATTTTACAGCACATTTTTCATTACAAAGCACATGGAGTTGGCCCCCCATCAGGCCACCTCGCTCTCACTCACAAACTGCCCCGGCTGCATAGCTTGAAATGCAGTAGGGTTTGCCTTTTCTAAGAATTTTAACTAATGTGCTGCGATGAACTAATTTAAAGGGAATCAATGTATCGACTACAGAAGGCTGAAAGACTGAATTGGCTTTGCCAAGATTTGTACTTCAGATATAAGCCTTGTGGGCTTTTCTAGCCGAGACACATGTTGGTTTCTCGCTTCTCCTTCCTCAATTATTCATTCTCTTACCGCCATCTTTCCCTTTTTCTTCTCTTCCATCGTTGTTCCCTCCCTTTCTCACTGGTTTCCTTCACTTGTGTCAGTCTTCATTCCCTTGCAAACACCCTTCCTTCCTTCTGTCCAAAGCAGTTTTCTAGCTCTTCTCTCTCCGTGCCTATTCTTCCTTTCTTCTCTCCCATCCCCTACTCCTGTCATCCCTCCGGACAACCCCTTGCCCTTCACTCTCATGCTTCATTTATCTTTCCCTTCTTGAAGTCTTTCCTCGCTTTCTCTCTCCCTCCTTCTTTAAGGATCCCTTCCTCACACCTTCATCTCTTCATCCCTTCCATCTTTTCCTCCCTCCCAGCCATTATTGCTGGTGTCTTCACTGCCCCTTTGCCTTAACATGTCTGCGGCGGTGAGGAGATGATTGTCAGCACCCAACCGCCCCCAATCTGCCCCCGGATCTGACTCTGATTCACTTTCAAAGCCATAAACCGTTTGATATCAGGGCAGACAATCCAAAGCCCTTTGTCTGCACACTGCTGATAATCCATAGCCCCATCACTGCACACTGTTGAAAATCCACAGCCCTTCCTCTGCACTCTGCTGACAATCTACTGCCTCACCACTACACTCCTGACAGTATACAGCCCCACCACTGTACACTGATGACAATGTTCAGCCCCACAACTGCACACTGCTGACAATCTACAGCCCCACCACTGCACACTGCTGACAACCCCACCACTGCACACTGCTGACAACCCAGAGCCCTTCGTCTGCATACTGCTGACAATGTACAGCCCTACCACTGCACACTGCTGACAATCCACAGCCCCACCACTGCACACTGCTAACAATCCAAAGCCCCACCACTGCACACTGCTGACAGTATACAGCCCCGCCACTGCACATTGCTGACAACCCACAGCCCTTCACCTGCATACTGCTGACAATCCACAGCCCCACCACTGCACACTGCTGACAATCCACAACCCTTCCTCTGCACACTGCTGACAATCTACATCCCCACCACTGCACACTGTGACATTGTACAACCCCACCACTACATACTGCTGACAATGTACAGCTCCACCACTGCACACTGCTGACTTTATACAGCCCCACCATTGAACACTGCTGACAACCCACAGCCCTTCGTCTGCACACTGTTGACAATGTACAGCCCTACCACTGCACACTGCTGACAATCCACAGCCCCACCACTGCACACTGCTGACAATCAACAGCCCTTCCTCTGCACACTGCTGGCAATCTACAGCCCTACCACTGCACACTGCTGGCAGTATACAACCCCACCACTGCACACTGCTGACAATCCACAACCCCACCACTGCACACTACTGAGAACCCACATCCCTTCGTCTGCACACTGCTGACAATTCACAGCCCCACCACTGCATACTGCTGACAATCCACAGCCTTTCGTCTGCACACTGCTGAAAGAGTGCAAATCAATCCCCAACTCTGCACACAGCTGACAGAGTCCACCGCCCCCCCTTTGCACACAGCTGACAGGGTCTACCGCCACCCTGTGCACACAGCTGACAGGGTCTACTGCAACCCTGTCAACACAGCTGACAGATACACAGCCCCCCTGTGCACAAAACTAACAGAGTCCACAGCACTAGCTAATTTTGTAGAGGTGAGAAGAAAGGGTTACGTGTGCATATAATAATTGTCCTCCCTGTGGCTATGTTCTGGGACAGTGCCATCCTAGCGAGCGATTAGCTTGCAAGAGCGCCTTTTTTCACCCCCATCAGCACTATTTTTGAACAAGATGTGTTTTTATTTGACAGCACAGGGCCAGTGCAGAATGTAAGTCTGCTTGTGGTCGGAAAGTGGCAGGGAAGACCAGCGGGATGCCTCAGTACATGGATAAGAACTTCAGTATTTAAAAACTTTTAAATAAATCACATTGTACTGAAATAAATATTCAAATTACACATCTAGAAAGCATAATATGGGCAATTAAAATTATAAATGTATATTTTCCGCAAGGATATGGCGCGAAAATTAAATCGGATCTCTTGTCCCTCAAGGAACATCTTTTGACGTCCTGCCTAGAACAATCATTAATGCAGTGCTATGGACCAATGCGTGGAGACCCGGTCAATACCAGATCAAAATCAGTCTGTATAATCATTTGTGGGTACTTTCATACAAAGATTCACCCACTGCCCTGTGATGAATTGTCAATCGAAGAGGATAAAGCTTGGGAGATACCGCTTCTACCGAGAGATTATTGCAAGAAAACAGAGAAAGGTGAATTCATTTTTAAGGTCTTGGCAGAGGAAGGTCTACGCCAGCTCAATGGTTGAACTATATCAGACAACGCCCCTAAATCTACATATTGAGTTGGTACCAACCAAAGCACCATTGACTATATAGCAATAAATATGGAAACCTGGTACCGTATCATTGACGTGGGCGCAACTAGCAGGCTCGAAAGTGATCATAATCCATTGCTTTTGTTTTTGAAACATCTGGAGCCTTGCCATCATGAGTGAAATTCTACCCAAACTTCAAAAAGTCATAATGTTACTTTAAATTCAAATAGGAAAAACATTATCATGCTACAAGATAACAAAGAAATAGATATCCATACTACCAGTTCAAAATGGAAAACATTGTACAATATGATATTAGAAGTACCAGTGACTAGTGTGGAGAAACAACAGCTTCAAATGCATAAGTTTGAGGAGTTATTGGTACACACAGCCCTGGAAAGAGAGCATCAAACTAAATATATACCTTTGAAACTCTCCCAGGTTGGTAGGGATTGGTATGATGAGGAATGTGCAAAATGGAAAAAATCATTGTTACTGGCCCTAAAGAACCATTATGTTAGTAAAGTGAATGAACAGCATTTCTTGGAGAAAAGGAAACAATGCAAGGGCCTCCTAAAATTCAAAAAGAAACACTATTCGCATAAGTTATGGCAAGAGCTGTTGGACGCAATATCTTTATGAAATGTGAAGAAATTCTGGGGAATTATCAGAAGTGGCTGTGAGGGCCCTCCAAAGAACCTGGATTTGAACATTAGTCCTCAAATTTGGGAAGAGCATTACAGTACGCTATAGAGAAACAATGCTGAGTCCTAGCATAGCACCCCAATACTTCTGTACCGCACTATCAACAATCAACACCTGATAACCATTGTGCAGTAAATTCTATGATTAGAGGGCACAAGCAACACTTTATGGTACAGGAAGTTGTGGAAGCAATTAAGGTGCAAAAGCCTCATAAAGCGGCTGGCCCGGACAAAATTCCATCCGATGTCTACTGCAACAAGGTAACTCTTTGGTCTCCAGTTCTCACTCAAATCTTTGATACAATTTGGACCTTAAGAGAAATCCCAAACTCATGGCGGAAATTGATAATTGTGCCTATTCACAAAAAGGGCACAAGAGATCTTATAACTAATTATTGTCTGATCTCTCTACTTGATAGCGTGGGCAAAATATTTGGGAAATGACTTTGATCTCGTTTACATCAATGGTTGGAAGACTTAGATTTGATTGCACCATACCAAGCTTGGTTCAGGAGGGGGCAGAGTACGGTAGATCAGGTTTTCAGACTGAATCTAATTTGTTATAAATATATACGTCTTAAAAACTCTCCACTTTACTTGGTTTTTGTAGACCTTCAAACAGCCTTTGATAGAGTTGATTGCCCGATGTTGTGGCAAATCTTAAATATAATGAGCATCCCTGAAGATATTTTGAAGCTCTTAATTGCTCTGCATTCTGGCAACAGCACAAGAATCAATAGGGGAATATACAACAGAAATACTAATTGAGCGAGGTGTCAAACAGGGATGTGTTTTAGCCGCAACACTTTTTAATTGATACATAAATGACATTGTTGCAGCTATGAAAACCAGAAATTTGGGTGTAACGAAAGTAGGTAATGGCCACATTCCAATTTTGCTTTTTATGGACGGTGCGGTACTGTTGGCCAGAACAGAGAAATCAATGCATCGGCTATTGGAAGGCTTTGAGTCCTTCTGTACAGCAAGGAAATAGTCTATTAATGTCTATAAAACAAACTGTATGATTTTACATCAAAGACAAAAATTGCAAGCCACTTTTAAGGTTCATAAAACATCATTGAAACAAGTATCCACTTATGATTATCTTGGTATATGACTGGATGATAAACTCAAGGGGTCCCAACAGCAATCAAAAAGTACAATAAAATTGGCACAGCAAGCATAAGGGGTTTTGAGGTTCACAAATTCATTAGGCAAACATTCAGTGAAATCAGCAATTCTAGCCTACAAATTGAAAGCATGGGCTGCTTGTATATATGGCACTGAGGTTTGTGGTTATTGAAAAGTACTGATACTCAAATCACTGAAAATAATTGAATACGAAGTTTGCTTCAACAGGGGCCTGGTAAGCCAGTGTTGGCTTTGAGGACGGATTTAGATGTAATCAAAATTGAGGACTACATTGCACTGGCTCCCCTAAGATATTGGGTTTGCATATGATCTGAACTTGAATTGGTATCATGTAGACTCATATTGAAAGACATTATGAAGCAGCAAGATTATTACAAACTACCATGGTTTGCTCATTTGTCATATGTTCTGCCCACAATTGGCTTAAACAAATATTGACTTCATCCTAAAAAGGATCACAAAGGATAGCCTTGACATGGTAACAAAGGAAAATTGGCACTACAAACAACAAATAGACATGAGCCACCTAGGAGCCTTATCAAAGCGCTATTTTTCTTTTAATCAAGAATTGGGTTTAATTGATTGTCTGGAAGATATTTACCAGGAGGAAAAAGAGCCCTTTATCTCAAATTTAGATTTGGTTCTCTTCCAGTGGCTGCTGTAACTCAAAGATGGTTGAAATGACCTTGTAATGAAAAGGAGCAGTGCCCTTGTTCTCTTGGAGACCAGGAAACATTAACACATTTCCTTTTGTTGTGTACCTTAGGTACCACATTCATAGATATTATTAGCTACCAATCTTCTTATCATCTAATATTAGAACTTGCAAAGAGGCGGAGACTCTCGGTATGAGAACGGATGATAGTTCTTATAATGGCTGTTTCATCTTATATCTTCACAGCATGGAAACAAAGATCAGTTGCACATTTAAATTTGAACGTTGATAGGCAAGTTGGACAATCTTCTAAAGAGGTGCATAGACTAAGTCAGCATGCAAGTATCCATACATACTATGTATTCATCAAATATTTATTAATTTGAATGCCAGGGTCAGCTAGCTATTCAAAGGGTACTGCTGATGAAGGAATGTGCATTGACAAAATGATTGGCTAGCAAAGAGGTTGTTTGTCTTTTAAATTTATTTTATCAAAGGAAAGAGTTGTATTCTCATCCATGCAAGAAACAGGAGCCAAATATTTAGTATATGAATTAGGATGATTTGAAAAGATTGGTTAATTGCAGCATAGCACCTGATTTGATGAATTTCTGAAGATAAATCGAGTTGTATATTGAATTGTGATTGTTGCGGCCTGTTTGGCTGACACAATAAACTTTACTTTACACTCTCCTACTAAATAGGCATCGCTTATTTTTTACACTTTGTGTGACACGTGGATTTTTCATGAGTTCAGTGATGTAACATTGATAGCAGCACCCCTACTCAGTTCAATAGGCATGTGGTGATCAGTGTCATATGGCAAACACATTGTGATTGACCTTGCATGTGGTTTAATAACTAGCGTGTGCAAAGTAATTGTCTGGCCACGGCATAATAATGGGATATTTTTATAGATTTTTGCATGCATCTCCTAAAAAATACATTAGAACCACAAATAATAAATTACGCCACCGTCTAAAATGTGGAGGCCACATACTAACAATAAAAATGTTTTTTTAAATCACACATATTTTTTAATTGAACGTTAAGAAGGCTGCCTAACAGATATGTGCATTTTGAATGTGTTAACTCATTCTTTAGTTTTAAAGTTCATCATGGGAAAATATGTTTCTTAATAGCACAAATAAAAGTTACTATCAGCTTTGAAATAATGTATTCTGAAGATTTAGGGGGTGATTATGATGGCATTGTTTCAGGTATTGGGACCAGCCGCCTTTAAGGAGCTGGTCCCGCACATGAGTTTACGATTTGACCGCCACAGAGGCGGTTGCATTTTGTATATCTAACATTGCGGCGTGTGCTGCTGGCTACAGCAACCACCACAAGTCCTAAATGCACTGTTTGCATTTCCCTGCACTATGGGGCAGGTACCATGTGGTGCCTGCCACCTGGTGCAGGGAAATGTAGGGGGTACCATAGGTGCCCTCCCCAGTGCTAAACACAACTCCCAAGGCACAACCGCCATGGAAACGCTGGCAGGGAGGCAGCATCGTAATTTGGCAGACAGTGCCCACCAGGCACCGCCACCATTCTAGTGATGTGATCCGACAGGCAATCGTTATGATTGCTGCTGTCAGACACGTGGCGGACTGACATTCCGTTCTCCACGCACAGCGCCTGCCATCGCAATCTGGCGGATTGGGATTTGGTCGTACAATTGTGGTGAATCTGCCACCAGCATGCTACCAGTGGCAGATTCACCGCAATCGTAATGACCCCCTTAGTTTGAAGACAGAAGGATGAGTACAATTACTTAAAAAAGATAAAAAATGGAAAGGTAAAAGCATAGGACAAAGTGGGCTGACTCATCACATCATCCTGTACAATGTGGTTGATAGAAGAAACATTGCACGAAAATTGAATAGACCAATAGCCAAAGACGGCTGGCAGAAACTCTCAAATTATCTATATATATATGTACTTTTATTGATGCTTTTCTTGTAATAACATGAGGCTTCTAAAAATTAAAGCAGTTACTGCGCCAGACCTCAAACGGATTGATGGTGTTTGACCTACACCCTCTGATAGACTAATAGGGTGGGTTGACAGATAATTGCAAAAGCCAGACATAATTTCCGCAAAACATAAATATTGTCAACACTGGAAGCTGAGGTGGATTGATATATAGGAAGTGCTTGACTGCTACCGGGCAGCAAGTGGTTTCAAGTTGCACGCTGATTAAGAGTTGCCGTAAATCTTCACAATACTTAGTTGACAGTTTAATGTCAGATAGTTTTCGCTGGCCATGTAATGCTTTCATGAAGCCCAACTGTCTCTGTGTACGTCAATGTATATTTTGTGCCTCGCTCTGATTTGATGACGTTTCGTCCACTGTCTGTAATTGAACAACTGAGAAATCACTTTCTTTGGCAGACAATGTGGCTCTGTCTGTAGTTTAGAACATGCCATTTTCCGGAGGCAAAAATGTAAAATTAAAAGAAGGCAGTTGTACTCTACAAAACAATTCAATCTGGATTAAAACTATATTTAATAGGGTATGCACCTGTTACAACGCATTTTTTACAACGCACTACCACTACAACGCAGGCATTACAACGCATACCATTACAACGCATAGCGCTGGGGGGCGCTCTAGGATAAGAGGTAAGTTTAATTTACTATCCAACACCTTCCCTAGGGTCCACGGGGACTGGAGTTAGAATAGTAAATTATACTTACCACTATCCAGCACCCCAAAGCGCTATGCGTTGTAATGGTATGCGTTGTGAATACCGCGTTGTAATGGTATGCGGAGTAAAAGTATGCGTTGTAACGTCATACATCCATTTAATAGTTATCTGAAGTTTTTGTGAAGAGTCAAATGCTAAAATACTTGATGACAACGTCATCAGAGACATCATAGTCCAGTCCCGAATGTACTTTTGCTCACCCAGTTAACTTTGGGAGATGAAGAGATGGTGAACCTCATTTGACGCAGTGGACAGAAGTTCTAGGGGGCATATTACCAAGGGCATTATCGCCGCATTAGCGGGACTTTTTCCCGCTAATGCGGCGATAATTTTATCGCCCTATTACCAAGCTGTCGCTAACACCAGTTAGCGACAGCAGGTAGGCGATAGCGGGCATTTAGGGGCCCACTTTGCATGTCAGCGATAATTATGGCTAATGTCATGCAAAGTGGGCGTGCCAAGATGTTAGCGACTGAAAACAGTCGCTAACATCTCTAACTCCTATTAACAACTTTTGGAAATATTCGCGCTAAGCTATCCAATGAAAGGTGGATAGCATGGATAAGAGCATTGTCACGATAATGCATGAATATCGCTGATGATATCAAGGTATCTCAGCGGTAAAAATCCTCGGTGCTCGGCGATATTTTTCTCCTCTAACCAAGCAATAGCGATAATTATCGCTATTGCTTGGTAATATGCCCCTAGGTTAATAGAGTCCACGGTGACAAAAGCCACCACGTACAGCTACCTAATGCTGCTTTTCAGTCGCCCTAGAAAAAGATTAGCGACAGACAAGAGGCGTTTGAAAAAGCAGCAAAATCATCCCGGAGTGGTTTACATAAAGTGCTGTGTCGTGCTAATGCGCACTGCGGCGGCTACAAGCCTCAGATTGCAATGCGGATGTGGAAATACTGCTCGGCTGGAAATAACTTTACTGGAAGATATCCCTGCACCTAAATACGGTCATTGATATTATTCTCCATGGAATGAGGATAAATCAGGCAACCTCGGGTTTTCCCAATGAAATTCTGCATGGAACTTCAAATTCTGTGTGGTTAAGGAGCTCATTTATAACCTACTCTAACAGGTGGTAAAAGAGCAAGAAGCTGGTGCAGGGAGCAGGGGTGGATGTGGGCAAGTTAACAGGGGAAAGGGCAGGTGGCGGAGTGTGCCATTCTCCTCTTGTGACATAGTAGGCATTCACTTGAGAACTGTGTCCTCGGCTGCTCTTACTGTCAAACTATTTTACTTACAAAAGTTTTCAGGTGGTAAATTAGGGACCAGCGTCACACTGGAGATCCTTGAGTAGGAGCAACTGTGCTGCCCAACTTGTAACTAAATGAGATTTACAAAGTCACGCAAGGCCATTTTGCATGTCCCTGAATGGCTTGGGACATCTGGAGTAACACAAGACAGTGCAAGTCACTGCCTTGAGTTACTTTGCCCCAGGGAGGCTTTCCATGGGTGAAGTGAGGGTCTTCCCACCTATCCACCCATGGATTGCGGCACATTTCTAGATTTACCAGTAGTGATATACCTGGGAATGTATGAAAATGCTACGCCTACCCTGAGGAGAAATTTTTACATTCTGCAGCCCACACAGTAAGAGGAAAATGCCTCTAAAAATAAAGTTAAATTAATTTCTATGCAAATGGTATAAACACATTGAACTACAAAAGTGTTGCTCCTAATTGATTGCAACACGACTGCAAAATGGTAGCAGAGAGAGAGAGTGCATGGAGTATTTGAAATTTAGGGGCATATTATCAAGCCTGTGCGCTAAAATTATCGCCGCTTTATCGGCCGAAAACGGCCGATAAAGCGGCGATAATGGGCTTGATAATATGCTCTGTGGAATTCCAATCGAAGCCCATGTTATATGTCGTCACATCTAACATGTGCTTCGATTGGAATTCCATAGAGCATATTATCAAGCCCATTATCGCCGCTTTATCGGCCGTTTTCGGCCGATAAAGCTGCGATAATTTTAGCGCACAGGCTTGATAATATGCCCCTAATTTTCTTAAAATCTGAGTCTTCATTCAGAGTTACCTCTTCTCTTACCAGGTGAAATACCACTGCTAAATGAAGTTAAACATATTTAGTTTGCTTGACTACTTATATTGGCAGTTGTATTTAGGGCTTGGGAGGAAGATGTGAGCCAATAAACAGAGAATGGTATAATTTCTGGTAAACATTCACAATGACATTCTACATATATCAATATTGACACACACTTGTTAGTGTGCATTCCTCCTGTTTTTTCAATGCCCCGAGTATAACAGGAACTTCAATTAATTAATTGTAAGTTGATTTTGGCTATATCAAATGACTGCTATCACTTTATCCACGACAAACCACTGCAGAGACCAAATAGCGAATGGGGAATTTGGAAATACAAAAGATACCCAAAATGGGAAACAATAGATGAGTCAGTTCCTGAAATGGGACTCTAGACAGGTGACAACCAGGATGTCAGGTGTCGAGAGATTGAAGGAAGATATGTAAAACAGGAAAGTCCTAAAGCCAGTGAAGAACGATTCCCCTGGACAGCTACAAACTCACAGCTGTCCTTGGGGCAGCACATTAGTGAAAGACTGGAGCAGCTGAAGTAGTTAGTCTGCATTTGACAACTAGCTTGCATTTAAAATGGAGACAGGGATCTCCACGGAGGCAGGTGCAGTGAACGACTTTACAAGCATGCAGGGGGATGTCTGCATGGTACATATGACCGCTTTCCACCTTCCAAGCAGGGCCCTCAGGGTAGACTCAAAGACTGGATGCCAGCTCCTTTGCCTCTGAGTCCACATCTATACTACATCTATTATACAGCTCAAGCTCAGAGGCAAAGTGCTCCCCCATTTGTATGGACATGCCCTCATGCAGATGAGGGAAGCCTCCTTGAGATGCCGCTAACGCTACATTTGGACATGCATGACCCTTATTTACAGAAGGGTTGCAAGAGCATCTGCAGCCCCTTTTGTAATACCGCAAAAGGAAGGGGTCCCAGACAGAAAACAGATAATTCAAAATATGACTTAATTGAAAAAAGACAATTGTTTCAAGAAGCAAAGTTATTAGATGCAAAAAAGTTTAATTCAGATTTGCACATGTTACCTTTCATTGGTTAGAACACATAACAATTTTTTCTTTAAGTAGCAAGATTTTTATGTGCCCACATACACAACGGGGAAGGGGTGAAGTGAGGGAAAGTGTCAAGGATAGGGTAGGATAAAGGGATAACCTGAATCATTCAGTGACAGGTATTATTCACAATTCAAAAATTATATACATGTGGTTCCTTTAGCCAAAGGCCACAACATAAGGCTCATAACGAGTCCTGAAACAACTAATGCAGACAACCAGACCACTTCAGCCGCTAAAGTCTTGCTTGGGGTAGGAGTTGGTGATTGTTGTATGGTCTACTTTTCGACCCAAAATACGTGTAGGAAAGTAGCCCTACATTGTGAATAATACCTGTCACTGAATGGTTCAGGTTATCCCTTTTGCATCTAATAACTTTGCTTCTTGAAACAATTGTCTTTTTTCAATTAAGTCATATTTTGAATTATCTGTTTTCTGTCTGGGACCCCTTCCTTTTGTACTGCATAGGTACCCAGGTCCTTTTGACTTTAGTGGGGTTAACCCTGTTCTTCTATAACCTTTTGTAATACCAGTTTGTCCCAGTGTCTATGCCTGTTGCTCCTCCTCAGGAAACTAGTGCAATATGACTTCATGTATCTAGCATTCTTCCAAAACTGCATGTTCCAGAACTCTTTCTGTGGCCAGGTTTCCCGGACAGTGCATGCTTGTAAAGCAGCTAAAGACCCTGCATTCCTTAACGTGTCTGGTTTAAGCAGCTAACTCATACCGAGACCCACATCCCTGATCATCTATAAACTGGATGCAGCGTATCCATTAACTCGTTCCATGCTCATGATGGCTCCCTGCCGTCATGAGTCACGGTAGTCGTGTGCTCATGACGGCCGGGAGCCGTCCAAACGTTGGCGCTATGCCCACACGCGATTATTTCCCCGCCTGTGCGGGTGAATTATTCAGTGGGCGGAGTTCAGATGGCTCCCGGCCGGCATGAGCACATGCCTACTGTGACTCATGACGGCTGGAGCCGTCATGAACACCACGGCGCCGCGCCCACCCCCATGACGCTCGGGCAAAATTAACACCGCAGCGAAGGGGTTAAAGCTGGTGTAATGGCTACCATATTCTCAAGATCCCAATAACCCTGTTTTTTCACCACCCTTTCAGACCAGTGGTTAAAGTGCAAACCTCTTTGGAAAGCCTGTTACAAACTATCAAAAGTAACCACAAATTACTCACTTGAATGTACCAAGCAGAAAATGCCTGTAAATGTAAACAAAAAGTATTACTTGACACAATCTTTAGAGTACCAAAATGTCATCAAAATTGCTTTAAAATAACAATTTTAATAAAATAACAATATCATTAATAACAATAACACTAATTATAAAATTAATAATAATACACTCTCATCCTGTTTAACATGTGTATAAGTGATTAGGGCTCCGTCGCTGGACTTTTGCTCCACTGTCCACCATTAGTTTACCATTTTCCAATATGTCGTTCTTTGGTTTTCATGCACGTTTTTATGGTGATAATTCTTCTGCTGATTTTTAATGTACATCCTTCTGTGACTCTAGTCATGCACCTTTCTCTCCTATCTTTCAGCCATAAACATTTTGATAGCATCTCATTTCTCCAATGTAACCATTCCAAGACAGAAATAAATTCATTTTTGTACCGGATTCATGTTCTTCTCTTATTTAAATTTATTTTACTCCTTTTCTTATGGCTCCTTTGACTATTGGCCTAAATATGAGGTCGGTGGTAAGGAAACCGCTATCAAAGCAGCGTCGGATTCCCCGCTGCACAGATGGTGGTCTGCTCGCTGACTTCTGTTGAAGGAAAGACTCCCAGAGTCCCGCCGACACCACCAGCCATTCACAGACCACCACGATACCGGTAGGGGGAAAGCAGCTGTCAGAGGGTGGTACACATAAGTACATTGCCATCGGAATTGTGAGTAGGCTTTCTGTTTAGCTGACCATAGCGGAAAAACTGCCTACTTCTAGTCAGCAGAATCAAAGGAATTGGGGTGCATACTCGCCATTTCCTTTTCTTCCCCTTAGTCTCCCACGTAGATTCCTTCCTCCAGATCCCCACTTCACAGCAGCATCTTGATCCCCAAAGAAAACCACCCTGTTGATGCCAAAATCCAGGTAAGTCCGTTGTGCAGTCTTTACTTTTTGACTGGACTGGGCACATATGGCCCGGACTCCAGCAATGAGAAAGCATTGTCAGTAGGTATATTTTCACATGTCAAGCATATGTGTACATTTAACACGTTTGCAGTCAAAATATACACACCTGCATCAACACATATGAAAAAATATTCCCTGCCATCAGAAACACATCTGCTTGCCCAGCAGTGACAACGTACTACTGCGGGCAGCAGACCACCGCCGTGATGGTCTTCTTGGGGCTGCTGCCACAGTGGTATGGTGGTAAGACCACCAAAATCGTAATCGGGCCCTATATCCATAATCTTGGTATTATTTTTGCTTGTGAATTGACTTTCCAAAATGTATCTCTCTGGTCTCATGGACATATTGTTTTTACTTCCAAAAATCAAGAAAATCCAATCCTTTCCTTTATTCATAGGCTTCAAGTTCATATTCAATCTCTTATATAGTCATGTTGAATTGACTACTCATTTTACATAGATCTTTCAAAATAAGCTGAATTTTGTTGCGCGCACTGCATCACATTTGGTAATGCAGTGTGCGTAACGAAATTCATTTTATGTATTTAAATGTTTACTTACCTGTAAAACTCCGTAATCCATACATTATTTCCCCCCACCCTGCCCCTCCTCCTGCCCACGTCACCGCCCTATAGAAACACCTACTGCCGACCACCTACTGCCGACCGCTACTGCTCCACGGGCAGCACTGCAAGCCAGATGTATTGGCATTGCCAATGCCTTGTTTCTCTTGTGGGTTCACTCTATCATTACCAACTGTTAACACACCTGTGTTCTGCGAACAAGGTCTTCTTGTCTGTTGTAGTCATCCCTGCACTGCTTCTTAATTTGTGTCCTGTCCTTTCCTAGGTTCAAAACCATAAAAGTAATTTCAATGTCCATTTGTGTTTCTTTCACCATTTATTGTTTTTTATAAAGCACATGAAAGATCGTTTATCTGGCTTAGAATTCGTATATGTAGGGTGTAATTTTGTTCTTTCTTTTGCCTTGACTGCATTTCATACTGTGTATGTTTTCTTGTAATTGTAATCAGACCCTCATTTGGACTAGTTCTTTGCATAAACGTGCTACTTAAATTGCAATTAATAAATAAGAAACACACATTTCATCGACTGTACTATAGGTTTAGTGGAAAAATGCTTACGTGTTAAGTAATAAAAAATGTGTATTTCTGTTATGTCTACAGAAAAGAATTGGTGAAGTGTAAGACAGAACCTGCTCACTCACTCCTAAAATAGGAGGACAGTTAGCAGCTTAAAATCAGAAAGGAAAAAGCTGTGGCCTAGCACATAAATTGCATGTAGTCTAGACACTGCAAGGGAGGTTGTGGCTCAGGCACAGAGAGCGTGCAACAAATGGCTGCTCGTGGTCTATCCGAACAGACAATAGCTGCCTCCACAGGCCACCTTCTGCTGATAATGTGTCATGGAATGTTGCCCAGGAAAGAAGGCCCCTCTCTTGGAGCCCTTCTGCTGGGCATGATGCACCTCTTGCTGAGCCTCGGCCCCGCACAAACCTCTCCTTGTGAGAACTAATGACCATGGGGCTTGCAGTAAACCTATAGTAGTAGTAGCAGTGGTAATGAACTTTATTTGGTAAACAAGTACCATCAAAGTGCACATGTACGAAAACATTACAAGAAGTATGTCATAAAACCATTTAAAGCATATCACAACACAATTCATTAGAAGAAAAACATCACTATTCAAAATTTCATTTTCTTTAGCCATTAGTTATGTGCAAAATGGGGGCAAAAATCGAGCTGTGGGCAAATTGAGCAATAAGTACATAAAAGCACTTAGAAACTATCTTCAGCTGGACGTATAAAATGAATATTGCTAAAATATAAGACAGACATTAAAAAAGATTAGCCTAGTCGCTTAGGCGCGCAGTAAGTAGTCTACCACGTTTATGCCATACCGCCTGTAAAAATTTGCTCGTAGCAATGGCTATTACTGGAGTTGTGTCACTCCTTAGTATTCTAAGGGCCACTATATATTTTGTTAATTTCAGATTTTTACATGCGGGAATGATACATTTCCGGCGCGGGCCTTGGTAGCTCTGGCAGAAGAATAATATGTGCGCCTCGTCCTCATCTGCCAAGCCACATGCCGAACAAATGCAAATACAGAGGGCCTTGCTCCATTGACTCGTTACTGATTTCAGGGGCAGTGTGTCAATTTCGAAACAGATATAAGGACTTTTGGCTAGAGGAGAGGAGATAAAATCTAAGAATTCCTTGTAACAAGAAAACGGCTTAATATCTAAAAATCTGTTTGTTAGTTTGCAAATTGAATGGTTACCTAAATTAATTTCTCGGATATGGGTTCAATAACTAGGGGGCATATTATCAAGGGGGTTTATCTCCACTTTTTTGGCTTTAAAAGCCAAGAAAGCGGAGATAAAATTATCTCCCTATTACCTAGCTGTCGCTAACACCAGTTAGCTACAGCTAGTAGGAGATAGCGACCATCTTGGGCCCCACTTTGCATGTCAGTGATATTTATCACTAATGACATGCAAAGTGGGTGTGCCAAGATGTTAGCGACTGAAAACAGTCGCTAATATCGCTATCTCCTATTAACAACTTTTGGAGATATTCGCGCTAAGCGCGAATATCTCCAAAATCTAACACCTGCCCTGAGCAGTTCTTAGCCATGTTATCCAATGGGAGCTGGATAACATGGCTAAGAGCATTAGCTCGGCAATGCATGAATATCGCTGACTTTTCAGCGATATTCATGCATTGCGGCAATTTTTATCGCATTTGCGATAAATCTTGGTAATACCAAGGTTTATTTGCGGTAAACATCGCCGCAGCTCAGCGGTAAATTTTTGTCTCTAACCAAGCAATAGCGATAATTATCGCTATTTCTTGGTAATATGCCCCTAGATTTTTAAAAGTTGAGATCAGTCTTACACATTCTTTCTGGATTAGTCCATAGCCTTGTCAATCCCAACTTGGTAAACCAATCTGAGACAAACTTGACGCAAGGTATTGATTTGGCACCCCTTATACACAACAATTCAACAAGGCAATCCCTAAATTCCTTCCGTTCAAGGGTGACCCATAATCGGATCCAGTAGAGAAATGGTCTAAGGGAGGCCAGATCTGCAATTCTTTTAAGTCCTAGATCATAAAACAAGGGAATTAATGGTGTACTACCGGGGACAGAAACCAGCCTTCTGGCAAATCTATTTTCAGCAGCAGTAAGTTGAGAAATATCAGTGCATCCCCAGGTCTCAGCTCCATGTAGGGCTGCCCGTTGTGCTTTGCCGCGGTAGACTTACAGGGCTGGCGATACTGTACTGGAACATGTTTATCTATGCAGCCTACCAATAGCATTTGATTTATGCTCTAGTAGTAGTGAACTTTTCTTTAGCTGTTCATTCCACTTCATACTTCCCATTACCTTAACTCTCAAGTAATCGAAGCACCTCCTGGCCCTCTCAAGTGCTTCTCACCCGGCCCGTATGGTTGAATTTTTGGCCACTCCCTTACCAAATACCATGTACTTGGTTTTGTTGGCATTAGGCTCCAAGCCCCTTGCCACGCAAAAATCAGTAAATACATCGACAAGGAGCTGAAGACCCATTGGGGTCCTAGAAATGTGAAGGGAGTCATCTGCAAATTAAAGAATTGGTACCTTATTACCGTTTTGTAAAGGGGAGTCATATCTACAATTTTTTGAAGACATCAACCACATTGTTTATGTAGAGGGTAAAGAGTGCGGGAGCAAGGAAGCACCCTTGGCATACACCCTGCTGTATGGGTATGCGCTTGGTAAGCTCTCCTGCGTGCCCACACCGCACCTGGGCAAAGTCATTGCTATGTAGCTGGGATATAAGATGGATTAGGTTCCCTGGGACCCCAATCACATTTAAAACAGACCAGAGATTTGTACGGGCGATGAGATCAAAGGTGGCTCTAAGATCAACAAATGCCACATAAAGATTCTGTTGTTGTAGTATAGTGTATTTTCAGTGTAGTGTGGTAAATCTGAAATTTTATCTACAGTGCCCATCTTGGAGTGAAACTATGCTTGGAGATCTGGCATAATATTATTTGCAAGAATTATAATTCCTAGGCAATTATTAAATAAAGCTCACACTACTTCATGGACGGCTCACAAGAAACTACCCACACAATATCTAAAAAATACAGTATATTTTTTATTGTATATGATATGTACCTTGTACAATGTTAAAAACGTTATGGAGACAATACATCAAAGACTTCAATAAAAAAGGTTTAAAATTAAAAATTACAAAATACAATAATAATCATTACAGTCGTAATTATCGACGCACGTTTCGGCGTACAAACACGCCTTCTTCAGGAAATTACAACACCTGTAATAAAATAAATATAGGTATAAGAAATACATATACACTTTATACATAAATTAAATCACAATACAATTAATCACATAGTTCTATTCTTTGTGAGAAAATCCATAAGTGTTCGATGGCTAGCGCAAATGCCTATAACATGCCTGTCTTTTTTGAGCGACCCATTGCATCACCTGGGGAGGAGGGGGGAAATGATATGCCTGGGGGATAAGATAAATGAAGAATCTTCCAAAAAAGATTTCTTTTTTGATAAAAAATAAGGACTTGGTTGAACCTATAGGTTATATGGATAGTACTTTAACCAAAAAGTTTTTAGTTTCAATATATAGCTTCACTTTCTGATCACGGGGCAAAGCCTGAAGAATATTACAAAAAATATCAGGGTATTACAAAAGTATCAGGGTATGATTCAGGGATAGCACCTAGGGACCTCTTCAAAAACGATAACACCTAGGGACATCTTCAGAAACAATAAACTAGAAAATTATTTAGTACATGAACTTACTTAGAATCAAAGGACACAACAAGGATTAGATGGCTCTGCTGCGTAGTATGAATGGATCAACCACGTAATATATATGGGGTTCTGGAAAGCACAAAATCAAATAAATAAAAAAGCATATTAAAAGTGTCTCAGAGAGTCGACACATACTTAATTTCCATATCCTATTAGACTTACTTATAAGACTGTTTTATAATGATAATCTTTTCATGTCTTCTCGTTCTATGGTCCCTTCATTTATGCGATAATATAAACGAGTCACTATTAAAAGATACATCAATTCTGTGAAGAGAATGAGATCAAATGTTACCTATCAAGAAGTAGGTAAAATATTCCTAAATAAAGCATGAAATTCCTAATTTATGGCATTCTAATACTATAGATATTATGGATATTATAGGAGCTTAAGTAATTCAGGGTTTGATTACTCACAAACACCTTATAATGTGATATAAAATTCATTTATAGGGCAGACAATCTGTTCAAAATCTACAGTACTCACGTTCACCTAATAGCTCGATCTGAAGTATAATTATGGAGCAAACATAATATATTCATTGCCCGGTCCCCTATATGGCCAGCATTATACTAGTCAATAAACCTGTCTGGCTGCTATTAATTTCATACATGTATGTTTTCAGGTAACTCAAAAGTAAATATCCAATGTAGATAGTTAATGCGAACTAAATGAACGCAGTATTTTAATTATTGTGCTGGTCTATCTTTTAACACTCAACTGCATTGGTATCGATAAAGAAGTAATTCTTTCAAAGAGAGAACAGCTCTTATTAAAGATAAAATAAACTGATACCCTAGTGGTATATATCCACAGATCCACGTTATTTACCTTTAGATGTATATAAATGAATTCATCGCGGAGCTACGTTGACTATTTTATGGTTATAAATCCGCCCTCATACGTTTAGAATTGCGGTTGGTAGATTTGATACATAAAAACTGGTGTGGGTGGATGCCTCGGTAACAGCGTAAGCCACCAGGAAACTGCTGCAATAATGATACAAATAGATGCCGGAAGTGATGCTTAAACCAGAACCGGTTTAAGCATCACTTCCGTACGTGACATCAGAAGCGGGAAGGCTGTCTACCGGAGCTACGTTTGAAATTTACATCACAACTCAGGTATTTTAAGATATGTAGTCTATAGATTCGTGCCGTTTCATATACACGGTTCACATTAGCTCCAGCCATATATTATCATCAATTAAGGCATCTTTCTATTTGTATTGTTATTGCAGCAGCGTCCTGGTGGCTTACGCTGTTACTGAGGCATCCACCCACATCGTTTTTTACGTATCAAATCTACCGACTGCAATTCCAAACGTATGAGGGCGGATTTATAACCATAAAATAGTCAACGTAGCTCCGCGATGAATAGAAGACCTGTTGAAGTTCTTTAAAGAGTAGATTGTGTATACTCAAAATTGGGATTTTGTGCTCATTCACACCTTCATAATTATCTAGTGAGTTGACATACAGCCCATATACCTGTGACAGCATTGTTTGATTCGTCATCATTTTTGGCGAAGAGACTAGGAGGGTCATTATGATGGTGGAAGGGCACCCACTGCCGGGCCGGCGGTGACGGTCCCTCCACCATCTGACTCCCATTTCCCCCACCACATTAGGATGGCAGGGGGAATCGTTTTGTGACCACAGTGGTCATAAAGACCGCCCTCCACGCTTCCGCCACAGGCAATCATCTCGATTGCCTGGTGGAGCAGTCAGCATGGGTAAAATGGCAACGGTGCCTGGTAGGCACCGCCCCCCAGATTACAATACTGGCGGCAGCCAGCCTTTCCATGGCGGTGGACCCACCATGGAAAGGCTGGCGGAGGCTGGGTTCCGGGTCCTGTTGCGGGCCCCCTCTGTGGGTGGGGGTGTATGTGCACTGGCCCCCTACATTTCCATGTACAAGGTGGCAGGACCGCGTGGTGCCTGCCACGTTGTGCATGGAAATGCACCATGTGGAATTTTGGCATTGCGAATAGTGCTGCAGCCAGCAGCACCATCCACAATGATCAGGGCCCTGGTTGCGTCCGCCATAGTTTAAAACGCATTCATTTGAAGTTGTGGTCCCCTGGGCTCCGGGTGGGGCTGTGTGCCCCCCACATACAATTAAAAAAGCCCTGGGGAGGTGGCGGTCCCCCGGGTTGCGGGGGCCCCTGCAGGCCCTTCTATTATAATTTGGGCAATGCCCCTGGGTCCTGGCCCACCCGGGGGCCTCCTTTAAATGAAACGTGTGCTTCATGTTTTTTTATAATTTCGGCAGGATTCGTGACCCCAACGCGAATTCCGCCGAAATTATTAAAAGAAAAATGCTTCATGTGAGCCCCTTGAGCAGGCCCAGGGGGTCAGGGAGTTTCTACCCTGCCCCCTTTTCTTGTTTTTTAACCTTATTTTACTGTTTTCTTGTGACTCAGTTCTACCGAGTCACAAGATGGCTGACAACACTTCCTGGTTTGGAATGTTGGCAGACAATCAGAGTAAAGCTCGTGCTCAGGAGGGTTCATTAATCCACCAATTTCTCAGGAACTACAGAACGGATTTACACCATTTAATAAAAAGGGATCTTTCTGAACCAAGACTTACATTTTTGCCAAATTTGGTGTAATTCCGTTCAGCAGTTCGGGCTGTAGCTTTGTCTAAAGTTTCCTATGGAAAATACCACCGGGAAAACTTGTTTTGGGACTCTCTTTTTTCTCGGCCCGCTTGACGAATCACCCCAAAACTTTTAAGACATGAGCTGACCGGAGCAGGCCACTAGCTTTGAAAATTTCGCAAAGATTCGTCAAACAACGTAAAAGTTATTGGGAAAACAAAAAACGCCTTTCTCATGATGGAGACTACTTCAAAACAGCGGCTGACCAAGGTACAGCACGTCAAATCCCAACATTTTTGTTAATTAGTGAAGGTCTTGTGCAACGACTTCCAGAGCTTGCCGCAGTTCAGCTGTACTGGAAACCAGATACAGAACTTTGTACAGTTGGGAAAGCGCACCAAGGAAAAAGTAAATTTTCTCCAAAGGTATATAGAAATTATCTTTATTGTCATCAGTAAATATTGGAAATCAGCCTCAGCCAACACGTTTCGTTCCACAGACGGAACTTTATCAGGGCTGAAAACATATATACAAAAACATAAACCTAAATCACACAATACACATATAAGAAACACACATATAGAAACATAATACATTTACATTGAATAACAAACAAACGACTCAAAACCTAAATGCTAGGAACAAAGAAATATATAACATCAAATAATGAATGTACAAATAAACAATATCACATTAATAAAGCACTAAACACAAAGACAAAAATTAAGTAAAACATTTTTAGGAATAACCATCTAAATATGTCAGAAGAATGCACCAAACATTACACTCTATATACATATTAATATTTACATTTACGAACCAATTAAGAACAGATAGTGGTGAAGTAAAGAGTGAATAATAGAACGAGAGATGATGACAGGCTAAGACAAGTGTTAAACCCAGTCAATACGTTTGAAAGAGACATATATACATATTACTATTTACATATACGAACCAATTAAGAACAGATAGTGGTGAAGTAAAGAATGAATAATAGAACGGGAGATGATGACAGCCTAGGAGAAGTGTTAAACCCAGTCAATACCCAGTCAATGAAATTCAAGAGCAATAGAAGTGAGATTGGAATAACCCTAAAGTGAATCTTAAAATACAGGATGATTGGAAAGCCATTCAAAATCCCAAGTTATACCAACATTTCAGGGCATAAGTCTCACCTCTTACGGTAATTAATGGCAAAAGTTGCCCGCGCTCAGAACAAGTTGTGGAGGTATCTATCAGTGTTGTAAGGAAAGTCTTTCAAATATATTGACTGGGTTTAACACTTCTCTTATTACTTCTCTCACTACCCTCTTGACAGGAATAGCCTCTGTAAATTCTCCCCCGGTCCCAACATACTTTGGCAAAATGTTCTTGGTGTAATCTGACTATCTTAGTCAGGATCTCCCATGGCACCCCCTGTTGTCGTAGGGATTCCCACAAGAGATACCTTGGTACCAGGTCAGACAACGCCTTTCGGTTTATGAATGCGACATACACATGTATAGCCTTTAGTTCAATGTATTTCCAGGCTATATTGGACAGTCTGAACACCTGGTCAATCGTGCTAGTTGAGATTACGTCTTTCTTAACTATCCACTTGTTCAGTTTGTTTAGAACCTGTTTTGCATTGACTTTTTGGAGAGTGTCTATAAGTCATATTTTTTTATTTGTATTTTTTATTTATTGCATGATTAATGAAAATCTTTGCAATTACTCTTTGTAAAAGAAACTAGAAGAGATACACAATCAAAAATGTTACAAAAAAAAACAGTTAAAAACAATAAGAGAAAGTTAAGAATATGGATAAAATATCCAAATAAGCTGATACAATACGTTGAATTTGTATAAAAAGAAGAGAAAAAAGGGCCTTTAACATTTGAGTCTTTGTTTGCTAAAAAAGAGATATCTTAAAATGCAAAAATGGATGGTTTTTAAGTTCAGGTTCAATCTCTGGCCTCTGAGTTCTGGGCCATGGATCTTTGGCAGTTAAAAAAAAAAAAATGGGGTTTCTTAAAGTGCCAAAACAGATCTTTTTGAGCCAAGTTCAATCACTGGCCTCTAAGCTTTGAAGCGTGTTGACTGATTTCATGAAACGCACTAGTCTACAGGCTAATTGGATATCTTCTCCCTTGAAGCTGATCAACAGGGCTTGTCTGCGAGTTTGCACGCCGTGTTGATTCCAGAGCTGAGTTAGTTGGCCCCTTCGGGTACTGTCTAGGGCTTTACAGCTGCATAACAAGTGTAAAACATCCTCCTTTGGATTGTCACAAAGCCTGCATTTGAGATTAAATTCCAGGCGTTTCCATGGGGGAAGATGTACTTTTGACGGGATTACCCCCATCCTCAGCCGCAGGAACTCTTCCTTCACCTTCCTTGAGAAGCTGGTACTGAGGTATGGCTGAGGTGAGGCGCTAGTGTAGCCTTGGATTACGAACCACCCGTGTGATCTCCTAGTTAATGCAGCTTTGTCTTCTTTCATAGAGAGAATTTTCACTGACTTGTTGACCAGGCGTTTGAAGCATTTTTGTGAACAGCCCAAGTCCCAGAGGTCTTTTAATACAAGGGTTTTTATGGCTGCTTGGAGATACACCATTGCGGGGGCTCCCTTGTTTGACTCCAGCTCTTTCCAAAGGTTGGCGTTCAGGGAGTCTGTTACATCGTTCTTTACTTTGTACCAGCATTTTGCATACGCCCACATTCGCGCAATTTGCTGCTTCTGTAAACCAAACTCCAGCCTTAACTGTGCTGGGGAGGTGTACGACTATTAGTCATATGGGCCTATAGTCTGCTGGATCCTCCTTACTGCCTTTTCACGGCATTACATAAAAGGTTGACATATGGTACCCATACTTCTGGGTCATGTTTCAAGAGAGCCCCGGTATTTTATCAGGTACTGGAGTTTTTCATAATTTAATAGAATTTAAATCTATTATGGTCTTTTCTCTACTAAATTGAAGAGTCAGATTTACTGTATTATAAGAAGAGGCTTTGAGTGGTGTGGTAAAAAATTGCACAGCTCGCTGGAATACTTGCATATAAATCAGAAAAGTATCTGCACCAAGTGCCTGGGCCCAAATAATGTTCTGTATCCATGCTGTCCCTTTTATGACCATGTGCGATTATCCTCTAACAGGAGGACTGATATTTAGTTCTAGCTGCAGTGATGAGGTCATCCCAGCTCTTTCTTGCTTTCTTTTCTACCCTTTTATAGTCCATCCTTAATTCCCTAATTTGTGCCACGTTTTTGACTTTTATGGCCGCTAGTAATCTTCTTTTGACTAGAGAGCACTCCTTGTTATACCAGGGAGTGATAGATTGGCTCTTAGGGGGTCATTAGGATGGCGGGCGGATTTACACCCCCATATTTTGATGCCGGGGGGCATTTCCCCTGGTCGGCAATTGTTCCGATTGCTGGATGGGAGGACTTGGGCCTCAATATGTTGGCGGTGCTTAGCAGGCACCGCCATCCATATTAGGATGCAGGGTGTCACAGGTCTTTACATGGCGGCTTCTACTCTGTGGAAAGGCTGGTGGGGAATTGCTTTGGGGCCTCGTTGCGGGCCCCTGGGAGGGGCGAGGGCAGGGGGCTGCACTTGGGGGGGTACCTATGGTACCCCCTACATTACCATGCAGAAGATGGCAGGCACCACATGGTGCCTGTCACCTTATGCAAGGCAATGCACAGCAAGGTACTTTGGCATTGCGGCAGGTGCTGCTTACAACAGCACCCGCCACAATGTCAAATATGCTGGATGCGACAGCCAGGGTGGCAGCTGCATCCTAATTGGTGGTGCGGGACCGCCGCACGTATGATAGCGGGTCCCAGCACCGGGAGGATGGCGGGCGAACTAAAGTCTGCCCGCCATCCTAATCAGCCTCTTAGTTCCTGGATTCAAACCTACTGCTTGGGGTTTTGTTAAAACAGTTTATACTCTCCCAACTAAAAATTAGTGGATTAGTGTTGTAGGCAGTAGCGGCCCCTGGAAGGAGTGCCACGGGGCAGTGGGGTGGAGGAGGGGTAGGGTGTGGTGTAGTGAACTCCGGCTCATGACTGACCGGAGTAATGTAAGTAAATAAATATTTAAATCGAATCTAATTGCACGCTGAAATGCATTTGGCATTTCAGTGTGCACAATTAAATGCATGTTATTTATTTATTTACTTACATTACTCCGGTCGGTTGTGAGCTGGAGTTTACTACCCTCACCCTACCCCTACCCCTCCCCCGCCCCGCCGTACCACCGGGCGGGGTTCCCTCCAAGGGTCGCTACTGGTTGTGGGTATAGAATCCGTATGCATATCACTGTAGGGGGTAAGAGCATCATGGAAAGCATTGTAGATGTACGTAAAGGGTTCAATTTTATCAATGATTTTTGACCATTTGACTGACCTGCGGTTATTACTGTCAGCTGTGAAGAAGTAGTCCCTATTTCAATGTTGTGAGTGCTGATCAATCTCCCTGTTAAAGTGAAACACAATGGGAGATGATCGTTTCTTTCTCTGTTGTCCACCTTAAAATCTGTTATATACCCCCAATGGGAAGTGCTCACCATACGGTAGTCTATTCTAGACTTAGTTTCCCCCCTTCTAAATGTGTGAGATCATGTGTTGTCCAAGGAAAATCTGCATTACATGCCCTTAACCCTCACTCTATAGTGAAATGTACTGATTGCATAGCCACTGTGGAATACGGCATTGAGGGATTTGTATTCAGAAAAACAATTCTTCTAGCCAGGTCCTCATCCTGAAAGATTGTTTCTAACCCCACAACAGGTTCAAAACAACAGTTGAAATCTCCGCCTGCAAGAGCGACTCCATCTTGCTCTATATGTACAAAAACGGTCTAATATAGATATCAAAGACATGTAGATACTTATTTTTGGAAGATTTTAGTTTCAGACCAAAAATGTCTTGCGAAATACTGCTTATGGGTTCTATGGTTACATTTAAATTGGTCTTTACCCATATTACAAGTCCACCCGACAGTCTCCCTATTTTGAAAGTATCTCACTACTATTGCATGTCCTGAAGCCTAGTTTGTGAGGGGGTTATTTTAACCAGGTTTGCTGAAATAGGTAAAGATCGAAAGTCCCTAGATATTTTTGCCAATCTAGATCTAGAAGTTTGTATCTTAGCCCTGCTACAGTCCATAAAATCATCATGACATTTTGTGAGTCAAGGATGTGTTCGGGTTGCATGGCTATGTTGGGCGTGGTACCAGTTGATATTTTCTTGTGTACCTGATTGTTTTGTATCTCCAGTTGGGTGGCCATTGCAAATGTACTGACAATATCAAAATTATTTGGCGTGGTTTTACTCCTCTTTTGGGATTATCAGCCTTTGCCAGTCAATCTACTGATTCTAGGTTATCAGTTTCCAAACTTGAAACTCAGGGTTGACATGATTCCTGATTGGTATCTTGGTTATCCTTCTCCTCAGGGCTGGTTTTGTTTAATTTGAATCGAATTCCAAATTTTACTGAAGAATGGTTCAGAGATATTAAACCAATTACAAGGGATTTAGAATGAAGAGTTAACTGGATGGCATCTAAATTCCCGCTTTCTGTTTGAAGGCATTCATGTAATTTATTAATTTAGAAATCATTAAAAAAAAATACACATACATATATAATATATACATTTATATATATGTTTAATTTTAAAATATGATTAAACAAATAATTTTAATGTATATGATCATTTAATATGTTTGTTTGTATTTTTCTCACTCCAGTCAATGCAACAGTAGGGAAAGGGTTGAAATTTCCAGTCACTCTTTGCAACATTAAATACACAGTAGTTCACTTTATAATAATTTACATTTTAAAAACATTTTAAAATATTTTTTTAAATAATATTATAGAAAAATTATGTATGTACTAATTTATTTTTAAAATAATCAAATTGCATATTTATTGCAAATTCTTTAATACGTATTAATAAGTATTATACATTAATACAATTATTATAATTATATTTAAAATACCAAAATATATTCCCAAAATAATTTAAAAAAATGCAATATGTTTTTAAATAAAAAGCACAACACAATTAACACATAACATAACAAAAAACAAAATTCTTAAAAATATTTAAATATTTTTACATTTTTTTATTACTTAAGCAACTTCCTACTCTATACCTTTACATCCTACGCAATACACACCTAAAATATATTTATTAAATTATATTGACACATTTTACATAAACATTTATCAAATAAAATATTAATATTAATGACCTAATAATAAATTAATTATGTTTAATTACCTTCCCAACCCTTTATCCTTAGAACACAAACAACCCACACCTAATATATATATAAAAAAATATTATTACATAATTAACAAAAATGATAATTAACTAATAACAAATTACTTATATTTAATTAACCCTTTACCCCTACAAATACAACTGACACCTAATATATAACACAAACAATATCTTAATTACATAATTTATCAAATTAATTGACAATTAAATAAAGTTATGTATTACCATTAACTAAATACGATAATTAATTTCCTGCACACCCTTTACTCTTCCAAAAACAAAAAACTATACATAAAAAGATTTAGTACACATTTTACATAATTAATTATCAATGAGTAAAGCAAAAATAATAATTATTCATTAATTATAATTTATTTACATCCCACCTTACAGTCCTACAAAATCCACATCCTGGACCTTAACTTACATATTTAAAAGATTAGCATAAATAATGTCCAATTCAATAATTAATAATAATGAAAAATAATTATTAATTAATTATTATTATTTTACTTCACACCCTATACTCCTATAAAAACCCCAACCCACACCTAAAACCTAAAATAAAAAAATTATATAATTATATAATTAACATAAATAATTATCAATTAAATAATTAATATTAATTTAAAAAATAATTAATAATAAATAATTTAAATTATTTTATCCTCATCTCGATACCCCATTATCTCCACAACCTACTACTCTACTAAAAATGTTAATAAGTAAATTAAATGTAAAAAGTAGTAAAATCAACAAACTGTATTACAAACATCACCAATATGTATACAGTTTATAACATATACAATTAAAATATACAGTAAAATCCAAAAGAAAATGAAAACGCAATAATATTAACAATATTTTTAACATCACCATTAACAAATAGATCTTTTTGTAATCGATATTAACACTTTCTATATTTCTCACATGGATATTACTTACCTTAAAATTGATATTCTTGTCAGCGATCTTCTTGCTAATGATATTTCCGCATGAAGATGTTTCCAACTCAATATTTCTGTAAGTCGATATAATTTTTTTATATTTTGTCTGAATACCAGGGAAAAGAGCTGCTGGTATACAAGTAAATGTTATAATACTTTGACGTATGCCTCCTATTATAAGTAGTTACATTTATATAAGGGGAAAACTATATATTACACCCCAAGAGTGATGTGTATATCAGACCATGTCAAAATACTGCTTCTAGGTACATATAGGTGCATATATAGAGGATTACGGTTGCTACTCATAACTACAATAAGTTTCATATGTATATTTATATATATTAATACATTTAAGCTTGTACTTAATTTACTTTGGTCATTGACCTTAAAAGTATCAAAATACAGTCCAGGTAAATAAATTAATATCAAAATGTAAGTTTTAAAACTATACATTAAAAAGTCATAATTTACAAATACATCCATAATAACTAAAATTTTAAACTATACAGTCATACAATCCAGTTTCCCAGCCAAGAGAGCAATGTTAAGTATCCATAGTCAATTCGCAGGAGGACACTAGGGTCGGAGCAAGAAGAGATAGAATTTTGTGCCGGATAGGCCAAATGCTCTCAAAGTATTTGGTGATTAAGAACACTAGAACTGGAGATGTATCAGCTCTACAAATTCTTCAAGCTACCCTCTAACGTCTGACACCTAGGGTCTCATTATGATGTGGGGCAGAAAGCCTATGTCCGACACTGACTCGGAATTGGGACAGCCTGACTTGTGGTCAGCGGTTTCGACCTCTGGATTATGATGTGACCATGTTACGCCGGATAATCGTCCATAACACAAGATCCTTTGCCGATATTGGGTGCATGTGGAAAACCATGAACCCTCTCGCAAGCACCCCTGGTGCCTGCCACACTGTGCAGGGTTTTACAGGGGCAGTCTCTTAGGTAAGCGTACCCCCTCGGCCATCCACTGTAGGCCACAGGGGTAAGGGGTCCTGCTAGGGGCCCCAAAAGTCACTTTCCGACAGCCTTTCCAAGCCAGACAGGCCTGCACGGAAAGATTGTTGGAAAGCAACATCGTAATCCCGAGAGCGGGAATGCTGTTCATAGGGTTGTACGATGTGGTTCCGACTGACAGGAATACTCTGTGAGTCATTTGGAACTGATTCGTAATGACTGCGCAGTTTACGTTAGACCGCAAACAATGTAATTGAGTGGTCTGAATGTAAACCAAGCCAGTTATTTGGAAGGGCTCCGATGCGGTTGAGGAGATTCTGACTGTCTGGACAAGGCTTTCTGCCTGACATCATAATCGGCCCCCTAGATTTCAACATAAAGAGACTATCCAGCTTCTTTGCTGTATACCATATTTTGGGCAAAACAAATAGTAAGTGATCTATCATTTTAACAGCTCTTCTACATACAGGGCAAGATTTATTATCCCAATGACTATATTCCATTTTGCTGTGACTGTGGAAAATGGCAAAACCCTCAGTCTAAATGTAATATATAATGCTTTGGCAAAGAGGGATCTATTTCATCCAGATAGTTCTCAAAAGTTGGGAGTGGTTGCAATTTGCTAAAGAGTTCTGTTACCTTCCCCTAATCTCCCAGATGTAACAGTGCAGGCTTCTATTGTTCCCAGAAGACAGCCTTCAACTTTTTCATAGTGATTGGGTAGATAGTATAAGCATCCTGCCAGTACTCTTGCAGACCTAGTGAATAACAAGTCTGTTTTACAAAGTTCAACCATGGTAACTTCCTCCTAGCCTGTACCCTAACCAGGGCTTCTTTTAATTCTTCTCTGTAATTGACCAACTGTGAGGTTGACCAAACTAAAAAACAATATTATATTAGTCTAAGCTGGATTAATTACCATACAATAGACAGAATCCCTAAATTGTGTTTAAAAACTAGGGGGGAACTTTGGGGAATTTCGAGCACCCTCCACCAGAAATTATTCTGTGCCACTTCCAGAGCATTCCAGTGCAAGTTACAGTGGCCCCACAACACTGCCCTATATGTAGCAGCAGCCACAGCCCTACAAACCTCAAGTATAGGTGAAACTGGGTGAAAGGATGATTTATTAGGACATTTTAGTAAAGTGGATGCTCGGTGTTTCAATATTAGAATCCTTTTACTGACTTGATTTACCCAAGAATTGGTGCTAGACAGTGGGATACCAAGGCAATCAAATTCATAAACTCTTTTGAGCTGCTCTCCTTCTAGGGATTTAGTTGGTCTAAAACCTCAATAAGGATGAATTGCCCTCGTTTTAGTTTTGTTTTCATTGATCTTAAGCCCATGGTCCAAGAAAAATAAACAATATTATTGCAAGAGGGTTTGGATAGCTTTAGGAGGCTTGGATGTTAACAGTTTGTCATCTACAGACAACAATTTTGGTATTTTAATTCCCCCACGAACAGGGGAGTCGATGTCGCAGGCCATTAGATAATCTATACACACAATAATAAAAAACAGGAACAGTGTTGGGGCAAGTATGCAGCCTTGTCAGACTCTCCTGTCAACCCCAAAAGGGGCAGTAGTTTACCCCTTGGTACCCCAGGGAACTTCGGCAAAATGTTCACAGTGAAACTGCACACTAATGGAAAGAAGAGGATCGGGCAGCTCCAGGTCCCTAAGCGTACAACACAGTCTATCTCTCTGGACCATATCAAATGCCGTTTTGATATCTATAAACGCGGCATAAAGGTTACCCCTACCCAGGTTCTCCTCTTTCCAACTCAAATGTTGAAAACAAATTACTTGGTGAACCGTAATAGTCTTAGGGAAAAAACGTTTCTGAAATTGGGTCAAAACCTTATTTTCTTCGATCCATGAAAGCAACCAATACAGAATAGTCTTACAGAAAAATTTTGGGTACAGCTTATAAAGCTAAAAGGCCAGTAATTCGTCAGATCTAGTTTTGAGCCTTTCTTATGAATAGGAGGGATAACTTCTGCCCTCTTCCATCGCTTAGGTGTGCCCCCTCCTGCAATTGTGGTATTGGCAATACGAGTGAGATGCGCTACCGAAATGTATGATTCTTATATAAAAAGATTGTCTGGGATTCGATCCAATCCTTGGCCCTTTCTGGTTTCTGGAATTCTAATTCAGGTGGATTTCCAAGGGTAATAAAACCTGTCAGTAAGTAGGGAAATAAAAAAGAACAACAGAGAGTTAGGACTTTACGTATGGGCCTGAGATCTGAGGAATACCCCAGTAATGATCCTCTTCATTGGAAATTTCCCTTTTATAGTTAGCTGGACATTTCACTCGTACAAAACCATAGAAATTCCTCTGTTATAGTTAGTTCTGCTAACTATAACTCGCGCACCCACAATGCTCTGCTAATGATGGCACATATTACAGCATTCATGACATTGGTCAGTGACATCACTGATGACATCACTGATGACATCTCAAATGACAGCACTGATGACATCACTGATGACATCATCCATGTAAGAATCTGATACACCTCATCAAACACTAGTATAACCTTCCATCACTCACTGTAAAATAGAGTACTATATTTTAAACCATTGACACACCAATACCAGTTACTACATACCCACTCACTGATTCCTAAGTCTACACACACAACTACCCATTCAACAATAGAATCACTTATACATGCAGTCACTAATTAATAGAACACTATGAAATTCCCTTTTTTCACATATATAGACATTGACACATCAGCACTCATCTTAGTCGGTTATGCAGTCATCCTACTCACTCATGAAAAAAATAAATCACACTTACATTTACTCACAAATTATACACACAACACCTCATTTATTCAAACACATACTAACTCACAGTTAATATGTTAAAAAATCACCATTACAATTATACACTCATTCATATAGTTACTCTCACAATCACTGACTCTTACATATACTTATTTATATACACCAACTCTCACATACAATGCCTTTTATTTTTTTTACTTTGTTGAAGATGTACAACTAAAACATATATTCGCTCACCAACACACAAATAAATACACTCAGTCACCCAAACAACTGTTTCCACATGCACTCTTAAACCTATACACCTAGTCAATCAACCATTCACACTTCTATGCATAGAGTTACACACACCCCATCCAACCACACACAACTCAGTGTCTCATACAAATACTCACCCAACTAATCAATAACTAATATACACACTCATGTAGTTAGTTACCAACTGATGCAGCATGTTATACAACAGAGACTGTGATGCACACATTCACATAGTTTAGGTACTAATCCATGTATTAAGTGAGACACTTTTAATTACTCACTTAAACAGACAGTCAGACAGCTACTAAATCCTCCATGCAGAAAGTTATATATCCACTCAATCTTCAATACAGATTGGTATATATATATATATATATATATATATATATATATATATATATATATATATATATATATATATATATATATATATATATATATATACATATTTAAATTTCAAACTAAACCACATTCACTGGATGATGTCATCAGTGATGTCATTTGAGATGTCATTAGTGATGTCACTGACCATGTCATGAATGATGTAATATGTGACATCATCAGCAGTGCATTGTGGGTGCGTGAGTTATAGTTAGCAGAACTAACTATAACGGAGGAATTTCTATGGTTTTATACGAGTGAAATGTCCGGCTAACTACAACACCCCTGAAACCTATGTTTTTTTCTGTGAATATATATATAGATATAGGTTATTACTACGGCTACTGGTGTGCTCCAGGTAAGGAACAAATCAGCACTCCTGTGGCTGCTGCAAAGTTTTACTCAGGCTGACAGACACATCTACATGTTTTGGCTGCTCGCAGAAATCCTGGGCATGATATGGTCATCATTGCAATTCATAAACTATATACAAAAACATGAAGAAATTAATAACACCCAATGTGCAGCAACCAGCACCATCTTGTAACATGATATGATCGATACTTGTGTATTGTGAATACAATTTAACAATGTATAACTCGTTCAAATAATACTGTTCAAAGGAAGCAGTCATAAAAATAAATTACATTTCAAACCAATAAAATAATCATGCATATCGTGTAAAGTGAATTAATGCCAAGGTAGCAGTTTCATTTAATTTTTCTCTGTTTCATACTTAATATATTTCTTCAAATACATATAATCGGTCTTAACAGGGTGTAAATCTCCAATCTGCCAGTAAAAAGCTCATGATGAAACCTATGCAGTATAACATTCAAATGATAATAGTGCTGCTTTATAAACGGTAAAATATTTTGTCACAGATTAATTCAAGCTTAGGATCTTTTGCCCTTTATGCTGTCATATAACCATCTGTCTAAAGAACTGTCAATATTATGAAACCAGAAACTGTCTTTCTCTAAAAATATTAATGTATCTGATCACTAATTGATCATTATCTCGTGAAAATTAGGAGTCTATCTCCAGTTTGAATTTAGCAATAATATATGAGGATGATGTTCCATATCTTCGGATGGAGATACACATATATATTTTGCATTGTAGTATTTTCTTTCAGTATATATAATTGTGAGCTACATTAGGATTATGCCGATACACGGCTGGATCACACTACACTACCTGTATTTTGCACAGTGGATATAAATGGTGCCTTATTGAGCATTTATTCGGTAATGATGCCAGTGACATGCCGATACACGGCGAGATTGTCTTTTTAACTGGCAGTGGTAACAGCCTTGTGAATAATGCATTTCATGTATTTTGTTTAATTGTAAGCAATTCATGTGTAAATTAAGCTGTTGGATAATGGCGGCCACGCTTTACCATCGCTCATTTGTTTAATAGTAATGAGACTCTGTGTCGGTCTTCTCTTTTAACAACAGAGAAGACGTGGACAAAAAGAGCCGCGCGCAACACACTGTACACACTGAAGAAGGACACTGTCTGAAACGCGTATGTCCCTTTCACCGCTGTTGCTGGTGAAATAAAATCCTGTTTTCTACCCGGAGTGCTTATATCCATTTTCAAGAACGAAAACTGATCATCGAGCCCTTATATATATATCCTCTCCGTTCCTATGTCACCCACAGAAACCCAAATAAAGTCGCAATCCCACCATTGGTTTTCTCAGCAGCAGTGTTGATTTAATATTTCAATTCAATTACAAATGAAGGTACTGGCGAACAACCTATGCATTTTGGTATGCTAATACCTTGGTCTCAGTGTGTGTGTGTGTATATATATATATATATATATATATATATATATATATATATATATATATATATATATATATATATATATATATATATATATATATAATCTGAGTCTAACTATAACGTCGTTGTAACATTTGTTTTTTTCTGTGAATATATGTATGTGTATATATATATATATATGTGTGTGTGTGTGTATATATATATATATATATATATATATATATATAAATATATATTACCTACTGGCTATCGCCAGTAGGTATATATAGTTAGGATTTATTCCCTATGGGATTTTTGAAAATTCTATGTCTAATAACTTTGGCGTTTGTGGACGGAATCGGCTGAAATTTTCAGGAAAATGGCACATTTTGTTTCTGAGCAGCCCTTGAAAATTTGGGGGGGTTTTGTCGAGGGGGGGCCGAGAAAAAAGGGGGGTCCCAAAACGCGTTTTTCCCATGTTAATTTCCATAGGGCGGTTGGACTCACTTTTAGCTCGAACGGCTGAATGGATTTGCACGAAACTTGGCAAAATTGTAGGGACTGTTAGCCCGATGTGCCTTTGCTAGGTCTCAATATATGTGCTCCAGTAGTTTTTGAGAAATTAACGTTTAAAACAAGATATATATCTGTAACAGCGCTCCAGGCTGCGCTCCGGTTCGCTTACTTTTCGCGAAACGGAACTTTGAGCGCAGAAAGCTGATTGGCTCTCCGGTGTCTGTCAACATTCTAAACAGTCCGGAGCGGCCGCCATCTTATCTCTCGGTAGGATCGAGAGAGAAGAAGAGGTGAAAAACGAAGGGGGAATTTAATGAAAGGGGGCAAGGTATACCCCTCTTGACCCCCTAGGAATGTTGTTGGGGTTATTAAAGGGTCCCGTGAGGAAAATAAAAAAAAAATGATTTTTCACGGTAGAAGCGCTTCACGGGCCGCGAACTGGGCCGCAAACTGGTAGCGAAACGGGAATTCGCCATTTTGTGCTTCGCTTTAATTAAATTACTAGGTATAAGGGGGTGCGGGAGACGTATCCTAATCCCCTATGTTTCATGAGGGTGGCTGAGGAGGCTCATATATGTTGATACATCTCTTCCAGCGGCTGTGCGTGAGCTTTTTATTTTTTTTGCTGCGTGACGTCTGTTAACGTTCGACTCGATGGAAATCAGGAAGTGTTGACCGCCAATTTGTCACTGCGATAAAATATTTTGTTATAAATGAATCCTTATTGATAAACATTGTCTGCGCCATCTTGCCTTTTTTCCAATGCCACAATTTTGTCGTGCACGGCAGCCATTTTAGATGCCAGGCTGGTCCCAGGCTATCACCTACCCCTGCGGATGTAGTTTATGGCCCCAGCTGTAGAGAATCCAGACATGCCAACCCTCCCGATTCAGGCGTGAGACTACTGATTTCAGTGCTAGTCTCCCGCCTCCCGATTTCTGCAAGCAAAAACCCGGGGGCATATTACCAACAACTAGCGATAATTTTTGTCTCTAACTTGTTTAGAGACAAAAATTATCGGCGATTTTTATCGCAGATAAACCTTGCTATTAGCAAGGTTTATCGCAAATGCGATAAAAAACGGCCGCAATGCATGAATATCGCTGAAAAGTCAGCGATATTCATGTATTATCGAGCAAATGCTCTTAGCCATGTTATCCACCTCCCATTGGATAACATGGCTAAGAACTGCTCAGGGCACTATCACTGACATGCAAAGCGGGGCCCACGATGGTCGCTATCTCCTTTTAGCTGTCACTAACTGGTGTTAGCGACAGCTTGGTAATAGGGAGATAATTTTATCTCCGCTTTCTTGGCTTTTAAAGCCAAAAAAGCGGAGATAAACCTCCTTGATAATATGCCCCATGATTCCTCGGGGGTTTCAGCTGACAGGGATTGGTATTGTGTTACGTGGTAATTCTTCCAGGAAACGTCAGAGGGTCGATGCAGGGGTTCTAGAAGGGGTGATAAACCATTTAAGCCTCATAAACAAGCGCATGGTCTTTTAAAGATCTGTGAAGTACTCGGGGCGGCGGTGTGTGTGTGTCCTCTTTCAGGAGCGGGCGGGGGGGGGAATGCCAGCAACTTCCAGGCTAGGCAGTGTTCAACACTTGCATCACCCTTTCTCTGCCTGCTATTGCGCTCCATGCTTCGGAAAGGTAAGAAAAAGAACGTGCATTTGAGTTTGAAATGTCCGATCCTGTAGCAGTACACTTGCAAAGCCCACACATGACAATAAATCGATTCAAGGCCCCATTCACCCGTTTTAAAAAAAATATATAACACTCCAACAAAGTAACATTATAAAACTTTATTAACTTTTAAATATAATGAACGGAACAAAAACTGTAAAAACATTTAAAAAATTTTCACCAAAAAAAGCAACAATTGTCAGAAGCTGTCTTTTGTGCGAATAGTCCCAAGGCAGCACAACGTGCTGAGTTCTGGACGGCACCCAGGTGATGTCGCCTGGGTGCCGCACTGGTTTTGGTATCCTACAATGCTGCTCTGAAAATTGGCGTGGGGCGTCCCGGGTGGTGCGGGGGGAGGCCTCGTCAGTAGCGGTCTGTTGTGCGAATAGTCCCAAGGCAGCAGAACGCGCTGAGATGTTGATGGCACCCAGGTGATGTCCAGTAAACTGCCGCACTGGTTTTGGTATCCTACAATGCTGCTCCGAAAATTGGCGTGGGGCGGCCCGGGGGGGGGCGTGGGGGAGGCAGCGTGAACGGGCCTCCCCAGGTGGCGGCCATCCAGCTGAGTTGCGCCCGCTCTTGCGGCTACAGCGTCTCGCTCACCATGTTGTTGAGTTGCTCCCACTCTTGCAGTGCAGCGATAGGCGGCTGCCACATGACTCTTAAAATGGCGGACGGCTCTTCGGTTTTGGGCCTGGTCCACTAAAATGGCCCTGGGACACCTTGGAACTCGGACGCTTGCCTGCTAGGGCTTGGGCTCCATTCTCAAAAAGCGTCCCCTCAGCCGTGAAGATTCTACAAAAGTCTTGGGGGCCCTCGACTCCCGCAGGCTTCCGGTGGGGAGCAGCTGCCATGATTGCTCGCGGAATGACCACGACGGAGCCACGAGATGGTGGTGCTCTCATGCTGACGCCAGCTTCAGTCTGAAACATCCAGAAACAAGGTGGGGCTTTCATCGTTTGGGAAAAAAAAATGTTCTAAACCAATGAAAAGTGTTATTTTTAGGTCATATGACCAAGCCTTCCATCTTTAGGAAACCAAAAGTAAAATGAACCAATGAAAAGTTTTATAAACAAGTCACATGACCTGTTATGCGGCATAGGGCTACAAAAAGCGTAGAAAATCCGTTGGCACGTGAGGCGGCATCAGTAGCGGACCGATGTGCGAATAGGCCGAAGGCAGCACAACGCGCTGAGATCCGGATGGCAACGAGGTGGTGTCCAGCAAATTGCCGCACTGGTGTGGCCATCCTACAATGCTGCGCCGAAAGTCGGCGTGGGGCGCCCCGTTGGCCTGTGAGGTCGCGTCAGTCAGTGGGGGCTGTGCGTCTCCCCCAAGATGGAGGCTCCTCGGCTGCAGTGCGGCGCCCCTTAGCGTTTCACTCGCCGTCCAACTGAGTTGCGTCCGCACTTGCGGCTACAGTAGGCCGAAGGCAGCACAACGCACCGAGATCCGGATGGCACCGAGGTGGTGTCCAGCAAATTGCCGCACTGGTGTGGCCATCCTACAATGCTGCGCCGAAAGACGGCGTGTCCAGCTGAGTTGCGGTCACTCTTGCGGTACAGTGACTCGAACGCGCCGAGATCCGGATGGCACCGAGGTGGTGTCCAGCAAGTTGCCGCACTGGTGTGGCCATCCTACAATGCTGCACCGAAAGTCGGCGTGGGGTGCCCCGTTGGCTTATGAGGTGATGTCAGTAGTGGACCGATGTGTGAATAGGTCGGAACCAGCACAAGGCGCCAAGATCCGAATGGCAAGTCCTGGATGTTGAGTGCCATAGTTGAGAGTTCTGAGCAGTGCTTGTAAGACTGTCTGAAGCTTATTTGCACCTGCTGCAGCTTCACTATTGCCCTGGTGTGGCCAAAGGTCGCACATGACATAGGCGGCCGGCTCCCGAGGTCCGGCGGAACTTTTTTCCTTTTCTTTTCTGCTTCTTGTCCTACAATCCGTTTCATCTGAAAACACGACCAGGTCCCTGAATGTGTGCAGGGGGACGCTATTGAGTGAATGAAAATGGCGGCTTGACACAAAGCTGACTCACGCGTTGCTGTTGATGCTATACAGACAAAAATTGGTTTTCAGTTTGTACATTCTTCAGGATTTTTTTTCCATCCAAGGCTGATTGAGAGTTTGTAGAAAAATGGCTTCAGATTTTCCACATACTACTCTTCAACATTCTTCCTAAATGTAACAATGTGAAACTCACTAGGAGAACGGCTGTTTATGTTTCCTTTCAAAATGCTGCCAATAATATTTTCTGAATGGAAGACACCATCTTGTAGCATAAAGGGCCGAAAGGGGTTCTGGTCTGGCCGATGGTTGGTGGAGACATTTTGACTATATCTTGGACCTGCCCGGCCTCGCCCAAAATGGCGCCGGTATAAATGGGACTCGTAACTCCTTGTTGTGTACTGGTTGAACAACCTTGATATCACGAGATATGAATGCAGTTTTGATGCTCATGGCGGGCGGGGACGAGAATTGATTGAATATTTCGACATCCCTATTGATATTAAGTTCTGATGTGTTATTGATTACTGTACTATTGAAAGTTCGAATTAACGTCACCCATGGTACTTGCACGCAAATGTATATCTAGATAACTTTTTTGTAAGTGGCCCTGTCGTATTTTAATTACAAAATGTACGTCCACCGATTCCGCAACTGTTAGACACCTTAGTTCTTGCAACCTAATGGCTCGTTCGTTACGTTCCTCCATAATGTAAATGTCTCCTCATCATATACGATTCCAGTTTGCTCCGTGGCCGGCCCACGTGGTTATAGGCCCGTATTTGTATACTGACATTTTCACAATAAAGGTTTTTAAAACAAAACATGGTAGTAGTATTTACATTGGTAAAGTTTTTACTTTTAGTCACTGTTTTCGAATCAGTAAAAGGCAAGTGAAATAAAGTAGTCCAATTACATGACGGATAAAAGGTATAATATGTAGGAACGCAGTTAAGATAAATGGTCAAGGGCAGTTGTGTTTTTCATTTCTGCAACATAAAGTGATCGATAAGAATCTGATAATCAGGCGTATCGGCGACTAAGACAGCAGGCCGAGTTTCTTTTACTCAACGGCTCCGTCATGGAACGAAGAAACGCCCTTTTTCTCGAAAAAGGAATATATTTTACTTGCAGGACAGTTGTAAATTTTCCGGGAAAGTACATTAGCCTGGAATATTATAACATATGTTTAAAAAAAAATAATGTTCGAAAACAATGAAAAGCGTAATTTTTAGGTCATATGACCAAGCTTTTCATCATTAAAATAACAAAAGTAAAATGAACCAATGAAAAGTTTTATTAACAAGTCACATGACCTGTTATGCTTACGTTACGCGCTGCGCGCCGTGCCTCGGATCACTTCCGGGTGCGCTAACGCGGCGTGTCATATAACGCATTACGCGACAACGTAGGTCAAGAATATAGTCAAAATGTCTCCACCAACCAGCGTTCGGAACACAACCCCTTTCAGCAGTCCAAAAAGTTCTGTTAAATGACAACAGAGGGGACAGGCAACAAGAACCATCAGTCAAAGAGGGGAGGGCAAGTTCTTCTCTTCCGGGTCATGTTGGGGCGCTACCGGAACTGATCGAATTGGTAGTCTACAGTGTTTCTGGATGTTTCAGACTAAAGCTGGCGTCAGCATGAGAGCACTACCATCTCGTAGCTCCGTCGTGGCCATTCCACGAGCAGACATGGCAGCCGCTCCCCACCAGAAGCTTGCGGGAGTCGGGGGCCCCCAAGACTTTTGTAGAATCTTCACGGCTGAGGGGACGCTTTCGAGAATGGGACCCAAGCCCTATCAGGGAAGCGTCCGAGTTCAAAGGTGTCCCAGGGCCATTTTAGTGGACCAGGCCCAAAACCGAAGAGCCGGCCGCCATTTTGAGAGTCCTGTGGCAGCCGCCTATCGCTGCACCGCAAGAGCGGGAGCAACTCAACTACATGGTGAGCAAGACGCTGTAGTCGCAAGAGCGGGCGGTAAACAGCTGAATGGCGGAAGAGGCACAGTGTAGCAAAAGCGGGCGGAATGGCAACTGAAACGGTAAAGGGGCGCCCCACTACAGCGTGTCTTCAGGTCAAACGGATTGTGGGACAAGGTCCAGAATAGAAGAGTCATCAAAAGGCAAAAAGTTCCGCCGGACCCCGAGAGCCGGCCGCCTATGTCGGGGGCGATCTCAGGCTACACCGGTGCTATAAGACTTGGGGAGGGGGTCGGAGCCAAGTGTCTTCTCCGAGTCCATGGCCATCACACCGCCCCTCGGGGGCCTCCGTCAAGCTGTTTAGGAAGGTTTCATATCACATTGTTTTCAAATGCAGTCAGGTCCACAAACGACACTCACTTACTTTGAGAATAGTGAAGCTGCAGTAGGTGGAAATAAGCTTCAGACAGTGTTACAAGCGCTGCTCAGAACTCTGAACTATGGCACCCAACATCCAGAACTTATGCCATTTGAGAATGGCAGTGACATTGAAGCAACTCAGGGACCAAAACCATTAACGTACTTTCACGTATGAAAATCTTACTTGGGGAGGGGGCAGGAGCGAAGCGCCCCCTCCCAGTCCGCGCCACCACACCGTATGTTGAAAATCTGAAGCCATCGTTCTACAAAGTCAACCAACCTTGGATTGAAAAATCTAGAAAAATGTACAAACTGAAAACCAGTTTTGGTCTGCATAGCATCAGTAGCAACGCTTGCTATCAGAGTGCATGAGTTTCATGCTCGATCGATTGAGCTAGCCGGATCGGGCAATAAAAAGTATAAAATAGTTATGTAAATAGTTATTTAATAAAATGTTTTACCCTGTTTCTTTGCTGGTGTGTTGTCTATATTTTTAATATTTGCATAGGGTTTGTCGTTATTTTGGGCGGGGTAGGTGACGGAGTCGAGCTGTCTTGCAGCCCTCATGGTGTGGAGCTCAGTTCATCTCACTATTTTCGTATTTCTCATGAAGGGTTGTTCCTAATATTTCTATTTTAGCGAGGTCAAAAAGAGATCCAATTAGTGGCCTACTGATTTTGCTCGATTACTTTTATTTTTTTACACGATTTTTCACTATCTGCAAAGACTAAACAGAGTATTGCGACTTTGTGCTTGTTTGTAAACAGAGAATGAACCAAAGAGAATCAATTGTAAAACAGTAAATGCTTGGATAACAATCAATCAAATGGAGAGACAAGCAGGTACGACGGATTACAACGGGGGTAAAGGTCTGCGTTAACTACCGTTCACTATCTGCAAAGAGAGAGTACTACTAAGAGAAAAGAGGGGAGGGGGGGGTGCAGCGTTCAAAGCACATCAGCGTGCATAAATACGAAAATGTTTTTATCTATCACGTACTTGACATTTTAAAGCTTTTCATATTTGCTATTAAAAAACCATTGAAATTCACTGAAAAAACCATAGGTTATAGTCGATATATAGTTAGGAATTTGCATTTACAAAACCTTGAAAATTCAATGAAAAAACCATTGGTTTTAGGCCATATATAGTTAGGGATTTGCATTTACAAAACCTTATTTTACTCGCATAAAACCATTGAAATTCCATATATAGTTAGATGCGCTAACTATATATCGTGCACCCGCAATCCACTGCTGATGATGTCACATATTACATCATTCATGACATGGTCAGTGACATCACTGATGACATCACCGATGACAACTCAAATGACATCACTGATGACATCTCAAATGACATCACTGATGACATCACTGATGACAACTCAAATGACATCACTGACAACATCACAGATGACATCATTCATGTGTTAATACGATGAACCTCTACAGACTCTGATATATCCTTAGATACACTCAGTGAAAACAGACACTCACAGACTGTCACTCATCCATGGAGTTACTCATACACCTAGACAGTCATGCAAAGAATCAAACACACCTCCAATTCCTCAACTATACAGTTATACACACCTTACTTATTGAAACATATTCTAACACATATTTACTCTCTTATACAATCCTTGATACATGTTCACAATGATCCATACATCCACTCACACATTCACTGGCTCTTATGCACAGTTATTTATATATGTTAACTCTCACATGTACTGTGTTTTACATATGTACTTACTTTGACATGTAGCACTGAGATATCCATTCACTCACCAATACACTCATGCACACAGTCAACCGCCCATATAGCTGTTTCCACATGCACTCTTGAACTCATACACCTAGTGAATCAACTGCTTACACATCTATGCACAGAGTCACACACCTCCCAGCCACCCACACACATACTCAGTCTCCCATACAAATACTTGAGCAACCAATCAATAACCCATATAGTTATTCATATAGCTACTGATCAACACATGCAGCAGTTTACAGAACAACAGATATAATGATGCACAAATTAATACAGTTTAATCACTAACCCATGCACTCAGTGAGACACATTTAATCACTCCCTCATACAATCAGTCATGCACCTACTAAATCCTTCATCCAGACATTTATACATCCACTCATTCTTCAATATGTAAGACATATTTTAACTTTACAGAAACATACAGTCACTGGATGTTGTCATCAGTGATGTCATTTGAGTTGTCATCAGTGATGTCATCAGTGATGTCACTGACCATGTCATGAATGATGTAATATGTGACATCATCAGCAGTGGATTGCGGGTGCGCGATATATAGTTAGCGCATCTAACTATATATGGAATTTCAATGGTTTTATGCGAGTAAAATAAGGTTTTGTAAATGCAAATCCCTAACTATATATGGCCTAAAACCAATGGTTTTTTCATTGAATATATATATATCTATATATATCTATATCTATATATATATATATATATATATATATATATATATATATATATATATATATATATATATATATATATATATATATATATATATATATATATATCTATATATATATATATATATATATATATATATATATATATATATATATATATATACACACACACACACATATATATATATATATATATATACACATACATATATTCACAGAAAAAAACAAATGTTACAAGGACGTTATAGTTAGACTCAGATTATATATCAAATGCGGATCTGAGTTCCAATGTAGACAGCGGCTCTGAATACGAAGGAGGGAGAACCCGGTCGGGGTTGGGGTTTACCCGATTCACCATGGCGCAGGAGATGGAGATGGTGAACGAGGACAACAGGGATATATTACGCCCCAGAGTCAACCGCCAAAAGGCAGCAAAAACCCCAGCGCCAAACGACGACAGCGCCGAAAAGCCAGAGCAGGACGACGCTCCAAAACGCAAATCCTACAAAAAACAGTGGAGCAAGAAGAAGAAACAACCATAGAACAAACAGGTGTGTCCAATTTTTCTATCATTAATCTAACCTCCTTACAACTCACAGATTCCGAACTCAAAACATTGTCTATGGGCTTATCTTTTTGTCCGCCTCGAAATTTTAATTATGCGGACACTAGAATCGATCTATTTAAGTTCACAAGGAAACTTAAATTGCAAAAACATTTTTTAAATAATAAGCCCAGGAATCAGGATGTCAGCATTAGTGATGACAATACACCATTAATTGTTCATGATTTGCCACTCGTCCAAGATGTGGAAAGCCTAAGACAAGAACAATTTGTGTCTCAACAGACTGATATTGATAGTGCTTCCCAGGCGAACAATAACATGGGTAACCTCACAAAATTCAAGCCTAAATCTACATACACTCCACAGATGCTGCACGATAATTTAGACATCTTCCAGGAGGCCATAGTGAAAGATATCAAGACACTATACTCAGACACAGAGGAACAACAATTACAGAAATAACTGTAACAAAAAGTACACTGATTTGGTGGCTAAGATCCAAAAAGCTGGCAATGTGATTGTTCGTCAATCGGACAAGGGGGGAAACATTGTTTTGTGGGCAAGGGACTTGTACTTGGAAGAGGCGACTGCCCAGTTGAACAATATCTCCTGCTATAGACACTGTGATCTGGCGGTGATTAAGAATGCCCAAAGTACATTTTATTCATTGCTCATGGGATGGCGTTCATCAGGTCTCATTAGCATGGATGAACTTAAATTTCTAAAAAATGATTTCCCTATCATGCCCGTGCTCTACCTGATCCCCAAGATCCACAAGAACTCGCAGAAACCCCCCGGAAGACCAATCATCTCTGCATGTGGGGGGTTACTAGAGAATACTACAATTTACGTGGACTCATTCTTGCAGGAACATGTGTTAGGATTACCCTCTTATGTCCAAGACTCCAGTGACTTTTTAAGAAAGCTATGCACTGTTCAGTGGGATCCATCATACCTGCTTGTAACACTTGATGTCTCTGCCCTATATACCAGCATCATCCATGCGGATGGTCTCAGGGCAGTGGCTTATTACTTGGGGTTCCGCCCGATTGTTTTTGCAGAACACAACAAAATGCTGTTATCAATGATAAAATTCTGTTTGAATAACAATTACTTTATGTTTAATAAACAGCATTTCCAGCAGGTCAGGGGTGTAGCCATGGGGGCCTGTTTTTCTCCCAGTTACGCCTGCCTCCACATGGGGTACTGGGAGAGGCAGGTCCTTACTGGTGAACACTCTGAGACTTGTGGAAATCACATTGTTCGGTGGTTCAGATACATCGATGATGTATGCATGATCTGGAAAGGAACCACCGAGCAGGTCACAGAATTTATCGACAAGTTGAATAAGAACAATTACAACTTGTCATTTACCTCTGATATCAGCAGCACTAATGCCACCTTTTTGGATATTGCCATCAAGATTATCAATGGAGAAATTCAAACATCTTTGTTCAGAAAGCCGACGGCTGGCAATACAGTGTTGCATGCACAGAGCCACCATCCTCCTCATCTGATCCGTAGCATCCCCTACGGGGAAATGCTGCGGATCAGAAGAGCATGCAGCACTGAAGCACAGAATCAGAAAGCCCAGGAAGAGTGCAAACAACGATTTCTGGCCCGAGGATATGACAAAAAGGTGATCCTAGCTGCCATTAGGAAAGCCAATGCCATACCCCGGTCTGAGGCCCTTGAACATAGGGGGAAGCGTAATTCCATCACAGCCCCAACACAACAACCTACCAGACTTATTTGGGCCTTTAACAACCAGCATGGTGCGCTAAGAAAAATTGTAAATAGGCATTGGGGTCTAGTCAAATGCGATCCCATCATAGGTAAATACATGCCCACAAAACCGGCGATTACGTATAGAAAAGCCTTTTCTTTACAGGACGCACTAGTGAAATCAAGCCCTGAGTTAGTGATTAAACAAGATTGGTTGGCTGGGAGCAAAGGCTTCAGAAAATGTGCTTCATGCAAAGCCTGTATTCAGGGAGTTAACAAGACCGAATATTGCATCCCCTTTTCAGACACCCCTTGTAAAATCAAGAAAAAAATCACATGCAAAAGTGAATTTTGTGTGTATGTTTTGGAATGCCCATGTGGCCTTCGTTACGTGGGCAGTTCCAAATTACAGGTGCACAAAAGGGTCCTTCAACACCTACGGGCCATAAAGTCCAACGACTCAGCATACCCAGTTGCTAGGCATTTCAGAGAGAAACATAACAGCAATAGCTCTCTCTTAAAATATTATGCCATAGACACTATTGCACCAATGAGAAGGGGTGGTAATAGGGAAGCAGCGTTGAGAAGATTGGAAACACGCTATATTCTCATGCTAGATAGCAAATTTCCCAATGGGTTGAATGCATCAGAAGATTTTTACACCTGTTTATAATTTTGCTTTCTGTATATGTAATCTCCTTTTTGTTTGTTCCTTGTGGTACTATAACATGTATCTCGTTCAGATATCCCACAATATGGTTTGTGTTCAGTATTTCCAGCTTGGCCAGTGGTTTATCTAGGGATATATGTGCCCACATGTCATAATTATTTCACCTAGTGATCCTACTGTTTCAGTCGACAGATCTGATTATATGATACTTCACATCATGATCATGTTTATAATCGATTTGGGATCTGTCTGTAGATTTTAATCATATTCACTTGCACTTTTGTGTACATTTCGGTTATCCAACCAGTATGAATTCGCAGTATGCCAATGTTTTATCAGATCCAAGTGTATTTCACAAGCAGGTTCTCTGGTCTAATGGTGCATGCACTCTAACAATGGCTCAGACAAATATGTGCATCTAATAATTTGACATTGATTTTAATAGATAATATGTGGATTCATCCATATATTGACAATAGTGTAGTTATTTTTGCTGCCTATTTCAAATGCTTTGCACAAACATATAAAGTATTTGTCTGTTCATGTGTTCATTTGAACGGTTTTGATTCTGCCAACGGATTTATCCGGTTAATAAATAATCAACATGTGCATTTATACACCGTTGAAATATACAGACTAACACTTGCTTAGAGATCTGTTAGGGGGATTTATCCCAACAGTGTTAAAACTGTTAATCAATTTTGTACATTGGTGAAACTGTTAAGTGCGTGATTTCTTGCAATAATGAAATTTCATAGTATTTCGACTATGTTTATGGCACCATGCACTTTACTCCGCTCTGGTTGGTCACCGTTTTTTAGCACTAGCACTTTAAATTCTGCCTTTCGACTGCATAGCACCATGTGATCAAGGCCTGTGAGAGGCCGAAACGTTATGCTGCCGTTTGTTGCTAAATAAAAAATATCAACTCACGGAATACCTGGTCCTGCTGTTTTTCTTCGAGGTAGCGTGGCTGAACGTTGCCCTGAGTGCCTTGGTGAGGACCCGTTTTGGATATATATATATATATATATATCTGGAGACACCCTCCAAAAGAAAGGCAGAGACCACATCAGGGTCATACAAGAAGGCTTTTTTATTTTTGAATCAGCATCACAACGGGCGTATGCATTTCGGCTGCGTGTAGCCTCCTCAGTGCCCAGTGCAGTTTACGAGGAAAGTCAAATGCCACTGGTTGATCCGAATGTTCAGCTGTTGAAATACTCACAGAGCATTCCGCCCTCCTTGATGACTAATTACCATCATGTGCAGTGTCCCAGTGATGAGATGTACTACATATCCCACCATGCAACAGTTTGCCGGGAAAGGGCGGCCAAATGGATTCCTGCTCTGTGAACGTGGCTCTGGACCAAGTCTCTCATGGTTACTGCATTTCCAGAAACAAGAGCCTTCTCCAGTCCCCAACTGCACAACCTTGACATCTAGGACTCTTCTTCACTGGGGTAAGTCTGCACTGCGTCTCTCCCAAAGCGGAGTTAATAACTCCGACACCGCTGCATGTTGTCCTGTTTGTCAAGAGTGGGCCTGATCCATTTCAATAACTTGAAAAAAAGGGGAAAACTTTTCGCTGAGGCAAGAAGCAGGTTGCCAGTGTTGATCAGGTCCAAACGCATGTGCAGGGGTCTCTGTAACATGCGGCTGGCAAGCATGAATAATATCTCCAGCCACCCTCCAAAAGAAAGGCAGAGACCACATCAGGGGTCATACAAGAAGGCTTCTTTATTTTCGAATCGGCATCATAACGGGCGTGTGCATTTCAGCTGCGTGTAGCCTCCTCAGCGCCCAGTGTAGTTTATGAGGAAAGTGAAATGCCACTGGTTGATCCGAATGTTCAGCTGTTGAAATACTCATATATATACACACATATATAAATATATATACATACATATATTCACAGAAAATAACAAATGTTACAACGATGTTATAGTTAGGCTCAGATTTCACTAGTACAAAACCAGAAAGATTCAGCAGTTATAGTTAGCTGAGGTAACTATAACTTACACCCCCATAATGCACTGCTTATGACTTCACATATCAAATCACTCATGACATGGTCAGTGACATTACTGATGACATCACTGATACATCTTAAATTACATCACTGATTACACCATCCACAAAATCACCAACACACACACTCACACCCAATATAACTATTTAATACACCCACTCCCACTCAAATATTCACAAACATATTCACAGAACCATACCAATACTTACAGACCCACTCACTGATTTATAGATCTACACACGCATCGACTCACTCACCCATACAGCCACTCATACACCCACTCACTCATTAATTTGGCCACTGACATATCCACTCATACACCCATACAGTCACTCACACACTGGGTCAGTCACCCCTAAAGCTACTCACTCACCTGTATAGTCAATAACACAGCCACTTACACATACAATTATACACACACCTACAGACTTACTCAAACATATGCTAACACACACTCACTCCCCTGCACAGTCACTCACACAAGCAGAGACTCACCCATACAGCCACTCTCACATTCACTCACTCACCCATACAGTCACTCATATACTCCATCACTCACCTATACTGCCTTTCACATTCCTGGTTACTTACCCATGTACCACTGACACATCCACTCACTCACCCATATAGCTATACACACACTCATTCACCCATAGAGCCCCTCACACAATGCACTCACTAACCCATACAGCCACAGACTCACAAAAAATTCAGTCATCCAGAAAAGGAGGTCACACACCCCCTCATCCCCCACAAAGACATTCAGACACCCATACAAGTACGCAGACAACCAATCACTCACCAACACAGCAACTCAATTGCCCACTCACAAACCCATACAGGCACTTAGACACCAAGTGACAGACTGATACAAACATTTACACAACCATTCACTCATTGATACATTCACTTAATCACTCACTTATGCAGTCAGTCACGCACACAATGAATCATCCATGCAAGCACTCATACAATCACTAATTCACCAATACAACTTGGTATATATATTTAACACTCCAACTGTTTTTTAAACACTCACAGTCACTTGATTATACCATCAGTGATGTCATTTGAGTTGTCATGAGTGATGTCACTGACCATGTCATGAGTGATGTAATATAGGGCGTCATAAGCAGTGAATTTAGGTTGGGTATCTGTATTTGGGTTGCAAGGTATTTTTTTTAGAGTTTAGGGTGGATATGGGTTTTTAAGTTGTATGGGATTTTTTAGGGTTTAGGACAGATATGGTTTTGGTGGACATGGGTTTTTGAGTGGCAAGGACATTTTTAGGTTATAGGTTGGGTATGGGTATGGGTTTCTAAGTGGGAAGGGAATTTACAGGGCTAAGGGTGGGTATGGGTTTTTGAGTGTAAAGGTATTTTTTAGGATTTAGTGTGGGTTTGATTTTTTGGGTGGCAAGGTAAGTTTTAGGGTGCAGGGCGGGTATGGATTTTTTGGTGATAAGGGAAGTTTTTAGGGTTCTCGTGGGTGTGGGTCTTCGGATGGTAAGGAGGATTTTAGGGTTCAAGGTGGGTGTGGGTTTTTGAGTGGCAGGGTATTTTGAGGGGATTAGAGTGGTTATGGGTTTTTGGGTGGCCAGTGAATTTTTAGGGTTTAGGGTGGGTATGTGTTACCCACTGGTCACTCACGGATGCTTGATGACATATCCACCCAGCCACCAAATTATATTCTTTCCATTCGATACCATACAATTTACGGGTCCGATTGGACCGTTTTTTATGTGCACGATCCCTCCTGCCGCGCATTACACACTCCGATTATTTAGGCAGGGTTGTGTCGGACCATGACGCGCACACAGTGTCCCTCGCATGGCGCCCACCCACAACACCGATTCCTACATGGCGCCTCCCCAGGGACTGCCTTCTGGACCCAGTATTAAAAAATGAACAGACTGACACCATTAGACATTACTTTGCAGAAAACAGGGGCACCGCAGCGTCTCGGTCCCTGGAATAGGACGCTATCAAAGCAGTCTTGCGGGGGGTGTGCATCCAGCAAATCACGGGAGTGAAACAGACCTTAGAGAGGGCGGTGCACGCTGCGGAACAGCTAGTTGCGTAGTAGTCTAAGGCAGATGATAAGCGGGAGGCCCCCCCACCCAACTGGCGGAAGACAAATCCAAATATGAGGAGGCCTGTGCAGACTTACGGCGTTATAATTTTCGGGCTTACACTACTCGAGCCCATGAGGAGGGGGACCGTGCTGGTGCTCTTCTAGCGTGGCTCATCCGCCAAGACACTCAAACGCAACCGATCACGGGCATCGGCAGCACCACAGGGGATATAGTCTATGTGCAAGTGGATATAGTATCAGCCTTTTATGACTACTATACGTTGCTATACAGGGAGCCAACCCTAGATCGAGAGGTCCACATCCGGCAACTACTGAGCACGGACACTATAATCCAACTTACAGACAAAGAGCGCATTTCGCTTGATGTCCTGATTATGGCAGCGGAGATCAAACGCTGTCTAGCCAGAAACAAAGCACCGGGCCATGATGGTTTTCTGGTGGAGCTCTGTACCACGTTTTCCCAGCAGCTAGCCCCTCATCTTCACGCGGTCTTCCGGGAGGCATTAGAGTTGGGTCTACTTCCCCAATCGATACGGGAATCCCTCCTTGTGACGTTCCCCAAACCAGATCGGGACCCACTGCTCTGTACCTCCTACCGGCCCATTACCCTGCTGACCACGGACTGCAAAATCCTAGGGCGAATACTAGTTGACAGACTGGCAGACATTTTTCCCAGGCTGATCCACCCGGATCAGAGCGGATTCGTCCCCGGGAGAAACACCTCCCAGAATCTACGCCGATTGGTCCAGGTCCAGGATGGGGTCCGAGATTGGTTCCAACGGGCTGCTTGTCTAGTCCTAGACCTCGAGAAGGCGTTTGAAACCTTGGTGTGGCAATATCTCTTCGAGGTACTACAGAAGGTGAACCACACTTCATTGCATATACGCGGTTATTATATTCCGACATTTCCACTAGGGTACGCATAGGCCGCTCGGTGTCCCCTTCCATACCGATCGTGCGTGGGACACGCCAGGGATGCCCCCTGTCCCCCATCATTTTTGCCATCGCTATAGACCCGCTGGTGGCCCGACTACAGGAGGTGGGCCACCACTGGGGGATCCCACTAGGGGAACGCATGCACCGCGTCTCCCTCTATGTAGATGACCTCCTCATTTATATCAGAGACTTTGATGCAGATTTTACGACTATCTAGACCACGCTCTCAGACTTTGAAAAAGCTGCAGGATTGCAAGTGAACTGGGAGAAATCCTCTCTCTACCCCTTGCACCCGAACCTCCAGCCCAGATATGTCCGTCTGGGGGGAGCCTCTCTAACATGGACGGGGGATCCCCCGCAATACTTGGGGATCAGACTCTATCAAGAGCCCCGAGATCTGTTGGAGGGAAACCATGTCCGAGCCCTCCGGAGCCTTAAGGGTCAAGTGGGCTTCTGGAGGACGCTGTCCCTGGCTCCCATCGGGAGGGTGGCCCTGTCAAAAATGATCATGGTGCCCAGGCTCCTTTACTACTTTGCGAACATCCCAGTAGTTCTGCTGCGGTCCTTCTTCAGAGAGTTGAATTCATTACTAATCTCCCTGGTCTGGGGGCAGGGCTGCAGCAGAGTGGGCCTGTCGATCCTCCAGCTGCCCTGTGACGAGGGCGGGCTGGGCGCCCCGTCCTTCGAAGCCTATTTTTTAACAGCGCAGTTGCAGTGGCTATCCCGCTGGACGGTGCAGCGGCAATTGGGAGAAACTGAAACCCTGGGCGGGCGGCTGACGGTTCCGGAGCTGACGCCACTACTCCTCCCGGGCACACGGCCACACCCATCTTATCCAATGCTGGTCTAGGTAGCTAGATCCTGCATGATGTGGGTCCATCGCATGTCCAAAGGGACGCCAGTTTATTCTCCACTGTTCCCACTGGGCCTCCCAAGACGGCACGAGTTCTACACTGCTGGAGAACTCTGAGTCTGAACTCACCTCCAACTCACTGAAATGGAGGCCTTATTTACTGACTGTCAACTGGCCTCGTTCGCGGAACTGGCCGAGGATAGAGGGCTACCGGCAGGCCAATTCCTGCTACATCGGCAGCTCGTGGCAGATTGTAGACGCACGTGGGATCTTCAGAGCGGAAAACCTACGACTCATGCGGTAGTCCACACATTACTCCATATGGGGGTGGGCAGCACCCTATTACTTGGATTTACAAATCCATTATAGAGCTCACCCAGGTATCACTATCGAATCTACGGCTCCGTTGGGAAGAAGATATAGGACGCACCCTTCACGATGGGGAATGGTGGAAGGCCCTAGCACATCACAAAAAGGTGTCCCGTAACCAACGATTCAAAAATGTTCAATTCAACATATTGCACCGCGCTTACCTTACACCGGCGCGTCTCAAGCGTTTTTACCCGACCTCCCACTTTGATTGCCCCCGCTGTAATACTCCAGACGCCCCATTCATCCACATGTTTTGGACATGCCCCAAACTACATACCCTCTGGGCGACGGTCCATACCACTCTGCGAACAGTTACCGGCCTCGCAGATCTTCATACATGGGAGGCTTGCGCCCTAGGCATTTTTAAACGTAATAAGCGCAAGAAGGTAGAGACAAAATTTGCGATTTTGGCTATATTCCTAGCTAAGCGCAGCATAGCGATGCATTGGCACGCGACGGAAGGTCCCCCTCTGGCCGCGTGGTGGGGGCAGTGAAGAAATGGGCAGCAGCCGAAGAAGACCTTAGTCGCTTAGAAGAGGTTTATGGCATACCCCGGTGACCTATCTCCCTAGAATGGGCGACATCCTTCACACCTTCCAGCACGCGCAAACGACAGGTGCAGCCCCAGCGCAGGACCCACTAGAAACATTAGGCTCCCGCAACTCCCCGCCAGTCTGTGCGCGCTCTCCCCTTATCCCATAAACCCCCCGTTAGACTACTATTCTGAATGTGCGCATTGCCTTGCAGGAACCACTTAGACTGTGAGCAGTGAAGCTGACGAGAAACGTCTCCAGTCTGGCTCCCCATCCTATACGCCCCCATGTCCCCACCCCAACCCTGCATTCTCCCTGGTTTTGAGACACCCGGTTCCAGTTAGAACTTGGATCATCATTTCATGACATCCGTCACATGGGGAGAATGGACATGGAGACTGTTGCATACGCAAGATAACTGTGGTCCCTATTCCACCGACTGTATCTAGAACACCTCCCGATCTCATAGGCGGTGGTGATAGGGAGGCTCTCCCCTCCCATTCCCCATCTCCGACATCCACTCCTACATGAGTTCTTCCACCGTCACTTTGTATAATATCAGCACCTACTAAGTATGAAATGTCGTAGATGCCAATGCTTGCTGTATGTCATTTCTGAAATGTAAAATCCAATAAAAAGGTTTAATAAAAAAATAAAAAAATAGGGTGGGTATGTGTTTTTGGGTGGCAAGGACATATTTAGGTTTTATGGTGGGTATGGATTTTTGGGTGCTAAGGGAAGGTTTAAGGTTTAGGGTGGGTAAGGGTTTTTGGGTGGTAATGTATTTCTTAGAGTTTAGGGTGGGTGTGTTTTTTTGAGTGGCATTGGAATGTTTAGGGTTTAGGGTGGTTATGGGATTCTGTGTAGTGTGAGTACTGTTCTGTTATTTTTGAGCAGGTATCAGAGTAATATATATATAAATATATATATATGATCACATATTATCTGTTTATTGAAACAGAATGGTTTGCCAAGTAAATATATATATCACCTAGCGCCAGTAGGTAGTTATAGTTGGGACCATGTTTCCATAGGAAAAGCTAATTTTGATTTGCTTATAACTTTGGCGCCGGTTGAGGAATCTTCAGGTAATTTACCCCAAAAAGTGTCAAGTTAGGTATTTCTGTGCATGGAAAGTTTTGGGGTGATCTGTGAAGCGAGGGCTGAGAAAAAGGGGTGTATATATTGTTCCAATACATGCACTAAAATAACAGAAGGGGAAAGGAACAGGATATATATATAGAGAGAGACCGTTAGTAGGTAATGTGTGTGTGTATATAAATATATATATATATATATATATATATATATACAATATATAAAATATTTATGTATATATATATTGTGTCAGCAATAAATAGCACATTTGAGAATTCATCTAAATATATTGACTTTTATCTCCAAGAGTTTGTGGTCTCCCTTGCAGCCTATATCAAGGACACTACTGAGTTTCTTCATCTACTCAACCAATGCACTTGGTCAGCTAATTATCTGCTAATGACTATGGACATTGCCACGCTGTATACCAGCATCTCCCACGCCGATGGCATTAGAGCTATAGAGTACTATTTGGGCAAACGTCCCATTGAACTGTACCAACATAACCAAATGCTCGTGGATATGGTTGAAAAGTGTTTAAATAACAAAGTGTTCCTTTTCAATAACCAGGTGTTAAGGCAACTTAGGGGGGTGGCCATGGGGGCATGTTTTTCCCCCAGCTACGCGGGGCTCCACGCAGGCTGGTGGGAGGAACATGTCCTCAGGGTGGAACACACTGCGAACTGGCATGACAACATTGTCAGGTACTGGAGGTATATTGAAGATGTTTTTATTGTATGGCATGGCACCATGCAGCAAGCTAGCGATTTTATAAAGAACATCAACAGAAATGATCTTAATTTGAACTTCACAGCCAGTATCAGTGCCCAGGAGGTCAGTTTTCTAGACGTGCGGGTAACAATAGTGGAGAATAAAATAACCACCAGTTTGTTCAGAAAAAGTACTGCGGGCAATACTATTCTGCACGCCAGAAGCTTTCATCCACGACACACGATCACAGCAATCCCCTATGGGGAATTCCTAAGGATTCACAGAACATGTAGCTCCTTAGAACTTAGAGACTTATACCAACAAGAATCCAAAGCGAGATTAATAGCCAGGGGTTACATCTCTCACAAACTAGACGAGGCTATGAACAAAGCCAATTGTTTGATCTGTCTAGATCTGCTGAATCCACTTAGAACCTCAATGACTAAAAGCACTGAACCCAGTCAAAGTAATGATACCATACAGCTCATTACTGGCTACAGTCGCCAAGCCCGTCAAATAATCAGAATTGTCGAGCAAAAATGGTCCATTATCTTAACTGACCACGTTTTGAAAGAGGTGTTGCCCAGCACCCCGACTATCACCTCCAGACGTGCATTTGGAATGCGCAATGAGCTAGTCAACAGCAGCCCAGAAATGCCCAAAGTGGACAATTGATTGTCTCCACGTAAGGGATTCTTTCGCTGCAGCTCATGTCTGGCGTGCAAATTTGGAGTAAATACGACCACATATGTTACCCCCTTTGATGTTGAGCCAATCACACTTAAAGCACACTACACGTGCCGCACTGAATTGGCGGTTTACGTGTTAAAATGTAGCTGCAATCTGAACTATGTGGGCAGCACCAAACTACCTGCCCACCAACGCATCCTGCAACATTTGAGGGCGATTGTGAATGCCGATCAAAGATACCCGGTAGCCAGGCATTTTCAACAGATTCATAACAAAAACCTGAGCCACCTCAAATATTTTGTTATTGATGCGGTAATTCCCAGCAAAAAAGGTGGAGACAATGAAAAACGTCTCAGACAGCTAGAGTCCAAATATATTGTGCTATTGAACAGTAAGACACCGGGGGTCTTAACATGGGGGAGGACTTACATAATTTTTTGTAAGTCACACTATACTGCTATCAAATTATCTGTTATTATATATTCTGAGGACACACCTCCCCGTTCGATATCATGAGTATTGCTTTTAGGTAGATTAGTCATTATCAGTAACACATATTATGCCCTAGACTGACATGATTCTTTTTTGGTCACATGTTCAGTATTTGCGATCTTAGAAAAAATATTTTTGGTTTAATCCACGAGCAATTTTTACACTTTTTGAAATGTTGAACTCTCAGTTCATCTGGTTTACTTTATGTTTTAATTTGAGAGCACCACACTGCAGGCACATTTACAAAATACACGAAGCGCCAACAAGAATACTTATACATGAGCCGTGTAAGAAATGAAGATAGCAGTTCTCTGCATTAGGCGGTTGGCCAATTGACATTCTCTGGTTTATTGGTGACCATTTAGATGCCTCGGCTATGATATTTTTGATGTATTATACATCCAAAGTTCATACAATGGTTTAACAATCTTTGTTGCACTGTGATTATAGTTCCTTGTATCGGCAAACAGCGGGAGCAATACTCAAGCTTAGTGTATATATTAGACAAGGCAACTTTTATAAACAAAGTTTACTTATCGCATGGACAAGTTTGCACATGACTGTATTAGCACACCGTAATGTTTATATAAGCATCACGCACTTTATATTTGCAGTATCTGAAAAACTAGTTTACAAACTGCGGTATTTGCACATTGGAATGTTTACATCTACATTATGCACTTTAATCTTGTCTGTGTTCTGCCCTCCGACACATTCTGTCATATTATTTATAAAATGTACTTAAAATGCTTATATGTATTTTACTGTCATATTTTATTTGCTGATTTTAGGAACAGTAACAGTGCTCACTTTGTTCTTTTGAAAAATAATCATGTATTGATACCGGTATGATTATTAGCATTGAATGCAATTTTATGCAATATATATCAAATCTTGCCATTTTCTGCATAATGCACTTTAATTGCATGCAATTTATAGGCTTTAGATATTAGGCATCTAACGGTCATTATTATAGTCATATTATGTTATCTTCAAGCGTATATGCTTAAGAAAGATGCATTTCAAAATGGCACCCATGTTAGTTCTTTTTCAGCAGGGCTATGTATTATGATGGTCCTCTGTTTATGTTTAGTAATCTCTCGATTCTGGCGCCCATTTGTGTTTGTCTGGTTTAAAGCACAGTGGTAGCCCTCATTCTCGCTATCAGTGAGCAAGGACTTTACGTCCGAAACGCGTCTGAAGGCTTACACCACTTCACTTTGGAATGAATAAAAGCAGTACAAATTGAAGACTGACTCTGGCGCATTTTTGTTGTCTGCGTACTGGTTTGTGCTACCAAGAGCACTGAGGACTAGTTGGATTTCTATATATATATATATATATGTGTATATATATATATTACCTACTGGAGGTCACCAGTAGGTAGATACAGATAGGACCTAATTTCCATAGGGAAAGCGTTTTAGTTTTGCAAATAACTTTGCCACATTTGATGAATCTTCACAATATTTTTAAAATTAGTACGACTCTCAGTTCAGCTGCTGTGTTGAAAGTTTTGGGGTAATTCATCAAGTGGGGGCAGAGAAAAGGGGAGGGTCCTAAAAAATTCCCATTGGGATGTTTAACACAACTACAGCCTAAACAGCTGGGTGAAATTACAACAAATTTTGCAGAAAGGTAGCTTTTGGTCCAGAAAGAGCCCTCTTTGTTATTTAGTGAAAATCCATTCAGTGATTTAGGAGATTTTAAAGGAAATCAAATTTGAATATCTAGAAGTGCAGGCACTCAGCGAATCTTCCCCATCTACTGCGAAGATTTTATTGTCTGCCAACAGTTCAACCAGGATGTGTTGGCAACCATCTTGGGACTCAGACTCAGCTTAGTCCCAAACAACCATGTTAAGAAAAAGAGAAGAGGGCAGGGTAGAAATACTCTGACCCCCTATGGCTGGTGGTGGACCCACCAGTTATACCGCCATGGCCAAAAAGCAGTTTTACGGCCCCAGCCACCACCACCTTACCGGGTATAGGCTGAATATTGAAAAAGGAGGAGGGGGCCACACGGACCCCTTCCTGGAGCTACTATTGGCCCAGGGACCGCCACCCCTGGGACATAGATGTTTGCTCTTGCGTAGCGGGAGCTTTGATAGCTCCCGGCAGTGATTTCAAACAGTAAATCTTCTCCTAGTGGGCAGGATCAGGAAAACTGCTTCCAATCACTGGGCGAGCAGGTTGAATTACAAATAATGCATCGCCTAGTCAAATAAATGACTAGGTTGGACAACCATTACGTTGAATCGATTCATATTTTATAAAGCAATTTTTTTGAAAAAATATTTTTCTTATGTCATCAAAAAACAACAATTTTTTTTTTAACAGATATATACATACAAATACTGGCCCGAAGGAAGCAGAATTCCTGGTAAAAAGATTTCCCCGGGTGCCCCATTTATACTTTCTCCCAAAAGTACATAAAGACCCTAACACACCGCCGGGCCGACCCATTGTGTCGGGATGCGACTCGGTGTTGGAACCGGTTTCCAAGTTTGTTGATGTGTTTTTGAAAGAATTTGTCGTAGAAGTACCTTCATATCTTCAAGACACGATGGAATTTATAAACAAGGTTGAGGGCTTGGAGTTTGACCCTACCTCACAACTCTTGGTCACAAAGGACGTCACGTCCTTATACACGCAAATCCCACAGCAAGACGGAGTGGATGTAGTCGAAATGTATCTGGACAAGAGACCTCGTCCCCACAGAGTACCCACTGAGCTGATTGTCAAATTTGCATCATTGGCTCTAAAAAAGAATTTCTTTGTGTTCGAAGAAGAGATGTTTTTGCAAATCAAGGGTTCAGCGATGGGCTGTCCTTTCGCACCGGAGATGGCAATACTATACATGGCCCAGTACGAGGAAAAATTAGTGTACAACAATAACCCATACAATGCACACATCCGGCAATGGCTCAGGTATATAGATGATGTGTGATGTATCTGGAATGGTACACCACAGTCTCTGGAAGAATTTCATGATTGGCTGAACAACCGCAATCCGGATATAAAATTCAGCCTGGCTTATGATTACAAAACCATGTCGTTTTTGGACTTCGAGATCAAATCTACTTCGGAAGGTCTCATGTCATCTCTGTTCCAGAAGAAAACTGATAACAACAATGCCTTACATTACAGAAGCTACCATCCTAAGAGCCTTAAAAACAACCTCCCCTACGGACAATTCCTTAGGGTGAGGAGGAATTGTTCGAGAACGGAAGACTTTGTTACCCATGGTGACTCATTGGTCCAAAAGCTGAAAGAAAGAGGATATCCGAGTAAGCTCCTAAAACATACTATGAAAAGGGCAAGATGGACACCCAGAGAGCATCTATTACAGAAGAAAGAGAAAGTCCCCACAGAACGCATGGTGTGCGTGTCCACCTTTGGACCACATACGAGCCCAGTACAGAAAATCATACGGAACAGTTGGCATCTAGTAGAAGAAGTCATTCCTGATATTAGCAAACCACTGTTCGCGCTGAAAAAGAATCGAAGTGTGGGCCAGCAGATTTCATCCACACGTCCCACAATGAAGAAAAAAACACAGAGCACATTGTTCAACATGAGCCCAGTGAAGGGACTGTTAACAAAAAGGGTAGCTGAACTGTTCCTGGTAGAGAAGAAGCTGTGTGTTAGGCGTGACCATGGGTGTAGATGTGACACCCTTGGGCATCCATTTTGTTGGAAATATTTGCCTCACACACCCAAATACCCAAATGGGTGTCATGCTTCATCATTGGCGTTGCTCCTCGTCTGGGAGGCGTTGCAATCCCGGATGGGCTCACCTCAAAGAGGGGCTCTTTGACAGAGATCTTTTCTTCCAACAGCCTTATGGTGAAGTGTGGGTGTGTGGGCAATAGAGTAAGGGAAAAGGTGATTTAAAATGTAGTAGGGGTACCGAAAAGTACTACTTTATTCTGGGGGTCTCCCTCTACGGTTAAAAACGTGAGACCAACTTCCTAAGTACCACTGAGTTAAGTGTGGTGGGACTCGGTAAAATTGGATATTGACATGGTCAACATGTTTCTCGCACAAGGAATTATCCGCGATTCTTCAGGACCTAGAGTATGTACTATGCAGTCATACAGCAGCATGCAGGTGTCATGTGTGTAAATGCAAGCACTATCAGGTTATTTTACCTCTGTCGTCATATCCTCTGCCTAAAAGTCTGGGATTAATTGCCGCATGAGTCTTCGGCGGTAATAGAACATCAGGGGAGAGCCATAAGGTGTAGCTCTATCTGCCCGTGTTCTTCCTCCTTCACCTACCCGTTACCGCCGAGATCGGTGTGTAGCCTTACAATGGAAGGAACACATTTCACGATGGCAAAAAACATTGGCGCCATGATGATTTTACGAACTGTAAAACCAGGTACGCGGTATATGCCATAGTGTGCCCCTGAAAGAAAGTGTACATTGTGAAAACCACACAAGAGGTGCGCCAACGGATAATCCAACACAGATCTCGAATTAATAACAAAGTACTTACAGCGCCACTAGTGTCCCACTTCTTGACAAATAGGCACTCGGTCAGTGATTTGAAATGGAAGATTTTATCAGTTGTCAAAAACATTGCTGGGGCTGGAGGTGATCCGGATGTACGACTGGCACAAAAGGAAGCGTATCTCATCTTGAAATTCGACAGTGCGATGTCAGGATTGAATGACCTCAACGAACTAAGCAACCTTTAAGAATCTAGTCTGCTACGGTATATTCTGCAACATATGTCTGCTGTGGCTTGCTGCTGCTTAGGTGACCATGAACATGCAATGTAATATGACCGACATGACCACTCCTGACAAGAAAGGCACTAAAAAAACCCTATGAAACTTCATGTCCCAACATACATTGGTACTGCAGTTTCTTTAAATCAGAGCAGACACGCCCCAAGTGTAACCACGTGTCTCACTTGGGGAGAAGATGGATGCCGGACTGAAGCAGTCTTAAAACCGCTCACAAGTAAGCTCCCTGTCAAGATTTATTTTTAGAATCACTACCACAATCCGAATGCAGAAAGTCTCTAACTGCGTGTCCATTGCGTTTACAGTCAGAAACCTCGTGCAGCGGCTGCCGCTTCCCTGCGCGTGCAGCCGTGCCAATCTTCCTCCGACCATTAAGGTAAGAAGCCCGATTACAAAGTCTGTATCTATCCACCCGCGCACTGAGACAGGCAATAACTTCAGGCTTGCTTTCTCTGCAGCGGTCGTGCGGAAGTTTAAAAGATACGAACACTGAACACACACAAAACACGATCCGGCATCCGCCCCCTGCCCATAGTGCTCACTAATGAGGTATGTCTTGGTTTCAGGAGTGCTTCAGTTGAACACAATTTGGTCAGCAAGGCAGCATTTAAAACAGACATTTTTGATTTTATTTGTTTACAGAGAACAGCTAACGGGGAATGGCGCATGAATTTCTAATTGCCACCCTATGAATAAGGTAACTGACCACAAGAGTGTATGAGTCTGGTAGAGGTGAGGTCCCTAGAGGCAGCTTTCTTACTGATACCAATTTTTTAATTATTCTTCACAGTGACAGTGACCCCCCAGTCCGTGTCCTGAGGAGAACCCGTAGAATCAAATTGGGTTCGAAACACGTTGACTTTCCATCCAAGATACAAAACAGAAGGGGCTGTATAGGAATTAAATAATGCATTCGTAATTACTTAGTCCATCATGTGTTATTCCTATTACTAACACCCCATTATGAATTACAATATGTATCTTGTGTTGGTGTTGACAAGTAGGCGAATGTAACTATCAGTTTGTCCACTGTTTATCATTATTCTGGACTGGTGCCTCAAAATTAATTCTTCTGAGGCATTGCACAGTTGTCTATGTGATTTTATGTGATAATTCCTTTGTGTAAAAAATTCTTCGTTTGACATGTTTATTTCATTGTATTGAATGTATGTATCTGTTAAAAAAAATGTTTTGTTGTTTTTTGATGACAAAAGAAAAATATTTTTTCCAAAAAATTGCTTTATAAAATATGAATCGATTCAACGTAATGGTTGTCCAACCTAGTAATTTATTTGACTAGGCAATGCATTATTTGTAATTCAACCTGCTCGGCCACTTGTTTTTGTTTATCCAATAGTAGCGGTCCAGGCCGGTCAGTGATAGGACCCAAGCCTTCTTTGTTTTTCTCAAATCACTGGGAGCAGACAGAAAAACAGATGAAAGGATTGCTCCCAAATGCAGGGAGCAGCATTTTTGGCTACTCCCTGTATGTGGGAGCAATGTCAGCACAAGCTGGGGGTGTCAAGCTGGTAGGGACCTTGGGGGTATTGAGGGTTCCCCCGCAGTCTCCAAATCTGCAGACTGGGTGCCCTGGGTGAGTTTCAGACCACCCAGCATCAAAAGGCCAGGCCTGGGGGGGGGGGGGGGGGGGTTAAAAGGGACAAACTCTGCCTGGTGAGGGAGCCATGCAGCCCTCCTGCCTAAGTGTAATCATGAGAGGAGAGTTAAGGTTCTCCCTTTCAATTACCTTGAGTATGTATATGCCCAAAATCATCTACAAGCTTCGCCCCTTTGGCCCCACGCTAATTTCCTTAGTAGCATGAAAGCTCTTGCTGCCTTTTCCCATGTTGATGGACAGTTTCACAAAAAGCTGTTGAGCGCTTTACCCACTGATTGTGGTGATGAGTTCTTGATGCAGAGGGATACAGGGACTTCTCCACCAAACTAACAAGCACTTACTTCGTGTTATGAAGAAGTACCTCTGTTTGGTGGGGATTCACCTCTTTGTAGTCTCACCATCTTCTCTTGATGAGGATTCATGTTTTCACAGATTTGTGGATGAAGGTGCTGCGGAAACTACCACAGTGCCAGAATTACATGCACACAAGGTCACTGGAGACATTACCTCGTGGTCCTTTATGCAGCTGTAGTATAGAATATGCACTAGCTAATTACCTAACTAGGTAGCACTTACTAATTAAGCAGATGAATGTACTCCAGTTGGGTAGACATTTTTGGCAAAACTGTGGACTCCTCTTGGAAAAAATGAGTTTCCATTCTTGCCCTGATGTTCATTTCAGAGAAATTAAATGGCAACGAGAAGCGCTTCTAAATCTAAACACAGCAGGTGCCCCAATTGAAGCTCCACTTCTGTAAAGCACAAATGATCCTAACTTCTTGGGCTTGGCAAAGGCAAAACAAGTGTGTTTTATCTAGTATTCCACGTTGAAAAAGAATCTGAAATCTTTAATAGCAGTGAATGCATCATTAATCTTTTGGAGCACAATCTTATCTAGAGTGAATGTGATGAGTGGTTCCTTTCTTATCTTGAGAGCAGAGTCCATGGTTCACCCTTTAATAATCATCAATATGCAAATGCCCAAAATTATGTGCAAGGACCGCCTGTTTGGCCCTGCCCTGTTTGTCTTAGTAGTATGCAAAGGTCTTCCCGCCTTTTCCTATGTTTATGGATAGCTTACGAAAAACCCTCTGAACGTGTTTCCCGCCGATATTGGTGATGCGTTCTTGATGCAGATGAATTTATCTCCACTAAACAAAGAAGCACTTAATTATATAGTTAATCAAAGGAAGTACCTTTGTTTGGTGGAGATTCCGCTCTTAGTGGTTTTGTTCTATTCTCTAGACGAGGATTAGTATTATCACAGATTTTAGGATCAAAACGCTCAAGGAACGATCACATTGCTGAAATAACATGCACACAAGGTCACTGGAGACATTTCCTCATGCTCTATTATGCAGCTGTAGTGTAGTTTGTGCACTAGTTATTACCCAACGAGGAAGTATTTACTAATCAACCAGTAGAAAGTACTCCAGTTGTGCAGACATTTTGCGCAAAACTGTGGACTCTTGTTAAATAAAAGGGCAGGTGAGGTTTAGTTCTGGCCCAGTCACTCACACAGCTATGGACACACCCACACAGACACTCAGAAACCCACACACACACCCATTCAGCCATTCAATAACCATTCACTCACCCAGAAAACCACTAAAATACCCCCTCACAGACCCATACCACTCACTCACGCACACACCCACTCACACACCCACATAACCACTCACACACCTACTCAAAGACCATAGAGTCACTCACATAACCACTTGCACACCCAGAAAACTACTCACATATCCACAGGTTTATTGGGGGCCACTGGCTTTTGGCAATGAGGCAAGGGGCGAGATCAAAGAATCTGAATTTGAATATACGCATGTTTGCTTAGGCTGATGAAGATGAAAGATAGAGGGAGGAGTCAGAGGTGTCCCCACACTTCATGGATACAGGGCTGAGACAAAAGGGCCAGGTTTAGTCCTTGGATTATGCCGGTGAACATGGATTGGAACCACTGAATCATCAGTCCAAAGGTTTGACAATGATGTTGCTCTCTAAGAATGATGGATTTGGATAGATGCACTCCTTTCAAACACCTTAATGGCTATGGGTGGTACTTTCTGAGCATGCCTTGATCTAAGAACATTTGTATGAAAGGTTTTAATGGGGAATTAGCGTACATAATGAAAGAGACTTCTTAGTAGTGAGCAACTGATGATGTCCGTTAGAGTGTAAGAAGGATGTTGATGCATTCCTTGGTCAGAGATATGAGTCTCTATCTCTCTCTCTTTCTTTCTCTGTCTGCCTTTCTTTTACTCTCTTTCTGTCTCTAGCAGCACTGTAATCAAGGTGGCAAGCTGATTTTCACGGGACAGTGTGTGAAAAGATGTTGGACTTTGTTTCCAAACATTACATAAAACAACATAATGCCTGTAAAATTTGTATTACTTGTGTCAATCAAACAGCAGATATGTGTAATGCAGAACCTGAAGGTAGGAAAGTTATATTTCCTTTGACATATTGTTTGTAGAAGTTTCCCTCATTTTTCAGAAAACAGTAATAATCACCCATCGTATTTGGTATGAGAGAATTTTCCACAAAAATACTTTTTGCAGTGGAAATATTACCCAGAGTTGGAAATGACCAAACATTTTTTTTTAATTGCCACTTTTCCAAATGAAAAAAATGAATTTTGCTCATTCCCTCTTATGGAATAATTTCATACATGTAGCTGGGGAGGTAGCACCCAACATAGGGAATTTACGGAGCCATCAACAGTCTCTGTGTGATAACTAAGTTATACAGCTCCAAAGACGACACTAACTGAATCACCATTAAGTTTTGAAAATATAAAATGTTTCATTTACAAAAATATATGCAGGTCATTTGTAGGGAGTGAGGAGCCAAAGCAATGATTATAAAACCGCGTTTTGAGCAAATGCACTTTGCTTTTTATGTGTGCAGGTGGGTGTCAGTAACTAGCAGGAAATACTATGTATCTGTAGAAGTAACAAACATAAAAAGGTGCTAAGCATACTTTTTCTCTACATAGCACCTGACTTCAAAACATTTCAAGAATAGCACACAACAAAAAATGTTTTTTATGATACAAATTCCTTCACGTCACTTCTCAAAATTGGCATTTACGGGTTGATTTGACAATAAATCACAGAACTGCACAAAAGTAGCCATTAGCAGAGCCTTTCCACCTTCATTATATATTTACAGGTGATTTAGGGGACATGCCGGTTCCAAGAAGAGCGGCAATGGATCAGCTATAGAGAAGGTGATGAATACCTGCTAAGTCGTACTATAGTGAATAGTCACAAATAGTCATAATAACATTTTTTTTTTTTTGTCCTCATTTGCCTGTACCTCATGACCAGAAATTATGTAGCCAACCACCTATTCATGCGCCCAAGACTGAAGCGCACACTCCACCACAATAACCTAGTGTACCAACCTGGCGGGAGACTAAATCTGGGTTTACTGAGGCATTGATGGTGAGTGACAGACTGCCAAACCCATCCCAGACTCCATTGAGGTAGAAGCTACCGCCAGGCCCAGCTCATATCTAACGGAACCACCACAATGGACCCTGGAGTTTGGAGGCATAATCATAGGACCCGGGGAAAAAAAAAAAAAACGGTATTAAACATACTACCACTAACTCCAAGAAATCAAAAGATTCCAAAAGGTGAGGTTATTACTGCTGCACGATCTGGCCAGATCGACTTTTGATGTTTCAAAAAGGGATGATAACAAACTGGCATGTGTTGGTGCCTTGGAGTCAATCCAATATTTACATATCTGTTGCCGCGCGAGTAAAATTGCATAGAACAACAACTGCCTTGCTGGGCCAGTAACATTATCATCCATCCCAGAGATTACCAGTGTTAGTGTGCAGGGTAAATTTACTTTAATTATAGAGAACAGTGTAAACAGCACTTCTGCCCAGAACGCCTTGATTGGAGGACAATCCGTAAACATGTGAACATCTGGTGCGCCCTGAAGACTACACTTGTTACAACATTTTCCAGGTTGAAACTTCGCAAGCCGTTGTGGTGACCAATAGGCTCGATGCACCGAGAACAAGTGGTTCCGCCTCGACCAAGCAGGCTTGACAGTTTTATAAAGAAGAACGAATGATTGTATCCACCATTCTTCCCCTCGAAGTTCCATGTCCATGGCCCACAGTTCATCCGGGAGGTCAAAGTCTCCATCCACCTCCTCCAAAATAGCCCAATACCAGTGCGCTACCTCCTTACCCCCTGGAGGTTTCTCCACAAGCTGTTGTTCTAGCACACTAGACCTCCCCACTAGGGTATTCTTCTGAAGGAGGTCTCTAGACCAGCTTACAAGTTGTGTGTATTTAAACCAAGATAATCTTGGGCCGACCCTTTCATACAATTTGTCCCACTTTATTAATGTCCCGCCTGCCATCAAGTCGCCCCATCTCAGTATCCCCCCCTCTCTTAGGGGTATCGATAGGTTATTTCCCAAGCACAGGGAGAGCCCCGGAGACCCCCAGATTGGAGCAAGATTTGAATAATAGGCCAGCCCTGCAATCCTCCTAATCCTTGTCCAGGCTCTGGCCAGCGATTGCAAGACCTTCAGCCTCACCTTTTGAAGAACTTCTGTTCCCCGAATTTAAATAAAAAAACGTCCATTGGCAAGCCCGTTCCAGTTAGCATGGCCTTAAACATTCTCCCTGCTGATGAATCTGTTGGAGTTTTCAGTAGCATTCTGGAGAATGACAGCTGAAAAGCCCAAGCGTAGTATTTTATGTCTGGAAGAGAGAGCCCGCCCTTTTCCCTCCTCCTCCTCAGTTTCTTCCAGGCTATCCTGGTGGACTTGTAGTTCCAAATAAAGGAGTTCATAATTTGCTTTGGCTCAAATGCTAGAGGAATGCTGTTAAAAATGAATGTGAGCTTAGGTAAGATTGACATTTTTATTAGACTCACTCTCCCATAGATAGTCAGAGGGAGAAAGGTCCATGCCTTTAAAAGCGCCCAACATTCTCGGGAAACCCGATCCAAATTGACCTGTGGTATATTCCCGACCTCCTGGATGATCTTAATTCCTAAATAGCGCATTGAGGAGGTTATGTCCAATTGTGTATTGTTGATATTCCACGCCATTATTTCCGTATTCCCCGCAGTTTATCTCATACCCCGAAATCTGCACGAATTCTTCTGCTCTCCTAATTACTGTCGAGAAGGCCTGAACGGGGTCTGACGTATAGATAAGGATGTCATCCGCATACATGCCCAGACATTTCACCCATCCGCTATACTCAAAAGGGGTAATATTATGTTCCTCTCTCAGTGTCTGTGCAAAAGGCTCTAAATATAGGTTAAACAGGAGCGGGGAAAGGGGACAACCCTGCCTGGTTCCCTGTGAGATTTTGAATGGCGCTGTGAGTGTGTCGTTGACTAGAAGTTTGGCGTGGGGGGCTTTGTACAGGAGTTTGATGGTTCGACAGAAGTTCTCACCTAGCTGAAACTTCCTTAATACTGCATCCAGGTATGGCCAGTTGACCCTATCAAAGGCCTTAGTGGCATCTAGGGTTAATGTAGCCAAGGGTAAGGAAAAGGTTGTGGCAATATCTATAGCTGCGACCAGGTCACGAGTTAAGTCTGCCAACTGGAGCCCCCTAATGAATCCCTTTTGGTCTTCATGAATTATCGAACCGATCTCGCTTGCTAGCCGTGCTGATAATACTGCGGCGAAGATCTTATAATCACTATTTAAAAGCGAGATTGGCCGATAGGTCCCGCATTCAGCTGGATCCTTACCCGGTTTTGGTATAAGGACTATGGTTGCTTCACTCCACGAGTGCGGAGGAACTAACCCATTTATGAAAATGTCGTTGAATAGCGCCGTCAATGATGTTACTAGGACCGGACACAAAACCGGGTATAGTTCCCCGGGAAGGCCATCTGGCCCTGCTGCCTTCCCTTGCTTCAGTTGACCAATCGCCTTACTTAATTCAGCCTCCGATATATCCCTATCTAGGCGTTCTGTCTAATCACCCGTGAGGGTGGGCAGTTTGATCCTGCCTAGCCATGAGTTTCTTGCCAGGGGGTCTTCTTCAATGTCCTCGGTGTAAATTTTTTGAAAGAACTCCTGAAAAGCGCTACCAATCTCTGTGTTGGTAGACCTGACAGTTGAGTCACCCTCTTTTCAAATTCCATTTATAAACTTTTTAGATTTGTCTGTTTTAATCTTCCAGGCTAAAACCTTACCAGCTGCCTCCCCATATTCGAAATTCGAGATCTTACTTTCCACCCACCTCCTCTCTACTCTTTCCTGTAATACTTTGTCCAGCTCTGACTTCACCTTAGCCCACTATTCTTGCTCGACCGAGGTTTCCCCTGAGGTACCGCACCTCCTATCCAAGCTATCTAGTTCTCGTTCTAAAGTCCTGATTTTCTCTCTATAGACCTTTCCTCTATATGAAGCTCGATTCGTAATATACCCTCTTAAAAAAGCTTTAAGGGTTTCCCATACAGTGCTAATTCCTGCTGAGTCCAAATTGGTTTCTAGGAATTTAGACACCTTTTCTGAAAGCAGGTTGGTCTCTGCCTGATCTAACAAAATCGTCGGATCGAATGACCAAGACGAGTATTTTTTCTGTTGAGTGACAGTCAGGGAGAAGACAATCGCTGAATGATCTGAGAGATGAGGGGGTAGATACCGTAACCCCTTCACCTCCTCTTTGATATTATAGCTAAAGAGAGCATAATCTATCCTTGAGCTGTGTCTATAGTTAAGGTTCCTGTATGAGACCCCGGGAGCAAGTCCCGCCCTTTCTCTCCAGACGTCTGCCAACCCCACAGACGACATGGTGGACAGCAGAATGGGCCTTGATTTGGATGATCCCATCGCTCTGGAGCTTGAGGACTTGTCGAGCTTGGGGTTCAAAACGATATTAAAATCCCCCACCCATATAATAGGGTCATTCAGAGTGACTAAGGCCCCTTGGATTTTTTGAAGGTAGGACGGATCATCTTGGTTTGGACCATAATAACCTACCAAAATATATTGTTGACCGTCTAGCCTCATTTTACACACCAGCTACCTCCCACTAAGGTCCTCCTCATAGGACAAAATCTGTGCTTTTGCTAATTTTTTAAACATAATGAGTATCCCACGGATGTTAGCAGTCTGGTTTGTCCAGATTAATTTGTCTACCCACCTCTGCGTTTTAATGATTGTTTCAACCTCATGTTTGAGTAGGTGTGTCTCCTGTAAGACTATGACTTGTGCTGTGGAGTCCCTAAAATATTGCAAGATTCTATGCTTCCTCCCCTTCACTCGCAGACCATTAATGCTCCAGGATAAAAATTGCACTTCCGTCATGTTATCTTTTTATACCCCCTACCATTAACTGGATAAAACACTCTCAGAAAGTGATTGTGGTGGTTGGAAAATAATTTGGAATTAAAAAAAGTAGAAACAGGCTTATGAGGATTTTTTTTTTCTTTGCGCTCCCCTTCCCTCCCCCCTCCCCTGGAAAAGCCCCCCTCACTTCTCCTGGCATGTTGGTTCGCCAGGTTTACGTTGGTGTGTTGGTCTCTAACTCCATCTACCCCCTATAGAAACTCTGTTTACCTGCTATTCTTTATATTTTTATGAATTTGCATGTCCCCTTAGTACAGACGTGCGGAGAGAGAAGAGAACAAAAAGAAAAAGCCCAGAGAGAATCCCCCTTTCCTCTTTTCTCTTCCCCTCCCCTTCCTTCAATCTTCATCTTCCTCTCTTCCTTCCTCCCTCTCTTTTCAGCTTTGATTTGGATTCTCTCCTTGTTTTTAACTACTGTCATGGCTTTTATTCAATTCAATTCTATTGTATTCTCTTATTTTTTTCCCTCTTCCTATTCTTCCCTTTCCCCATTAAGTGTAAAGGCCCATGGATTTTATTCCTCATGATTTTTTTTTTTTCAATGTTGTTTTTTTTTTTTTACATTTCCTTACATTTTTCCTCCCCTTCCCTCTGTTTTCTCTGTTAACTACTAACTTGAGATTGATTTTTACAAGTTAATTCTTCACCCCCTAGAATTAGTGGGACAATGTTGGAGTTACTGATGCTTACTTCCCCGCTTGTGAGTGCTCAGAAATGGAAATAATTAGCTCATCTGCTTCCCTAGGGGAACATATGTTATACATCTTGTTGTTGTACATTACTTTTAGGAAGGCGGGAAACCTCATTTGTACTGTAGCCCCCACTGCCCTGAATTTCTACATTCTTCGCCCCAACTCCCACTGTCTTTCGAGGGTGACCTTCGAAAGGTCCGACCTAACCTCAAAGGAAAACTCCAGGGCTTTCAATGATTTCGCCTTTAGGGCGAGATTAAGAATCTTCTCTTTCAGGGAGTATGTCAAGAAGTTCAAGAGTATTTTCCTTGGCTTTACTCTCCCCGCATTAAGGCGGAACGGATCCCTGTGGATTCTCTGAATATCTTTGGCTAACTCTTCCTCTGTTTCTTCCAGATTAAGGGCACTTTTTAATAGAGACACCACAAAAGTCTTAAGGTCTCCCCCTTCTTTCGCCTCTGGGATCTTTAAAAGATGTAGATTATTTCTTCTGGAAAAACTTCTCCCGAGACTCGACCCTATCTCTCATCTCATCCCCCTCCTTCCTTACAGATTGAATCCGGTATTGTGCTGCTCCAGGTTAGCTTTTAGCTCCCCAACAGATCCTTCCAGACTCTCAGTTCTCTCCGAGAGCCCGTCCACTTTCCACTCCAAGGTGTCACATGCTATCCCGATCTCACTCTGGTTTTGTTTAGATTCTGCGAAGCCCATCTTTATCTCCTCTCTCATGGCGATAAGCAGTTCCTCCAGGGGGTCCCTCCCTGCTCTTTCTCAGTATACGTTATGTCCTCTCTGCTCCACCTCCTGCACACTCTTCAGCCACTCCCTCGGTAGCCTCTGTTGGCAATGTATTCACTACAGGTGTGGGTGCAGGTGTAGGTCTTCACAGAACTGCACAAAAGTAGCCATTAGCAGAGCCTTTCCACCTTCATTATATATTTACAGGTGATTTAGGGGACATGCCGGTTCCAAGAAGAGCGGCAATGGATCAGCTATAGGGAAGGTGATGAATACCTGCTAAGTCGTACTATAGTGAATAGTCACAAATAGTCATAATAACATTTCACACAATGTTTGCAACCTTGACTTTTATAGTAAAAAAAGCCAAATACATTTGTAAATTGGATGCTAAGCGATCCCGATTACCCCACATAATCATGGGGTGTAAAGATAACAGATGTTATCATAAGGAAAATATTTGAGCGTATAGAAACACGAAAAATGTTAATATGCATTTGTACCTTAAGCTTCACCAAAGACCAATAGATTTTCTTTTTTTTTTTTTAATTTTTCTTTTTTTAGTTCGACAATTTACAATACAGGTTGAAATTTACTTGACTGGCCCCCCCACCCACTCTCCCCCCCCGGGATCCGAGGTTACAAAAACTACAAAAACAAAGACATAAGGGTTACATGCGGTGTTCGGATACCAGTAATACACTCTAATTTTTAATCAATCAATAAGAGAGAAAAAAAAGAGAAAGAGCAGAACATAGAAAATGACAGCTCCTGGTAGGTCTGGATTGTTACTCATCAAAAGAAGAGAGTTACTAAATGCTAATAAACTTAAACATTTGTAGATTATAGCCAATTGGCCACGGGACCCGAAACTACTAAACCCCTTTGTCTGCCCCTTCGCCCCTTCTTGGCATAGATGGACCACTCCAGCCTAAACGTAGCAAATAACCTTGCCTGCCATTGACAGAAAGAGGGAGGGTTCAGGTCTTTCCAATATGAGGCGATGCATATCCTGAGAATAATCATTGCTACAAATATCAGTGCTCCCCCTTCCTTTGGGTCTAATTGGTCGTATAGCCCTAGCATGATAGTACCAGGTGTTAGTTGGATATTTATAGATAGTACGTTACCCAGGAATTTTTGTACCTCTTGTATTAGTGGCTGAAGGTTAGGGCAAGTGGCAAACATATGTACGATATCTGCACTATATACTTGACATCGCAGACAGTTCACTCCAGGACCAGGTGACCATTTAGCTACTCTGGACGGCGTGATATACAAGAAGAAAGCAGTTTTGTAAAACTGCGCCTGCAGTTTCGAAGAGAGCAAAAAGAGCTGTGCCTGGTCATAGGCTGAGCTAAACACATTAGGTGGGACGTTAAGTTTGAGCTGCCATTTAGTGTCAGTTCTATCTAAGTCATCAGTTCGATGTCCATTCAAGATAGAGTAGATACTACCTATCCTGGCAAAATTCAGGCTGGTTAATTTGTCAATTACCTTGACAGATGTAAATCCCTCTGTCCCGCCAGTTTTGTGTGTTAAAAACCTCACAATAGCCTGGTATTGAAAGATCTGATTGCTACCCAGTTTATAATAAGTTTGAAGTTCTGTGAACGGGCGAATACTACCGGACTTGAATAAGTCCCCTAGTTTGCTAATTCCTGCGGTGTGCCATTGCCGAGTATATGTATTCTGGAATATCAGAGGCAGATTATCATTCCCCTTAATAGGAGTGTAGTAGTTTAACTTGGATATTCCAAACACCTTGCGAACCTTATTGAAGACCTGATACGCACTGAGCAATGTCTTAAATCGGACTTGCTTGAAGTAGCTAAGTTCAAGTTGCCGCCAAAGACAACCCTTTACCCTTTCTCCGAGAGTTAAGAGAAATGGAGGAGGCAGTCCTGAGGGGCTTAAAGCCCGGTCTTCATGTAGAAGTTCACAGGAGTGCTGTAATGCAACAGTCCAATAATAAAACTTCAGATTAGGTAAGGCTCAGCCTCCCCTTTTCTTAGGAAGAGAGAGTAGGTTAAATACTCTCCTGGGCTTTGAGTATGACCAAATGAACTGGGAAAAAATACTTTCAAACTGAGCTAATAACTGATTATTAAAAATTAATGGGATTGTCCGGAAAAAATACAGAAGTTTAGGAAAATAAGTCATTTTTAAAACATTACATCTGCCTACTATAGTAAGATGGAGATTAGCAAGTTTCCGAAGTGATTTTTCCATGGTTACTGCGAGAGGGGTCAGGTTTTCTGCTACTAAGGATTCTAAGTCAGAAACTATAGTAACACCTAGGTATCTAGCCTTTGTGACGACCCTGTCCTCTGTCCAGCTTATCTTATTGTTTACAACTATTTGTGTTTTAGACGTATTCAAGGAATAACCAGACAGCAATCCGAATTCATGTGCCTCTGCCTCTAACAACCTGACAGAGATCTCAGGATCAGGGGTGGTTATTGCGAGGCCATCGGCGTAAGCCTTGATTTTTGTTTCTATACTAAATCTGCTAACCGGCTGAATAAGAGGATTTACCTCAATTCTTTTGATCAGAGGGTCGTTATAGAGGGCGAACAGCAGAGGGGAGCAGGGACATCCTTGACTAGTCCCTCTGGTAATTTCGATCTGCTCGGTCAATTGGCCATTAATAAGGATTTTAGCAGTGGGGGCTACATAGAGTGCTTGGATTACTTGTATTATTTTGGGGCCGAAATTGATACGGCGCATTGCTGGCCATAGGAACTGCCAGGAGACCCGATCAAATGCCTTTTCTGCATCTAAGATAATCAGCGAGATCGGGTCTCCTGACACTTCCGCGGCATCAAATAGGGTGATGGCACAATGGATATGCTCTTTGGTCCCCTTTTTTGGTATTGCCAATTAGAAACTATGGGTTCGATATTGAAGGAAAGTCGGGTGGCAATGATTTTAGAGAAGATTTTTGAGTCGGTTTAATTAAAGTAATAGGGCAGTATGATGACATCTCTGATGGGGATTTATCTTTTTTCGGGAAAATAACAATCTTAGCAGATGACCACGACTCTGGAGGTTTACCTCCCTCGAACATTGATTTAACCAGTAAAGTAAATGTTTCTTTGATTTGTATTGAGAAAACATTATAAAATTCTACAGGTATATTGTCGGTTCCAGCGGCCTTACCATCTGGCAAGCATGTAAGTGCCACTGAAATCTCACTCCAAGTCGGGGTAATTTTGATTTCTTCTCGAATGTCCAGATTAAGTTTATGGTTAGGGATGCTATCTAAATATACCTCAATTTTAGCGTGTATGTCCATGTTAGTATCTTCAATATTCGTTGTATAGAGATCCTTATAGTAATTTGTAAAAGCTTCCTTTATTTTGCCAGGATCGGAAGTACCCACACCATCTACGTTTATTATATTAATGACATTGGCCATTGTCTGTTGTCTGGTTACAACAGCGAGTTGATGACCTATGCGTTCTCCAAGTTCATAGCAGTTTCCTTTGGTTGCTGCCCATTTTAAAGATATTTTTTCACTTAAAATAGCACCCATTTCAGACTTAGTTATCATGACTGCCAGTTGGGCCTCGTCTACTCCTGTCCCAGCCTGAATTGAATGGATTAATTTCCTCTCGGCTTCAATCACCCGTCCCTGTGCCAGACTGGTTTGTGCCTTTTCAGCTTGATTCTTCCGAATGGAGAACCGGAGTGTCTCGCCCCGAATGCCAGCTTTGAGAGTGTCCCATACAACAGTGATTGAAGCTGTCCCAACAATTATAGCTAAAAATTCGTGCAGCCAACTGACCATATGGTCTTGGTATTTTTGATCATAAAGTAATGCTTTTTCAAACGTCCAGTATGGGGTAGTTTTTCTGGTTCCCCCAGCCAGCTAGAGTTAAAATTACGGGATTATGGTTGGACAGGAGTCGAGGGGCTATTTCAATAGAGCAGTCATGGATTAAAACGGGAGATACAAAAAAATAATCTAATCTGGCAAATGATGAATGAGGACCTGAAAAAAAAAGTAAAACAAGCTGATCCGGCTTCAAAGAAGCCCACACATATTTTAATGCCATGAGTACAAACTAAATCGGACAGAGCACAAAAGACCGTTGGTTTGCGACCCTGATAGGCCCAAGAACTTGTTGTATCCCATGTACTAGGTAAGTTTATATTTAGATCGCCACACAGGACAAGAGGGAGCGGCCAATGAGCAAGTTCGTCATTTACTTGATGTATCACCCCTGGATCGTCCTGATTACTAGCATAAACAGAACATATAGTGAAGACAGAGTTAGTGGCTAAGGTACAACGTGCAATAACCCATCTCCCTAAGGTATCAACTTTAACTTGATTAACCGCTAGCGCTAATGTTTTCCGAACCAAAATCCCAACTCCCTTTACCTTAGCGCCTTGAGGCGTGGCACCAATTACCTTATAGCCCAGGGAATCGAATAAGGATCTCTGTGCCCCCTCGATATGTGTCTCTTGGAGACAGATAATGTCTACTCCCATTAGCCATAATACCTGCGCAGTTTTCTGTCTTTTAGATAAATCATTCAAACCACAGATATTTAGCGTGACTATCTTAAGTTCATTTAATGTTCCCATTGCCTAAATAAGATTCTAACAAAAAGAAAGAACCTAGAAGCTCCTTCAGGTAATTTCCCCGTGCTGCTGTACTTGACAATGAAGAAAAAAAAAGCTAGAAAAATAGATCCTAAGCCTGTAACCGTTTAAACAAGTGGGAGCCCTGGCCCTGGTGCCCCTCCCCCACCCCCCCCAAATAATAGAACAGTCTGGAAACCCTGAATGATGGTGAGCTAGTGTGAGGCCCGGCCTCCGCCCCAGATATACCACAAAATTTATCAAAGTTTCTTGGTCCGAGCAATTATTAGAATCGTGTTTGAGACATACTCAAAAGAAGTTGGGAAAACTTTTTTAAAAAGGAAGAAGAGAAGAGAAAAAATCACAAGGGTAAAACTATACGGTATGAGAGATAAAAATGAAGGGAGCAGGAAAGGAAAAGCAGGAATAGAAGGGACCAGCAAAAGGAACTTTGGGTTGATCTCACATTAAAGTCCCAGTTTATAAAGTACAAGATAAGATGTCTCATTAATCTCATTAATCCAGTCCGATAGAAAACAAGGTCAGCAGCCTCTATCCCTGAGGTTTACTTTAGGGTTTCTTCTTGCTGGACAACTCCTTCAGGTATTCTCCTCCCTTGATCTTTGACAAAAAAATCCTAGTTGACCCTTCAGAGATAACTTTTAGTCTTGCCGGGTTCATTAGGAATACTTGGGCTCCCAACTGCTGAAATGGTGTTATCAGTTGGCAGAGCGCCACCTCCGCTCGACGGTTGCATGCCCGAAGTCAGGCTTGGAAGAAAATCTTATCCCTTCTACTTCCTTAGGGGAGTTAGACCTTGCTTGGTCATACACCAACTGTCTCAACAAAAAGTTCCCAAAAAAAACAAACAAAAAACCTTGGTTTGCCATTGCTTGGGTTGCGGCTGCCTTGTCGTGCTCTGAGGTTGAAAGGAAACCGGTGGGCACTTTGTATTTCATGTTCCTAATCCCAGCTACTCTGTGAGGGAAAGGCGGACCGAAGGAGTTTGATAATAAATGCTCTGGGGTCCGTCCCTTTGGTTTCTTCTGGTATTCCCAGCAGTCTAAGATTATTTCGACGTATTCAGTTTTCGTGCTCCTCTTGTTTGATCATCAGATTGGCGAGACTAGGCTCATGGGTCGAAGATTGTTCCTTAATTTTGGCAACCTCGGACTCCATGACCTCTGTTCTTCCTTCCACCATGGCGACCCTATCTCCAATATCCGTGCATACTTTGTTTAATTTTCGTATACCAGCCTGGAGTTTTTTAGAAGCCCCCCTCGCAGCTAGACTCTCTGTTTTAACCTCCTCTCGAAATTGTGAAATTGATTCCAAGATTGAAAGTAATGTAGGTTCAGTCAATGCTGTCTGTGCATCCCCCCTTGCACAGCGTTTGTGATGCCGGAGGTCGAGGGTCCTTGTTGCATGGGCTGACCCCATTTAGGCTGGTTGCGTTTCCTACTTCGGGCTTTCCTTCTTTTCACTGCATTTACAGCTGAGTCACTCAAGCCTCCTTCAGATTTACTGCTCGCTAGTAAGCTAGTATCAGAATCTTCTGTCCCAGATCTAGATGCAGAACCGTCTGAGACTGAATAAAAGTTCTCATTCCCTAAGTCTGGTGTCTAAGGGTCAGACAAACGCCGAATAGTGCCGTCCTTTATGCCTCCCTGGCCCTGGACTTTAAGTTGGTTGATGTTTTTAGTAGAAATTAAAGGAGGTGTATCATCTGATATGATAAAGTCAGGTACGATCGCTTGACCACTGTGGCTTAAATCAGTGGCTAGTGGTGTTGTATTTTCAATTACAGATGAGGATATAGGGACACCCGCATCTGGTAAACTATCCGGCTCATTTAGGGTAGGTAGGCCATCAGGTACGGGGGTAAGAGTGGGAGGGTTTTTTATGACTGGAAAGTGTCTCGCAATTGATGGATAGCTACCACTAGCGCCAACAGCCTCAGTGGTGCAATTGCCTAAGGCATCTTTAGGGTTAACAACCCCGGCAGCGCTTGCAGCCTTACTTGGCTTATTTACCCCCCCCTCTTCCCTTTTACCTTTCTTGGAAAGCTCTGATTTGTCCAACTTTCCTGCCGTTTTTTCGATTCTCTCCGGGTTTCCCCTTTCGCCGTTCTCCCTCCTCTCTTCGCTATTGAGGTTTTCTTTCTCTTTGAGGATTTTCTGCCGCCGGGTGGTCATCCTGAAGCACTGCATAGAGGCTAGAGACTCCGCCCTCAGATATCCAAAGAAGCAGGGAGACACACACAATGCCTTCACCAGCCTGGTGAAATGATTATCTGGAGCAGAGAATCCACTGGGCCAAACCCATGCACGCCATACCACGGTATTCCGGGAAAACGTACAGATCCCTCGGCGTTGACACCGGGCTAAGAGGAGAGCCCATTGGAATGGTTGACCGGGTTTTTCTAGCACCATCCGTTGCAGGAAATCAGCATTTCAGATCACGGAATAGATCGCGGAAAAAGCCGAGGAAGAAGAGATGCTGAGACGCAGGGCGCTAAGAGCGGCGTGCTGCGGTGACCGCTCTGACCAGAAGCGTTTTCGGTACTGGCGTGGAGGCTAGAGAGAAAGGCTCACTCTAGCGCCATCTGCTGTTCGAAGGGCCTCTGACCCTGCCGACCAATAGATTTTCTATCTGCATAAAAGCTGGTGGTTTGGGGTTAGGCATATGCATTGAAATCTTCAAATAAATACAGATGGGGAGGATAACTATTTGCTCAGTGAATGTGGCAGGTTTGAATGATGGAGCAAAGAGGACAACATTAGTCGAATTAGTATGGACAAATTCATTCAGTTTGTCTTCAGGAGACTCAAATCCCATGGGGGGGAACTGGCTGAATATTCAGGGATATAACTTATTGGTATGTACGTCCCAAACTTCAAATATCCATGGAGTGGCCATGCTGGCAAAAACATCTTTAGGCCAAGCTAAACTCAAGGCAGCTGATGCACTAGGGAGATGTGCTATAGTAGAACTAGTGATGAGGCTTACCGTATGTTCGATTTATGGATCGAACTATGATGAGCCCCAGATCCTTGAAGATCTTGAGTTGGAACTCGCGACATGGCCTACTCCATTAATAAAATGTGGTGATTTTAATATCACCCTTCACCCGCTACAAGGCCAAATGAGTCAGGAGGTATATCAGGGGCGAAAGCCCTGAGTATATAGGGCACTAACTTACCTTAGTAAAAGTTATGGACTGGTAGATGTGTGGATTGCTAAAAATCCAAATAACCCTGTATATACTTATTACTCATGTCCGCACAAGAAATATGTTAGGAATAACTACTTTTTTGGGACCACGGACCTACTTAATTGAGCTATTATTATGAAAATTCCTAAAATAATATCGGATCATAATCTGCTAATTTTGGAGGTAGAATTTCCAAGCTTAATGAAAATGAGGAGTAAATGGACTTTTGATAAGAAACTGCTAGTTAATAATAAATATATCGAGCATATTAAATACCGGTCAAAAGAATATTTTGATATAAATAGGTATAGTGCCTCCAGAGCAATCGTTAGGGATTCCTTTAAAGCCGGCATTAGAGGTAAAACTATAAGCTACACAACTAGGGCAAGGACTCAGCGTGTGATTAAAAATCAAGAATTAATGTGCAAGCTTATAGAGGCAGAAGGGCAACATGTCTTAATGATTAAACAGGGGCAAGATGCAACCCAAATTCAGGGGCAAATAATTGTTCTAAAAGCAGAAATTACTAGCTTGTTTGTGCAAAAGGCAGCAGAGGAATACCAATCCCAGCGGAATAATTCTTACGAAAATGGTGGATTAGTTGGGAGTAGATTAGCTCTTCGTACTAGACAGAAGATAGAGCAGAATCAAATAGCTTTTATTATTGTGAATGGACAAACATATACTGATTCAGATGATATAGCTAGAGGGTTTCAGGAGTATTATCAGAGACTATATTTAGATGATAGGGATAAGGATTTACCCATGTCTCTACAAGATATCTCTTGTATGGTGACTGCTAGTGAACTTGGAGAGGGGCTAGATAGTTCTCTTAAAGAAGATCTAGAGAAGGAAATTTCATTGAAGAAGAAGTTCAGGTAGCTCTACGAAGTAGGGCTTCAGGTAAAGCTACTGGTCCCGACAAGAACCTCTCGAGCTATATAAGGTATTAGGAATAACAGTAATGCCTCTCTTACTAGATCTTTTCAGGGGTATCCAATATAATGGTAATTCTCCGGATTCATGAAGGGAAACAAATATAATAATCCTTCCAAAAAAAGGAAAACCAGTAGATAATCCAGCCTCATATCGGCCAATTTCTCTGATTAATTCGGATACTAAAATGTATTAAAAAATATTGGCTATCTGGTTGGGGAGACTCATAGGCCACCTGTTTTCCCCCTGGCAGCACAGATTAATCCTGGGAAAGAAACAACTAACCATATCCATAGAACCATCTCATTATTAGATATTATGGCTGAGACGGGGGCCAGATGTCTATGATCCTCCTTGATGCTGGGAAGGCATTCAATTGAGTGTCTTGAACATTTTTATGGGGGATTTTGGAGCTAAAAGGGTTTGGGCAGGGAATCATAAGGCCAATTAAAGCCATGTATTGTGATCAAAGATCCAGGAAACAAGTTATGGGGAAAGAATTTGGTAATGTTTTAATATCTAGGGGAACAAGGCAAGAGTGTACCTGTTTGTCCATATTATTTGCTAGATACATTAATCCTCTAGTTTTGAAATTACTGCAGTCTCAGAAGATAAAACCTATAATCACTAGGGGGTTTGAGACTAAAGTCTTGGCTTATGCTGACGACGTGGCAGTTTTAACAACGGATCCAAAAGAGGCCATTGGGGAAATTATCCAGATAACTGAGAGTTTTGGTTGTCTTCCAGGATACGCTTTAAATAGAGGAAAAACAATTGTTGATCCTAGGCGAGCAAAAGCAGCAATTTATCTCGGGGTCCAAATTACAACGAAGGTGGATGAAATAGTTGAATGTAATTTTGATCCTCTGGTTAAGTCAATGCCTATCGATATAAAAAGAGTAAATGGGCTACATCTGTCGAAAATTGGGGAAGAGTGAATTTTTAAAAATGACTGTGCTACCTAAGATTTTGTATTTGGTTTGGTCAATTCCGCTTGCTTTGCATGATTATCTATTGAAAATTCTTAACTCTATTTTCTCTAATTTTATTTGGCAGTATGGGAAAGTAAGGAGGGCACTAAAATATTTAACATTACCACAAGACAGACGAGGTCTCACAATTCCAAACATTACACTATATTATTGGGCTGGCTTCCTTCACCAGATTAATTTCTGTTAGTAATAGACAGAAGCAGCAAAGAGGAACGGATGGCGAGAATTCCCACAGTATATGAACTTGCTATAGGGAAGGAGGCCTCTGGGTTGGTATTGAGACAATTGGAGCAAAGTTATTATAAAAATGTTTTTGAAAGTAATATATAGCGCATGGAAAATATGGAAACAAATTTCAAGGTTCATGGAGACACCAAAGGTTACTCAATATATTCCCCTTTGGTGCTCATCGCTATTTCTACCCCAGGCTTATGACGCTATGGGGAGAGAGTGGGAAAATTGAGGGATGAACACAATAGGAGAGTTTTATAGGTGAAAACAAATTGCACAATTCTCTAAACTCCAACAGGACTTTGGAATATCGGCTAATCAGTATTTTAAATTTGTGCAGATTGGGAGTAAATTTATGCTATACAGACCAGCTATTAAAATGGACAGTATACCATTGATGGATCTTATTATTAGGAAATCATGCAGAATAAGGGACATATATAGTCTGCTATTAATAGAACTACCAGATGATATGGAAAAAAATCTAAACTTACTGGACAACGAAATTAGATGATCTTGAAGTGGACGTTTATATGAGCCTCTCTTTATCTGCTAATCTATTTTTATCCACAAATCTTAAGGCACAACTGTATAAAACTATATTTAACTTATATTTTACACCTTCCAAATTATTCAGATGGGGAAAAAGGACTGATGATAAATGTCCTAGATGTGGAGCTCGTCCGGCTACATTGATCCATATGTTTTATCAATATGATAAACCGACCCCTTTAAAATTGGGACTGCTTGGTTTTTGGAAAGAACTGTTTGGTCTTGGGTTTGAGCTGACCCCTACTTTACTGATCCTAGGATGCGATAATTCACTGGGCCTTAATAAAGAACAGGAGTATTGCCTATTTCTAGGCACTTTAAACAAACGTGGAAACCCAATATACCCTTGTAGGCTTGGGCGATCGATGAACAAAATAAAGGTGGCTACAAGGGATTTTGTTTTGAATCTTACTCAAATGATTTTTAGATTCCTGGTTCTAACAATGAAACCAAACGTATCCTCAGGATAACTCCACAAATTTTTTAAACACTTCAAAAAAATACTACATTCATTATTGAGAAATTTGATAAGTAAAAAGGCACACAGCAGGGAGGGTATTATATTAAAAAGAATTGTTTATGTAGATATAAATCATAAAGAATCACAAAAGTCCATTATAGTGGGGATATAGATTGAACAAAACTGTACAAAAGCTATTATGATTGGCAGTAAACAGAAATTAAAATGACAATTCATAACAGTAACATCAACTCCAAAAGATGAGAAAGGAAACCAAATCCATAGATGTATCTTGATGTCCTATGGCAACAATGCCTGGGGAGATGATGTTGGTGTCGACGTTTCGGTCTTTTAGGCTGTAGTCAACAAGACCATCATCAGGACTAGTTAATTTTGAAAAAAAACCCTTGGCGGAAAACTTGGTTTAGTCTAATGAGCTTTTCCGTGAATTGGGCTCTCATGCGAGTGATTTGAGTTAGTTAGAAGAAATATGAGACCTGGGTCAGTTGCGGCAAATGTACACACTTTAGATGGGTCACGATAGTCTAACCTCTGTTTTCGACTTCGATAAATATCTTTGGCGATCTAAATCACGGTCATTCGTGAGATCTACGTACTCTGACCTATCGTGACCCATCGAAACGTCGACACCAACATCATCCCCAGGCATTGTTGCCATAGGACATCAAGATACATCTATGAATTTGGTTTCCTTTCTCATCTTTTGGAGTTGATGTTACTGTTATGAATTGTCATTTTAATTTCTGTTTACTGCCATTCATAATAGCTTTTGTACAGTAAACAGAAATTAAAATGACAATTCATAACAGTAACATCAACTCCAAAAGATGAGAAAGGAAACCAAATTCATAGATGTATCTTGATGTCCTATGGCAACAATGCCTGGGGAGATGATGTTGGTGTCGACGTTTCGATGGGTCACGATAGGTCAGAGTACGTAGATCTCACGAATGACCGTGATTTAGATCGCCAAAGATATTTATCGAAGTCGAAAACGGAGGTTAGACTATCGTGACCCATCTAAAGTGTGTACATTTGCCGCAACTGACCCAGGTCTCATATTTCTTCTAACTAACTCAAATCACTCGCATGAGAGCCCAATTCACGGAAAAGCTCATTAGACTAAACCAAGTTTTCCGCCAAGGGTTTTTTTTCAAAATTAACTAGTCCTGATGATGGTCTTGTTGACTACAGCCTAAAAGACCGAAACGTCGACACCAACATCATCTCCCCAGGCATTGTTGCCATAGGACATCAAGATACATCTATGGATTTGGTTTCCTTTCTCATCTTTTGGAGTTGATGTTACTGTTATGAATTGTCATTTTAATTTCTGTTTACTGCCAATCATAATAGCTTTTGTACAGTTTTGTTCAATCTATATCCCCACTATAATGGACTTTTGTGATTCTTTATGATTTATATCTACATAAACAATTCTTTTTAATATAATACCCTCCCTGCTGTGTGCCTTTTTACTTATCAAATTTCTCAATAATGAATGTAGTATTTTTTTGAAGTGTTCTAAAAATGTGTGGAGTTATCCTGAGGATACTTTTGGTTTCATTGTTAGAACCAGGAGTCTAAAAATCATTTGAGTAAGATTCAAAACAAAATCCCTTGTAGCCACCTTTATTTTGTTTATATATCTAGGCACAGCAATTTTTAGGATAATGCTAGTCGCCAGATGGAAAGACATAGAGCCTCCGACATTTCAGATGTGGTTAGCCAGGCTTCTTGAGGTATGGAAACAAGAGATGGCTTTGTATGCATGTAGGGGCAGGCAAGCTAGAATTTGGGGGCTTAAAATATGGGCACTCATTGCTGAATGGAGTAGAGAAACAAGGGGATAGGAATAAGGTGTCCTATATATAGGATATATGGTCTAAATACAACTCTATTTAGTCCAGTGGCAATGTAGTCTTAGCTGTTTAAAGAAATTTGGATTACATAATATATGATGATTCAGTTGTTTTTTTAAATTGCTGTGGATTGTATCAACTGTTTTTTAGAACTGATTAGGTGATATTATGGTTGATGATCTGATGTGCTGCTATTTATCCTTGTCTACTATATTTAATTATCTTATGTATTGATTAACTGATATCTATTTTTTTCTAATCATCTGTTTTTAAGAACCAATTTGTTGTTTTTTATCTCTGTAAATGGTATTTGTCCTGGTCTACTGTATTTAATTATCGTATGTATCGATTAATTGGTATCTACTTTTTTTAATCAACTCTTTTAAGAGCCAATTTATTGATATTTATCTTGTAAATGGTCTTCTCTGGGTATAAATAAATACAAAAATAAAAAAGAAAAGAAATCTACAATTCTTTGGAGCAGGATGTGCAATGAAAAGATTATTTCTTAATCCATAAAAATAAGGAGCTAAATGAAAATTATATTCAAATCCTATGACTCGCAAATGTATTCATTATTTTGGTGTATCAGGTCTTGTTTCTGCATGGGTGTCAGTGTCAAAATCTGGCATTTTTATAAATTTCCATTTACATAGGTGTAGCACACAGCATCCTACTACCCCATATATATCGTAAACCTTTCCCTGTTCAGAATGCACCTTTCCATGGCATATCTATGTGTTTATATTTTTTAGATGTGTGAATTATGTGCATCAACAACATGGACAAGCCTAATAATTTTGGTTCATTTGTTTTGAATAACTTGGTGTATTAATTTAGTCATTAATAACATAAGCAGTCCCCCGGTTTAGAAGAAAACGATGTGGGGTGCCTTTTCTTGGTACTTGATGCCAAGATTTGGAAGCAGCTTCCTCATCAATTCAGAGCCCTTACAGATTAGTCAAATTGCCGAAAATACTTATAAAAATGACCTATTCAATCCTTATGTCTTGCTCCCGTCCGGTCTTTCACCTTAGCACAGGGACACTCGCTGAGTTGCTGAGCGCTATATAAAAACCTGTGACTCATTCACTCATTCATTCATAATGACAAGCTTTCAAATTCATGAAACTGATAGGATACTTTCATTACTAAGAATGAATCCTCATGCAAGCTTTGTCGTATTAACAATAGTACAGGGAAACAGTATTTTATGTTGTTGTTGTTACATTGTTTAAATATGTACAAGGGCTACATACCAGATTTTGAGATGACTCGCCCATTAACAAATTGCTAAATGTGGTGACAATGAAAGGCTGAATTAACCTGAATGTAATCACTGACACAGTCAGAGCGAATAACCTAAAAATTACGTTGGGCACGTTAAAAGAAAGGTACTAGAATGCTGATGCAAAAAAAATCCCCTTGGTTTAAACGTATTTTATCTTTTTAATATCTAAGGCCCATTTTCTGTGTTCACTACTTTAATCGCCAGGTCGGCTCATCGCCACCTTTTCAAATGATCCAATCTTTTCCCCAAAGGTCCCTATCCTAACTCAAACATTAATAAACTAATATGAAAATTGCAATAACCTAATTTGTGCTCATTCATTACTTGTTCCAAACTTCTGAAACAATTCTAAATTTTTTCAACTTCAATCTCATTCAACCTTCCATATTCACCTTGCCCGCCACCAGTAGGAAGTGTTAGACCTGGCACCTTGGCGTGAGTCTCCCTTCCACTTTTTGCTGATGTGCCTCAGATGTTTTGCTGGTGTTAGCTGCTCAGGGCACTGTGCCACGGCCAATCCATGCCACAGTGCAAGTGCTCCTAATGTAAAGTGTACCTGTGATTGATTTCCATGATTGGCTCATTTGACTTACTGTTAGTCCCCAGTAAAGTGCACCAGGAGTGCCAGGGCTGGTAAGGGCAAATACTGCTAGTGGGCCTGCAGCGCTGGTTGCGCCACCCACTTAAGCAGCCTTTTAAAATATGTCTAGGGTCTGCCACTGCAGAACCTGCCTGCAGTCTGGTACTGTCATTCTGGCAGGGCAAGTGCACACACTTGCCAGCCCCTAAACCTTCCCTTGACTTCATGTGAGTTACCCCTATGGTAGGCCCTAGGGAAGGGTGCATTGTAAGCATAAGGTAGGACTAGCCCTGATGTGTGTGGCATGTCCTAATAGTGAATTCCTGCCAATTTTGTTTTTCACTATTGTAAGGCTACCTACTCTCCTTAGGCCAAAATGGGCTGCTGGAATTATTACACTATATAATCCAAACACACTCAGGGAGCATGGTAGAAAGTCAAGTTTAGTATGCCTGAACTCAGAATAATAAAATACTTATTTTAGTAAAGTTTATTTTAATATCCTGTGTTTGAAAATGCTACTTTTAGAAAGTTAGCATTGGCTTGCCTAACCATTTCAGCCCGCCTCTGCCAGGATGTGTATCTACTGTCTGAGTTGTGGGAATGACAGGGCTAGGGATGACAGGTGGTGGGAGTGCCCCTTGACTCTGAATAGGGCTTGCTCTGCCACCACAATGCTGGCTCCACCTCCTGTGGAGCGACTGATGACTCTGCCCGACACCTGGCCCAGGAAGAGGGAGGACTGTCAACAAGGTACTCCTGGACTGTACTTGTCATCTCAATGCTGGCTCCACCTCCAGCAGAGCGCCTGCTACCCCTGCCCCTCACACTGAAAGAAAAAGGCAGAGTCTGCAAAACAAGGTGCTCCAGGACTGAAAAGGACTATGCAAAGGCCTCCCTGGCCTGGAAAGTCAAAAGAAACTGACTATAAATGTAGGAGTTGAAAATACAAATGTGCGGAGGGTCAAGAGGGGAAATAGTTTAACGACCTGTCTAATCATGCCCCTTGCAATAACGTGAAAAAACAAACAGAGAAGACCAGGTCAAGGGTGGTGTACTGACTTGAATGGTGAGAGGGAATCACACGGGTACAAATGTGAAACAGAGTATTGAGTCCTGCTGGGCTGAAAAAAATCCCATCAGACCACCCATTTGGCGGCATATCATCATATGGGAATTAGTAGATGCTCCAAACACCGCCTAAACCTTCAAGTGGCGGTGCACACATGTCACGATTAAAAACACGCCTCTGTACAGCGCCATAATGTAGTCCTACTCGCCCACTACTAGGCGTGTTTTTAATCTTGACACCTAGACTTATTTCTGTAAGCGGTTCGTTCAATCTAGGTAGCCAATTTTAGCAAGCACTTTTTTTCAACAGCACTGCACTGTTTTCCACATTATTTTTTGAGCACTACTGTGGCTGAATTTGCCGCTCTCCATGTGTGCACCGCCACTTGAAGGTTTAGGCGGTGTTTGGAGCATCTACTAATTCCCATATGATGATATGCCGCCAAATGGGTGGTCTGATGGGATTTTTTTCAGCCCAGCAGGACTCAATACTCTGTTTCACATTTGTACCCGTGTGATTCCCTCTCACCATTCAAGTCAGTACACCACCCTTGACCTGGTCTTCTCTGTTTGTTTTTTCACATATAAATGTAGGAGCCCTGCTCCTAAGAAATTAGATCCTGCTTGTGAACCACAACGCCCCTCTGCCTGAGGAGAAGGAACCAAGGAAGCTGAAAGAGGAAGACTGTCCCTGTCCTAGGGGACTGACCAACAGTGGGAACCTTGCTGCCACAGGAGAGGAAGAAACTCTACAAGAAAACTTTACTGCTTTTTACTTTCTACCAATAAAAACGTGTGCTTCACAGCTCATTTCCAAGGGCCTGGAAAAGAGCTGGCCCCCTTAACTGAGCCCCAGGACCATTGGGCTCTCTCTCCCTCATCGAACGGAGCTGCTGGGCTGAACTACTCTGGTGCCCCGCTGACCGCCGTCGCTGTGAGCCTCATAAATCCAGATTTGGTCCTGGACGTGTCCCCGAGTCCGTGCCGCTGCCACCCGACACCGTGTGCCCCGCTGATTGCAGCCGCCGCTGCACTGTGTCACCCCAGGGCCGCCCGCACCTGCCTCGCTGTGTCCCTCCAAGGCCTGAGCCTCACAGCCCCCACCGACAGTCGCCACAAGTTGCACTTGCAAATCACCCCATAGCGGTATAGTGCGTACGCCTGAAGCGTACCCTTCCGCACCGCAAGCTGAGCTGCCTGGAGCCGTACTGCCTTTGTTGGCTGCCCCGTACATCTCGCACTGCCTGGCGCCGTACTGCCTTTGTTGGCTGCCCCGTACGTTTCGTACTGCCAGTCGTAGGCCAGGAGCGTACTGCAGCATTTCACCCCGTAGTCCCCACCCAGAGGCCGCGCCGCACCCGAGCCTTCCTGTACGTGGCGTACAGACCGCCCGCTGCCGCACTACCGCCTCCAGAATAAGCCACTCTACTTCGAGGGAGCTCCGCCCGCTGGACTGCACCCGCACTGGTGACCCCTCCGCTCTGCCTCTGAAAGTCCGCCCCCACACCCCGCATCGCAGCGCTGGTGAGGACTGACCCGTATCCCCCTGAGGCTGCCGACGTTCGTCCCTGACTGTGGCCTGCCCCGGTCCAGCAACTTCCTGGTACTGTCTCCCCTCGCACCACCTAAGGGTCCCCATCTCGGGCCCATGAGCCCATTATTTTGCCACAAGTTCCTTCTCTTGAGTGGCACGCTCATAAAGACCCCCCCCCCCCGGTCGAACGAGCAGTACTAACCTGGAATTAAGTTCATTGTGTCTACAAAAGACACGTTTACAAACGCCTATGTGCACATAAACCGAACTGTGTGCATTTTTATAACCTAGAGACACTTTTAAAAAGAAAGTACCCATTCTAGCCTAAAAGTATTGTGGGCATTTTTAAACCAGGGTAAATAATGATCTAAAGACACTTGCAACAGGAAAGCCTATACCCTTAATTTCAAGAAAGTATTGTGTCCATCCTAATCCTAATGTTATTTATGGTCTTGTGATAGTCCTGCAAATCTACTATATTCTTACATAAAGTATTCGTATTTTTATATAAAATACAGCCTGGTGTCCATTTGTGGGGGGGGGGGGGGTCAGTGGGTTTACTGTGTATGATCATGAATGCTTAACTGACTTTGCGCCCTGGGGATTAGCCTTGACTGCTTGCGCCACGCAACCTAGAGAGTTAGCAGGGGTTATTCTCAGGGGTAGTTCCCTTCCCCTGACTAGAGGAGAGGGTCCCTGTTTGTCACAAGTGCATACCTGTGCCAACCAGAGACCCCCAAATCTAACAGAAAGACTGAGTCATTGTGTACCACAAGTCCCTGTGCACATTCCTCACTCAGGTTTTTAAATCCGACCATAATCTTGATTTTTATAACACGATCTCCACGATATTGCAGGTTACGTACCATTAACTCTCCTGTCATTACACCTGCTAATGTGTTGACCCTTGAAACTTTTCTTTCATTACTTCCTCAGCCCATTTGTATCATTTATAGCAACTTTGCCCAGGGGCAGCTCTTCCGCTAAGTCGGAGGAGCATCGCCCCACTGCTCTCAGAGCAGTAGATAAAGGAGAAATTAAATGATAATAACAACATTATTATCATTTTATTTTTCATTGCTGCGGGGCTGGGTTAAGGTGGGGTGGGCAGGGGGCACAGGGAGGAGGAGTGTTTCATGCACTTAAGTGCGCATGATGGTTTGTCTGGCCGTCTTGGGTCGGCCAAACAGCCATGCACACTTTGTATATTCCCCACCAGGCTATAATGCACAGCCTGGTGGAAAACATGCACAGACTCACTGTTCCCGTCTGAGCGCTGAACCACGTTGCTCAGACCAAAAATAACGCTACATTGCAGCGTTGTGATTGGCTTCGGGGAGCCTGTGTTATTCCTGCTTCTTCTGGACTCAAAGTCAGGAAGGGACGAGAAGCAGAGATAACAAGGATAGACAACGGAAAAGGTAAGTCTTTTTTTAAAAACATTTTTCAACCCTCCCCCGGCTTACCGCCCCGTTCCCTACCAGTCACCACTAATATTACCCATACATCAACTCCTCTTTGTGACCTACGCCTGAACACCAATGCGTAATAATACCCCTTAGCTAAAATAAATACTCATTTATTGATTAAATAGTTTTCATTATGTTTAAGTAAATAATGCATTCATACTTTTACTTTATAGGTCATCTTATCTCGCACAAAACTTATGAAAAACATCTAATCTAAATAAAAAATATATGACTTTGTATTCATTGAATTAATTTAAATTATTAATTTAACAAACCGTTACAGTATTTTGACCCTCATTAAGTTAAATGAAACTAAATTTAATGATTATAAATTATTGATCCTTAGTCAGACTAATCTTAACTTTACTATTAATCTATATTTAAGACTCCATTGTTTTTTTTAATTAATTAGGTTACATCAATGTGATTTTTCAAAAGAAGTCATACTTAACCTAACTCTAAAAAACCCAAACCCAACTGTTATGCTAGCCCTTAATCACATTGATAAATAATTGTTTTACATTATTTGAATGAATTATTTACTATTTAACTTAACCATGAAAATAACTATTGTATTATATTCATTTAATGATATATTCTAACATTCATTTTAATTGTCTGTAACTTGATTACATAAATAAAATAAATGAACGCCAAACCTTTTTAACTTTTAGGGGCAAAATGGCGCACATTAAAAAGGCAAACAAGGTAGAACTGCTGTAGAGGTAATTTTGTTGAGGTAATCATCACCATCCAAAGTAAAATTGGGGTAGCAGTGGTATGTCCTCGGTGTTGCATGTACCATTTGATGTAACCACAATGCAGTATTTATGAAACATATAACAATACCAAAATTGATCAGATAACCCTCTTGGAAGTAAGAAAGTAGTAGTATTTTATAAGGTATTGTCATTAAACAGGTTGTATTGTGCATTTCTCTAACTTAATCCTAGGAAATGTATTCAAGAACTTCCAAGGGACCATTTAACAATCTTGGGCGAAATGGCAATTTTTGGATTTGGCTGTCTCTGCAGGGTCATCCTCAAACTTTTTGCCTTTATCTCTCCTGTTTTCTGAACCTATTTTTGTTGACCTTTAGGACTCTGCACACTTTAACACCAACGACCAGTGCTAGAGTGCTGGTGCTCTCTCATTTGAATATGATGAAATTGGCTTAAACCCAATTGACACATTGAATGTACTTTAAGTCCATAAGTTCTACGTGTACCCAGGGCCTTTACATTAAATTCTACTAATGGACCTGCAGCCTGAATTGTGCCACCCTCTTAAGTAGCCCTTTTAAATATGTCACAATCCTGTCTTTGCAGCCTGTGTGTGCAGTTTTAAACTGCCATTTTGACCTGGTGACATAAACCTTCTGATAGGCCTAATCTAACCTTTTTAATAGATAAAAGCCACCTCTAGGCTATGTCCTAAACAGCCCCTAGGGCAGAGTGCAGTGTATTTAAAAAGTTGAACATGTACTTTTAAGTTTTCCATGTTCTTTCCTGAAAGTGAAACACTCTTAAATTAATTTTTCCCTACTGCAAGGCCTACATCTCCCTTACGATTACATTTGATTAGCTCAATTACATTTAATAAGGGATAAAATTCAATTGTGAGCGGTAGGAATGTTGAGTTTGGTATCTAAAGAATTGTAATTTTAAACCCTCTTTAATGGAAAAGGTGCATTTCAAGTCACAATTCTGAAAATGCCACTTTTAGAACCTTGCCATTTTCTTGATACAAACTATTTAGTGCCTGCAGCCTGTATCACATGACTAGGTGTAGCTGGCAGTTGATATATGCGTATTACTCCTGGACAGTGAGATAATGGGGAAATTGGTGTTGGCAAGATGGGCCACATTTGACTTGATAGTGGGGCGGACCTGTCACCTACCACATTTGCAAATCACAAAGACTGCCTCAGCACACTCACAAAGGGTTTCGGATTAGCCTTTTGTGCCACCAGACAAACTGGGGCTAGGGCAGGGAGTGAGACAATTCCAAACACCTCTGGAGGTGTAAACCTCCAGAACCTTCTCCTGTTTCAAAGTTGGCACCTCTGGACCTGTGGAATACTCAGAAGGACTGCTGGGATGCTTAGAAGGACTGGGCACCTTGAACCAATGACCACGAGAGTGACTCCTAGAGCTAGTTGGCATGGAAGCCTGATCAGAGCCTCAGGAACAGAAAAAGCTCCAAACATCTTGAACTCAGCACCTGGACTTTCCCTGCTGTGTGTCTTGTTCACTACGTGGTGCCACCTCAGTCTTGTACCTTTGGAAGTGGGCCTGAAGGCGCTTTGCCAGCCCAACTGTGGTCTCTTAGGCAGAACCAAAGCAGTGCGATGTATCTTCGTGCAGCCTTGCAACTAAACCACCACTGCGCACCACATCCCTGACGCTGTGCTTCGCATAGCAGCCCGCTGCTTATCAGAACCACTGCTGTGCACCGCATTTTTGAAGCAGTGCCTCGTAAAACCACCCGCAGGGTGCAGTGTATGTAAAAAGTTGGGTATGTACTTTTAAATTTTACATGTTCTTTCCTGATAGTGAAAAAGTCTTTCATTTGTATTTCACTACTGCAAAGCCTACCTTTCCCACAGGATAACATTTGTTTACCTTAATTGCATTCAATACGTGATAACTGCCACTCCTTGATGCATCCTCGAAGCGGGATCTCACAGCACTCTGAAAGCAGGATTTAAAGTACTTTGTTCAACAGGCCTAACTTGGTCCCTGTATTCGGCTCACACTCCATCGTGTTCAGACTCAACTTCTGACTATGCCCTCGTCTGCCACAACTAGATAACCACAGCTGGTACTTTCTGCTTTTAAGCACTATTTTCACCTACATCTTGAAAATTGCATATCTCACGATTCTACTGATTGGATTTTTGCTTTTTTTTCTCAAATAATATATTAAATATTACTTTACTGTTCTAAATTGGCACCGGTTTTTTGTCTTGTGTTTTCACTTAATTACTGTTTGAAGTGCTGCATAAATAGGTTACGCATTGCCTGTCGGTTAAGCCTGACTGCTTTTGTGCAGAGCTACCTGAGGATTAAATGCAGGTTCATTTGGGGTTTGCTTGTGTTCTACCATGACAAGATTTGTGGTTGCTGCTTGAGTAGGGTTTCACTCCCCTCAACCACTAAGCCAATGTCCTACAGCAATTAAACATAAACATATATTTTATTTCAATGTTGTTTTCTAAGAATTATGTTTATGTCTTGTTACAGGGTCACCCTCTCTGAGAGCATATCCTCTAATCTCTGTCATCACAACACCATCTTCAATTTCCTCCAGACTCGTCCCCACATCCAGTAGTTCCCACCTCTCTCAGGCTTTGTCCACCAACTCCTCGACAGGGGACGCTCGAGCAGAGACGCCAGCCAGTGAGGCGCTCGCCAGCAGCGAATCAGAGACAGAGCTGCACACGCCTCGGGTGAAGAAACCCCGCCGCAGCAGAACCATCTTCACTGAACTGCAGCTTATGGGCCTGGAGAAAAAGTTTGAAAAGCAGAAATACCTCTCTACGCCAGACAGGTGAGATGAGACAATAGCACTTGCACTTTTCTTATTGAGCGAGTGATATAAAATCATTTCAACTGTTGACATTATATTTTGCATTAGAAGTCTTCATCTCTTGCCTCCGTCATGATCATACAAGGGGCACTCATTATCCTCATCACATAAACAATACGGGCACACACTGTGATCACCAGGGCCGGCGCTAGGCATGGGCAGCATGGACAACTGCCCAGGGCCCCACGCTCAGCCCACCAACATGGGGCCTCGCAAAAGCATTTCCCTGTCTTAGGCCTCACACCCACGGTGCAGCACTGCGAGGCACAGGGAAGGGATATATCTCCCCTGGGCCTCGCAGGCATGTGTCGCGCTGCAAAGAAAAGGGGAAGAGGCCCCCTTCCACTGTGGCTGCTAAACCCCGGGGAGGGGCCCCTCCTCCCCTGGACCTTAATGCCCCAGATATAGCTGTGAGGCCAGTCTGCATTTGGCAGGTTTGGCCTGCGAATGAAGATCCAGTCGACTTCTTACTCAAAGGCAAAACATGATGCCCATGATCCCGCATTTTGGCGTCTGGCAGTTTGGCAGTTCTAACCATTTAAAAAGACAAGCAACTCTCTTTCAGCTGCAGATAAGCTGTGACAGAGATGCCTGTCAGTGGCAGAAAGGAAGGCGTTGCAACACAGGAGGGGGTCATGCTCCTTGTGAGGTCAGGAGCACCTTCCGTTATTTAGATGCAAATAGCCTTGAATGAGTAAATGAAATGCATTTTTCCCCCGTAGTTTTTATATAGAGCAAACCCAACCCAAAAGTATTGGAGTGCTTTACATGAGCACCAATTGCATTTCATAAGGACATATTCTTTTTTAGATATGGAGAGATTAAGTGATTTACCCGGGATCACAGGATGTTGAGCCAAGACCAGACTTAAGTCTGAACCCTCAGTTCAAAAGTTGGCACCTCTGACCTCAAGCTCCATTTTCTCCCCTCCTCTAACCATGCTCAGGACCTAGCCAGGGAGAACACTCTTAATAGCTACTTCATACATGAAGCCGGTTTCAAAGTGCTGCCATATTGTCAAATCAGTGGTGAGGCACAGGGATTATTTGCCCAGGATCAAACAGTTGATTATATTAGTAGACCCTGGACTGCATTGCACTCCTACTTGGGGAAAAGCTATATATTTACCACTGTATTGCGTTTACGTGGCTATACCATTGACTGGGCACTCTCTATTGTCTAAGGTAATATTCAGCCATTTTAAAAAATCACACCGACTAGTAGTTTTTACATTTAATCCAAATACTCCCAATCTTGTCAGAAAAGGAAAAGCAGCACAATAAGTTCAGAAAAGTGTTTGCCCAAGAGCACACAATTTGACCAAATGGGGGGCTGGGTTTAACAACTTTATTTCCTGCTTCCACATGTCCAACTAGTCCACAAGACCACAACTGGGGTGCCAGTGATTCTGTTGGCAAGACAAAGAGACTGCCTCTCTAATGGAATCGTCACTTTGTTATGGGCTTCCCAGCTTTAAACATAGTGTTTATTTCTATCATAAAGCTGAGATTAGATGTAAAATTATAAATATTCATGGCTAAAGCGTACCCACTGGACCATATCCAGTGGCAGGGGTATTTACTGGACTGTATGCATGGTAGGGACTGATATTTACCACTGGTGTTTCAAAGCTTAAGATTGTTTTATTCCATTTAGGTACCAGAGTTAATTTTCTAAACTTGTTGCTAAGAATATGCAATAGTGACTTGTCAAGGCTTACTCCAGGAGGTGGTAAAGGGATTAGAATTCAAATATAGTGTGAAGGGTAGTCAAGTTTGACGTACTCAATTTCAGGCTGAGTTATCTTTTAATATGGCCTGCTTTAAAAGGAGGGATTTAGAATAAAATCCCCAAATCCACTATGTGACTCATAGTTCCCCTGTTCTCCAAGAGACAGCTTCTGGTGCCCCTGCACCCTCAATGTGTCTCCACTTGTGCACTGTGTCTTCAAAGGCACAAATTGTCCAGTAAAGTGATAATGGAACATTGGTCACCCTACTTAACCCTCACAGCAATGTCTGGAGACCAAGGCTGCGAGGCATAGAGAAGGGGACTCTCCTCTTCTGGGCCTGGCAGCACCAGACCATGGATCTGATGCCCAGGGCAGTAGGCCACATCCAATGGGGCTTGCAGCACTAGACCACAGCTGTGAGGACAAAGGGAAGGGACCAACTTCCCCTGCACCCTGCCGCTCTGGATCATAGTGGAGTAGTTCAGAGAAGGGAACACCCATTCCCTGAGCTTACAGTGCTACACTATTGCTGCAGGGCCCAATGTAAGAGGGGTTCCCTATTCTGGGTCTCCTCCCCTTGGTCTTGCATCACTAGACCATGGTTGCGAGGCCTAAAGGATTGGAGGCCCCTACCCTACACCTCGTAGCAATGGTGGAGAAATGACCTTGGGTCGGGCCCCTTTTCCCTGGGCCTTGCAGCCATGGCTCAGTGCTGCCAGACCCATGGGTAGTGGGCTCCCTCACCTAATTCTCTCAATGCTACAGCATGACTGATAGGCCAAGGAGCGGGGGTGGCTCATGTGGGACCAATTATATTTGTCTACAGCACTTTACCCTGGCCTTGTGCATGGGTCTATGTCTATGTCTATGTCAGGGGCATAGCAATTGGTAGTGCAGCAGGTGCAGGGGCCCCAGGCTCAGGGATAGAAAGAGTTGAACCCTTCCCAAATTATGGCTTTACTATACTCGGCAGCCAGTGGACAAGGGTGAGGGGACACTTTCACTTTGCACCATGGCACCAATGCTGTGGTTCTTCCGGAGCTTTTATGGGATTCACAGACATGCTCCAGAGCTGTGAGGCCTGGAAGAGGCCCTCCCTTCCCTGGTCCTCACAGCCGTGGCTGGACACTCAGGGGAGAAGGCACCCACCCATGAGCTTAGCAGCAGTGGACACCATGGTTGTGAGGCCCATGGGTCCTCTTTCAGCTGGAGTAGTTAACATTGGTGCAGCAGGTGCAGTTACACCACAGCTCAAGGATGGTAGGGAACAAATGCACCCAAATTATGGCTGTGTTTTACTGTCTGATATAATTTTCTTCCATCAGGGTTGATGTCTACATTTAGTAACACAAGAAGGGTACAAAGTTCCCCGGGAGGAGTGAAGAAAGGCAGAGTGCGTGTACTAAGAAAGGCAAGAAGGGGGGAATTCCCTTGTTGGAACTAAAACCCTCACACACACAGTAAACTAGGTGTCATGCTTCATCATATGGGGCCATATGGTGCATGCGTGTGAGAGGGTGGGGGAAGTGTATTCGTGGAGAGAAAGTGAATTAAAAAAGGTTAGTCAGTCCACAATATACTTTAGTTGACTCCCTTGATTAAAAGGGTGGGAGAGGAGATAAATGCCCTGAAACTTTCAAAGCAGAATATCTACAACCCTCTGGTCAGATCGACATGTTTCTTGCCATTGTGGCAATTCTACAGGACCTCAGAGATCAGTACTACACAAAGAAAGAAATAATTACACAATGTGGTATACAACCTTATTTTGTTGGTTTTAAAGATGCGCAGGCCGATTGGTCCTGCTCAGGTATTGCGACCCGAGGGATTTCCCTAAGGTGCCCCGCAGACTGCTCCCGTGGGACCGGCTGAATAGGTATGGTACCTACGGCGGCGCGCGGTCCAGGCCGTTGGAACCTACCCCCACGTGCAGCGCACAGGTAGGACGCAGAGCAGCTGGTCTGCATCCTGCCTGTCTCGCCACGACTACACTTCCCCCGCCCTCTCACACGCATGCACCATAAGGCTGGAACAAAAGATCTCCGATAAAGAGCCCCGGTTTCGGGAGCCCGTCAGACATTGCAGCGCCAGTCTGACGAGGAGCAGAACCCATATGATGAAGCATGGCACCTAGTTTACTGGGTGTGTGAGGGTTTTAGTTCCAACAAGGGAATTCCCCCCTTCTTGCCTTTCTTAGTACACACACTCTGCCTTTCTTCACTCCTCCCGGGGAACTCTGTACCCTTCTTGTGTTACTAGTTGTCGGACTTGAACACTGGACCCCGTTAAACATTGTCCTATTCCAGTCCCTCTTTTGTTCAAAAAATTGATGTCTACATTACCACTATAACACTGGTTCCCTCTCCCATGCCCTGCACAGTCAAGATCCAAAGCTGGGGAGATCAGGCAAGGCCCATCCTCCCATAGGCCTCACAACCATAGTCCAGTGCTGGGAGGCCAAACTGAGGGAGTCTGCTGCCCTGGGCTATGCACCACAGTTCCTGGATTCCATGTCAAGAGCAAGAGGCACCGTCTGAAGGACGTCCCTAGGAATAATGTAGGAAGTGCAATGGGACCATGGTCTAGAGGAGTTATGGGCCAATGCTCACAATTTATGGCTGATTTTACTGTCCAGTCAGTGACAAGAGGGTAGTGGGAAGGAACAATTTACCTTGTTGGCACGATTGTGCATGGCATTGCTACACCACTGTTCCAGCTCTCTTGCGCCACACAGCATGATCCAGTTCTGCAATACCCAAGAGGGTCCTCCTCTCGTCAGGACCTCAGAGCCATGGTCTAGTCCTGTGAGGCCTACCAAAGTAAAGTGGCAGGATGCAGGATTGTTCTTCATTTTAGATGTTGGTCCTGGATCCTACTGCAAGCTCCTGCAGGACTTGTACCGAAGGACTAAAATAAAGTATTTTCATGTATAGAACTTAAAAATATGTATACTTGTTTTTATTAGTTTTTATATTTTATTTTATTGTTTTACTGTTATGCGCACAAAGGAAATTGCTTCTTGCAAAGCCTATCAACGATAGTGAATTGATGGGACTTCTTGTAATGTAATTTCCTGTGATTTCACACTGTATGCAAATTAGAAGGGCCCCACACATTCCCTTTCTGCCAGGGGCCCCAAAAGTCCTAGCACCGACCCTGGTGATCACAGTTGAAGGATGTTATTTACTGATGAGTGTTTTATTTTGAAGGCTGTTCTACATCTGGACAAAAAAACGCACTGTATAATTTGTTCGTGATTGAAGGGGTGGAATTACAAAGTGTGACGAATAATGTGATTTACACAATTAACACACTCAATCAATCAGAAAGTTGTATAGCGCGCTACCCACCCGCTAGGGTCTCACGGCGCTGGGGGTGGGGGGGGGGTTGCTACTGCTCAAAGAGCCAGGTCTTGAGGTGCCTCTTGAAGCTGAGGTGGTCCTGGGTCAGTCGTAGGTGGGTGGGGAGGGAGTTCCAGGTTTTTGCTGCCAGATAGGAGAAGGATCTTCCTCCGGCGGTGGCTCTGCGGATCCGTGGGATGGAGGCGAGTGCCAGGTTGGCTGAGCGGAGATGGCGAGCGGGGGTGTGGAGCATGAGTCGGCTGTTGAGGTATTCCGGGCCCGAGTTGTGGAGTGCTTTGTGTGCGTGGGTGAGTAGTCTGAACGTGATCCTTTTGCTGATGGGGAGCCAGTGGAGGTCTCTCAGGTGGGTTGAGATGTGGCTGTGGTGGGGAATGTTGAGGATGAGTCGTGCAGAGGCGTTTTGTATGCGCTGGAGACTGTTCTGGAGTTTGGCGGATGTTCCGGCGTAGAGGGCGTTCCTGTAGTCCAGTCCAGTCGGCTGGTGATGAGGGCCTGGGTGACTGTTCTTCTGGTTTCGGTGGGGATCCATCGGAAGATCATCCGGAGCATGCGCTGGTGTTGAAGCAAGAGGAAGAGAAGGCGTTGACTTGTTTGTTCATTGTGAGCGTGGAATCCAGTATGAAGCCCAGGTTGCTTGCGTGGTCCATGGGTGTGGGTGCGGTGCCCAGTGTTAGGGGCCACCAGGAGTCGTCCCAAGCTGAGGGGGATTGTCCGAGGATGAGGACCTCCATCTTGTCCGAGTTGAGTTTGAGGCGGCTGAGCTTCATCCAGTCAGCTACTTCTTTCATTCCTTCCTGGAAGTTAGATTTGGCGGTGGCAGGGTCCTTGGTGAGGGAGAGAATCAGCTTGGTGTCGTCGGCGTAGGAGATGATGTTGATGTTGTGTTTTTGTGCGATGGTGGCAAGGGGGCTCATGTAGATGTTGAAGAGTGTTGGGCTGAGAGAGGATCCTTGGGGTAGGCCGCAGATGATTTCTGTTGCTGAGGATCGGAAGGGTGGGAGGCGGACTCTCTGCGTTCTGCCGGTGAGAAACGAGGTGATCTATTCCAGAGCCTTCCCCTGGATTCCTATGTTGTTGAGGCGGTGTGCTAGGGTGCGGTGGCATATGGTGTCGAAGGCTGCGGAGAGGTCCAGTAGGATGAGGACGGCTGGTTCTCTGTTGTCCATCAGGGTTCTGATGTCGTTGGTGGCTGCGATGAAGGTGGTCTCGGTGCTGTGGTTTGCTCGGAATCCAAACTGGGAGGGGTCGAGCAGGTTGTTGTCCTCGAGGAAGGCGATCAGTTGTTTGTTGACAGTCTTCTCAATGACTTTGGCAGGAAAGGGGAGAAGCGAGATGGGCCGGAAGTTCTTGAGGTCCCTGGGGTCTGCAGTGGGCTTCTTTAGGAGGGCGTTGATCTCTGAGTGCTTCCAGCTCTCTGGAAAGGTAGCTGACATGAAGGAGTTGTTAATGAAGTTCCGTAGGTGGGGTGAGATGGTGGTGTCTGCCTTGTTGAAGATGTGATTGGGGCACCACATTACGCAGGGGGTAACCCAAGTAACCCTACGGCATCTGGGTAAAATACATATTGAATAAAGAAAGTGATGTCTAGGAAATAATAATCAATCTATTAAAGGAAAGAGACAAATTAATTATCACTTCCTATCTTGATTTAATCACATGAAACTAATCTGTGTTTTATATTCATCTGCAACCAAATGTCAAACCAATAATAAGTCTATGTTATTTTTATTTGTTTTTACTCTATTTTATAGAAAGAGAAAGTTACACAACAAATACATATATATATATACACAACATATATACTCAATACAAACTACAAAAATATGTACACAATATTTAAATTGACAAACTAACATAGATTTTGGACCTTTGTATATTGTAGCCCATATTTTTTAACAAGAGGATGCTTCAAAAACTATAAAGGGCATTCCTTCAAATCAAGATCTACCCGAAAACCATAGGAGCCTAGGAGGTATATTTGTTAGGACCTCTATTATTTAAGTACTCCTTCTAATCAATTTAACTAATCATAAATCTTTGATGGTGTCTTCATAACAAATGTCGACTCGTTTCAGCCAAACATTTACGGGCCTCATCAGGTCTATAAAATCAAAACAATCACATATATATATATATATATATATATATATATATACATATATATATATATATATATATATATATATATATATATATATATATATATATATATATATATATATATATATATATATAAAGAAATATTCATTAAAAAAATCCTGTGTCACTAATATAGGAACAAACGTTACATTTTTTAACATATTCCTCAGAGTGGTTAGGCACTTTGTAAATAATTAAACAATATAAGAAATAATAGTAAAAAACACCCAAGTGATATATTAAAAAAGGACGAATTTCTCCCAAGTGTAAACCTCATCCAGAATAGTCTGCACCGGCTCAATATTGAAGGGAAAAACAATGATGTGAGGCTAGGCTTGCTATACGGAAAAATGGATTACAATCATATATTTTGTCGTGTGTTTTTGCTGTTGGCACAATTATAGAAGGATCTATACTTCTCCAAGTAACAGACAGCTGAAAGTAAAAAACACAAATATCGCAGTCAATTTTTTACACTGAACTTTATATGGGGGACACTGGGGACTAAGCAACAGTGCTTACTGAATATGAATGGGACTTGATATATTTCTTTTTCTCCCAAAGCACTATAATTGAGAGAAGGGGTCTAGAAAGAGTTGGCCTCGCTCCCTGTAAAAAATTATAATGTGCTATTTAGTGTATGCCTTCTCTGAAAGGGAAAACGAATCTAGAGAGACGCGTCTAATCGATTCTTACCCTGCTTCAGTATTTCTTTTCCGTGTATGTTGTTCACTAATATAGGACGGGGAATAGGGATTTCGCCTCGTTCTCTGTAAAAAATAGTAATGGACTATTACTTAAATATCCTGTCCTAAAGGAAACATATCAAAAGAGACGCGCCCGGTAGATTCTTAGCCTGCTTCAGCTTCTACTATCCGCGTTTGTTCTCCACGCCATTCTGCACTACCAACGTGTAGGTTATCACGTGGTACAGAAGCAGATATACTCCTGACCTCTCGGGTTCTGAAGATAGACAAAGGACTATAACCCTTCTTGTAGTAAAACTATTATGGAAGAAAAAAGACTGCATGTACATTAAAACAACTGCAGTACCGGCATATGAAAATCACGGGGTATCACTAACCCTACGTTTAAAAGACAGAAAAATAAATATAACTTATTTCTATAAACCCTACATCAAAATAACACGTGTGTACTGGAATCAGTTCTATTAGTTTCTCCAGACTGGTACGACCTGTCAAAGAGGCTAAGTGAAGGTGCACCTTATTACATAGTGTTAGCCTCTTAAATACAAATGTGTTTGAAAACCTTATATAAAAATAATATATACAATATACAACCAATAATTACCTTATAAACCAATGTTGTGCCAACACTCCTTACAATCTAGAAATGTCTGTAAAATATTATATGAAAAAAGATGTCATCATGTGCAGTTTGAACAAGAGATCATTGTAACAGCGCCCAAATTTCATCTCTATCATTAAGGCCAGATACCGCAGTGTGATATTTTTCAATTAGTTTGGCTTCTAATCGATTCAATTTGGTTTCTACTTCATTGCAGTTTGTCTTCCCCAAAATCCATAAAACTGTCTATTCCTTGTCATTCTCTGAATGATTCAAAATTTAAAAGTGATGCACAAGTGCGGCTCCTTGTACTTTACATCTTGCCCGGGATTTGTGTTGTAGGATACGTTTCTTTGACAATTTGTGTAGTCTGTCCTATATAAAACTTATTGCATGGACACTTGATGCAGTAAACTGTATTTTTTGAGTTACAGTTTGAAAAAGTTCTCTGATGGTGTAACTGGCCATTTATATCAATCTCTTTGGAATCCTTCGTTAAACTGCATGCTACACAGTTCTGGCATCGATAGTGTCCTACTGAAGGTAACTTAAGAAACCCTCTTAGATCTTTTTGGTCGAGTTCATCTTTCCTTGCTGCTCTCACTAGTTGTTGCCTAACATTTTTACTCTTTCTAAAAGCAAAGAGCGGCTTTGGAATACCTAGATGTTCAATTAGTTTCCAATTTTTTTTAATACATTTTTTACCTCTATTTGCTTTGGGGTCATATGTGAGAACACATGTTAATGGAGTTTCTTTCTTTTGAGCTTTTGGAACTAGTAACGCCTCTCTCGGTGTTTACCAAGCTCTTTTGAGAGCAACTTTTACCAATCTTTTTGGGTAACCCCGGGCCACTAGGTTGTCTTTCAGTTTCTCTGCATTTTCAAAATAGTCCTCTTTATTACTACAATTTCTCCTCACTTGAAGAAATTGTTCATACAGCAAGTTCTCTTTCAACGTGCGAGGGTGACTGCTAAGAAGTGTAAAATGGTATTCCAGTCAGTAGGTTTCGTATACAGACTAACTTGCAGTTGACCACTTTCATGTTTAATATATACATCCAAAAAGTTCAGTCTATTTCGGTCACTGGACAAGGTGAAGTTAAATTCCTGGGTTCTTGAATTTAACCAATTATGGAAATCTTTTAGAAGTGACTCATCTCCATTCTAAATCATAAAAATGTCGTCTATGTAGCGACACCAAAAATTCACCTGGTTCTTAAAGGGATTGGTGTAGCTATATAATCATTTCTTCTCGAACTCTGCCATCACTAATTTGGCTATCTCGGGTGAAAAATTACAACCCATAGCCACTCCAGATATTTGCAAATATAGGTTATCTTTGAAATTGAAGAAATTATTCTTCAAGCTGAGGGTCGCTAAAGATATTAGAAATTCTGTCGGTACCTGATGTGGATATTCTCGAAAGTCCAAAATGTGTCTCATCACTACCAAAGCTTCGTCTTGAGGTATTTTTGTATAAAGTGATTCGATATCAAAGGATACCAAAAGTTGGTTCTCTATGTTGTATGGTAAATATTCTACCTTTGATATCAAATCCATTGTATCTTTAATGTATGATTGAGTATCTTTTACCAGAGGAATTAGAAAAGTATCTATGTATTTGGCAAGTGGCTCTAAAATAGAACCACAGGTTGACCCTATAGGCCTGCCTGGAGGGTTAGTTGCTGATTTATGCACCTTCAGCAGGACATAAATATTAGGTCTTTTATTTTGCTTACTGTTTTAGAAATCAAATTCTTTTTGGCATAGCCAGCCATCTTCTAGACCATCTTAAGTTATATCTAGAATTACTCCTTTCAATCTTGATGTCGGGTTATTCTCCAATGGTCTGTAGTGTATAGGGTTGGATAATTGCCCAATTACTTCTTGGTCATATTTATCTTTATCCCAGAGGACTATTCCACCCTAATGTCCGCCGGCTTGAATTTTACTGCCGGATTATTTGACAGGTCTTTAAGAGCAGTCATTTCTGATTTACTACAATTTGCATTAAAAATATCTTTTTAGTTTGAAAACGGTCTAATTCTCGTAGGACTTGGTCCTCGAATATTAAGATTTCTGCCGGTAGTAATGTACTTTCAGGGATGAAATTGGATTTATTCCTTAACCCACTCATTTTGATCTGTTCTTTAGATTCACGTTCCATAACGAATGCTTTCAATCTGACTTTTCTGAGGAATTGTACAATTTCTGTTTTAGTCTCTACTGGATTTTGTAATGCAGTTGGCACAAATGAAAGTCCCTTAGATAGCACTGATAATTCTGATTCAGTTGGAATATAGTTAGACAAGTTATAAATAGGTATGGTATCAACTTTTTCTCCCACTTCAGTTGTATTTATACTTAACGTCTGTAAGTTTTCTTCCATGTGCGAAAGGGCTCGGACAGTGAACACAACACTCTGTAATTGGAAAATGTAAAAGTGCATAAAAATAACAAAACCGTCATTGTTAGTGTCCATCTGTGACTCTTAGAAACATTATGTTTGCAACTGGAATTTTAAGAGATCAAAAATACGATTACATACCAAAATACCAGAAACATTTGAATAGCGAAAAATGCCGTTAAACGAGTTTCAAGCACAGTTGCAATTATTTAAGCGTTGTTCCAAAAATATTTTGGATAATATTATTATCTAAACAGAATGAACATTCGTTTTTAATTTTTCTTTATGAATAATAGAAATACTAGCATTTATTACGCAAATGTCTAAACTGTTGCCTGTCCTAAGTGTCACAACAATACTCTGATGAGTTCCTCAAGCCGTCATAGAAATAAAAAATAAAACCTTTTGACACAGTTCTCTTGTCAAATGGAGAGCATAGGATGAATACTTCTGTATGCTAGTGAGTCGTCCTATACTTGATAAAAAATATGTTGTATGTGTTTTATGACCATTGACTAGAGAACAAACTTAGATACATAAAGACTCTATACTCTGCAACAATGTCGGGGAAGCAACCTGAAACTAAGTTATTTCAACCGGCTCAACAATATTGGGTATCTTAAGCTAGAGATAGAGAGGGAACGTGTCATGCCATCCCTACCAATGAAATTAAGACACCCACTGAAAAGAGGCAAATGACAGGACGCTCAAAGAACCCACTAAATTAAATATGTTTTTCTGAAGTTATCAATGAAGCAGAAAAAGTGAGCATCAATGTATATGAGGTAACCAAAGAGAAAAAGTGAGCATCAATTTAAATGAAGTAACTGAAGAGAAAAAGTGAGGATCAATGTATATGAGGTAACCAAAGAGAAGGAACTGTGCTACATCAATTCAACAGAATGTCCAAAAGCTGCTTAACTACTTCCCGTAACTTAGAGTTTTTCTTTCATAGGTTGGATTTAGCCCAGTCTCTGGGACTGACGCAGCTTCAAGTGAAGACTTGGTACCAAAACCGCAGAATGAAGTGGAAGAAAATGGTAAGGAATTTGTAACAACTCGACACTCCCTTTCAATAGTTGTCATTATTTCCTGATGTTTCATCATCAAGGAATGATGTTTCTTCGAGCCACATGTATACAGATATTAGCAGTAGGGATTATATGGCATTTGAGAAACAGGGCCACACTAGAAATGCATAAAGACGCAATCTAGGCCACAGGCCTCACAGTTCAGCTGGGCGTAGTAGCCATGCATAGAATCCCATAAAAGTACCTACAAATTATCAGCCAGTGGCCGAAATAATGCAACAACTGAAGCAAAATGTGTTTGGAAGACTAATGGGCTCACACATTCTCTTCTCAAATACTCTGAGTGTTGATAAAAAAGGTGTGGAATAAAAAGTTTCAATTTCACAATTTAGTGCAGTGTCTACATACCCGATACAGCACTTTACCAGTTCTTTAGCAAATATGTGTCCCTATAAACATACTAGGATTACATTGATCAGATACCTAGACAAAGAAAAGCCAAACATATAAACAATCAATCAATCAATCATCGCATTTATATAGCGCACTACTTACCCAGAGGGTCTCAAGGCGCTGGGGGAGGGGGATCTGCTACTGCTCGAACAACCAGGTCTTGAGTTGCTTCCTGAAGGCGAGGTGGTCCTGGGTCAGGCAGAGGTGGGTGGGGAGGGAGTTCCATGTCTTGGCGGCGAGCTAGGAGAAGGACCGTGCCCCTGTGGTGGCTCTACGGATGCGGGGGACGGTGGCGAGGGCGTGGCTGGTCGATCGAAGCTGGCGTTTGGGAAGCTATTGCTACAAATAACGTGAATCAATAGATTTCACTTTGTTTTTTAAGACAATGTTTCCTGCTTGTAATTTTTTGGGGGGGAATATAAAATGTAGTATACTTGTTTGAAATAAGTTTGATAGTTAGTACTACTACTTGTTTTTCTTCATGATTTGAGGAGCCTACACCAGTGGCATTGAACATGCAGCTCTCTTTACGGCAATATTCCTTTCCATTATAATATTTTTTATAATCAATATTTTCTATTATTACGATTAAATGTGTGCACATTGCAACAGAGCACAACAACCAAAATGGAAGACTTTCAAGGAGTTAAAAAAACAATAATGTTTCACTCTAGTTTTAAAGGTAGGCCCTCAAAATAGTAGACATGTAAGTTTTCCATGAAACATTAAATACAGATATCTACATATAAAAATAGGCAGAATTAATCAACAGGAACCTTTCAGCATGTCAAATAAACATTTTAGTTTTTATTTCCATATACTTCCCATAAGCAGACACCAGGTGCATGGTGCTCATAGTGCCCTCACCTTGCAAAGTCAGAAGTGTAAACAAGGTATATACAAGATAATAAACTGTCAACCAGCATGTACAAGATATAGTAATTGTAGTTTAAAGTCTGATGGGTCAATGACATTTTGACCCAGATATTGTCAGAGGTTAGTATAAGGATGTGTGTGTGTGGAGCGGGAGGGGGGGGGGAGGGGTGTAAAATACACGGTCAGTCCTGGTCCCAAAAATGAGTGCCAGCGACCTCCACCTGCCAACAACAGGCATAAAAGATGCATTAAATCTGAATGGGCCATTTGATGGTGAGGGATTCTTGAACTGAATACTAGTGTAAACTCACATTTCGTGTGACTTCGCATTGGTCTCTCAGGTGTTTCTGTAACAATGTTCTGCCTCCATTACCTTGACCATCGTTCTCTAAAGGAAAAGCTGCTTTATAGCATATTTCAATACCTGATAGGAACGTTTTTCCTGGTGATTACTCGTTATGTCCGAAAGGAATTTGCATAAAGTGCTTTAAATTAGAGAGAAGTGGTCCACTCCTCAAATATACATCATGTAATGTAAATAACAAAAACATTTGTTGTGTGCTTATGTTAAAACTGCCTGTGTGATTATCTTTCCAACCCAGAAGAAACCCTGGGCCTCGTTTATGAAAAGTGACGCATCGCTGCGTGAAAACAGCGATCCGTCACTTTTCAATGTGCACTCCTTGCGACACCAATGATGCGTCATATTTAATGTATGGCGCATCAAGTCGCAAGGACTTACAGATGCGTCAGTATTTCTGACGCATCTCTAAGCGCAAAAGTGACGCATTGCTGGAGTGTGTCACAAAAGTGACGCAACTCCAGCAATGCGTCCTTTCACATGGGGAAAGCCCCATGTGAAAGGGCTTCCGTCAGTCTTACGCCTGCTGTGAGGCAGGCGCAAGATTTTGACGCAACCGCATCCTAAAAGTGACGCAGTGAAATCTCATAGATTTCACTGCGTCACTATTACGAGGCTTTTTGCGGGGGAACGCCCCCTCTGCATACATTATACCTGACGCAGGTATAATGTGGCGCAGGGGTTTAAAAAGTGACGCATCTACCTAGATGCATCACTTTTTCAATATGGCGCAACAAGGCGCATGTTTTACGCTGCCGATGGGTCACAAAAAGTGACGCATCCGCTGCGCAAAGCTGACGCAAGGCCTCATAAATGAGGCCCCAGGAGGGTACTTTACCCGATATAACATATGGTCACACCATTACCTTTCCCACAAACCATTTAAAATGTTAGTGTGTAGCTCTTTCATACAAGTGAGCATGTCTGCAAACATGAAGAATACAAATAAAAGTTCTAGAACAAAAGTAAACACTTAAAAAACTGTTAGTCATTCGCTTCAAACAGATATTAGAAACAGGTAATAGAATCCAGTTTTTTTTTGGTTTTTCTAAAAGCTGCACCAGCTCGGAATGTGCAAAACATGCAGAAAGATTCTAGCTTTTCTTTATCTATCTAAAGAGTGCATAAGAAATCCAGGTTCTCTCTGCTTGTCATTGTAGAGAAAGAAAAGCAAAGTTTCTTAGCTGCTTTTAAAGAGCTGCTTGAACTATGCTCTGTGATCTGACCTGCCTTTCACCTGCTAGCTCTGGCAGCAGGCATTGTGATGTCAGACCTCGACTGTAAAAACATGGAATAAATGTGTTCTGATGTCTTTTCACAAGTCACCAGTTATAAAGAGATTAGATACTAGCGTTTATACTGACACTACAGAATCCCACATATTAAAGTTAGATAGTATGCTGTCAATTGTAAATTGATGATTTATAAAATGTGCGAAAAAAGAAAGTTAGGATTGATTTGACTGATAAATGAATGTTGATTATTGGACACTGTACTGGTGGGTCACCTATTTGGTTTTGTGAAAAGGAAACAAAAACTTTGAAGTGCAGTCATTTTTGCTACTGGTTAAAAGCGGTTACAGCGTACATTGTCAGATATGTTCCTGAGCCACAACTGCTAACTGTTCCTCCTTCACAGAAACGCTAAGTCTATTTGGCCAGTGGTGATATTGCATAACCAGTTAATTGCTTCCGTACCCTGGGAGTAGGCAGCCGGTGTAAAATTTAACTGCCTCATGATTATTAATGTTACCATCATTGCTTTTACAGTACACAGAAAAGGATTTCAAAGCTATAATTATTATGAAATTGTTTCCTTAATGTAAATGAATTATGTTCTCTGCACTCTGCAATATTAAGACAGTGACACAGAAGGAGAACAATGAGAACATTCTTTATCACCTCCTGATTCATCGCTTCATTGTGACTCAATTAATGTTAGCCAATTAGGGGCAGTTGCTCGTCAAAAGTGCCTCAAATACATCATGACACAGCAAACTCTATGATACACATCTGCTGACCTCTAGATTTCCCATGTCGCACATATTTCTATTGCACCGTGGACCATCCACATTTAAGATGACTCATATAGACCACTGCCACATCTAATATCTCTTAATGCTCACACAAGTTGATTTGGTTCAACCATCAAGATCTAGGGGCTGAATAAAATTGACAGAAAAATATGATTTTTTTCAAGTTTTATTTCTTGTTACCAAGGGGACCATAAAAGTGTAATACCAAGATTAAAACACAATAGTAAAACATTACAGATTGATACAATAAAGTAAATAGGAATAAAACAACATCTAGGACAACGATACCACAGAAAGAGCCCAATCAACAGAGCTTCAATCCCCTCCATGTCGCCCAGCAGCTGCATCTGTCCGCACTTTAGTGAACATTTGCCCCACTGTGCTACTGGCCAATTAAAGTAGAGATGCATGATTATAAAAAGAAAAACATGGTTTTATGATGCCATTGACTCCAGTCAAAGGTATGATAGTCACAACACAATTTTTGAATGGGGAATATTTCTTTTTATTGTCCTTTAAAGAATGCCAGGGTAAAAGATCCAGGTTTGGGTAAAATTACTGAAAAAGCAACAGGTTTTTACTGTTACTATTTTCATATGGCTGGGTCCAAATTGGGGTGACGTGTGCAAGCAAAATAACAATGGATTAAAACCAGATCTGGTTCTACACTCCGTCCATCATTTTATGCTGTCACGTTGATATGTGCGCCCTAAGTAGCTAAGGTTATGCCCAGACATGGGTCCCTTGCTTGCTGCACCACTGTATTCAATCTAGACTGGCTGATGAAGGGTGATACCCTGAAACCAGTTACAGGATGCTTGATTCCGGGCCAGGGAGAAAGTGGCGTGGCAGTTCGGGCTTTAGTGTTCCCTTGGGGAACAGGGTGAAGACTGATTTGCATATGGCTGGGTAGAATTTGGGGTGACGTGGCGAGCATAATAACGATGGCTTAAACCTAGATCTGTTACTGGAGGTGAGTGCGTGAAAGTTTCAACACTCCGTCCATCGTTTTCTTTTGTGATGGCAGCAGATTTTTACTGACTGCTCATCGGATTGTGGTTACCGCTTTTTTCAATGTTCACATATCTATCACATGCCCCTAATTGGGGCTAATGGGATAGCTTTAGGTTTGAAAATTTCAAATAAGGAATGACATATCCTTCAAACATTATAGAATACTATTTTAGGATTGTATGTACGCAGCGAACTACTAGCCCTCAAAACGGACGTTAGATCTCATCTTTGTACTCGAACCGACCCCGGCCTATCTTATGGACCTATCTCCTGTCTCGCCTGTCGCTGGTCGAGTATGGGTCAACTCCCAACTGACCACCGCACTAACTCTAACAAAAATCAGCTGGCACTGAAATGTCTATACCTTAATGCCAGATCCCTACCTAAACATGCCCTGGATATATGGGACATGCTGACATCCAGGACCCCGGACCTGGTTTTTATCACCGAAACATGGCTATCGGACACTAGCGCCCCAGACCTCGCTAATGCCCTTCCCCCTGAATATAAAATAATTACACAAAACAGACAAGGTAAGAAAAAAGGAGGCGGAGTCGCCGTGATCTTCAGAGATCATCTGACATGCCTCGCGGAAACCACAACTGTGTACCCCGAACATGAGATATTACCATTCAAAATTTTCTCCGAGGGCCTCACCATTTGAGCCGGTGCAGTTGTTTACAACCCTCTAGGGCAACAAGCCAGTGTAAGCGCCAAACTACTAAACCGACTGTTACCATTTTGTTTAAAACAGAAAAACTACATGGTCGTCGGCGACTTCAATGTCCATTACGAAAAAACAGACGCCCCCGGACCCTCCCAACTGAAATACGACATAGAAATCCTACAACTCAAACAGTGGGTCGAGGGCCCCACACCCTGGATCTTCTCTTTACCAATATCGAATCGACTGCCATAACAGAAATCCTCCCCTTGTCTTGGTCCGACCACTCCATGTTATCTTTTTCATTCAAACTTCCTGGTAAACCCTTGAAGCCCAGATCTACCCCTCTGGAGGCTCATTAATGACTCTAACTTTCAAAACCACTTTCTTGAGACAGACGTCACACTACTAGAAGACCCCTCTATTGATAACAATGTCACTCTTTTAGATACCGGAATTTGCCAAGCGCTAGACAAACTAGCCCCTATGCGGGAATCTAGGAATAAAACTACTACTACGGAGAAATGGTATACCCCTCTCCTCAAGAGGCTCAAAAAGGAATGCCAAAAAGACGAACATCGTTGGAGACAAACAAAAGATTCGGAATCTAGAGCAACCTATGTCACCAAACGAAAACAATATTTTCTAGCTATTAGAGACGCAAAAAAAGCGTACTTCACCCAACGAATTCATGAGAATCACAATTCTGCCAAAGAATTGTTCAAAATAGTGAAGGAGTTCAGCAACCCATCCAGTACCTCACAAACCCTTACCCCATCAACTGAGGCCTGTGAACGCATCAGCACCTTTTTTGCTGACAAAATCAATAAAATTTACTCTGCTTTCACTCCTTTAAACACTCCCACTTTGCCTGACAATTCCGATAAGCACACCCCAATAATAGATAAATGCAACAACCAATCAGACTCAGGCAGCACACCGTACCTAACTTGCTTTCAACCATTCTCTGAAGACGAGGTATCAGCGGTATTGAAAACAGTTAAATCCGGCTCCCCCGCGGACCCCTGTCCTCATTTCGTGTTCTCCAAAATTTTACCAACACTTTGCCCTCTTATCACCAAACTTTTTAATAAATCACTCACCACTGCGTCTTTTCCGGAAGCCTGGAAACACGCATCCGTAACCCCCCATTTGAAAAAAGCCGGATCCGACATCTCCAACCCAGAGAACTATAGGCCAATTTCCCAGCTCCCGTACCTCTCCAAAGCCTTGGAGAAACTGGTCAATACACAACTATCCCGATATCTGGAAAATAACTTACTTCTAGATTCCTCCCAGACCGGCTTCAGAGCCAATAATAGTACTGAGGCTACGTTGCTGGCAGTGTCGGACAGTATTAGATGTACCACAGACCAAGGGGGATCGGTGGCTCTGATACTGCTTGACCTGTCAGCGGCGTTTGACACCGTGTCACACGACTGTCTACTAAACACTCTACTGAGTAAAAGAGTGCAATCCACAGCACTAAACTGGATTAGATCTTTTCTTAGCAATCGTACTCAGGTAGTGCACATGGGCCAGTTCCACTCTAAACCCCGTCCCATCGGCTGTGGGGTCCCACAAGGGGCCTCGCTGAGCCCCACACTCTTCAATGTCTATGTCTCATCTCTGGCTGACATTGGAAGAAAGTGGGGCATCCGCATATGTTCTTATGCCGACGACACACAGCTGATGGTGACAATGGATGATAAGTCGGAGACAACAAAGAAGAAGTTACACAGCTGTCTCGCCGAAATGGCATTATGGATGCATAACCATTGCTTAAAACTAAATGCCGGCAAATCGGAGATACTACTGTTCGGAGGAGCAAAACTCACATGGAACGCCACATGGTGGCCACCTATATTGGGATCAGCCCCTACCGCAAAACAGCACGCCAGAAATCTAGGCATCATCATGGACGACGCATTGTCCATGAAGGACCAAATACGATCACTCTGGGGCAAAGGTTTTGCAATACTCAAACTTCTGGCAAAAATCTTTCCCTGGATACCTTTGGACTGCCGACGCACAGTCACTCAAGCCCTTTTGACCAGCCGCCTTGATTATGGTAACGCGCTCTTCGAAGGGATGAATGACCAACTCTTCTCCCGTCTACAGGTCTTACAAAATCAGGCGGCCAAACTGGTTTGCAATAAAGGCAAGCGAGACTCAGCATCCGCTTGCCTCAGTAAACTTCACTGGCTACCGATGCGCCAGAGGGCCACTTTTAAAATACTCTGTCATGCGCACAGAGCTCTTCATAAAACTGGCCCCACAATCCTACAAGGGAAAATTGACTTCTACGTTCCCGATCAGGAACCTTAGATCGAATCACTTAGCTCTGGCCAAATCTAAGCGCATCCATAAATCAAGAACGGGCGGACGCGCTTTTTCATATCTGGCAGCCAAAAGGTGGAATGAGCTACCTGTAGACCTTAGACACACTGTAAACTATCTTCAGTTCCGCCAAAAATTAAAAACCCACCTCTTCCCAAAAAGCTAATCCCCCAGCATAGCCATCAGCAGTCTTCCTCGTTTCAAAGCGCCGTGATATCCCATGGGATGAGTGTCGCGCTTTATAAATACTGGAAATAAAAAATAAATGCAATCTGCCTCCTCTTTCTTCACAGGTTAAAGCCGTATTTCTGATGCTTTCTCAGTAGAAACTCAATTGTTTGTCAGCACATCACGTGAGCTTACTTAGACAATTGTTTGGTTATAGTAACATTATCGTTCCAGAATCTGATTCTGAGTCAGCAATGGCAAATAAGTAACTGGTTAGTATTTGAAGATCATTTTTGTAATGGAAATATTATATTGAGTAAAGTAGTCCATGGATATAGAATGCATGAAATTAACTCAGAGTTCAGGGTGTATTTACTAATATTGTACACAGAGTATGAGCTTTAAAACTAGCACAAATAAGCACCAAACATTTATCTGAAATATACTTTCCAGTGCAACACTTGCTTTGCACTGGAAACTCACTCGAAAGTAGGGCAAAGTGGCACTGAGTGCTGGTTTGCATTGCTTAGCGTTAAGAGGGCATTTCATGGGTGGTACATAGGCATTCCCTTGCAACCATCCCTGTTTTTAATGCCAAAGCTCATCTACTAAAAATAAAGTAGGCAGGGTTTTGCATCAAAAAATAATGCTGATTTGACATTAGGGTTATCCAGCAGAAATGCTTTTATTTCTTCAATCTTGTATGGCTTTGCATGTGTGCAGCACTGTACAGCACACTACAAATTATTTTGTACTACAAGGTAATCTTAGCAGTACAAAGCCCATGCCAGACATCACGCACACTCCCTTGAACTAAGGTGTAGAGGTATGTGCGTTGTGCAGGCCACCTGTTTGCACAGCAGCGCTGGGAAGAGAGCAGGATTGGGCCATATAATAATAATAAAAGGCATTTGTAGAGTGCGCAGCTACATCAAATGGTGTGTCCTGAGCTATAGCAGTGATCAGAGGCGAGCTGCATACTATATATTCCGACTGAAAAGCCAGGTTTTCAAGGCCTTTCTGAATTCTTGTACAGACTGCATCATACCTAAATGGGGAGGGAGGTTATTCCAACATTTGAAGATCCCCACCTCATATGTTCTACCTCCAAATCTTGCTTTTGAAAAGCGCCGTATGGAGAGAAAGCATTTGTGGTTGGACCTTAACGGTCTGTCTTGTTCATAAAAGCTTAGTCTCCTCCTCAGGTATATCAGCCCCTTCCCTATGTATGCTCGAAAGGCAAACGTCAGGGCCTTAAGATAAATCCATTTGGCTATCAGAAGCCAGTGTAGTTGCCTGAGGTAAGGAGATATGCAGTATTGCAGCAGGACCCCAAAGACCAGTTGTGCTGCAGCATTTTGAATAATCTGAAGTCGATGGATCAGACCAAGCGGCAGACCCATATAAAGGCCGTTCGAATAACCGAGGTGCAAAGTGGTTAGAGCATGATTCACTGTTTTGTGGGTTGAGTCTGGCTTTAATTTTGCCAAAACAAGCCGCTGAAACCAGTTGTACATGGGTCGTGAGGTACAAATCTTTGTCCCATCCTACTCCCAGATTTTTTACTGAGTCCTTCAGGGTGGAAGCATCACCCAATTCGGATGGCCACCAAACATTGGACAGGAGGGGAGTGTTTGGTTAATAAACAAGACCTCTGTCTTGTCAGCATTAAGTTTTAAGAAATTACAGTTCATCCAATCAGTGATGTTTTTGAGGCACTCTTTAAACGGGTCAAAGGTGGAGTCTGACACTCCGCTGAAAGTAAACAGCAGCTGAGTGTCATCAGCGTATGTTGTCACCTTGATCCCCATTTTGGTGATGATCTCTGCCAAAGTTATTAAGTAGACATTAAAAAGAAGCGGGCTTACGGCCGAGCCCTGAGGTACCCCCCATTTCAGAGGTTTAGTGGGCGAGGTGAAAGGGTGGGTCAAGACCTGTTGGTTACGGCCATGCAAAAAAGATGTAATCCAGTTCAGAGCTGTTCCCTGTATGCCTATGTCCTTCAGGCAATTTAATAGGTTGGGATGAGACATCGTGTCGAATGCTGCAGATAGGTCTAACAGCACCAACATGGCCTTGGAGCCTCCATCCACTGCCCAGCGTATAGAGGCAGCCATTTCAATAAGGACAGATTCTGTACTAAATTCTGGGCGAAAGCCAGACTGGGACTCGTGTAAGAGACTATTAGACTCAAAAAACATTGCCAATTGCTGGTGTACTAATTTTTCTAAACCTTTCGCCAGGGCGGGAAGCAGGGAGATCGGCCTATAGTTGCTGGTGACTTCTGGGTCGGCGTTGGCTTTCTTTAGTATTGGGAGAAGAAAGGCGTACTTCCAGGATGATGGATAAACACCCTGTCTGATTGAGGAATTCCAGATGGTATTTAGGTGGGGGTTGAGGCACTCAGCGAGGGCACTGTATTGCTTGGCTGGCCATGGGTCGCCCGGAGACCCAGATTTGCATTTCTGGAGCTCAGATAGCGAAGTTTCCATAGGAATAACAGCAAATTCCGAGAAAAATGGCCTAGGTGGCTTCCCAGGTTTATGAGTATTAATCACCTCTTCCGGGGCCGGATAATGCTGGAAAGGATGCATAAATCAGGGAGATTTTCTCTTCAAATAAATCAGAGATCTTGTTACATAACTTCTGTGAAGGGGGACTAACATGAGTAAGCACGAGGGGGTTCGTAAATGACTTCATTATTTTGAAGATATCCCTAGATGAGTTCTTTGCGCTACGAAAGCGTTCGACGAAGAAGTCTCTTTTTTTGCAATAATGAGTTTACGATATTCTTTAAGCGCTGCACCGTAACATGCTTTACTTTCCTGAGAGTAGGTTGATCTCCAATCACATTTCAAACTTTTCCCATGGATATGGTGTATTTTAATCTCTTATGCCGTGCAGCCCAACAACTTTAGTTGCTGCTCTACGTTGCAATACATTTTAGTAAATATACGCTTTAGTTTTCTATGAACTTGTGCTCAGAGCTCTTGGGTTGTTTCTTCAGCCTTATCTGTCTTTATCAGGAGACATTGTTTTATGTTCACATTCTACAAACAGCCTACTGTGTCCTTGTGCAGCATTTGTTCTCTCCACCAGACAAAGTCCTACATTTTGCAATTGGACCTCTTTTCAACCTCCCCAAGAACATAAAAATTCTACGCATCACAAGCCAAACCTGCTTTCTGGCAAGACCAGGGCATTTTCCAAAGTTCTAAACATTAGTCTAGAAAACATTTAGGACCTGATTACGATGTTGGGCAGACTTGTGTCTGCCCTACACCGTCTCAGTCCTGGGACCAAATGTCCTCTGGTTGGCAGTCCCAACCAGCTAATTACAAAGCGACCGACCACTGTTCAGTCGCATACGCCCATTCCTCAATTGGAGCTCATGTTACAGCCGTAAACCGGCTGTAACACAAGCTCTTATTGAGAAATGGAAGGTGTTGTTCATCCCTGCACCCCATGAGGTGCCTACCACGGGGTGCAGGGATGTACACGGGGGACCATAGGTGCTCCCTCGGCCACAAACCGGATGCTGAGCATCTAAGGGGGCCCTGCTGTGGGCCCCCAAACATGGTTTACAACCTGGTTTCCATGTCGGACAGGCCGGCATGGAAACCTTTACGAAAAGCAGGCATCGTAATCCCAAGGGCGGAAAGGCCCGGCCTTTGGGATTATGAGCCGGTTCTGACTAGCTAACCCAAATAACCGGCAGGTTTACTTTCCAACCTGCCAGCATCATTATGCGGCGGTTGGAAAGTAAACCGAGCAGCCCATTGCAATGCGGCCAGGCAGGCTCCGACCGCTAGTTAGAGCCTTTAACGGGCCGCATCGTAATCGCCCCCATAATGGTAAAGTTCAGACCACCTCTCTGATATCTTAACACAACGTATCTCCACCCACACTTAAGAACCACAAAACAGTACCTCCTTACAACACCCAAAGCCCTCATGTGGCTTCAAGACTTCAGTCTTTCCAACTGCTAGGAATTCTCCATTATAGCTCAATTCCAAACACCATGAGTATTAGTCCCTCTTTACTGAAGTTCAAAATAACCTAGAACACTGTCCCATTGCTTGAAACTAACAGCAACAACTATTATCACTCGGAATTCAACTATATAACATAAATATGTAAAAATAACCCTTGCGCTATATTCCATAAAACCCTCATCCCGTCTAGTCAATGTAATCTACCAAATCTATTTAAATTCCTATTATCATTTGTGAAATAGTTTCTGCTGGAGTAAATAAGTATTTTTGATTAAAAATTCTAGATTTCTCCAAGTCTAATGTGCAAGACTCTGGGTTTAGGATTTATCAACTGTAGTACTAGGCTTGGCAAACCCATGCATAGTAATATTGGGTACATTTTTATCACGTATTCGTATTGCTAATGAAAATTAAAGTGGTAGAAGCGTAACTTAAATTCTAGTAGTTCAAAACTGAAAACGTTAAAAAAACGAAACCACTTCCTATCAATTAATATATGAATATGGCTTCTTAGGCCTAGATGTTTTTGAAGCGGATGGATCTAATCTTGCAATATTTTGATATTTCTCATTTCTTTCTCTCATGAGGTCCTGAAAGGAGGGCAGGAAGCTCCCACCAAACCCAAAGGCCGCCCTAAAAAAAACTCAATACCTTCCTCGGAGGAGATTGAGGCAGAGCAGAAAATGAATGACATGGCTACCAAGGAGGAACAGGGCACAGCAGAAGGCCCAGAACTAGAGCAAGAAGATGGCAAGGTGCTACAGGAAACGGAGGATGAGGAGCTGGAACTACACTGCCCAAGGCCACAGTCAATCCCTGAGAATCCTCCATACTCATCCACATCAGAAAATGCAGTATCCAGCTAAAAAGGAGGAGATAAACACTTTTGCCAGTAAGAGTACTGGTGATAACCCTGGGAAAAGGTCTCACCTATGAGAGCATATGGATTGAACTGCAGCATGCTCACACCATCCATATTCTGCAGTGTGCAACTGATATCTAGAGAGCTATCAGACTGACCCAGCTCTGGTTGACCTGCGAGTTTCTGGAGGAGGAAGAGTTGTTGCTGTCAAATATGATCCTAGCGTCGAAATTTCGAAAGTGGTCGACCCAGCCAAATGTGGACTGAGTGTTTGACGTGCTAGCTAGGAAAGAAAAATAGGCACTGTACATAGTGTTCCCGCGCTTTGTGTGTGTTTTTATGAGAGCAGGTAAAGGTAAACCATTGATCAGCCTCTGCCAACAAGAAGCAGTTGTTAATAGTTTTTTTTTCATTAAAAGCACTTAATACCATCATTGCATAAGATCCATCTATGAGGCACCATTAAAACAGGAGCAAATGATGCAAACAGTGGATGAATTTGACAAAGAAGATGGGATGGTATGCTTTGACTGTCAGCAATGAAAGCGAAAAATCTGTCCTCTAGCTTTGATGTCCACTGTTGCTTTCTTTGCTGTGATGGGCGCTGCTACTCCCAGATCCTTTCTATGGGTGTGTCCATTTTTAAGTCTTGTCTCCACACAGCTTTTGCTGACTCACCCGCCTCATATTTTCCCCAAAACGATTATAAAATACTCCTTTAGGGATTTTATAAGGGTCTCTCAGTCATGCTTCTTCATACATTGGTTGGTTCAAGTGTCATTCAAATATTACGTCATCCTGCCACAGACTAAGCAATAGGTCAGCCCACTTCAGATATTGGCATTCTTCACTGCCAGTGAGAGCATTTTGCTCTTGCACATCTACCTAGACAGCACTTCCTTTCAGTGCCAAGGCTGGTGTGCCAATCTCTGCTTTCATTTGAGCTTTCATTAAATGTATATATTTATATATTTGGGTGGCAACCTTTGTTCTCTTTAATAATTTTAATGCCAATGGCATGTTTAAAAAGAAAATGAACAAATGCAGGTTTTGGCAATACTTGTTAGAGAGGGGGTCGGTGATTTACCAATGACCTCTGTATCACGCCTTTTGAAGCAAGTTGGTGGATGAAGATGGCAGCTTCTACCGCGAGGAGGACACTAGTTTCGCTTTGCAGGGAATCTGTTTGTGTGCAGTCAGAGTAGGGACTGTATTGAGGGAAGGTGTAGTTGACAGGCGAACTATCTTGAGGATGTGTCAGTCAAACCTTATAAAGAATTTCAAGCCAGAAAGAAAGGAGCATACATTGAAACAAGCTTTGGTAAGCTCAGATGTTGGGCCGTTGCGACTTACGTGAAGGTTATTTTTTCCTGTGTTACAATACGGCATAACAGTAAACATAAACAAATGCAGCCAACAATGCAAAGACGCCATATGGTCTACAATAATGTTTTTTTAATGAGAAACCTTAACTGATGTGGTCGTTATACGAATGATGTTTAATGGAAAGCATCGGTTGTGCCTTGGATCATTTTATTAGTATGGGTGAAGGAGATTAGAATAAACTGCCACCGAACCAAGCACTCAAATTGCAGACGCTACAATGTTCCAATGTCATTTAAACACTTTATAGCAGCAAGTTTAACAAGCATAGTCAATGCCAATAGGTCTGACCTCCGCAAGCATGCATTTTTCGAATGTCTTGTTTTTGCAGGCGAATTTCGCAGAATTAAAATATTAAAATTGAAAATAGTTAAGATGTCACTATTTACATTTGGCGGCCGTATGCTTGCAAAGAAATATAAGCAAGAAATTAGCCATCGCAATGGGCAGGAGCCATCTTTCAGTGGTATTGTGCATACTTTACACTTCTATTTTGATTTGGTGAAAGAAGCTAGTTTCTTCCTGAAATAACAACATTTTCGTCAAAACTGTCATGAATGTTAAACTTGCCTCAACTTGTAATCCACAACCATTTTTATAGACCAAATGACATTACTATTCCCAGTTGCGGCTATCACAACAGTACGTTAATAATCGTTGCCCCTTGAAGATGCAGGCTCTTGGAATTGCTTGTTTTAAATGTCAGCTTCCATGTGTAATGGCTGTATCTTTTACAATGTACCTAACTTTGTCAGAGTTATCTTTTCAGTAAAAACGAGACCTCTATTGACAGTAGATAAGATCAGTTGGTTAGAACTATCACAACACAGATTAATTTTCAACCTGAAGGGAAGAGATTCAAATCTCAAAAGAATGATTCATGTTTTCATCCTTCTTTGGTCCATAAAATAATGGCACAGTAAAATCTGCTATCCAAATCATTGCATGTTATTATTGTTGATAGTCCTATTCCTATTATGATTATTGAAATGGATGATGGGTGCTATTACTTAGATGTCTCCATCTAAATAGGTAGCCCCAGCCCAACAGGGCAACTGGCGAGCCATAGGTGCGAGTACTATTAGATGGGACACTATTGGTAATCAGTTGTATTGTGAGTGATTGCATCATGAAGCATGGGGCCACCACCTATCAAGATGGCACTGGCTCTATATGTGTGCCAATGCTACCAGTATTACAGATGGGCACGCACAAGAGTCTGAGTCCCCTTCTATGATACCATGGTGCCCGAGATGCACAGAGGGCTCACATGCTTGTTCTTCCTGTAGGGCATGATTCAGAATATGGTACCTGGTGTGCCCTCGCATGAGCTGTACACCTCACAACAGCAGAGGAAGGCAGAAACTGTGCTAATAAAGGCAGCTGCTTTTGAGCCTTATAGCGTACCGTAAAACCCTTTGAGAGTGACAACACAGCGGCTTTCTTATGGAGCCGCTGGACTAGCTAATGCACAGAATGAGCAAGTGTGTTTTTCTTTTTTTTTAAATATGGCAGGTGAAAAAGGTCTTAAAAACAAAGTAAATAAGTGAAGGGTAAGGGTAAGAAGGTGATAGTGTTAATATGCTTTATCACTGTTACAGTGTTAGGCCGCTAGTTTCTAAACCAACGTTTTAGCTGCCTTGGAATTGGAAAACAAATGCTAAAGCCTGTCGCGGCCGGCCTGACTCGCAGGTTGGGGGCGGAGGGGGAGGGGGTTCGTGCGGGGGTCACGCTGGGGGTCGCGCAGCGGGTGGGTGGTATTGAATTTAAAAAGAAATAAAATAAACTTACCTTCTCAGGTCCTGCCCCGTCTCAGCTCCTGGCCGGGTCCCATGGAACAGGAAGCAGACACCCTCCCTCCCCTTCCCTACACCAATCACAACGCTGCAATGGCAGCGTTGTGATTGGTGGATGGCACCCAGATGGGCGCATATGGAGAGGTCATTTTCTCCATGTAGGCTACATGGAAAAAAGGAAGAGTGAGCATGACAGGTTTGGTCGGCCCCAAAGGGCCGACCAAACAGTCAGGGCCCACAGCATTGGGCAAGCCACTCCTCCCCTTCCCTCCAGCAGACCCAACCACACGCCCGCCCCCAACCAAACCCTTCTGCTTTCTCGCAGTGTGAGAAGCAGAAACAAAATGGTAGTTTTACAATTTTATGTTTCTGCTTCTCGCACTGCGAGAAAGCAGTGGGGCAATGCTCCTCAGCCCTAATGGAGGATTCGCCCCTGGCTATAGCTTGCGGACTACGATTCCACGTGCTGTAAAAGCAGCATCCAAATGGGGATCGCACACTGCATGTGGAATGAGAGGACAAGTGGCATGTTAAAGCTACTTACTGAGTGCTCTTAAAAAATATAAATGAAAAAAAGGAGGGAAATGGTAGCAAAATAAAAGTACTCACTGTCATAGTAGTCCCTATCACTGAAGGGAGCTACTTTGTGCGTGAGTGTGCTTTCCATAAAAGGGCAGAATGTGTCACTCACAGTTTAGTTGGACAGTTACTGATGTTGCCCCATGCTGTTTGATGTAGCTGAGGAAGGAAAATGTGAATCGCACAACAGATCAAAGTATGAAGCAAACTTTCTGAAGGCCCCTATAAGTAATCTATTATACATATAAGTTTAGGAAAATTAAAAGGTCGTGGATAACGCTAGACATAACAAGGAAGTTTGCTGACAGACCAGTAGTGCTAGGTCAAAGTCAGTCATAGGTCAGGCAACCAATCAATGGCATCCGCTAACTAGCTTAGACTCTGTTAAATGCTTGTTCATTTCTGAAAAACAACTATTTTTAAAGATGCTCCTCTGAGTGAATAGTATAGAGTACATATCTATCACATAGACGTACATTTACATCAACCGACCCTTTACATTTACCTCGATCTGCCATGACCTTGATGTGGCATTAGCACCCCAAATGCTGGGATTGGAACCAGACTGCCAAAATTGACACATTAAGGTCTCAGCGGGTTGGGATGATGGTTGTGTAAACGCAAAGGTTTTTTTGATGCCTGTCTCTATGAAGGTTGTTGATGAGATGCTTGCAAAAACCACAGTTGATGGACAGAATGCAGAACAATGTCATACATTCACCCGAGTTCAGAGAACTGGGCCTAAATCCATCGTTGTTTTGAACTCCACACCACCCCAGTTCAGACATGGCCATATGCAAATCAGTCTGACCCTGTGCCTCATGGGAACAGTCCAGGCCAAACTGCCAAGCCATGCCTTTCCTGGACCGGAAACAAGCTTCCGAGGACCGGTTTCTGGCATTCCAGGGTTCTTCAGCCCGGCTTGCTTGAATCCAGTGGTGTGGAGCACATCCGGTTTGTGTGGAGTGCATGGGACTCACGTCTGAGCATACCCACTCGGGGTGACAATTGCAAAAACCACAGTTGATGGACAGAATGCAGAACAATGTCATACATTCACCCCAGTACAGAGATCTGGGCCTAAATCCATCGTTTTTTTGCACTCCACACCACCCCAGTTCAGACATAGCCATATGCAAATCAGTCTGACCCTGTGCCTCATGGGAACAGTCCAGCCTGAACTGCCAAGCCGTGCCTTCCCTGGACCGGAAACAAGCTTCCGAGGACCGGTTTCTGGCATTCCAGCCGTCTTCAGCCCGGCTTGCTTGAATCCAGTGGTGTGGAGTACATGGGACTCACGTCTGAGCATACCCATCCCACTCGGGGTGACAATTGCAAAAACCACAGTTGATGGACAGAATGCAGAACAATGTCATACATTCACCCCAGTACAGAGATCTGGGCCTAAATCCATCGTTTTTTTGCACTCCACACCACCCCAGTTCAGACATGGCCATAAGCAAATCAGTCTGACCCTGTGTCTCATGGGAGATGCTAGCTAACGGTCTCTAGGGCAGAGGTTTCCAGAGTAGTTTCAGAAGTCCTGAGTTTAAGCCCAACTTTCAGAATAGACAAGACTATGTAAATAAGCTTCATTTACTTTCGTAGAATTTAAATGCATTTTATGTAGATATCTTGAAAATCTGGCATGGATTAGACATACTGGCCTTATGTTGCACACCCTTGCTCTTTGGCGAGCGCGAATTGCGTCCCCTTTTTGCGCAGTGTTGCCCATTAGTCAAAGATGGAGCTTGGCAAAATAAAGCTGAAGAGACCTGTAACTATTCATTCTCAGGAAGGGCAGCACACGGGGGCCTTGGTTAGCTGATGGCTTTTCGACCAACCCACTAAAACACCTTAGAAAGGATTAGAGTGGGGTCTGTCTTTGATAAGTATGTTGCTGTTATTAACGTTTCCCGCGCTGTTTTCAGTTTTCACATCTCTTATATTATCTTTCTTGTAGAAAGAGAGCACTTTATGAAAAAAATGACTTTTAGAGCAGTAGCTTTTTTGTTTGTAATGAGTGCAACCCAAATGTCTAGAAATATGCCAAGGCTTAGATTTCGAGTTGGAGCGGCATCTTTGGACAAATATTAAGACTACAGGACAGGCTTCATGCCACGTGTGTGTTTTCTTTTTTAGCATACTTGTAATGTGTACATTTTGAGGTGCTGCATTATCCTTCTTATCTAAAAATTGGTCCTTGCCGTATAGAATTAGACACAACAGCGCCATATGTAATACCTTTCCATTTCTTTTTTTTTGGTGAAAAGTTGCTCGCTGTGTGCTGACTTAGCAGCTGTGTGAGTGAAGTTGCATTTGTACGGCTCATGGTTCTTTGAAGAGATTAGCATTTCCTTCAGAAAACTGAAGTTCAACAGCTTACCACACATACTGTTTGGGACTACAGGTATGAAATGTAAAGCAAAAAAAGTCATAACGGTACGCTTCCAACTCCAGGCAATTAAATAAGATGGCCAGGGAGGGAAATACCGCAAGCCAGTGGTGCAGTTGGTTGTCCATAATGAAATACATCAGAATATAAAATACCCCTTTAAGGCTCCTTGTTGCATCGTCTGTGTCTCTGCAGTGCTTCGAGCGTCACCGGAAATACATTTCCACACCCTCTCCTCCTGCAGTCCCCCAGATGTGTAATTTGAAGACCTCGAAGTCTACTTTTGGGTTTGAAACGCAGGAAAGTGCGTTTTGGTAACAATTGGAAAGCGTTAGTTGGTACAGGACACTTGCCATTACATCTAATCCCAAATAGGACTGGAATTGAAAGCAACACACAGCTTTGTTCAGGAGCCCTCACAATGCCAACTTTTTTAGGGCTGATTTTTGTATTAAACATATCAATTTGTTGTTTGTTGAATGTTTTACGTTATAAAAATATTTTGATGAAAAACACCTATTTTGGTACAACGAGTGTTCTTAAAATCGTCTCTTCATTTTATTGCTTTAGAATCCTATGTTTCATAAAAACGAAATTCAGACATAGTTTAATTTGCATATATGAGGTAAGATTAATAAAGGATAGTGCATATTGTCTCTCAAAGGGCCAGGCCCTTAAGTTCTGAACCTTCCATGGGAGAGAAGAAGTTAATATTACTAGTCAATTCAACAAGGAATTCTCTTAACACATAGTAGCCACAGACAACTATGCAAAGTTAGTTAATTTATTACAAAGCCAAAAATAGCTGAACTTATAGACACCTCAAAATAAGAGTATAGAAATACATCAGAATCAGCTTGAAGCTAAACCTACGTATCAGGTTTGAGCAGTGTAGCATGAACATGACGAGTAATTCAAGAAACAGAATGCAGTAGAATGCAGAGAATGGGGGGGGGGGCGTGGCCTGACGCTGATGGGGACGGGAGCCTGAATTGGAGCTCCCGTCGGTGATCCCCTCTCTGGCACCATCCTGACCGCTGTGGAGGAGCCCCGACAGTGGAGACCGGCCCCGGTGGTGTCGGAAGTATAGGGGCGGCGGTGACAAAGGCTGAAGAGGGCTGATAGCACTTTTTAGCCGAGAGAGAGCGGAGGACCTGGTGAGGCCGCGGGCCGCACAAGATGGCAGTGGCGCGGCAGTGACGGCTCCTGGAGCACAGCAGAGCTGGAGGAGTAGTCAGGGTTCGACTCAGGGGTGAACTGCTATCTTGGGGGATGGCGGTGACCAGGGCAGGGGAGGAGGCCTGGACTGTTCCTGGTGAGGAGGGGGCACACGGAGGAGCCTCGGTGGGCCAGGGTACCTGTGGCGGTGGCCTGAACAAAAATGGCGGCTGCGCGGTCCTAACAGCCCCGAGAATACTGTGGGGCTCGAGAGCGGATGAGTGGCTGCCCTGCACTGTCTCCCAGGGAGCGGGTCGTGGAGAGTTGGTGGCGGCCGGAACCCGAGCTATCGCTGGTGAGGTGGAGTTACGGGGAGGAGCTGCGGCGGACCCCGGGTCCTGACAAGTGACCAACTGCTTGAGCGGGAAGTGCAGGACCGCAGACGCAGCAAGGACCCCACACGACCAGTGCAGTCTGCAACGCACGTCGGCAGGTACCCCCCCCCTACATGGTGGAGGGATCGGGGGAGGGCGAGCTCCTGAACTGAGCGTGGTGAGTCTAGTCAGCGTCTCGAGGCGGAGGCTCTTGGGCCTCGCAGCGAGAAGCGGAGGGGCGCGAGGAGAAGGCGTCGGTCGGATCTGGTGCTGGGTGAGGCCTGGGATCGGGCTGAAGAGCAGGCAATGGCAGCAACCTGAGAGAGACATTGAGGGGGCAGAGGGACTGATTGTAATACGCCGTGTGAGGCCCCATCAGATGAACTGGATGAGGTGGACCCACAGAGAGGGAGGCATGCTTCTGTGAGACGGTCCTGGACGCTGGCTGTGAGGGGTAGATAGCCCTCCCCTGCAGGTGCTGGACGACTTAACCAGCGAGGCCGCGAGCTGCGCAAAATGGCAGCTGTGCGGTAACAGCGGAGCCCGGAGTGCGGTGGTGCTAGGTGCTGACTTGGGGACGGTCCGGCACTGCAGACACGGCGGCTGGAGCAGTACCCGGAGCAGAAGTGGAGACCGGGACTGCTACTGGTGAGGAGGCGGCGCCAAGAGGAGCCTCCGTGGACCAGGCGCTCGGCAACTGCGGGCTGTTTAAAATGGCTACCGCGTTGCTCTAACGGCCCCGGAGGTAGAGGACTTGGCCGGCCACCACCTGGTGTTCATGCCCTGAGTGCGGAGCAAGCGTCAGCTGCGACAGTAAGAGCCCGCCCAAGTGACGGTGAGGAGGCGGTGCAGGGAGGAGCTGTAGAGGACCCCGGGACCTGGCGAGTTCCCCCACATGGGAGAGGGGCCTGGAAGGAGTCGGCTGAGGCGGGGTCTTGGCCCCCTGAGGCGGCGGTCACAGACGGGTGAGCGAGAAAGCAGTTGCCCCCCCTCATGGTAGAGCGCATAGGGGGAGAGCGTTTAGTTGTGCGGCCTGCGGAGTGCAGAGGCAGCGCAGCGGAGAGAAGGACACGGGGCCCTACAGCGAGTGCAAGAAGGGTGCGAGGAGCAAGGTCCAGGAGGCCATGGTGAGGCCCTAGAGCGGGAAGTGGCAAGGAGAGGCCTGCGGGTGGACTGGTACGGCAGCAGTGGCGCCTTGTGTGGTCCTTGGGCAGCCCGCGGAGCGGGTGAAGCTTAGAGAGCAGCGCTGCAGGGGACGCCAGTGCCGACCATTGTGGAGGAGGAGTGACGGTGGACCGGTAAAGGGAGGCACCTGCGGAGTGGAGTGGTGGGCTGTGAGAAGTTGGCCTGATATGTGATGTTTCCAATTCTGGAACCACCTTGTATCAGTCCAAACAATCCCTTTTGGTGTCTGGTTGTAAGTCAACCTTATTAGACAAGCTATCCTAGTGGTAGCATGGACTAAGCAGCCTTAAAGGCTAAACTCAAGAGGTCCTGTTAAGCGAGCTGTTTTACCAATCACAATACTGTAATACCAAATGAAAGGACACAACACAAGTTATATATAAAAATATATGTATTTATTTCTAAAATAATCCGCTGTACTCTTTATGAGTGCAGAGGCACAAGCGTTAAAACAAAAGTACAGTTAAACATATGAAAGTTGCACAATTATGGATGAGGCTAGGGGGCCACGCAAACCATATAATAAAAAAGTGGTATAAGAGATACCAATCGAACAGTGGTTAGGCCTAGGGCCTAGGGAATCGCTGGGAGCAGTCAGGACTAGCATTGCTGAAGTCGGGAAAAGCCAGCGGGATTCGGGTGCAGCGCTTAAAGCACACGCACGCACCAATGCAAAGTCTAGGGTGCGTAAAAGTTATAAAGTTATAGTTTAAGGAGACTTCCGCTTAATCTAGCAGAATGAAACTTTAGACACATACACTAGAGGTGTGTACCAGTGTGGGAACACCGGCATCGATGAGTTACCTCACCCACAGGAAGCGGGTGCACAGGTGCAAAGTAGTGTCGGGTTTTGCCACGCAGGTTGATGGTGCTTGGAGCTGAAGATGCTGCAGCGTCGTGAAGGAGAAGTGTCCGGTGTGATCCAAGGGTGGATAAGAGTTGTAGAGTACCTGAAAGCAGAGGGGACAGAGTCTGAGTCACTCAACAGTGACCAGGATGGAAACAGGACGGAACCAGGTAATGTCGGGCGCAATCAGGTGGTTGTCGAGGAGCTTCTCTCCGCTGCCACATGGGCTCTAGGGCATCTGCGACAACCAAGAGCTGTCCCACGAAGACTCTCACCGTCGGCGCTGTCGGCTTCAGAATTGGAGCAAACAACACTTGGCAAGAGCAATCCACGCAGGACTGGAAGATTGCTTCTCACTCCGACCGGGAGGGTCAGAGCGGGTGCTCCTTTTCAGAGAAGTGGGTGCAAGTCTGGAGCAACCAGAATCACAAGTTAGATTTCGTAGTTCATCGGCACAGGGGCCACAAGCCAACGGGCAAGTGATCGGGCCAACGCGTTGAGCTAAAAGAAGCAGAAGGGCCTCACGCAGCACTCAGTGAGTATGGAGGGGTGAGCTTCGGTGCAAAAGAGGCTCAGGGCTGGGGCTTCTCAAACCCCAATGTACAGCTTCAAGGGTCACTTGTGGGCTGCACGGTCAGCGTCTCGTGGTTTCTCCAAGATGGCGGGCTCCACGCTTCCTGCCGCCTCCACGGGTCTCAGCTCTGCAGGGACTGTGGATCGGGCTGTTAGAAGGCAGGCACGCTTGGTCTTGTCGGTCTCTGTTGCTCGAGTTCTGGCGGGAACTGCAACAAAGCAAACACTAAGGTGCTGGATGGTGCCTGTTTGCACAGGGTGGTCACTTCTTGACCACAAGGGAGATTCTTCAGTCTTCTACGTCGAGTAGGATGTCGAAGGGTCCAGAGTTTCATTTCTTATGTTCCATCAGGATATTCTGAGTGCGTTGGCACTGCTCCCATTCTTATACCAATCTAGGGGGCTGGATTACCTGCTAGGTCCCCTCCTGTGGGTGGGACCCAGGAAGGGGGTGGTTACACCCCTTTCCCTTTGTCCAGGTCACGCTGGGACTGGGGCAGGGATGCCCCAGAACCGGTTTGACCGGATTATGCAAGGGGAAGCCTTGTGCTCCCCAGGCAGTGTCTGGTTTCTTTCAAACCTCCCTGCTACAATCCACTATCTCCTGTTTGGGGTGGTATGACACCTCCCCACGAGAGGAAAGCCTTTGACCAGGCCTCCTGTGCTGAGTTTCGGTCGGCAGCAGGAGGTCATACTCGTGTCTGTGGCAGAAGCGTCCATTTTGTGATGCTGAGGCTCTTTATCAACCACGTTTCAGTAAAGTAACATGTCTTCTCCCTCTAGAAGGGTGGAATGTTTTCCCCGTTGACAGGACTGTCAAGGGGATAGTATTCCAAATCGTATGACACCTTACACGACATGTTTTGATAAAGCCAAACCAAAGTTGACATATAACCACAAGGATTATAATGCACTTAAGAGAATATGGTATGGCATTATCCCGGAACAGCTTAGGGACTGGTTCCCGACAGCTGCAGACAGGCTCATCTCATGCTCGAGCTCCATCTCACATCAAACCACGCACTCTGCCTCCAGGATTGATAAGGCCTTCCATAGGAGTGACTCACAGGTTTATATGTATCCTGAGATAGGTTTAGATATAGGTATACTATATCTAAGCAAGGGGTGATTACACCCACTTGCCCCAGCTGAGTGATCAGCCAGTTGTGTCAATTTAAGAACCAGTCAGGGGTGGCAAAAGCTATGCTGCAGCCACTGGTAGGACTTGGTGGCACCTATGCCCTGAGCACCTATAGTGCATGGTACAGGGGCTGACAAGGAGTCCAGTTCCAATTGGGTTATGTACCTATAGTACATGTATTTGAATTTAGAGAGAGAACAGCAGGCTGGAGGTCTGATTAGCAGGCCCACAGCCTCATTAAGTCGAAAACCAGTGAAGCAAAAAGCAGAAATTGGGGTGACCATTGGATAGCAGACCCTACTCTCCTACGCAACCCCCCCCCCCCCCAAACGCAGGGACATTAAACTTAACCTTGACCAGATAAGTCTTCATGTTCTAAGTGGAAGTACCTGGAAAGACCATCTGCATTACCATTGTCAGTCACTGGGCGGTGCTCCACTGTAAAGTCCATCCCCTGTAGGGAAATGGACCACCTGAGTAGTTTGGGGTTTTCACCCTTCATCTGATTTAGCCACAAGAGGGGCTTATGGTCTGTCTGAATTAGGAAGTGAGTTCCAAACAAGTATGGCCTCAACTTCTTCAGGGCCCAAACCACAGCAAAGGCCTCCCTCTCAATAACTGACCAACGTCTCTCCCTGGGGGTCAGCCTTCTGCTAATAAAAGCAATGGGCTGGTTATGACCATCTGTATTCAGTTGTGAAAGCACAGCTCCCACCCCAACTCAGAAGAATCTGTCTGTACAATGAACTGTTTGGAGTAGTCAGGAGTCTTTAGGATAGGTGCAGACCACATGGCCTTCTTCAGGTAATCAAATGCCTTTGGACAGCTAACTCTCCACTATACCTTTTTGGGCATCTTCTTGGATATCAAGTCATTTAATGGTGTCACAATGGACCCATAGTTCTTCACAAACTTTCTGTAATACCCAGTCAGGCCCAAGAAGGCTCTGACTTGTGTCTGGGTAGTTGGAGGAGCCCAGTCCTGTATGGTCTGGATTTTGCTCTCCAATGGTTGAACCTGACCCCCACCTACTAGGTGGCCTAGGTACACAACCTTGCTCTGCCCTATCTGGCACTTAGTAGCCTTGATAGTCAGGCCTGCCTTTTGCAGGGCCTCCAGAACCTTCTTCAGGTGGATCAGGTGATCCTCCCAGGTGGAGCTAAAGACAGCAATATCATCTAGATATGCTGCACAAAAGTCATCCAACCCAGCAAGGACTTGATTCACCAACCTTTGGAAGGTGGCAGGTGCATTCTTCAAACCAAAGGGCATTACCACAAACTGATAATGTCCACTAGGGGTAGTGAATGCTGTTTTGGCTTTTGACTCTTCAGCTAACCTGATCTGCCAGTAGCCAGCTGTCAAATCAAATGTGCTCAGAAACTTGGCAGAAGCCAATTTATCAATGAGCTCATCTGCTCTTGGAATGGGATGTGCATCTGTCCTAGTGACAGCATTGAGACCTCTGTAGTCCACACAAAACCTAATTTCTCTCTTTCCATCTTTGGTATGGAGTTTTGGCACAAGGACTACTGGGCTGGCCCATGGGCTCTCAGATGGCTCAATCACTCCAAGCTCAAGCATCTTTTGCACCTCAGCCTTTATACAATCCCTGACATGGTCAGGTTGCCTGTAGATTTTATTCTTCACAGGCAGACTGTCACCAGTGTCCACCTCATGGGTGCACCAGTTAGTGTGACTGGGTGTGAGTGAAAACATGTGTCTGTGGGCCTGCAACACTTGTCTGCAGTCCACCTGTTGCTGCTCAGTGATGCTGCCTGCCAAGGCTACTCCATCAACTGAACCATCATCAGGGTTCTGGGAAAGCAGGTCTGGGAGAGGGTCACTCTCCTCCTCCTGATCCCCATCTGTGGCCATGACCAGGGTCATTTCCTCCCTGTCAACAAATGCTTTCAAACGATTTACATGGAGCACCCTGTGGGGGCTCCTAGGGGTTCCAAAGTCAACCACATAGGTGACTTCACCCTTTTTCTCAACAATGGGGTAGGGTCCAGTCCATTTGTCCTGGAGTGCTGCTGGGGCCACTGGCTCCAACACCCACACCATCTGCCCTGGTTTGAACTCAACCAGAACAGCCTTTTGGTCATGCCAAGCTTTCTGTAATTCTTGACTGGCCTCCAGGTTTTTGGGTGCTCTCTCCATGTATTCAGCCATCCTGGAGCGGAGACCAAGTACATAGGCCACAACATCTAGCTTAGGCTTTTTGAGAGGTAACTCCCATCCTTCCTTCACCAAACATAGTGGACCCCTCACAGGATGGCCAAACAAAAGTTCAAAAGGGCTGTAGCCAACCCCCTTCTGTGGGACCTCTCTGTAAGCAAAGAGCAAGCAGGGTAAAAGGGTGTCCCATTTCCGCCTAAGCTTCTCTGGTAATCCTTTTATCATTCCCTTGAGGGTCTTGTTGAATCTCTCCACAAGCCTATTGCACTGTGGGTGATAGGGTGTGGTAAACTTGTAGTTTACTCCACACTCCTTCCACATTGCCTTTAAGTATCCAGACATGTAGTTGGTACCTCTGTCTGAAAGAACCTCCTTTTTAAAACCCACTCTTGAGAAAACTGCAAGAAGGGCCTTTGCCACAACGGGTGCTGTTGTGGTCCTCAGGGGAACTGCCTCTGGATACCTGGTGGCATGATCCACTACCACCAGTATAAATCTGTGCCCAGATGCTGTTTGAGGATCCATGGGACCCACAATGTCTATTCCAACTCTTTCAAAGGGTACCACCACCACAGGTAGTGGTATCAGGGGGGCCTTTGTTGTGCCACCTGACTTACCACTGGCTTGGCAAGTGACACAGGAGCGACAAAACTCCTTGTCATTTTCTGACATATGAGGCCAGTGAAAGTGAGGGATAAGCCTGTCCCAAGTCTTGTTCTGGCCTAAGTGTCCTGCAAGGGGAATATCATGGGCCAAGGTAAGAAGGAAGCCCCTAAACGTCAAAGGTATGACCAACCTCCTGGAAGCACAAGGCTTGGGGTCTCTAGCCTCTGAGTAAAGGAGCCCATCATCCCAATATACTTTATGGGTACCTTGAGCATTCCCTGCAGCCTCAGCAGCAGCTTGCTGTCTGAGGAGTTCAAGAGAAGGGCAATCTAATTGGACCTGCCCCAGGTCTGCCCTTGAGGGTCCCCCTGTCCCCAGAAACTCAACCTGATCAGGTTCAAGCTCCTCAGAGACAGTCTCCTCTTGGAATGCAGAATCAGCTTCCTGTGAAGTCTGATCCTCAACCTGGGGCAAGTGGGAAGGCACAGCCTTAACCCTCTTGCTCTTTCTCTTGGGTTTTGGTTGGTCTATTGTTACAAGATCCACCACTGGTTCAGGAAGGCACTTCTAAGCCTGAGTCCTTGTCACTGCAAGGACATGTGCTGAAATCCCTAGCATTTCTGCATGAGTCCTGTACACCACTTCTGACCAAACTGAGCTTTCAAGATCATTGCCTAACAGACGGTCTACTGGGAGGTCTGCACTCACAACAATTTTCTTTAGGCCATTTACCCCTCCCCAGGAGAAGTTCACAACAGCCACACTATGTGTAGTAGTGGTGTTGCTTGCATTGGTCACTAGGTAACTTTCCCCTAGTACAATCTGTCCAGGGTCCACAAAGTCAGGTGTCACCATAGTGACACTGGCACAAGTGTCCCTGTAGGCCTGAGCCAGTTTCTCATTTATCAAAGGTGTCTGCCTATACTTGCCCAGGTTACTGGGACTCACAGTAGTGGTCAAGGATAAGCCCACATCATAAAGCAGAACTGCCTGAGTAGGGACTCTGACTAGGCCAGATTCCATCACAGTACCCAGGGTTAACCCTACTATGCCCTTAGGTTGTGCACTACCACTGCTGACTGTACTAGGGGGTGCAGGTGCTTTAGGAGCTGCAGTGGTAGGAACTGGATTTTTCTTGGTGCATTCACTCCCCCAATGGGAAATGGACTTACAAGTATTGCACCAAGGTTTCTTTGGGCCATCATTCTTCTTCTTTTTGTTACCATTTTGGGAACCACCCTCCTTATTAGAATTTTGTGGGCCTGAAGAAGACTTCTGGTCTTTTTCTTTATCTTTCTTATCCCCACCCTTCTGGTCTGTTTTCTTCTGGTCACCACCATGGTTCTGGGGTTTCTGCCTAATCCTTGTTCTGACCCATTTGTCCGCCTTCTTTCCCAATTCTTGGGAAGAGGTCAAATCAGAGTCAATAAGGTTTTGATGCAACAGCTGGTTCTGACAGTTATTAAGGATCTGCTCTCTCATTATAAGATTGTACAATCCTGTATAGTCTGAGACTTTACTTCCCTGCAGCCAACCCTTCAGAGCCTTAGTGGCACAATCAACAAAATCAGTCGAGTCCTGAGTCTGTGCTTTTTTGGGTGTCTCTGAACAACAACCTGTATTGCTCAGTGGTTAGGCCAAACCCTTCATAAGAGCACTCTTCAGGACAGAGTAGTTTTTGGCATCCTCAGGTCTAACTGTGAGGAGCATATCCCTCCCTTTCTCGGAAAAGGAGTACCATAAAATTGCAGCCCACTGATCCTGAGGAATCTGCTGTACCATGCAGGCTCTCTCAAGAGCAGTCATCCATTTGTGGATGTCATCCCCTTCCTTGTAGGGGGGCACCATTTTTGTCAGGTTTCTATTGTCATAGCCCCTGTCTTTCTCTCTAGGAATATTGCTGCCACCAGTGGAATCTAGTCCACACAACTTTTGTTCTCTTGCTAAAGCAAGTTTAGCTTGAGCCAAGGCTATCTCTTCCCTCTCTATCTGAAGTTGGACAGCCCTCATCCTGGCCCTATGCTCTTTCCTCTGGGGGGAAGTCATTCCCCTTTGAGATTCCCTTGAGACACTAGAAATATGAGAGTCCCCTGAGGGAGATCTCACCCTTCTATTGCCTGAGGGAATTATGTCATAGGATCTGGGGAGGTGCTGGCCCTCTCCATTCCCATGTAGGTCTAAGTTGGCCTGGTTAAGCCTGCCAACTACAACCTGGTTACCCCTCTGATTCTGATCAGACTCATCTACTTCTGAGCCTTCTTCTTCCTCCTCTTCTTCCTCCTCGTCCACCTCTGGGGTGGGCTCAGTCTCAGGGGTGTTCACTCAATCTCCTGCATGTAAGGGAACTGCACTCACCTTATCTAAGTCATCCTTTTCCAGGATGGCTATCAGGGAAGGAATGGTGGGGTTATGACCTCTTTTTAGCCCTCTTGCAATGCATAAGGCACTCAAGTCTTTATGGCTAAGTTTGTCATAGCTGGAAGTTGCCTTGGTAAGGTCAACTGTCACAGGTGCAGAGCCTGTAGCTCCTCCTGTGCCAGACATGACTGCTAGTGAGGTGCAAGTGGTGCACTTACCTACACTAAGTGTTTTCCTACTGTACCTTGCTAGTGAGTTGTAGGCAGGGTGTGCTAATCCCTTTAATCTACAACTACTAAGTACAGTAGAACTTAATATGCTAAGCTTTTGTTTATATGTACCTAAGGTACTTGATGTGATCTTTCAATTTGATAAAAAGATTGCAATGGTAAAACAACAGCAAGCTCAAATCCGCACCGCTGCACACCAATGTGAGAAGTTGGCCTGATGTATGATGTTTCCAATTCTGGAACCACCTTGTATCAGTCCAAACAATCCCTTATGGTGTCTGGTTGTAAGTCAACCTTATTAGACAAGCTATCCTAGTGGTAGCATGGACTAAGCAGCCTTAAAGGCTAAACTCAAGAGGTCGAGTTAAGCGAGCTGTTTTACCAATCACAATACTGTAATACCAAATGAAAGGACACCACACAAGTTATATAAAAATATATGTATTTATTTCTAAAATAATCCTCTGTACTCTGTATGAGTGCAGAGGCACAAGCGTTAAAACAAAAGCACAGTTAAACATATGAAAGTTGCACAATTATGGATGAGGCCGGGGGGCCACGCAAACCATATATTAAAAAAGTGGTATAAGAGATACCAATTGAACAGTGGTTAAGCCTAGGGCCTAGGGAATTGCTGGGAGCAGTCGGGACTAGCAATTCTGAAGTCGGGAAAAGCCCGCGGGATTCGGGTGCAGTGCTTAAAGCACACGCACGTACCAATGCAAAGTCTATGGTGCATAAAAGTTATAAAGTTATAGTTTAAGGAGACTTCTGCTTAACCTAGCAGGATGAAACTTTAGACACAAACACTAGAGGTGTGTACCAGTGAGGGAACACTGGTGTTGATGAGTTACCTCACCCACAGGAAGCGGGTGCACAGGTGCGAAGTAGTGTCAGGTTTTGCCACGCTGGTTGATTGTGCTTGGAGCTGAAGATGCTGCAGGTGTCGTGAAGGAGAAGTGTTCGGTGTGATCCAAGGGTGGATCGGAGTTGTAGAGTACCCGAAAGCAGAGGGGACAGAGTCTGGGTCACTCAACAGTGACCAGGATGGAACCAGGACGGAACCAGGCAATGTTGGGTGCAATCAGGTGGTTGTTGAGGAGCTTCTCTCCGCTGCCACGTGGGCTCTAGGGCATCTGCGATGACCAGGAGCGGATCACGAGCTGTCTCACAAAGACTCTCACCGTCGGCGCTCTCGGCTTCAGGATTGGAGCAAACAACACTTGGCAAGAGCAATCCATGCAGGACTTGAAGATTGCTTCTCACTCGGACCGGGAGGGTCAGAGCGGGTGCTCCTTTTCAGAGGAGTGGGTGCAAGTCTGGAGCAACCAGAATCACATCATTTTGTAGTTCATCGGCACAGGGGCCACAAGTCAACGGGCAAGTGACCGGGCCAACGCGTTGAGCCAAAAGAAGCAGAAGGGCCCCCCGCAGCACTCGATGAGTGTGGAGGGGTGAGCTTCGGAGCAAAGGAGGCTCAGGGCTGGGGCTTCTCAAACCCCGATGTACAGCTTCGAGGATCACTTTTGGGCTGCACGGTCAGCGTCTCGTGGTTTCTCCAAGATGGCGGGCTCCACGCTTCCTGTCGCCTCCACGGGTCTCAGCTCTGCAGGGACTGTGGATCGGGCTGTTAGAAGGCAGGCACGCTTGGTCTTGTTGGTCTCTGTCGCTCGAGTTCCAGCAGGAACTGCAACAAAGCAAACGTCGAGGTGCTGGATGGTGCCTGTTTGCACAGGGTGGTCACTCCTTGACCACAAGGGAGATTCTTCAGTCTTCTACATCGAGTAGGATGTCGAAGGGTCCAGAGTTTCATTTCTTATGTTTCACCAGGATAATCTGAGTGCGTTGGCACTGCTCCCATTCTTATACCAATCTAGGGGGCTGGATTACCTGCTAGGTCCCCTCCTATGGGTGGGACCCAGGAAGGGGGTGGTTACACCCCTTTCCCTTTGTCCAGGTCGCGCTGGGACTGGGTCTGGGATGCCCCAGGACCGGTTTGACCGGATTATGCAAGGGGAAGCCTTGTGCTCCGCAGGCAGTGTCTGGTTTCTTTCAAACCTCCCTGCTACAATCCACTATCTCCTGTCTGGGGTGGTGTGACACCTCCCCGCAACAGGAAAGCCTTTGTCCAGGCCTCCTGCGCTGAGTTTCGGTCGGCAGCAGGAGGTCAGACTCGTGTCTGTGGCAGAAGCGTCCATTTTGTGATGCTCAGGCTCTTTTAAAATCAACCGAGTTTCAGTAAAGTAACATGTCCTCTCCCTCTAGAAGGGTGGAATGCTATCCCCGTCGACAGGACTGTCGAGGGGATAGTATTCCAAATTGTATGACACCTTACACGACATGTTTTGATAAAGCCAAACCAAAGTTGACATATAACCACAAGGATTATAATGCACTTAAGAGAATATGGTATGGCATTATCCCGGAACATCTTAGGGAGTGGTTCCCGACAGCTGCAGACAGGCTCAGCTCATGCTCGAGCTCCATCTCACATTAAACCACGCACTCTGCCTCCAGGATTGATAAGGCCTTCCATAGGAGTGACTCACAGGTTTATATGTGTCCAGATATAGGTTTAGATATAGGTATAGCTATAGGTATACTATATCTAAGCAAGGGGTGATTACACACTCTTGCCCCAGCTGAGTGATCAGCCAGTTGTTTCAATTTAAGAACCAGACAGGGGTGGCAAAAGCTATGCTGCAGCCCCTGGTAGGCATTGGTGGCACCTATGCCCTGAGCACCTATAGTGCATGGTACAGGGGCTGACAAGTAGTCAATTTCCAATTGGGTTATGTACCTATAGTACATGTATGTGAATTTAGAGAGAGAACAGCAGGCTGGGGGTCTGATTAGCAGGCCCACAGCCTCATTAAGTCGAAAACCAGTGAAGCAAAAAGCAAAAATTGGGGTGACCATAGGATAGCAGACCCTACTCTCCTACGTGGGCACAAAGCACTGGAGAGGTAGCGACAAGGAGCCCAGGGCATAGTCTTCACTGACTTGAACACGGCATACGGGCGGGGGGTACCTGCAATCACCTTTACCCTGTCCTAGCACACGTGGGGAGCACAGATTACTGGACTTGCAGTCACCATGGGCCAGACAACCAAGAGGCTGGACACTGAGCAACAGGAGGGAGTGGGCGAGGATTACGGAAACCCTAATTCACGCCAGTGGACCAGGAAAGATGGGGGGATGCCCCTGGGCGACCTCTCTCTCTAGGGCATTCTGCAGGCCATAGAACGCTCATGACTGGGGGTGGAAACTAAAATTGACACTCTCAGGGAAGCTTTGGGCCTCCTTCGAGCGAACCATAGAAAACTGGCGGATCGTGTCACAGCCACGGAAGCAGAGATAGAGAGCCTGGGACCGCAGGTCACGGCAACATCAAGCAAACTCACGGCCATAGAGAAAAGGGTGCAGATTCTGGAGCAACAGGCGGAGGATGCGGAAAATAGGGCACGCCAGAATATCATTCAAGTGAGGGGCCTTCCTGAAAAGGGAACAATATGGTGGAGTACCTCGAGCGCTGGCTGCGCACAGAAGTGGCAGGGGAAGGGTTGTCCACATTCTTTGCGCTGGAAGGGGCGCACAGGGTGCCGGCCCGGGCCTGCAGCCTGGCAGATTGCCAAGACCGGTGATGGCCTGCCTCTTGTTCTACAAGGATAGGGACCATGTGCTTGGACTGGCACGGCTTAAAGGGCAGCTTAAAATAGAGAACAGCGTGGCATGGATCTTCCCCGACTTTTCACGAGAGGTACAGCAGCAAGGAGCATCCTTCACGGCTGCCAAATAAAAACTGCGCCAGATGGGGGTGTCCTACTCTATGGTTTTTCCGGCCAAGCTACGCATCGTGCATAATGGAGGAACCACCTTCTTTACCATCTCCCAGGACGTATGGGGTTAGATTGAAGAACAAGATCCCCGAGGGCAACAGCGTGGAGGGAATAATCCTACAGATAAAGGCTTGCCGAACTCCTCTGGCAGAGGGGCTGCTTCAAAGAACCACCTGACGGTGGAAGAGGCGAATCAAGCTAGGGCCAGTGCGATTGCAGCAGTGGCCTCATTTAGTGCAGCAGACACCCAGGAACTGACAACACACTCTGGGGAAGACCAGAGGGACTCGGACTCAGATACCAGCTCAAGTTCGGTGGGGGATGCCAGCCAGACCCTGCCCACATAACTCCCAGATCAGCAGACGACCTGATGTGAGGTGGGCCACGCTTGCAGGTACTTCCAGAACTATGCCCGGGGGCAGGAAAAAGGAGACTGATGGTAATGTTCTGCTACTTCTCACTCGAGGGGGTTCCCTGATGCTTATTTGTGATCTGTTGGCCGGGGGGGATCTGGAGGGGTGGAGAGGATGGCAAACCTCTCGGTGGATCTTGGCCTGATCGCCACCTCTGAACTTTGTTTGTTTGAGCAATGAAGGGCGCAGTTTGGATGGGTGAGCTGTTCTCACTTGTCCTGGGGAGTGGGTATTGGGATGGTTTTTGTAATGTTTGGAAGGGGTTAGTATTTTGGGTCAAGGGGAGGGATGCTGCTGCCGACGGGGGGAAGTGCCACGTCCTGCTGTACTGTAAGAGTTGCCTGCAGGTTGCACGAAGAGTTACTAGGTCTGGGGAGATGCAAGGGGGTGTACATGTGCACTCATACAGAAGACACAGGCCACCTATAGCATAATGTCGTGGAATGTTAGGGGCATGCATTCTATGAGTAAAAGGTATAAAATATTCTCACAACTAAATAGGAGAGGGGTGCAGATAGCGATGCTCCAAGAAACCCACATACTGCATAAGGAAGGTGAGGCTCTGCGCAGGCGCTGGAGAGGGCAGGCGTTCTACACATCATATTCAGCATTTGCCCTGGGGGTCCTGATCTGGGAGCGGGCGGGAGTCCCTTTCCACCCAATAGAGCACAAAATTGATCCAGAGGGTAGGTATGTGATTGTCTCCGGAAGGTTGGATGGGCAGGATGTTACCCTAGTCAATGTATATTGCCCGAATGTGGATCATGTTAGGTTTCTGGAGCAGCTGTTGGGGGTGCTGGCATGACATGAGAGGTGCGGTCCTAATAGGGGGACATTTTAATTGTATTGCAGATACTGGAATGGACCGATCAAACCCGCCTCTTCGAGACTCCCCAGTACACGTGGTGGCTAGAGCTTTTAGGGATTGGCAGATTTGTTGGGGGCTTGTGGATGTGTGGCGCAGGGCACACCCAACAGATAGTGACTACTCTCATTTATTCCACACCCATGATTTAAACGTCCGTTTAGACACCTTTCTGAGCACACCAGGCCTCTACACCCAGCCGGGGGGACAGAATACCTCACTAGGATGGTCTCGGACCATAACTCACTCATGCTAAGATACAGGGGGGGGGGTAGGATTTGCAGCCCATCCCTACATGGCGCCTCAAACCGGAAGCGCTTGAGGATCAGGTCTTTCAGCAAGAGACTAGGGAACACATCATACAATATTTTACTGACAATGCGGGTACCACGGACTCTAGAATCACGGAATGGGAAGCCTTCAAGGCAGTGGTCAGGCGGAGCTGCATGGCTGCATCTATTGGGGTCCGTAAGACGCTCTCAGCAGACCTGGAGAGAGCGGATGGGGCAGTCATTGCATTAGAGAAGAGAAGGCCGGAGCACCCGGAATTGAGGCAGGAGCTCCTGGAAGCTAAGGAGGAGGTGGCAGCGCAAGTAGAGCGTCTAAGATGCTTTGATTTCCGGAAGTACATGGATAGAACACATGATGAGTGGGACAAATCAGGGCGATTGTTGGCATGGCTCGCTGACCCCTCCAGACGGGGCAGTACTATACTGACGATACACGACGAGGGAGGACGTCCTTTATATACACAGGAGGAGATTAATGGCCGGTTTAGGGAGTACTACACCCGCTTATATAAAAGCACTGGCAACTGCAACATGGGCAGGATAGCAGACTACTTGACACCCCTTCCGCTCCATACCTTAGCGGTGGAGGAAGCTGGAGGTGCTAGGAGCGGTGATTACGGTACAGGAAATCAGGGGGCAGTCAAAGCGATGGCACGGGGGAAGACTCAGGGCACAGGCGGACACCCCCAAGAGTTCTATGCCACGTACCTGGTAGAGCTGGCTCCCAGGCTAGGGGAGTATACGCGGCTACATGGGAGAGCTGGAGGTTGCCACCCACAACGAGGGAGGCGGTAAGGGTTCCCTGCATAAGCCTGACAAGAATCCAACTGAGTGCTCAGCATACCGACCGCTATCGATGCTAAACCTCGATTTTAAAATTCTCATTAAGATATTGGCCACCAGGCTACTGCCACACATGACATCTTTGGTGCATTCTGATCATGCGGGTTTCATCTCTAGCAGAAATACCACCCTGAACATCAGGAGTCTGTTTGCAGTGCTACAGCAAGGAGCGGTAGACTGCGCAGGAGGGGGCGATCTTTGCCACTGATATCGAGATGATAGTCTTGAGTGGGAATACTTGTATGCAGTTCTAGCAAAGAATGGGCTGGGGCAGGACTTTATCCAATGGGTTCAAATACTCTATACGCACCCAGTGGCGCAGGTACGGTCGGGCCGCACCATCTCCCTACAATACGGGGTGGAGAGGGGTACACGGCAGGGGTGTCCCCTTTTCCCCCTGCTGTTCGCGCTGGCGGTAGAACCACTGGCGTGTATGGCACGATCAGGGACGCCATATGAGGGCATTCAACTAGCAGAGCAAACACACCATATCGCATTATATGCGCATGATTTGCTTCTTTTTCTGAAGGACACAGGTATGGTGTTGGAGGGAGCCCGGCATATGATGGACAAGTTTGGAGCTCTTTCTGGGCTCTGCATCAACTGGCAGAAGTCACAACTCTTCCCAATAGTGGGAGAGGCCTGCCGCCTGCGGGCCTGGGGGACCTCTAGTGGGAACCATGCTGTTTTCGATACCTGGGGGTTAGAGTGTTTCCTGATCTCTCTGATATTCAGGAGGGAAATATAGGGGGGGCTCGCCGATCGCTCAAAGGCAGTGCAGCGTTCTGGGGGACGCTGCCCCTGTCAGTGGTGGGGCGAATATCCTTGCTGAAAATGGTGGCATTACCTCTATTGTTATATTTTTTTTACCGCACTCCCAGTGTGGATCCCTAAGGCGTGGTTCCAATCCCTCAACTCTATTCTGACCGCTTTTATATGGGGTCCCAGCAGGCACAGAGTGGCGTTGGCTACGTTGCTCAGGGCACGAGCGGAGGGGGGTCTAGTGGGGCCTGATATGGAAAATTATTATTTAGCGGGTCAGCTCAAACGCTTCACACAGTGGGTGGCAGGAAGCCTAGATCCGGGCAGGAGGACACCCCCGTTCACCCCAAGTAGAGCAGCTGTCCTGAGTACACTCATGGGTATCTTTAAACAGCGCGCACTGACCACTCCAGAGCATAAGGTAATACGAAACTGCTGGATCAGATGTCTTCAGAAAACCAAAACCAAATGACCTTACTCCCCGGAGATGCCTGTGGCATTATTGGAGGCGCTCCTGCATGGGGGTAAGTGGAGGGGGTTGGAGGAGTGGGCAATGCGGAGACATTGGGGTCGGGGGACATTAGAACCACCTACACATTCTACATGCAGATACATAAGTCTAGCAGGCGGTGTCATTACGGCGGTCTCATGTCTCTATAGAGCCATTAGACGGGATTCCAGAGGGCTACTGGAGAGTCTGAAAGATAAATGGGAGGTGGACACTGGAAACCCCATAACAGAGAAGGATTGGGACAATACACTGCTCCGAGCTACCAAGGCGCGATTCCAATTAATTAGTTTTTATACTCTGCATAGGGCGTATATTACCCCTGACAGGATTAACCGATATTTTGGTAGGGAGGATGCGTGTGGCCCCAGATGCCAGGAGATAGGGGCTATCTATCTTCACTTGTTGTAGAGTTGCCCGAAGATAGAGGGGTATTGGCAGGAGGTGGTTCGAGAGACAGCGCGCGTCACAGAGTAGGAGCTCCCATGCACCCCATGTCATGTACTGCTCAACCTATTTCCCCGCTCCGCTAAAACCAAGGTCACAGCCAGGTTCCAAGACCTGGCATGCATTCTGGCGAAAAATGAACTTACCAGCAAGTGGAAGGCCCCAGCAGGTCCAGGGGTCGGCAACTGGAAAAGAGAACTAGTAAAGTGGGAAAGCTGTGAACATAGAATCTTGCTTAGGAACGTGAAAAGAGGTATAGGGAGATTGGAGCAGGCACAGACCTGGGGGGTGTTGGTAGATGATCTGCAGAATGAGGACCAAGAGTCGACACCTAGCTCGCCACAAGCAAGATTCCAACTGGGTGGCCCTGGGGAGCTGGATCAAGAAAGAGCTGAGGGTTGGACATAACTGGGTCATTGTACCCTAACATCCACCCACATGGCGAGCTCTTTGAACACGGTACAAGGAGTGGCGAGTACGAATGGGACCCAGACCATGTATGCAGCAAAAGTTGAAGTGGCAAGGAGGTCGGGAGCAGCAGGGGAGGGGGGCGGTACCGTTAGGCTGTTAACATTGCTGAGAATCCAGTATAGCTACCATTGCATAACGTAGTAGACAGTCGTAGGATAAACAGAGGCTGGGAAGGGAGACGTACAAACTCACTGGGACGGATCCTACAAGGGGATTTGTGGATTTTCCTGATTGGATAAAAATATAATTGTATTTTGCTGAATGATAAATGCCAATAAAATCTGTTTTAAAAAAAGAAGAAGAATGCAGAGGATCAGAAAAGATGATTCCGAATTTCTCTACTTCCATGGTTGATGAATTTGAAGTATTAATCTATCCATACACTAAAAGCATCTTCAGGAAAAGAAATAATGTTGTCAGTCTGTGGAGTCTCCCTAGGGAGTCTCTTCACTGTATTGGGTCATGTAGCGTAAAGCTACAAAGAGGAGGGCTTTCTAAGATGCTCTCTCTCCAAAGGCAGACAAGAAGTGGGCACTTTCTGTACTCTAACTCAGCAGTATTACAGGTTTTTTTCTCTAAGAGTCCTTGCAGGTCACACCATCGGCTCTGAACATGATCTCAAAGGTAATTTCCACGGGATTGCAGTGTTCCTGAACTGCAACAATTTGACCTTGATTCCCAGGCCTCCTCGGTGTGGAACGCAAAAATGTCCCTTATTAGCTTCAGTGTACAATGTATTTCCTTATCTCCTTGCCTGCCTAATAACACAAAGACAATAGTCTAGCTAACAAGGGCACTTCTTCCACCTGCAACACAAAACATGAGAAATAGGAGATTTCACAGTACAAATGAAATTCAAACGTTAATTCTAAAGCAGGAGCTTCCAGGAAAATGCATTTCAGGCCTACAGGCGTTCAGCTAACATAAGAAAAATGGCATATGAGCTTTGCAAATTTCTTGAGAAAATAAGGCACGTTCACTTAATAAATCTACCTACTTAAATGACAAATTAATAAACACATTTAATAATTGAATGATTCACAAGTTCTTCATGGTAATATTTTCTACTAGTTGAATTCACTTCCTACGTTAAATCTTCATGTTATCTTTTAATGGCCTGAACCCATCACATTTGATGTTATTACATTTCAAGAATTCTAACACTTCACGTTAACGCAACAAAGGATTATATGTGGATGCGCTCTACATGTGTAATTATAATGCACCCGTACAATAAGACTTCCGCTACATCAATCCTCATCTCTGATGACTTTTGTCATCACAAAAACCCTTTAATTCCCGGCGGAGTTGATACATTTAAACAGATGTCTTAGCTAGTCTCCTCTGTCTGAACTCCCCCAACTGCTTCGAATTATCATCATAACGACTGTCCTGCATTCTTTTCACCCTTCTTTCTCTTTTTCTGAAGGAATCCTCCATTTGTCTCACCTAATGCCATCTGTATGCCCTTATCATACATAGCAGAATGATAACACAAACCACACCAATTATGATTGACTTCAAGATTTATCCAAGAATCCCCTTTTCTAAGTTATCAAACCAATTTCCAACTATTCCAAACCCTTTTCCGATCTTATCCAAAACTCCCTCAGTTGGCAAGTCATGCAGCTCATGATGTAGGTCAGTGATGTTATTTATGCATTTCCTCAGATCTTTAGTCTTATCAGCAATGTAAGCACATGACTGTTGGACCTTCAGGATCAGACAGACTCTGCCCTCTTTCACCAATAACATGTTTATAGCAAGAAGGTTGTGCATCACCATCACCCTTATCAAAACCATCTCTCCTTCTATGAGCAACAATGACTGAGCTATGTCGACTGACAACTTATCAAGAATGGTAGACAGCCTTCTAATCTTGATGTCATTTAACACCATCCCCAAGCTTGGTATCATCACTCCAATTATGTATCCCACAAGGTCACCAGCACTCAGTCCACGTTTTTCTCTATGGTTAAATTTTACCTCCTACAACTCTACGTTTTTCACATGGTATATCTTTGGACACACAACAGCCACATAACAAGTATCATACCAATTATTCAGGAGTCACACATATGCATTCATTCCACACACAAAATATACTCCTGGCACCACTTGCTCTGCATCTTGAATGAACTTCTTTGAAGAAACATCAATTAGAAAGATATAGTCACACACATTCTGTCCCACAAAGACAGAGTCATAACCGGTTTGCACCTGTCAAATGTAAAGCTTGTCTCATTTTTTCTACTCTAGAGCTATAGGACCATAGCTTCCCTTAGCCTTGTGAGCTAATTCCTCCTTGGTCCACTCAAAGTTTTGTTCCCTATTGTTAAGCTTAACAGTTAAGCCTCTATGTCTATCCTTTACTTGATTTACACATTTCTTTCCTATGTCTGGTAATGTGCAAGTTAAATTGGATCTAGGTGCATAAGCAATGTCTAGTATTACTGTGGGTATAAAATACTATCCAATTCTCTCCTCTTGCTTGTAATAATCATATTTGTTCAGATGTTTGAGACTGGAACTTCTGAGAGTACCAAATCATAATTCAATAAATAGTACTCGTAATGACCCTTTCTATAAACATGCTAAGGAGCAAACTACAGCTAATACGTAGACATCAAGGGCAAATGATGATACCCAATAACTTCCTCGTCCGAAGCAGGCGATTGCATGCACACGTAACAATCTTTTGAATCCATCGTATTCACATATTCATACAGCAACTTCACATAAGCATTCAACGTGTAATTACTTTTAAACTTCCGTTACATCAATCCTCGTTTCTGATGACTTTTGTCATCACAAAAACCCTTTAATTCCCGGTGGAGTTGATACATTTAAACAGATGTCTTAGCTAGTCTCCTCTGTCTTAACTCCTCCAACTGCTTCAAATTATCATCATAACGACTGTCCTGCAGTCTTTCCATCCTTCTTTCTCTTTTTCTGAAGGAATCCTCCATTTGCCTCACCTAATGCCATCTGTATGCCCTTATCATACATAGCAGAATAATAACACAAACCACAACAATTATGATTGACTTCAAGATTTATCCAAGAATCCCCTTTTTTAAGTTATCAAACCAATTTCCAACTATTCCAAACCCTTTTCCGATCTTATCCAAAACTCCCTCAGTTGGCAAGTCATGCATCTCATGCTGTATGTCAGTGATGTTACTTATGTAGTTCCTCAGATCTTTAGTCTTATCAGCAATGTAAGCACATGACTGTTGGACCTTCAGGATCTGACAGAGTCTGCCCTCTTTCACCCATAACATGTTTATAGCAAGAAGGTTGTGCATCACCATCGCCCTTTTCAAAACCATCTCTCCTTCTATGAGCAACAATGACTGAGCTATGTTGACTGACAACTTATCAACAATGGTAGACAGCCTTCTAATCTTGATGTCATTTAACACCATCCCCAAGATTGGTATCATCACTCCAGTTATGTATCCCACAATGTCACCAGCACTCAGTCCACGTTTCTCTCTATGGTGCAATTTTACCTCCTACAACTCTACGTTTTTCACATGGAATATCTTTGGACACACAACAGCCACATAACAAGTATCATACCAATTATTAGGGAGTCACACATATGCATTCTTTCCACACACAAAATATACTCCTGGCACCACTTGCTCTGCATCTTGAATGAACTTCTTCGAAGAAACATCAATTAGAAAGATATAAGCACACACATTCTGTCCCACAAAGACAGAGTCATAACCGGTTTGCACCTGTCAAATGCAAAGCTTGTCTCATTTGTTCTACTCTAGAGCTATAGGACCATAGCTTCCCTTAGCCTTGTGAGCTATTTCCTCCTTGGTCCACTCAAAGTTTTGTTCCCTATTGTTAAGCTTAACAGTAAAGCCTCTATGTCTATCCTTTACTTGATTTACAAATTTCTTTCCTATGTTTGGTAATGTGCAAGTTAAATTGGGTCTAGGTACATAAGCAATGTCTGGTATTACTGTGGGTATAAAATACTATCCAATTCTCTCCTCTTGCTTGTAATAATAATATTTGTTCAGATGTTTGAGACTGGAACTTCTGAGAGTACCAAATCATAATTCAAGAAATAGTACTCGTAATGACCCTTTCTATAAAACATGCTAAGGAGCAAACTACAGCTAATAGGTAGACATCAAGGGCAGGTGATGATACCTAATAACTTCCTCGACCGAAGCAGGAGATTTCATGCATATGTAACAATCTTTTGCATCCATCATAGTCACATATTCATACAGCAACTGCACATAAGCATTCAACGTGTAATTACTTTTAGACAAACCTGCAGAAAGTGACTAGTCTGCTCTATTAAACTTCTATCAGATCGTAGTGTACCCTCTTTTGAGGCAACAGTTGGTAGGTGTGGATGTTCATGTACCCTCACTCCCTGTACCTCAGCTTTGTTTGCACTTCAAATGGGCTCAGTAATGATTATAGCTTTCACTGTGATTACGCCTACAATAAGTGTACCTATAATACATTTGTGCCTCCTGCTCGAATTTCCAGACTCGATTTTCAAAGTGGCTCGAATGAATTGTGACTGTAAGAAGATCCACACACAAGAGTCCCTTTTTCACCGCCTCCTATGTACTGGCAATAAAATGTTTGAGAAACTTCTTTTTGGATCTTGGAAAATTCTTATAACAGTCTTTGGCATAGTATTTACACAGCTTGGAAGATTTCCTTAACCCTCTTTCTTCTTCTAAATGAAATGTACTTATTTTTATTCTTCTTCCACTAAGGCCTGTTTTTTCCTCCTTTAAGCAACTGTTATATACAGTTAAAGAGTTCAATTTTGGCTGCAGAGGCAAAGTCGATCAGAGCGGACATTGCGGGATTCCACACACGAGCACAGGGACTGGACCAAAGGCTGACAATGGTAGAGGGCTTTGAAATCAAAAGAGAGAGCAAGGGATATTTTTCACTAAAAAGTGAAAAAGAGATTACTCCTATTCCCCTGGAAGGAACTTTTATGAAAACATAGAAAGGAGTATCCCCAACGGAGAGTATTGAAAAAACCTTCTGGAGGGTGAACTTTCTGGCAAAAAAGGAAAAATTCAACCTTTTGTTTAAAACCCCTCACTCACCAACCTAGTGGTGACATGCTTCATCATCGGGGTCCACCCTGGTGACCTAGCGTCACCAGGATGTGCTTCAACACCTGTACTACAGTGAAGCGGGTTGTGACGGTAAGTGCAAAAAATGTTAAAAATTGTCCTGGTTTAGCTTAAAACACAATTTTTATTTCAAAGCAACTGAACAATGTTAAAAATATATCGGTGGCGAGATACTGGTAGGTGAGTTACGACCAGAGTATCTCTATATGTGTCTGTGTAAATTGGTCAACATGTTTCTACCAAATGGGCAATTGCCCGGTATTCCTCAGGACCAAAAACAGGTGGACGGGAGGTGTGGGCCCCCTAAAAGGCGCACCCTATCCTGATCCCCTGTGTACCTACTGGAAGAATAGCCAGTGGTGAATGTGCTCGATCAAATTGGGTGAGCAGCCAAAAAAAGGGGTAAAAAGAGGTAGAGACCTGTGGAAAAAGTAAAGTAAACACATTTCAGTTATGTTCATCCTTACTCTCCTGTTACGTCGTGAAGTGTCTCTGTGCTGTGACTTTTCATGCCAAAGGGGAATACCCTCCAAGTGATAAGATAACGAGGTGAGTAGGTGTCCGTGGAGAGGGGATTTTTTCGGGACACACATTCTTATCAATAGGTGCGTGCATTACTTCATGCAATATTGTTTACCGCCTTGGTATATGCTTTCAAACACGCATTTCTTTTAGAATGCATGCATCCACGTATCATTGTTCATTTCATTCGTTTTATATCTATGAATGTGCGCAGAAAATATCGTCGTGAACCTCAGTTTCTTTGCTGGTGGTTGTACAATTAGGCGCTGCATCTTGTGCACATTTTCATTAAATGGCGCCCAATAACATAAAATAACATACAAGACAAACACACACATAACATATAGGAGTACATACAAGTTACATGGCTCGAAATGGGGGCTTACTTATTTATAGCCTCTAACGTGCTTCATCCGGCAGGGGGTAGGCTCTTCACACCGACATAACCTATTCTGTAATGGCGGAAATATAAGGGTGAATGACACGGATAGCTGGCGAGCACCATGAAAGGTGCCCGGCAGGATTCAGTGTGCTCTCCGGTTCTGGTCTCCGGTTCTCTGGGGAAAAAAAGCTCTTTACTTACAGTTAGAGGGTGAAGGAAACGGCCATTAACCTACTGCTATCCTCCTCTGCTCGGCTAGTGTTGCCGTGCGGGATTTGCTTCGTTATAAACAAACTTCCACTACCGGGATAGGTGTGATTGCGTCGCAGAAGGGGGAGGAGCTACAAGGAAGTCTTGTAACGTCGTGACGTTTACACAGAGTTCGATGTAAACAAACAGCGGGGCATTACACTATATTTGGAGGAATTATGTTTAACAGATTATGTTACAAAGAATGGCTCGTAGATTAACCCCAGAGCGATGTCGGTGTTTGCACTTAGGATTTTAATTGTGGCATAACACCTGTATCAGGGGTAGAAGGCTAAACTCTGATGGGGGAAGATTCCTCTGAATATCAGGTTATTACTATTGGTGACAAAAAAAGAATTAAAAATTGCCAGCCATAACAGGGAAACATCCTCATGAGGAGAAAGAAATTCTATGTACTGATCTGTACAACCTTAATAATTAGTGTCCTTTAGAGCATAAAAAAAAGGATAAATGCTTGTCTGTACATCCTTGGTATTTAGTGTATGAAAATAAACATAGTACTCAGTGGGACAAAAAAAAGGGGGGTGTTTTAGTGTGCACTGACCCAAAGTACTGCAGATTATTTGAGTACACTAGCCCATGGGATATTGTCGTTGAGTCCTATCTTATGAGTGGAAAGTCTGTAAATCCACCTCTGTTCCTTTTCAAAAAGGCGTGACTGTATATAGGGGCCTGGTTGGATTTGTTCGATGACAGTCCACCTCATGTCATTGGGAGTGTGCTGCATGGTAAGAAAATGATCTGTAAGTCTTGTATTACTTTTCTTGCATCTGATTGTGCTGCGATGTTCTGATATACGTTGCTTCACTTTGCGTGTGGTCATTCCTATGTATGGTTTTTCACAGGAGCATTTGATCAAGTATACAACGTTCTGACTGTTACAATTAGTGTGTGACCTCTGTTCCCAAATTTTACCTTCTTCAAGGTTCAAGGTCTTCGTGTTAGCAGTGAGATGGCAGACACTGCAGTCCCCACATCTTGAATGTCCCGTTACTGGAGGGAGTCCCCATATTTCTGTGATGGTTGGATTTATAGTGGTCATGGTCTGCTTAGGTCTAGTGTTGACCAGAGTGTCTTTTAAACTGCGTGCCTTTTTATAAGAGAAAAGTGGTTTTTCCCATTTGTGGTTGCCCGTGTGGAGTATTGACCAGTGCTTTTTTATGCTCTTGCTCACCTGGTTAGACACTGCATTATACGTCGTAACACATGTTAGTGGGACGTCTCCATTGTTTTTAGGTGTGCCTTCCAGTAGGGCTTGTCGGGGTTGGTTCCGTGCTCTCTTCTGGCATTTTCTGGTGATTTTTTGAGGGTAGCCTCGAGAGGTTAGTTTTCTCGTGAGATCTTCCGCCTGGCTTTTATAATCGGTCAGTTTACTACAGTTTCTTCTTAGGCGGAGATACTGACCATAGGGTAAGTTTTCCCTGAGGGGACGGGGGTGAAAGCTGTCGTATCTCAGCAAATTATTTTTTGCCGTAGGCTTGAAATGTGTCTTCGATATCAGAGTTTCATTTTCTCTTTGTATCTCAATGTCCAGGAAGACCATCCTGTTCTTGTCTATGGAGTGTGTGAACCGTAGATTCTGATCACAGGTGTTGAGCCAGGTTATAAATGCCATCAAAGTCTCTTGTGGTCCTTGCCAAATGGCAAAGACAACATCTATGTATCGTCGCCAAAATTTGATATGACTGCCATATGGATTGTCGGCTGCCAAGATGTATTTCAGTTCAAAATCATACACATAGAGGCCCGCCACACTGGGGGCAAAAACACTGCCCATGGATGTACCCCCTACTTGCAGATACAGGGTGCCCTCATATTCAAAGTAATTCCTTTTGAGGGCAAGGGTGGCACATTCTATGACGAATTCTTTTGGTGTGTGGTAGTCCCATGTGGAATTGTCTAGAGTTTTTTTCAGCACATTAATGGTGGCATCTTGTGGAATGTTAGTATAAAGGCTTTCTATGTCAAAGCTTAAAAGGATGTAGTCTTCTTCCATTTTGATGCTTTCCAGGATTGTTAGTAAACTTTTTGTGTCTTTCAAGTACGTTGATGTTCCTTGTACAATTGGTTTTAGAAAGTAGTCACTGAATCTAGACAAAGGTTCAAGAAGTGAGCCTATGCCTGACACAATCGGTCTTCCAGGGGGAGGAATCTTACCCTTGTGCATTTTGGGGACCACATAAAAGTACGGAATCTTGCTTTCCGTTTTGCTCAGATAGTCCGCTTCCTGTTTAGAGATGTGGCCTTGAGCTTCAGCTGTTTCCACCATGTTTGTGATTTCAATCCGTAAGTCATCTGTTGGGTCCGTCGGTAGTATTTGGTAATTTTTAATGTCGCCCAATAGGCGTCTACATTCTGCATCATAGTCATTTTTATTCATTACTACAAGGCCCCCGCCTTTGTCCGCTGGTTTTATGATTATGGTATCATCATTTTTCAGGTCAGATATTGCTTTGTTCTCAGCTCTGCTGTTGTTGTGATACTGGCCGGTGACTTCCAAGGCTTCTATATCGTTAAATACTGCCTGCTCGAAGGTGTTGATCTCTACCTGAACAGAGTGCGGTGGGGGTATGAAAGTCGACCGCAACCTGAGACCTGTTTCATTGAGGGTTTCAGTAGGGTCATTTGTTGTGTTTTTCTCAAAGAATGCTTTTAGCTTAAGCTTGCGAAAGAAAGAGGCTAGTTCACAATGTAATTTGAACTTATCAAGGGACGCTGTGGGTACGAAGCCTAGTTCTTTATTAAGCACATTGGATTCTGTGGTTGTGAGTGTTCATGATGATAAGTTCGTAACTAACTCCTCGCATTGCTGGGGCCGGCCTTGTTCGCTCCCGATTTGCTCCTGGTGATGCTGCCCAAGGTGTCCTCTTCTTCCCAATGGACGTTGTTCTCTCGTCTGTTGCGTCCCCTTCCGCGCCTGCCTCTGTTGTGAAAAGGAGGACGGAATTGATTTTGTGGAAAGGGAAATTGTTGGAAGGGGGGTTGCCATCCGTACATTTGGAAATGCGGCGGTAGTTGGAATGGGTTTGGCGGTGGTTGTTGGTACGGGTTTTGGAGGGGGTGGCTGTATTGGGGCCACTGGTAATTCCCTCTGTATGCGCCTCGTTGTCCCCTTCTCGGGGTCCCATTCACGGATCCTCCACTGTCATTCGAACTGTTGGAGGCTAGGTCACCAGGGTGGACCCCGATGATGAAGCATGTCACCACTAGGTTGGTGAGTGAGGGGTTTTAAACAAAAGGTTGAATTTTTCCTTTTTTGCCAGAAAGTTCACCCTCCAGAAGGTTTTTTCAAAACTCTCCGTTTGGGATACTCCTTTCTATGTTTTCATAAAAGTTCCTTCCAGGGGAATAGGAGTAATCTCTTTTTCACTTTTTAGTGAAAAATATCCCTTGCTCTCTCTTTTGATTTCAAATTCCTGGCAGCGCACAGCTGCGAGAGTTAACTTAATCACACTAAGCATAACAGAGTACATATACAATCAACATGGCTGAGAACACTGGCCTAACCTTTTCCACGGAAGAAATAGACTCCATCATGAGTGATCTAAACGTCTTTGCGGATGCCAATATTAGTAACACCATCTCCCAAACATCGGAGTGGGAAAAATTAACAGAAATGAAGCGAAATCGGATCAGAACCATATTACATGGCACAATAATGAAGGAATATGTCATCAACAACATAGCCCCTAAGGGCCTGTTAGTTACAAACGCACCACGCATCTTTCTGGATGATCCAGAATTCAGAAAAGACTGGGCCCTTATTGCGTGGCACTGCACACATGACTGGATTATATTGATCCTTAAAACTGCCATACGTCTGTCAGATAAAATACAGATAGAGATCCAAGTCACAGACGCCCAAATAAAAACTAGCATCACAGGCTACAAAAAAAAGCTGGATGACTTAAATAAAGAAATTAATGAATATAGAGATAACCTTGCACAACAAAAAACTCAAAAATTTCAAAAAGACCTGAAAAAATTCTCATTTGTGAAGGCTTATCCCTATTCTGACCCGGACTACAAAATATCAGGAACATCAGATCAAGACTCTGATGCCTCAAGCAATGCCTCCAACAGTTCGAATGACAGTGGAGGATCCGGGAATGGGACCCCGAGAAGGGGACAACGAGGCGCATACAGAGGGAATTACCAGTGGCCCCAATACAGCCACCCCCTCCAAAACCCGTACCAACAACCACCGCCAAACCCATTCCAACTACCGCCGCATTTCCAAATGTACGGATGGCAACCCCCCTTCCAACAATTTCCCTTTCCACAAAATCAATTCCGTCCTCCTTTTCACCACAGAGGCAGGCGCGGAAGGGGACGCAACAGACGAGGGAACAACGTCCATTGGGAAGAAGAGGACACCTGGGGCAGCATCACCAGGAGCAAATCGGGAGCGAACAAGGCCGGCCCCAGCAATGCGAGGAGTTAGTTACGAACTTATCATCACGAACACTCACAACCACAGAATCCAATGTGCTTAATAAAGGACTAGGCTTCGTACCCACAGCGTCCCTTGATAAGTTCAAATTACATTGTGAACTAGCCTCTTTCTTTCGCAAGCTTAGGCTAAAAGCATTCTTTGAGAAAAACACAACAAATGACCCTACTGAAACCCTCAATGAAACAGGTCTCAGATTGCGGTCGACTTTCATACCCCCACCGCACTCTGTTCCGGTAGAGATCAACACCTTCGAGCAGGCAGTATTTAACGATATAGAAGCCTTGGAAGTCACCGGCCAGTATCACAACAACAGCAGAGCTGGGAACAAAGCAATATCTGACCTGAAAAATGATGATACCATAATCATAAAACCAGCGGACAAAGGCGGGGGCCTTGTAGTAATGAATAAAAATGACTATGATGCAGAATGTAGACGCCTATTGGGCGACATTAAAAATTACCAAATACTACCGACGGACCCAACAGATGACTTACGGATTGAAATCACAAACATGGTGGAAACAGCTGAAGCTCAAGGCCACATCTCTAAACAGGAAGCGGACTATCTGAGCAAAACGGAAAGCAAGATTCCGTACTTTTATGTGGTCCCCAAAATGCACAAGGGTAAGATTCCTCCCCCTGGAAGACCGATCGTGTCAGGCATAGGCTCACTTCTTGAACCTTTGTCTAGATTCAGTGACTACTTTCTAAAACCAATTGTACAAGGAACATCAACGTACTTGAAAGACACAAAAAGTTTACTAACAATCCTGGAAAGCATCAAAATGGAAGAAGACTACATCCTTTTAAGCTTTGACATAGAAAGCCTTTATACTAACATTCCACAAGATGCCACCATTAATGTGCTGAAAAAAACTCTAGACAATTCCACATGGGACTACCACACACCAAAAGAATTTGTCATAGAATGTGCCACCCTTGCCCTCAAAAGGAATTACTTTGAATATGAGGGCACCCTGTATCTGCAAGTAGGGGGTACATCCATGGGCAGTGTTTTTGCCCCCAGTGTGGCGGGCCTCTATGTTTATGATTTTGAACTGAAATACATCTTGGCAGCCGACAATCCATATGGCAGTCATATCAAATTTTGGCGACGATACATAGATGACGTCTTCGCCATTTGGCAAGGACCACAAGAGACTTTGATGGCATTTATAACCTGGCTCAACACCTGTGATCAGAATCTACGGTTCACACACTCCATAGACAAGAACAGGATGGTCTTCCTGGACATTGAGATACAAAGAGAAAATGAAACTCTGATATCGAAGACACATTTCAAGCCTACGGCAAAAAATATTTTGCTGAGATACGACAGCTTTCACCCCCGTCCCCTCAGGGAAAACTTACCCTATGGTCAGTATCTCCGCCTAAGAAGAAACTGTAGTAAACTGACCGATTATAAAAGCCAGGCGGAAGATCTCACGAGAAAACTAACCTCTCAAGGCTACCCTCAAAAAATCACCAGAAAATGCCAGAAGAGAGCACGGAACCAACCCCGACAAGCCCTACTGGAAGACACACCTAAAAACAATGGAGACGTCCCACTAACATGTGTTACGATGTATAATGCAGTGTCTAACCAGGTGAGCAAGAGCATAAAAAAGCACTGGTCAATACTCCTCACGGGCAACCACAAATGGGAAAAACCACTTTTCTCTTATAAAAAGGCACGCAGTTTAAAAGACACTCTGGTCAACACTAGACCTAAGCAGACCATGACCACTATAAATCCAACCATCACAGAAATATGGGGACTCCCTCCAGTAACGGGACATTCAAGATGTGGGGACTGCAGTGTCTGCCATCTCACTGCTAACACGAAGACCTTGAACCTTGAAGAAGGTAAAATTTGGGAACAGAGGTCACATACTAATTGTAACAGTCAGAACGTTGTATACTTGATCAAATGCTCCTGTGAAAAACCATACATAGGAATGACCACACGCAAAGTGAAGCAACGTATATCAGAACATCGCAGCACAATCAGATGCAAGAAAAGTAATACAAGACTTACAGATCATTTTCTTACCATGCAGCACACTCCCAATGACATGAGGTGGACTGTCATCGAACAAATCCAACCAGGCCCCAATATACAGTCACGCCTTTTTGAAAAGGAACAGAGGTGGATTTACAGACTTTCCACTCATAAGATAGGACTCAACGACAATATCCCATGGGCTAGTGTACTCAAATAATCTGCAGTACTTTGGGTCACTGCACACTAAAACACCCCCCCTTTCTTTGTCCCACTGAGTACTATGTTTATTTTCATACACTAAATACCAAGGATGTACAGACAAGCATTTATCCTTATTTTTATGCTCTAAAGGACACTAATTATTAAGGTTGTACAGATCAGTACATAGAATTTCTTTCTCCTCATGAGGATGTTTCCCTGTTATGGCTGGCAATTTTTAATTCTTTTTTTGTCACCAATAGTAATAACCTGATATTCAGAGGAATCTTCCCCCATCAGAGTCTAGCCTTCTACCCCTGATACAGGTGTTATGCCACAATTAAAATCCTAAGTGCAAACACCGAAATCGCTCTGGGGTTAATCTACGAGCCATTCTTTGTAACATAATCTGTTAAACATAATTCCTCCAAATATAGTGTAATGCCCCGCTGTTTGTTTACATCGAACTCTGTGTAAACGTCACGACGTTACAAGACTTCCTTGTAGCTCCTTCCCCTTCTGCGACGCAATCACGCCTATCCCGGAAGTGGAAGTTTGTTTATAACGAAGCAAATCCCGCACGGCAACACTAGCCGAGCAGAGGAGGATAGCAGTAGGTTAATGGCCGTTTCCTTCACCCTCTAACTGTAAGTAAAGAGCTTTTTTTCCCCAGAGAACCGGAGACCAGAACCGGAGAGCACACTGAATCCTGCCGGGCACCTTTCATGGTGCTCGCCAGCTATCCGTGTCATTCACCCTTATATTTCCGCCATTACAGAATAGGTTATGTCGGTGTGAAGAGCCTACCCCCTGCCCGATGAAGCACGTTAGAGGCTATAAATAAGTAAGCCCCCATTTCGAGCCATGTAACTTGTATGTACTCCTATATGTTATGTGTGTGTTTGTCTTGTATGTTTTTTTATGTTATTGGGCGCCATTTAATGAAAATGTGCACAAGATGCAGCGCCTAATTGTACAACCACCAGCAAAGAAACTGAGGTTCACGACGATATTTTCTGCGCACATTCATAGATATAAAACGAATGAAATGAACAATGATACGTGGATGCATGCATTCTAAAAGAAATGCGTGTTTGAAAGCATATACCAAGGCGGTAAACAATATTGCATGAAGTAATGCACGCACCTATTGATAAGAATGTGTGTCCCGAAAAAATCCCCTCTCCACGGACACCTACTCACCTCGTTATCTTATCACTTGGAGGGTATTCCCCTTTGGCATGAAAAGTCACAGCACGGAGACACTTCACGACGTAACAGGAGAGTAAGGATGAACATAACTGAAATGTGTTTACTTTACATTTTCCACAGGTCTCAACCTCTTTTTACCCCTTTTTTTGGCTGCTCACCCAATTTGATCGAGCACATTCACCACTGGCTATTCTTCCAGTAGGTACACAGGGGATCAGGATAGGGTGCGCCTTTTAGGGGGCCCACACCTCCCGTCCACCTGTTTTTGGTCCTGAGGAATACCGGGCAATTGCCCATTTGGTAGAAACATGTTGACCAATTTACACAGACACATATAGAGATACTCTGGTCGTAACTCACCTACCAGTATCTCGCCACCGATATATTTTTAACATTGTTCAGTTGCTTTGAAATAAAAATTGTGTTTTAAGCTAAACCAGGACAATTTTTAACATTTTTTTGCACTTACAGTCACAACCCGCTCCACTGTAGTACAGGTGTTGAAGCACATCCTGGTGACGCTAGGTCACCAGGGTGGACCCCGATGATGAAGCATGTCACCACTAGGTTGGTGAGTGAGGGGTTTTAAACAAAAGGTTGAATTTTTCCTTTTTTGCCAGAAAGTTCACCCTCCAGAAGGTTTTTTCAAAACTCTCCGTTGGGGATACTCCTTTCTATGTTTTCATAAAAGTTCCTTCCAGGGGAATAGGAGTAATCTCTTTTTCACTTTTTAGTGAAAAATATCCCTTGCTCTCTCTTTTGATTTCAAATTCCTGGCAGCGCACAGCTGCGAGAGTTAACTTAATCACACTAAGCATAACAGAGTACATATACAATCAACATGGCTGAGAACACTGGCCTAACCTTTTCCACGGAAGAAATAGACTCCATCATGAGTGATCTAAACGTCTTTGCGGATGCCAATATTAGTAACACCATCTCCCAAACATCGGAGTGGGAAAAATTAACAGAAATGAAGCGAAATCGGATCAGAACCATATTACATGGCACAATAATGAAGGAATATGTCATCAACAACATAGCCCCTAAGGGCCTGTTAGTTACAAACGCACCACGCATCTTTCTGGATGATCCAGAATTCAGAAAAGACTGGGCCCTTATTGCGTGGCACTGCACGCATGACTGGATTATATTGATCCTTAAAACTGCCATACGTCTGTCAGATAAAATACAGATAGAGATCCAAGTCACAGACGCCCAAATAAAAACTAGCATCACAGGCTACAAAAAAAAGCTGGATGACTTAAATAAAGAAATTAATGAATATAGAGATAACCTTGCACAACAAAAAACTCAAAAATTTCAAAAAGACCTGAAAAAATTCTCATTTGTGAAGGCTTATCCCTAATCTGACCCGGACTACAAAACATCAGGAACATCAGATCAAGACTCTGATGCCTCAAGCAATGCCTCCAACAGTTCGAATGACAGTGGAGGATCCGGGAATGGGACCCCGAGAAGGGGACAACGAGGCGCATACAGAGGGAATTACCAGTGGCCCCAATACAGCCACCCCCTCCAAAACCCGTACCAACAACCACCGCCAAACCCATTCCAACTACCGCCGCATTTCCAAATGTACGGATGGCAACCCCCCTTCCAACAATTTCCCTTTCCACAAAATCAATTCCGTCCTCCTTTTCACCACAGAGGCAGGCGCGGAAGGGGACGCAACAGACGAGGGAACAACGTCCATTGGGAAGAAGAGGACACCTGGGGCAGCATCACCAGGAGCAAATCGGGAGCGAACAAGGCCGGCCCCAGCAATGCGAGGAGTTAGTTACGAACTTATCATCATGAACACTCACAACCACAGAATCCAATGTGCTTAATAAAGGACTAGGCTTCGTACCCACAGCGTCCCTTGATAAGTTCAAATTACATTGTGAACTAGCCTCTTTCTTTCGCAAGCTTAAGCTAAAAGCATTCTTTGAGAAAAACACAACAAATGACCCTACTGAAACCCTCAATGAAACAGGTCTCAGATTGCGGTCGACTTTCATACCCCCACCGCACTCTGTTCCGGTAGAGATCAACACCTTCGAGCAGGCAGTATTTAACGATATAGAAGCCTTGGAAGTCACCGGCCAGTATCACAACAACAGCAGAGCTGGGAACAAAGCAATATCTGACCTGAAAAATGATGATACCATAATCATAAAACCAGCGGACAAAGGCGGGGGCCTTGTAGTAATGAATAAAAATGACTATGATGCAGAATGTAGACGCCTATTGGGCGACATTAAAAATTACCAAATACTACCGACGGACCCAACAGATGACTTACGGATTGAAATCACAAACATGGTGGAAACAGCTGAAGCTCAAGGCCACATCTCTAAACAGGAAGCGGACTATCTGAGCAAAACGGAAAGCAAGATTCCGTACTTTTATGTGGTCCCCAAAATGCACAAGGGTAAGATTCCTCCCCCTGGAAGACCGATCGTGTCAGGCATAGGCTCACTTCTTGAACCTTTGTCTAGATTCAGTGACTACTTTCTAAAACCAATTGTACAAGGAACATCAACGTACTTGAAAGACACAAAAAGTTTACTAACAATCCTGGAAAGCATCAAAATGGAAGAAGACTACATCCTTTTAAGCTTTGACATAGAAAGCCTTTACACTAACATTCCACAAGATGCCACCATTAATGTGCTGAAAAAAACTCTAGACAATTCCACATGGGACTACCACACACCAAAAGAATTTGTCATAGAATGTGCCACCCTTGCCCTCAAAAGGAATTACTTTGAATATGAGGGCACCCTGTATCTGCAAGTAGGGGGTACATCCATGGGCAGTGTTTTTGCCCCCAGTGTGGCGGGCCTCTATGTTTATGATTTTGAACTGAAATACATCTTGGCAGCCGACAATCCATATGGCAGTCATATCAATTTTTGGCGACGATACATAGATGACGTCTTCGCCATTTGGCAAGGACCACAAGAGACTTTGATGGCATTTATAACCTGGCTCAACACCTGTGATCAGAATCTACGGTTCACACACTCCATAGACAAGAACAGGATGGTCTTCCTGGACATTGAGATACAAAGAGAAAATGAAACTCTGATATCGAAGACACATTTCAAGCCTACGGCAAAAAATATTTTGCTGAGATACGACAGCTTTCACCCCCGTCCCCTCAGGGAAAACTTACCCTATGGTCAGTATCTCCGCCTAAGAAGAAACTGTAGTAAACTGACCGATTATAAAAGCCAGGCGGAAGATCTCACGAGAAAACTAACCTCTCGAGGCTACCCTCAAAAAATCACCAGAAAATGCCAGAAGAGAGCACGGAACCAACCCCGACAAGCCCTACTGGAAGACACACCTAAAAACAATGGAGACGTCCCACTAACATGTGTTACGACGTATAATGCAGTGTCTAACCAGGTGAGCAAGAGCATAAAAAAGCACTGGTCAATACTCCACACGGGCAACCACAAATGGGAAAAACCACTTTTCTCTTATAAAAAGGCACGCAGTTTAAAAGACACTCTGGTCAACACTAGACCTAAGCAGACCATGACCACTATAAATCCAACCATCACAGAAATATGGGGACTCCCTCCAGTAACGGGACATTCAAGATGTGGGGACTGCAGTGTCTGCCATCTCACTGCTAACACGAAGACCTTGAACCTTGAAGAAGGTAAAATTTGGGAACAGAGGTCACATACTAATTGTAACAGTCAGAACGTTGTATACTTGATCAAATGCTCCTGTGAAAAACCATACATAGGAATGACCACACGCAAAGTGAAGCAACGTATATCAGAACATCGCAGCACAATCAGATGCAAGAAAAGTAATACAAGACTTACAGATCATTTTCTTACCATGCAGCACACTCCCAATGACATGAGGTGGACTGTCATCGAACAAATCCAACCAGGCCCCAATATACAGTCACGCCTTTTTGAAAAGGAACAGAGGTGGATTTACAGACTTTCCACTCATAAGATAGGACTCAACGACAATATCCCATGGGCTAGTGTACTCAAATAATCTGCAGTACTTTGGGTCAGTGCACACTAAAACACCCCCCCTTTTTTTGTCCCACTGAGTACTATGTTTATTTTCATACACTAAATACCAAGGATGTTCAGACAAGCATTTATCCTTATTTTTATGCTCTAAAGGACACTAATTATTAAGGTTGTACAGATCAGTACATAGAATTTCTTTCTCCTCATGAGGATGTTTCCCTGTTATGGCTGGCAATTTTTAATTCTTTTTTTGTCACCAATAGTAATAACCTGATATTCAGAGGAATCTTCCCCCATCAGAGTCTAGCCTTCTACCCCTGATACAGGTGTTATGCCACAATTAAAATCCTAAGTGCAAACACCGAAATCGCTCTGGGGTTAATCTACGAGCCATTCTTTGTAACATAATCTGTTAAACATAATTCCTCCAAATATAGTGTAATGCCCCGCTGTTTGTTTACATCGAACTCTGTGTAAACGTCACGACGTTACAAGACTTCCTTGTAGCTCCTTCCCCTTCTGCGACGCAATCACGCCTATCCCGGAAGTGGAAGTTTGTTTATAACGAAGCAAATCCCGCACGGCAACACTAGCCGAGCAGAGGAGGATAGCAGTAGGTTAATGGCCGTTTCCTTCACCCTCTAACTGTAAGTAAAGAGCTTTTTTTCCCCAGAGAACCGGAGACCAGAACCGGAGAGCACACTGAATCCTGCGGGCACCTTTCATGGTGCTCGCCAGCTATCCGTGTCATTCACCCTTATATTTCCGCCATTACAGAATAGGTTATGTCGGTGTGAAGAGCCTACCCCCTGCCCGATGAAGCACGTTAAAGGCTATAAATAAGTAAGCCCCCATTTCGAGCCATGTAACTTGTATGTACTCCTATATGTTATGTGTGTGTTTGTCTTGTATGTTTTTTTATGTTATTGGGCGCCATTTAATGAAAATGTGCACAAGATGCAGCGCCTAATTGTACAACCACCAGCAAAGAAACTGAGGTTCACGACGATATTTTCTGCGCACATTCATAGATATAAAACGAATGAAATGAACAATGATACGTGGATGCATGCATTCTAAAAGAAATGCGTGTTTGAAAGCATATACCAAGGCGGTAAACAATATTGCATGAAGTAATGCACGCACCTATTGATAAGAATGTGTGTCCCGAAAAAATCCCCTCTCCACGGACACCTACTCACCTCGTTATCTTATCACTTGGAGGGTATTCCCCTTTGGCATGAAAAGTCACAGCACGGAGACACTTCACGACGTAACAGGAGAGTAAGGATGAACATAACTGAAATGTGTTTACTTTACATTTTCCACAGGTCTCAACCTCTTTTTACCCCTTTTTTTGGCTGCTCACCCAATTTGATCGAGCACATTCACCACTGGCTATTCTTCCAGTAGGTACACAGGGGATCAGGATAGGGTGCGCCTTTTAGGGGGCCCACACCTCCCGTCCACCTGTTTTTGGTCCTGAGGAATACCGGGCAATTGCCCATTTGGTAGAAACATGTTGACCAATTTACACAGACACATATAGAGATACTCTGGTCGTAACTCACCTACCAGTATCTCGCCACCGATATATTTTTAACATTGTTCAGTTGCTTTGAAATAAAAATTGTGTTTTAAGCTAAACCAGGACAATTTTTAACATTTTTTTGCACTTACAGTCACAACCCGCTCCACTGTAGTACAGGTGTTGAAGCACATCCTGGTGACGCTAGGTCACCAGGGTGGACCCCGATGATGAAGCATGTCACCACTAGGTTGGTGAGTGAGGGGTTTTAAACAAAAGGTTGAATTTTTCTTTTTTGCCAGAAAGTTCACCCTCCAGAAGGTTTTTTCAAAACTCTCCGTTGGGGATACTCCTTTCTATGTTTTCATAAATGGTAGAGGGCTGCCTCAAATCGGTCCAAAGTAGCGATCAAGAACTTCTATTTCTCAGCAGCAAGCTGGTGGATCTGGAAGACCATAGCAGGAGGGACAACGTCTGCTCTTTGGATTCCCCGAGTAAAGTGAAAGCTCGCATGTCAGGGCGTTCCTCAGCGACACTCTTCCGAAACTTGTTGTCATCTCTTTTGACCCACCATTGGAATACAACGTGCACATCGCATTGGACCCCCTTGCAAGGACTCTGCCGTACACCCACAACCCCTCAGTGCCTGCCTCCTCAGGCATGAGCAGGCACGGCAGCTACTGGCTGCTGCACGCACGCAAGGCACATTCACATACAATGGGCATGACATACATATGTCAGCAAACCTCTCCTGGAAACCAAAAAGTGACCCAAGGCATTCCCCTCGATGAGGCCCCAACTTCAGCAAAGGAACATCAGGTTTTTCCTCTTTGAGACTGCCCGATTCCGAATCACTAAGGATGGAGACTCCAAGGACTTCTATAATCTGGTGGACCTGCGCCTATTCCTGAACAGCACAGAAACGCAGAACATAGACACCCAGCATGCCACCCCGGAGCAGACTCTGTCTGACTCCTCTTTGCATGTACCAGACAGCAGACAACGTAACATCAGTGGTTTGAAACATCATGGCAGGGACCTAGAGAGACCCACCTGCACCCAGGAGGACAAGGCCTCAGCCCTTCAAACTGCTGCTGCCTTCTTGCAAGGACCAACACAGAGACAATTCTCGTTCCCCTCTCAAACCCACCTTGAACGGAGATTGAGTGCTCAGGGGACCTAACCCAGACCCCTGCCCTTCACCAAAAAGCCAGAATGAGGTGTGGACACTTGCCTGAGAAGAACACAGGCTTCCAGATACCAGGGAGATGAGTATTGCTCTCAATGTGTTTAATGTTTGAATAGTTATATATGCAATGTATGTTACCTGTAGACATGAGTTCCATGCTTTTTGCTTTATACAATGCAATAGGCGGTACTATTTTTACTCCGTTTTGATCCCACTGTATTGCAGTATGCCCTGCCTTTCCTTTTCACTTCCGCACGATCCCAGCATGCTGTTGCTCTGTTTTGGGTCGCTCCCCCTCTGTTCCTTACCCCCATGAACAATACAAATACTCCAGCCTGTCTACTGTAGATATCACTTTGTCTGGCCCCAGATCTGCCCTGGTCTTCCCATGGGGCCCCTACCTCGGAGCAGCGCTCTAGCAATTTTAGACCAATGGTAGAAAGTCTAGGATCCCCAGTGCTGCACAGCAGCCACCAATTCCCTCTCCTGTCTGCCCTCCCCTTCTCTCCCCCGCCTTAGCTCACCACACAACACATGGAGGGATCTACCTCTAGGCCTGCATTCCAGCCATAAGCTGGCTCTGGCTGCTTCTCCAGACTGCACCATCTCTGCTGAGAGTTAGGGACCCTCCCAATACCTAAGCCCACTTCCCTAACCCTCCCCCTTCCTCCCTCACTTCCCTTCCCCCGCTCCCCTACTGCACTGGCAAGGTCCCAGGTGCCCCTCCCACCCTACCTACCCCACTCCCATTCCAACCTACTCTTCCCTCCCCCTTTCCTACCCTTACCTGAGCTTCCCCACCTCTGTTCCCTACCCCCCTTGCATTCCACCTGACAGCCCGGCTCCCCACACACACACACACAGCTGACAGGACCCACCCCCTACTGCCCTACAGTGAGCTTCCCAAGCCAACAAGGATCCCTGGTATAGCCCTGCAACCACTTACCTCTGCCCACCACATTCACTCTCACAGCATGACCGTCGCACACCCACTAAGCGTGATAGCAAGGAATGTCCACAGATTAATGCATTATATCAAAAAGAAGAAAATACTCTCCTGTTTCCAATCAAAATGGGTGGACATAGCATTACTGCAGGAAACCAACCTGAATGCTCTAGAGTCCAACAAGCTGTGCAGAGACTGGATGGGAAGTTGATTCATAGCAGTGTACCAGGGAGTGCTGCCCTGGACTCGGGACCCATTCGCAAATGCGGGGTGGCAATCCTCATAAGCAAATCTCTCCCATCCACGGTGACGGGGACATGGACAGATTTGAAAGGTCGATATACATTTGCAAAGCTGCAAATAGGGGACACCCACATCTGCGTGGGATCAGTTTATGCCCGACCGGTGCATAAAAATCATTCCTTCTCCAACTGAATTGCCTTTTAGTGGAGATAGGCACCTCACAGTACCTTATCGGTGGAATTGGAATATGGTGTGAGACCCAGTTCTGGACAGAGTGGGTCCCATCAACAGGGGCAATGCCGCAGACAGAGGTCCGATGGACAACATACTGGTGGACAACGGCTTGGTGGACCATTGGCACCTCTGTCATAAGCCGAAATGGAATTCACCTTTACATCCCCGACCCATGGCACTCTCTCCCTTTTAGACTACTTCCTGACTTCACAAAAGACGGTAGAAATGGTCCTGGAATTCCGCATCTTAGAGGTAGCACTCTCTGACCACTCTCCGGTCCTCTTATAACTAGAGGTTGGACTGGCCTGACCGGGCCATTAGCCCCAGTGCATGAATAAAGAGCACCACTGAACCCCTAAGAGCAAATCTGAACTAAAATAGAACCTTCAAGTGTATCTCTCAGACAATCGGGGATCAGAGGATTCGGGCAGGACTCTCTGGGCCGCTGCTAAAGATACTATCTGGGGCCCCCAATGTGGGATGCGGTGCAGGCTATTAGTCAGATGGCTGCCCAGCAGAAAGATCTAGAAAATAATATTTTGTCCTACACCCTCCTCTACACGGCACAAACTACCCTACAGCACCGTGGAGCTCTGGAGCAGACCTGCATGGCGCTGAATGGGATTTTCACCTCTAAGGAAGAATACGCCCTACAGAGGATGAAAGGGAGTCATTACGAGCAGGGGGAAAAGGTAGGGAGACTACTGGTGGTGCAGCTCCTAGATGGAGAAATAAGTGAGGAGGAGATTGCAAATGCAATTGCCAACCTACCCTACCACAAAGCCCTGTGGAAAGTTAGCTTCCGGGCAGAGTTTTATCGCTGTGCAGGAGAAGGAGTGACTGCATGCTACAGGTGGCATTTCAGGAGGTGGAGCACATATCCTCTTTAGGCCCCCTGATTGCCCTGCTTCCCAAACACGGGAAAGATTACCTACTGTGTGGCAGCTACCGCCCTATTTCCTTACTGAACTGTGACATCAAAATTCTTTCCAGCTTTTTGGCATCCCGCCTTCGCAAAGTTATCCCCTCCCTGATCCATCACACAAGTGGGATTCATTTCATATCCAGCCGCTCCTCCAGAAACCATCTGTGCACCCTGGCCTGCACCATCTGGGCTGCCAAAGCTCTTCTGAAGGAAGAACTTGCACCCTCACCCAACACAGAAAAAGCATGCGATCGCATCGAGTGGGACTCCCTTTTTAAAGTAAGGGAGCACTTCGGTCTGGTTAAAGTAAGGGAGCACTTCGGTCTGGGCGGCCAATTCATAGTCAAGTGCGACAGCTATACGATAACCCCACAGCACAGGTAACCTGTAGGGGCTTGGTACCTGATCTGTTGCCAAATCACAGGGGGACAAATCCCTAGTGCCCCCTCTCCCCATTCCTCTTCCTTCTGGCCAGGGAAACACTGGCGTCTACCATACGTAAAACTGCTGACGTTTCAGGCATACACCTCATGACAGGAGTCTCCAAAATGTATCTTTATGCAGATGGCGTTCTGCTCACCCTAACGGACCTGCGCTGCTCTGCCATCCCTGCTCCACATTATAAATGATTTCCCATCCTTTTTTGGTTACAAAAGCAAGGAGCTACCCATCTTTGATGGCACCACAAAGGCTGCCATATCAGGATTCCCAGTCCATTGGCAAACATTGCACCTTAAATACCTAGGTATTTGGTGAACAAGGGAATGGAGGGGATGGTGGCAGACAACCTTAACCCTCTGATTGCCCGGATGAAGCAGGACTTCAAAAAGTGGAAGGTGCTGGGGGTTTCCATGTGGAGTAGGGTACAGTTCAAGCGTATAGCGACTCTCCCACATTTTATTTACGCTCTTGGGATGCCCCCCTTCCAGGGGCCTCTAGTCACACTTAGAATCCAGGTCAAAATCCTTTGTGTGGGGTTCTTCAAAGCCCCGCCTGGCAGCACCAAAACTGAAGGCCCGCCGCTCCTATGGAGGACTGAGTCTCCAGTCGGTAGTGCACTTTGCCCTTGCCCTGTACCTCTCCCATTGGCGTACATGCTCCTAGGGACTTCTGATGCACCACAGAGAGTTCACATTGAAATGTGCCTGCTGTCCGCAGAGACGGCCCTCTCCGCCCTTTACGGGAGAGGAACAAGTCGCCAACACTCTGCTAAACCGATCTTGTCCACCATGCACAAGGTCCAGCATCGGGCAACTTCGCCTGTTGGGCTCGAATCCACGACTGCATGACAAAGGCCCGATTTGGGTAAATGCTGGTATATGCATAGAAGGACAGACTCTGTCCTGGCCACTGTGGAAGACAGCGGGCATCCATACCCTTGACCAGCTCCTCCATGGTGGTGACTTTAAGACATTCCTGCAGCTGCGTGAGGAATTCGGTCTCTCCATGTAGCAGTCTTGGAAATTCATCCAACTACAGCACTGCCGGAGAAGTGTCTAGGCCCATGCTCATGGCCACTGCTAGCCTCACCAGTGGGACCATACCTGCACACATGGGGAAAATATAACGGGTGACATCAGTACTCTATGGGTTATTTACGTCCCACCTATTCCTTCAATCCCTGTTGAAAATCCTCTGCAAAACATGGCAGACCCAACTCTCAGTTGTCTATGTGGGAGAGCACTGGGCAGAGCTTCTAAAGGGCCTTGACCAAAGCAAGGTTGAAATTCTGCTTAGTTAAGATTTTACACGACTGGAGCTGGTCACAAACGAAACTACATAGAGCAAGCCTACTCCCACATGCTAACTGCTGGAGATGCACGAATACACAATGCAGCATAACCCATATAATATGCAAATGTCCATCGGTGCAACCCCTCTGGTCATGTGTGGGCCGGGTCCTGAGGGCTGCTATGCCCTGGCAATAACCACTAGACCCTACCGTCATCCTCCTACACGATCTGCTGGCACTCCCCAGAGATTTTGAGACCACAGCGCTGTCTTCCCCACACAGCACTGGCCACAGCAAAAATATGTATCCTGCAACAATGGAGGCCCGCTATCACAGGAAGCCTGGCTAATGGCCATGATCAACACAGCCTCCCATGAGCGAGTCATTTACAATCTCCAGGGTCAATCTGACTTGTTTCTTTAAGTATGAGAGCCTTTCTTGTGTGTGGCAGGCAGTGATGAGGAGAACCGTACAAGAGAATATCCAGCCTCAGCTGTAGCTAGGACACCAGGCACAGACATAGACATCACTATTACAAAAGTGGCCTGCTCCTTAATTGCTCAAAGGCTTAAACAAGTTAAAGAGTTTTATGTAATAGAGCACTCTTTTTAACTTCTATTCATAGGGCTACACTTCGTTGTAGTATTCACTCTGGCACAAGTGCCAGTTTGTGTGTGTGTATGTCAGTGTCACCACTGTGCTTACAGATATGCCCTCCCTTCCCTGTGTGTAAAAAAAGGGGAGGGGAGGTTGACAGTGTCTCACGGAAGTAACACCAAGGGGAGGGTTGTATCAGACTGGTACTCGCCTGATTCCTCACTTCTCATCATTGACTACTGTCAACCTTTTAAAAAAATGGGAGAAAAACCAACATAAAGAAAGTGCATATAGGTCCAACAACCCCGTGGTGTTGTAAGTGCTAGAAACCCAATGTGATATCATTGTGCCCCATAATGTGAAAAACAACAAAATACCACGCTAAAAAGAGTGTAAACTAGCTGGCAACTCACAATTTTATTCTGTGCTGCTAGTTAACTCTGATTAAAAGTCAACCGACATGTTTCATCACTATTGCTTTTTAGTGATTTCTTCAGGGTTTAGTTGATGGGTCAGCGTTTTGCATGCACCTTTCACGTCTTCCCTTATTGTACCTGTAGTTCACGGTGCGACATGACAGACATACACACACATATTAAAAGTTTCAGCGTGTAACACTCCGCCCAGTACTCACTTACAAATGGCAAATCTCAGCTGTATCAATTTACCAGGTGGCCTGTCGAGATGAGCCTACCCGGCCCCCGTGGAAGATTGCGTCACGAGTGTAGTCCCAGTCTACGTACTGGTGATGTCTAGACCGCCAGTTGGTCGGTATCTGTTATGAGAGAGTAAGCCCAATGAGAAGTACTGTGTCCACTGGGGCCCGTCTCCGTCGACTCACGGGAACCCAGGGTCCTATGGAGTCCCTCAGCTCTTACCGATAATGCCCCGCTCCCGCTGGTTAAGCCATTGTACCTCCTTACCGCATTGGTGTGCAGCGCCCGTCTATGGCTCACCCTCGTGTGTTGTGAAGACGCCGGCCGGCTGTTTACCAAGCCGGTTTCCGGGTCACGTGGGTTGACGCGACGTGCCGCGTCACGCGTCTTTGGGCGCCATCTTAGACTGGGATCTTTTCCCACGGAGTGCGTTGTGTTGAATGCATTGCCATTTGTTTATAAATCAAGGAGTAGCTACCGAATCAAGCACACTTCATGTGCTATTGTATACCATCCCCTGTTTATGTATTTTGGTGTGTATAAACAGCGGAGAATTACGGAAAATTACTGAGGGACACTTTGAAGGCAGGAAACCTTGTGAAAAATCTTTTGTATTAAAGAAAACTATTTCATTGAAAAATTTTTTTCTTTAGGGGGAACATGTTTTGAAGACAGCCAGCTACGGAAAAACAAAACTGGGCCCCTATGTGGATAGATATACCAATCCTATATCCGATGTGGTGATAACCTTGTCTGGGGGATGTTAGTCCGCCTGTGGTGTTGCACGGACCCCAGTTACAGTGTTATGCTCATACTGATGTGATGGTGTTTGTATTCCCTGTTACTCTAACACCATAATACCCACTGGGTGCCACTACTCGCGGAGTGATGCAGTTGTACTAAGGTGGAAAAGTACTCTAGGTCGTGGAGACCTTATTCCACTCAATGACATCGTTAAGTCCTTGATCAGCTGTTTGTTCTTCATAAATCCAGCGTGCTTCTTTCTTCGCTAGTCTGTTGCTCATACTGTGAATCTCCCCATATAATCTTTCCAATACAGTCCAGCGCAGATCTCTGGGTTGGTGTTTCTGACTGGTAAAATGTTGTACCAGTTTAGTCGAGAGTTTTGCTGCTTTTAGGGTGCTGAGGTGTTCTTGGATCCTCACTTTGATTTTTCTGGTAGTTAGCCCGATGTAGTATAGGCCACAGGGACAGCTTAGTCTGTATATTACGTTGCACGTATTACAGTTACTGAAACTGTTTAGATACCACGTTCTTCCGTTGGTCCTAGTGATGGAGTTGGTTTTCACTGTCAAGGGGCAGACGGTGCATTCCCCACACGGGTAGTGACCTGGAGGGAGATTAGAATTGGGCTGTCTGACTTGTGGTCTTGTATGGACCAGCCGGTCCTTTAGACTGGAGGACCGCTTGAAGGCGAACCTGGGTGGAGGCATCTGCATCGAGTTGGTACTGAGAATGTCCCAGTGTTTTCTGACAATTTGCCGGATCTTGGCAGAGTGGGGTCCATAGGTAGTGATAACTGGGATACAATCTGTTTTCACTTTTAGTTGACGTTCAAGTAGAGCTTCTCGTGGTGTATTAAGGGCTCGTTTCTTGGCCTGATTTATTGTTCTGCGCGGGTATGCTCTGGCCACAAGTTTGTCGGCCAGTTCTTCTGATTGTTCTTTATAGCAATTGGTAGTGGAGCAGTTTCTACGGTATCTCATGAATTGTCCCACCGGGAGATTGTCCCGTAGGGCCCTGGGATGGAATGATTTATAATGTAGCAATGAATTTTTATCTGTAGGTTTTTGATGTACAGATGTAACAAGCTTGTTGTTTATAGCATTGATGTCCAGGTCTAGATATGTGGCTTTATACCGATCTATATTCCAGGTGAACCTGAGGCAACCATCCAATGTGTTTAACCACGTGAGAAAGCTATCTAGATCTTCAGATGTGCCCCTCCAGATACATAGGATGTCAGACATAGACATGACAGTCCTCTTCCCCTCCTCTTCGCATACAGCCTATACATGTACTTCCGCCCTGATACCTAACCCCCATCTCCGACCGCCCTGCATTCCCTTATGCATTCCCTTATGCACAACCAACCACCCACTCATCCACCCAACTATCTCTCCCGACACCTTTACAGTCTCTCCTCTGAACAGACCCCTGTACCTCTCCACCACCCCCACCCTCCTATCCCTCCCCTTTACCCATTCTCTCTCATCTATGACCATGCCCCTCTCATGATCTCTCCCTGTCCCCTCCTCCCTTGCCCCCATGGCCTCCTCATTTCTTCTTTTCTCCTCTTTCCTCATCCCTGACACGGCAGCACAGTCGAAGGCCAGTCTCACAGATCGATAGCGCATACCCCGTGAGACCCACCCAGGTATTGACAAACACCCCCTACATAAAAAGTAAGAACAGAGAGGCAACAAATAATCAAGACGGTACATCAAGAGACATTTTTTTTTTCAAGAGAAATATTCATAAGCGTTCACAAAAGAGTGGTAGTCCTTCATCGATGTTCTTCAGATATTTTTATTGCAATCTTCATAGAGTATCTTGAGATCAATACAACCAACGCGTTTTGCCCAGATCGGGCTTCCTCAGGGCAAATTATTTATAAACGCCGAAAGCACAAAGTTAAGGCACTCTATGGAAGGCGCAAGTAGGTCTCTGTTTCAGAGTTTGAAACTATCTGCAAATTATGGTATCCAAGAGCGTCCTATTCTCACTACGAACAGCAGTGGACGCTGAGCAATTATGTAGGCCTTTCGCAGAAGTGGAGCTTCAAAGAAGAAGATCTTTAGTAGGTATAGTTGTTCCGACTTGGCAAGAGATTTCAGTGAACTACCGTCGGCGAACACTATGATATGTGTCCCTGGATATTAAGAATTACGATGAGTATGCTGCTCCTACATCCGTCACCAGGTCCCGTTTCTCGTCAGCGTACATGTCGAAAAACACCCCCTACATATCATATTATTCCTTATGTGCAGAGGCTATTATGACTCCAGCATACTAACTGCAACTGCAATACCCCGGATCACCAACAATTTTGCTACTGCATGCCCCCTCCACACCGGGATAGAGTATGAAGGCCAACACTGATCCTCCCGCCTGTATGCCCCTGGGGGAAAAGGCATATGCATCCCCCCTTAATTGACCACCCTCCCCTACCACAGATCCACACACCTCCCATATGTTAAACGTTTATGCAAAGCACACAGCACATGAGTTGCCGCTATGTTATTCTTTCTGGCCAATGTTTTGTGCGACCAATGTTGCTACAGCCATTGTGATGTAACATGTCAAAATTGCCAATAAAGAAATATAACACAATAAATGAGTTCAATTTACATCCCTTATGAGATCAGAGCCAATCTCCTCAATAACTCCCTGTAACAGTTCTGTAAAAGAATGCTGAAATCTCCTGAGGAGGTGGTTGATTTCCAAAACTCAGGAATTCGATGTCTTCCAGAATCAGAGTTCATAAACCTCTCAACCTTGGTGGATAAGGCACAGTTAACTAAAGCATTGCATTAGCCTCTTTTCCAGGAACTACTAGCAGGATCTTCTCGACAATCATTATTAAAATCTCAGGTCTCGCTCTCCCTGTCATTGGCAGCTAGATAAGTTCATTTTGGAGAGATGACTCTCTGACATGGCACTCTTGTTCTCGTTGATCTCCTTATGCTTCCTGCGGCTTGCTCGGACTCACTCCGATCAGGCTCATATGATTCACCTATTGGTGCAAGTTCTTTCTCTGATACAAGTCTCAAGTTCCTTCTCTTCTGTCTCACAGGCCATGATTCATTTGTGACCTCTTCCTCCATGACTGTACACAACCAATATCCACACAAGTCTCTTCTGCTGTGTCAGACTCTATACAGCTTGCAATGTTACCATCTCCCTCAGAGTCTATACCTGTGTCTTGTGTAGCTGGACCGCTCTCAGTTTGACCTGGTGGGTATCCAGCTGTTAAATATTGCAGGGATTTGTTAGCATGAACTGAAAGCCATTTTGTATTTCTGGCAGCCATCTTGTTTGCCATGTGCTGCTACATGCTCGCCATGTGCTCTGTTCTCTCTCAGTGTTGACTGCTCTTGTAATCTGCCTAGAAAAAACTATATTTAGCATCTTCCACCTTCGCACATGCTCAGAAGGGCCTAGCTAGTACAATGCACCTAGTATAACTGTCAGGCTATTTTTGCTGCTGTGTGGAAAAGTAAATCTCCTCCCACTTTGTTGAGCAAGCAGATCTTGCATGCCCATATTAGTCATTTTGCATGCTTACATGAGCCAGGACTGCCCCTTGGTCTTATGCCCACTATGTAAACCTAAGCATATATAAGCCCCCTGGTTACTGTACTCCTTAGACTGCCTCATTCCATTGCTAAGGCTTTTGTGTGTCGTAGTCTCCCTCATTTGAGGTTAATAAAGATGTTACTTTTATATTACAGCTTCTGTGCCAATTTCTTCTTTGTTGGTTTAAAAGGACCAAGTATCAGTGGGACCCCTGAGAAGGTTTCTATTTTCTACAAATGGCGCGCCAACGTGGACCTCATCAGAGAAGTGGCTATCTAGGAAATCTACTGTGGAGAACAGGACAGGACTCTACTAAGGAAGTACACTGTGCACAGAGATTCTGGGGATTCTCTGTCTCTGCAGCCCAGTATATTTCTGATCTTCCTGATTTTGATCCTCCACATGATGTCACTACAGACTGAGAACCTATTCGGTGTGAGTATTCTAAAAAACGACCGGTAGGTCATTCAGAACTTGGGAGTTAGAATTTGGACACCATTTGATTGGTAAGAGTCTTTCTGCGGCACTTGCTGTTGGTTTTTGATGCCTTGGATTAGTAAGGTAGTTTAGTAATGCTTACTGTGGCTTTGGAATTTTGGAATTTGTGTTGGTCAACTTTGGATTTGTATGGGATAGATATATACAAATTGCAATTTGTGTAGGTAGGTAATGAGGAGATTTTTCTCTGTTTGAATTTGTTTGTACGGCGCAACGTGCGAAGAGTACCATAAGCACTACTTTGATTATAATACTGCATATTCTGCACTATTTTTGGCATGCCTGTTTCAAGCAAACATCGAAGAATGTGTTGCTTTTTGGAGGTATCATAGTGAGATGTGAAATAAATTAGCCGGGTCACCTGAGGGAATACCTAAATAGGTTTAGGTATAAAAACATATTTCTTCCTTGGTGACTTATCCCCAGGGAATTAAAATATGACAAAAATACAAACAAGGATCCTTTCCTGCGCACGTTTATAAATTGAGAAATGCAGAGCGATTTTTTTGGTGTTCTGCCAGACAAAGCTAGTGAATTGAGTGTATTTTGGCTTCTTGAAAATAAAACAGTTTGTTGGGCGTTTTTTTTTTGCAGTCTTTTGAAATACTATTAAGAAGCTCTTCTTGTAAATATGACTTACAACTAGTATTTACAAATGGTTTCGTTTAAGAATAGTCTGTGGGCTGTCCTTTGTTTCTGTCCTAAGTGTTGATCTGTGGGTTAAATGTGTGTTTAAATGTCTATGTGGTTCGTGGTTTTACATTGCTACTTCTATGAGTAAATAGCGATTGCGCTATTTGTGAAATAATGGCTCTTAAGCGCGCTGTATTATGTATTCTGAGTGTATGACCCCTTCTGTATATGTCTGGAATGAGCTCAATGTGTGTGTTTGTGTTTTCTTGCCATCATCAGTCTGTTATGCAAAATGTCATTTAAATAAAATTAAATACAAATTAAATAAAAATCTAGAAATGAACCATATGATATGCTAAATAACTGTATGCTACTATTAAATTGATAAGAGTAAGCAACTATGTACATGTACAAACTGCTAATGCTTAAAAGATTAAATTAGAATTCACATTCAATAAGACTAAAATAGGCCTCAAAAACGAAATTGTGTGTTTTGTAAATAATAAACAATTATAAAACATTTTCTTCAGATACATTGCATTAGATATAAACAGGCAAACACATCATCTGAGTAAATTGGATGTTGCTGAACTACACACATTTTAGAACTAGAACTGCCTCAGTTTTAAATAGACTGTCACAACAGCTGTGTTTTAACTGCTGAGCAGCAGCTGTTGTTTTGATTGTAGGCCACGGAGCGACAGGGATGTTGACTCAGCCAGGATTTTGTCATACAGAACATGGTGTAAAACCCTGCATTTCAGACTGCTATTTTAAAAAGTTACAACATTCAGGTTCATTATTTTAGATAACAGGGACACATTTAAGGTAAGGATTTCCTTTTTTAAAGCCTTTTTACATAAGCATATCCGTGGTTCTGATTTTAAATAATAACTGTCCTTTTAAAAAAAGTGGCGCAAAATGTTTCATGTTTCAAGTTAGGCTTCTGTGCTTAGGCTTATGAATGAATGCGTCTAAATATGATAGGCAAGGAATGAAGCTTGCTTTTCCTATGTGGAATTATCAAAATGATTGGTTTTATTTAAAAAAAGATATATATATTATTAATTATGAAAAAATTATTTAAAGAATAAGTGCTTTTAAATTTGTTTTTAATATTTATTAAGCTTAATACTCCTACTGTGACCTCCTAGCATTAAAATTAAATTTAAGTTGTGTTGTAACACATAATGAGCATATTTGCATATTTATTTCACTCTGTGCAGGCGTAAAAAACTCATTTTTATAAGGGTATAAATGATATTTCTGATGCCCAAATCTCTGGGATTTTTAGAGAACATTCAGAGGATGACTATTATGCAAAGAAATAATAGGATATTAATTTTTTAGTGCCCCAAATATCAAAGTCGAAATTGGGCAAAATTCACTGATTTAAAAACAAAATTCTACATTCTGAGCAGCTTTTAAAGTGCCTTCGGCTTCAGTAAATGCATACAATTAGGTATAATACAAATAGCTGACTTCTATATTGTTAGACAAGTATATTGCACACTGCTTACAATTGAACATATGTATAAAAAACCAGCAGGAGTTATTAAACTGACAAACCGGGGAATGGGTCAGCTTTCTGTTTTCAGGGTGACTTTGAATAGAGAAAGCTGCATGGAAAATTTGCACACAGAATAGGACAGCTGGGAAGAGTTAAAAGTCAGTTCTATATTTAGAAGCCTGGCAGGGCTACCAGAGCAAGGTCTGCTTTGAAAATTTGACATCTGAAACCTTTTGAAAGACAAGATGGCAGCGCAGGGAAAGAAGGAGGAGTTGTGCTTATTTTTTGTTGGCAAAAGCAAGTTTTTATGCACTCATATGAATATACCACAATACAATTGCATATGTGAGCTTGGCCCTATATACAGCACTAATGCTTTTAGTTTGGTGCTTACTAGGGCTGAGCCAATGGGATTTAGTTTGAATTCTTTCACCCTCATGTTTCACTTGTACATTTGCTAAAAGGGTTTGGGTATTCATGTTTTTTAGTTCTCTCAAATGTGTTATCTACCTCCTATAACTTTGTTTATGCCCAGTTGCTACAAATAGGGGTTGATAGTGTTGACAGAAGTGAAATCTGTTTCAGGTTTCCTACTGTCAAAATGGGGGAAGGGGGCTAGCTCCTCTACAAATTAAGGCTAGGTAAAATGTATGTTGCTCTCTCCTTTTCTCAATTTCTTTTTTTAGCCTGTCTAAATTGTCTGTGAAATAGCAATTAGACACTTAATTGGCTATTCAGTACTACTGTTTAAAACATTGTTAGCATTAATAAAATGAAAAAAAATATATGTTATGTTACTGCCCATCCTGTTTGATGAAATTATGACAGAATGAGTAGTCTAGATTGTTATTCCCTTATTTAGACCTTTAAGGGGAGCTAGATGTCGGTAGTTTTTGTTCTAAAATTCTTAGGTGATAACACCATTATTGTATGTTATTCCATGCTACATAGTTTTGCAAGGGCATTGCTAGTTTTTTATTAGCTAGTCTGTGTAAACAAACTGACAGTCCTTATTAGAGCTGATGTTGCATAGTTTGGATCATGAAAAGTAGAACGCAGGGAAGATGCCCATGTGATCCTTAGCAAAAATGTTTGGAAAGAAATGTTGTTTTATAGATAAGAAACCCTGTTAAATTAGCAGTTTTAAATCTTCCTGCTGCACTTATAACATGAGAGCATGGACCTAAGCTTACAATGTAGGTGCTTTTATTAAGAAGAATCATTTTAGAAGTGTCTGCAGTCATGTCCAAGTAATATAAAATTTATGAGCAAAAGTGTAGAACATTTTTTTTTTTTAGGGTTTTAAGATTAGCACACAGGAATGCACCAAAGTAAGGGTTTAGGGTATGTCTGTGTTGTTTTTCTCTTTTCCTCACAATTTAGAAAAAGGGCCTTCCTTGGCTGCTTGGGATTGGGTGATGTATTAATCTTGTCAGTTCACCAAAGAGTTCATTTTATACTTGCCAATAGGTCCAGGCTGTTGTTTTTTTTACTCTCTCATAGATAGATGGAAGTGGTTTTTGGGTGCCTTGCTAATATATGGGGCGTCCGAAGACTAGGAAGTATTCTGACACTATCCTCTTTGTTGATAGACTGTTTCTGTGCCTTGTCTAAAGACCTTTTGTTCTGTCCACCAATAGATATTTGCTGCCTTACAACCATTACCAGAGGGGCACAGACATCAGATTCAGCCTGGGGAGTCAGCATCAGCACCAGCCCAGCTTAAAGCCAAAGTGAAGGTAACCAGCACAGGCATTGCTGGCAACTAGGACCTCAGTGAAGACAGAAGCCCTGTGATCAAGTGTGTTCCCCTTGCCACTGTCTTGGGTGAAAGACGCGGTCACAAATCAGAAAGGAGAAATCGTGGAACACGTTTTTTTATGCCCAGCTGAGAGTCACAGACCGACCAGAATGGCAAGGAGGCTTTGCTTGAGGTGACCCCTTTTGAAACTAGGGTTGCTTCAGAGATCCTAGCATCAGGCCTCTGAATCCTGGTCCCAAAGTGAATGCAAGATTGCACCTTTGTTTGTTGGTCAAGAGATACCTAGGTACACTGGATGCAATGTGTGGCCCCAACGAATGAGCAGTGCACCAGCAGAGCAATACAGGAGTTAGGGTAGGACTTGAGATTAGGGTACAGGTGCTGTGTCTCTGGTGCCTCTTAGATTGAAGTGAAGAAAACTGGTGCACTGCCTGAGACACTGGACAGGATCGCTGAGAGCATTTGCCTTGTGGGTGACTGCCCTATCCTGAAAGAAGAGACTTTTTTCCTTGAAACTGGGCTGTGATTCTTGAGTTGTGAGTTTGCCGCTCCACCGTGGAAACAACAAGAGCCTGCCTGTGAGGCTCAAACGGACACAGGGAGAGGACTCCCTTCTTTCTTGGTTGCACAGCGGCTTCAATTTCCCCATGGACTTTTTCTTTCATTGTTATTAATGTACCCCTTTAGTCGTCCCATTTTTGACGAGGAGCAGCCCTTTGCAGCTCTTCCTTCTAATTCCTATGGCCCTGTGTGGTCCTCTCGGTCCCAGATATGATTGATGTTCTAGCCCTCATAAAAGGAAAATGAACAAGTAGCCCTGAAAATGTTTACTAGATGGTTTTAGGATTTGCTTTTGCTTAGGACTAAAAAAATTATAATTCTATTTGTAATAGTGGTCATTACTTTCTCCTACTATCTGTATATTAATGATGACCCGATGCTCCGTTCCCTTTGTATTCCTGCTTATACTTTATATATACCCGCTTAATGAAATGTTTAGAATGGAAAATGCCCACCTAGAAATGAATTAGGATATTGATAAATTTATGAAAATTAATGTGCAAATATTTTCTGTGTTCCTACTGGATCATAGGAATAGGCTAAAAGGACCATCTGTTAAATATTGCAGGGATTTGTTAGCATGAGCTGAAAGCCATTTTGTGTTTCTGGCAGCCATCTTGTTTGCCATGGGCTGCCACATGCTCGCCATGTGCTCTGTCCTCCCTCAGTGTTGACTGCTCTTGTAATCTGCCTAGAAACGAACTATATTTAGCATCTTCCACCTCCGCACATGCTCAGAAGGGCCTAGCTAGTAGAATGCACCTGCTTCTTTAGTATAACTGTCAGGCTATTTTTGTTGCTGTATGAAGAAGTAACTCTCCTCCTACATTGTTAAGCAAGCAGATCTTGCATGCCCATATTAGTCATTTTGCATGCTTACATGAGCCAGGACTGCCCCGTGGTCTTATGCTGACTATGTAACCCTAAGCATATATAATGCCCCTGTTTTCTGTACTCCTTAGACTGCCTCATTCCATTGCTAAGGCTTCTGTGTGACGTAGTCTCCCTCATTTTAGGTTAATAAAGATGTTACTTTTAAATTTCAGCTTCTGTGCCAATTTCTTCTTTGTTGGCTTAAAAGAACCAAGTATCAGTGGGACCCCTGAGAAGGTTTCTATTTTCTACACAGCCTTTTGAGGAATCCCCACAGCTTGGCTTGTCCTCTTTGGTGACCTTCTGATCATGGCTGGAATTACTTTTGGAAGAGGAGCTGTTTCATCAGAAGGCCCTGTGACTTGTCAAGTATGGGAAGCGTGGATCCAGTTCGGCACCCCTCCAATCTTCACAGCAGTATTCGTCACCAATATCACCTGATATGGGCGATGCCACCATGAGTCAAGGCAGGTCTTCCTTAAGTGCTTTCGGACAAACACTCAATCCCCGGGGCTCAGGTCATGGAAAAGGTCCTTTGATATTGGCGCAGTTGTCGCTCCAACCTGATGAGACACAGAACAAACCACATCAGCCGATCCTTTACAGTAGTCAAGGACCAAGTCATCTGAGGTGTTTATTAAGGCTATAGCTGGCACTGCAGGTAAGCACATAACCCTCCCTTCAGGATTTCATGAGGCAATAACCCAGTTCTCCTGCCAAGAATGCTGCACAAGCTCATTAAGACTAAGGTTAACACATCAGGCCATTTCAAAGATGTTGAAGCACATGCTTTTGCGAGCTGCGCCTTTAGAGTTCTTTTTATCTGCTTCACAATGCCTGGTGCCTCTGGCATGTAACTACAATGCACTCTCTGATCTACACTAGAGGCAGTACACAACAGCTTCATGATCTCACCATGGAAGTGAGTTCCCTAATCCGAGTCCAAGGTAGTTGGAAATCCGAAATGAGGTATTATCTCCCTCATCAACAACTTACCTACTGTGAGACAGTCACACAGTTGGATAAGCTTTCACCCACCGAGAAAAGATACACACAACAACCAAAATGTATCTCAATCCACTACATACAGGCATCTCAGCAAAGTCCAATTGGATCTGATTGAAAAGACCCCCGGGCCTTCCAATGTGGCTCAAGGCAACAACAGTTTTCTTCCTAGCGCTCCTCTGTTGACATGTTACACATCCATGACACACTGCTTCTGCAATCACACAGAACCTCAGATTAAACCAAGTCTGCCTAAACAATCTCACCATTGCATCTCTTCCCATGTGATCTGCTCCCAGAATCTGCCTTGTCATTGGATTCAGCAAAAAATCCAGTAACACTGCCCTGTTATCAGTTGAAACCCCTATGTGACTTCCTTCTTTCTCTCAACCTGCTCTGATCCAATATGTTGCTTCCATCTGTAAACACCAAACTGCATCTCATGTGTCTGCAACAGCTAGCATCATGCTGAGCTCTTTCTTCTCTGTACACTTGCCAACATATTCCCCATTACAAATACATGCGTATGTGGCACTAAAATGAGAAAATTCATCTGCATAGTGGTTTCCCATGGTGACAAGATAATCTCCCTACCCATGAGCAGCGCAATTTACGACCACCACTTCCCTTGCTAACTGCAATGCTTCCAACAATTGTCTCACATACTCCCTATTCCCAATGGAGAGCCTAATGGCATTGGGAACCCTCTCTGCGACCATAGCTGTCCAAAGTCATGAACTACACCAAAACCGTACTGGCTATCCATATAGCTCTCGGATGGTTAAGATCTTTCTTAGATGACAGGTTCCAGCAAGTGTGGATGCCGCCTTTCTCTTCTTCTCCCAAAAAACTCTCAACTGGCGTACCACAGGGCTCCACCTTAAGCCCCCTGCTTTTTAATGTCTATATGACCCCCCTTATCTATCTAGCGGAACAGCTGGGGGCCAAAATTATGGCCTACGCCGATGATACCCAGCTCTTGTTTACATGGCCCAAAAACAACCTGGACACGACGAGAGTCCAATTCTGCTTATCATCGGTCTTCCGCTGGCTGGCCTTGGCTCAACTCAAGTGTAATGAGAGCAAATCGGAAATTCTGCTGTACGGCTCCTTCCCAGTTAATTTCTATGATTCTCTCTGGCCCACCGATTTTCCCAGCCCCAAGTCCACAGGTGGACCTGCAAAAAACCTAGGAATCTGGTTTAGCAATAATCTCAGATTTGAAGATCACCTGAAAAAACTCACCGGAATCTGCTTCTCCACCCTCAAAACTCTACGCAGATTCCTTCCTTTGCTCCCGCGATCAGCTAAGGAGACGGTCATTCGCGCTCTGATATTATCCAGATTGGATTATGCGAATGCTCTCTACTGCGGACTCCCAGCCTATCTGATCCACCGCCTCCAAGTCATCCAAAATGCTGCGGTCCGGCTGCTGTTTAACATCCCCAGAAGATCTAGCGTCCGCCAACCACTCCGAGACCTTCACTGGCTTCCAGTGGCTCAAAGGATCTTATTCAAGATCCTTGTGTTAGCATACCGTGCACTCCACCTAACAGGCCCTACCTATTTGAGAAAAAGATTTTCTCTTTATGCCCCCAACCGCCCTCTCAGATCAAGCAATCTTCATCAAATGACTGTACCAAAGTTCAAATATAGTAGGCTTGGTGGACAATCCATTTCTGTTAGAGCAGCGAGAGCTTGGAATGCCCTCCCCCTGCAACTGAGAACAGCCCCTTCCATCATGGCATTTAGGAAAGGCCTAAAAACCTACCTTTTTAACACCAACGCCTAATGGCTGTCCCTCTTTTGCATTCACTGTGATCTGCCCCCTTCCTTTTCTCTCCGCGCCAGGATACTATACTATTTAGTAGCAGAGCGCGGTACAAAAGCCTCTATAATAATAGGTGGTGACTCAGACCTGCCTAGAGAAAAAACATGCATGGGTCAAGGTATTGATTTCTGCCACCTGTTCAGAGTGTATTGCCTGTAAGCAAGCAGCTTCCACCACTCCAGAGATGCTGCAGATAGCAAACACTGCTCTCAGATTTCCGTCATTGTCTCTTAGGCATTGAAATTGAAATTGAAAGGCTCTTATATAGCGCATGGCTACTCAGAAGCATCCCAGCGCTTGATGTTAAATAGAAGGGTGATGCAGAAATTGAAAGATGGAGAAGGCTAGTTTATGGCCTAGGAAACAATGCTGTTTTTAGCTGTTTTCGGAACACCAGCAGGCTGGGTTCTAAGCAAAGTGATAGCGGTAGGGCATTCCACAGCTTTGCTGCATTTCGGGAGAAAAGGCGGTCCCCAGATTGGGCTTTGTTGGTCCTGGGTGTTATAAGGAGATTTTGTTGGTTAGAGCGAAGGTGCCTGGATGGAATGTATGGTCTGATCATATCCTTCAGAATGGGGGGCCGTTCCCATAGAGAGTTTTATGGACCAGACAGAGAGTTTTAAAATGGATTCGCTCTGTTATTGGGAGCCAATGTAAGGCCCTTAATGCGGGGGCTGCGGTGGTACGGCGACTGGTTCCGGTGAGTAGCCTTGCTGCGGAATTTTGAGCTATCTGCAGTTGACGGATGACTGAGGTGGGGGCTCCTAAGTAGAGAGCATTCCCATAGTCCAGCCTCGATAAGATGAGAGACTGGACTATGGTTTTCTTCGCAGTTTCAGGTAGCTGGGGAAGAATTTTACGAATGGTTTTTATTAGACCGAAGCACGTAGCCACTGTCTTTTTTGCCTGAGTTTTAAAAGAAAGCTCCGTATCGAGCCAAAACCCTAGGCTTTTTATCTCCGTTTTGGGGGTAGGTCCGGGTCCCATGCAGGAGGGCCACATAGAGGGGGTGTTAAAGGTGGCCTTTCTTCCGAGCAACATCAGCTCGGTTTTTCCTCCATTCAGTTTTAGATGGGAGGCATCCATCCATTCTGCTAGTTCACCCAGGCAGCTACAAAGATTGTTCTGAGGGGAGTCTGTCTGGGTGAGGGAGACTACTAGCTGGGTGTCATCAGCGTAGCTCACCAGTTGGCATGAACCATCAACAAAAGCACTTGATCAGGATCTGGCAATGGTTCAACAACAATGTCAGGTTTTGGCTTGGTGAAAAGCTCAGTAACATCTAGACGATCATGATCTTCACAATCTTTCCCATCAGCATTTGGAACAGGTAACAAGGTAGCTGGATTTAACACAGAACAGCGCTTTAGAGTCACATTCTCTACTGCAAGCCACACCTGTTTGTTTCTTGTCAACCTGTTATTAGTCAAATACTGTGTTTTGGGTCTCATTATAAGGAGATCAACTGAGGGTGACTTGCATACAGTAATTGGATGACCCATCGCAATGCTTTCATATCGTTCAATACTCTCTCCCCACGTCACTTCGGAATGAAAGCATCTATACAAAGTTCCACAAATCCTTAAAAACATGGCTATTCAATCAATAGTCTCCTTTCACTCTGCCCGTGTCTGATGGCGACAGGAAACCTCCAGGTAGCTGTGCGCCTTATAAAAAGAATAATAATAATATTAGTACTGACACCTGTTGCAGCAATTGACTTGAAACATCTCAGCAATGCTGAAGCTGCAAGATCTAAGGTAGCTGAGAAATAGGCCACTAGTTTACAGGTACCTCCAACCTTCCTTTTCATGGCAGAACAGCAAAAGCTCTTTGTTATAATTAGGCATTCCTAAAGCTGGAGCGTGACAAAGGCACTTTCTCAGCTCCAAGAATGCGAGTAAGCAGTCATTATCCCAAGGTACCGGATCACTCACATCCTTGTGTCCTTGTTGGTCAGCATCTGCAAGGGCTTTGCCATCAAGGAGAAGTCCGGAATCCTTTGTCGGCAGTAGCCAACCATTCTGACCTCTTTCTGGGTAGTAGGCAGAATAATGTTTATGATTCCCTCCACTCGTTCTGGTGACACCTTCCTTTCGCCTCTCTCAATTCGATGACCCAAGCACTGAACTTCTGTCAGACAGTACTGAAGTTTGCTTGGAGACCGTTGTCAGCCAGATGGTTCAGTAAGGCAATAGTATCATCCCTGCAAGCCTCCGGTATTGCAGATGCAATGAGGAGGTCATCAATATACTGAACTAACACTGAGTTTCGGGGCAAAACCAAACTCTTAAGGTTCTTCTTCAAGACCTGATTGAAGATGAACGGGCTTTCAGTATATATCTGAGTGATGCAATACCATGTTAAGACACGATTTTCCATATGGAAAGCAAATACAAATTGTCTCTCCTCATGGATTGGGATGGAGAAAAATCCTTGGCAGAGGTCAATCACTGTAAACCAGGCAGCTTCCGAAGGAATCTGGAATAAGATCACAGATGGATCGATACCACATGACAACATGGAATCACAATTTTATTCATGCTCCTAAAGTCCTGAACTATGCAATGCTCTCTACTGGGTTTCTGCAATCCCATGATGGGCGAATTGCATGGACTTCCTATGATCTCCTTCAAGTTGCCCTGCGCAATCATGGACTCAATCACATGTGTAATAACTGCCCCCGGTTCCGGGGTCAGGTTGTACTGATGCGCTCTTTGCAATTCTGTATTAGGCTTCATCTGTATGTGGACTGGCTCAACTCCTCGAATCAGGCCGATTTTCTCTTCTGTAAAGTTCCAAACCACAGGAGAGAATGTGTCTCTTGAATCCAGCGGCATGTGCTCAACTGTCAATAAAGGAAACATGGCCACCCAATGATCTTGATTTGCTAACTTGAAAGCAATGCCCCATCATTGGTCTGCAACTCAATTCCCTTCGGCATACAATAGATGATACAATCCGATTTGCACAAGAGGTCACCTAGTAAACAGGCTGGAATTAAATCACACAACACGAGCTGGTGATGATCCTGGAAGGTTCCAATTTTCTCAGGCAACTCTTCCATCAGAGGGTTAGTCCTCTTTTTGTTAGCAAGTGCTACAACTTGGATCGAATTTCCTGAGAGGGGTAGGTTTAGAACCACTGTAGAGCTCACAGTAGAACGGGTGGCACCACTATCAATTAAAGTAATGGGATGACTATCTATGTCTGCCTCTACATTCTGGCCTATCTCTAAGACCGTACCAAGTGCACAGTCTTCCTCCCACCTCAGGCACCATCATCAGGGTGGGTCCTTATCAAATACGTCTAATGCTTCCATGAAGGGCATCTGGTGGTACGTTCAATTGCCATATGAGATTCCTAGGAAGTTGCAGCAATCGCACTAACTGGTTCTGATTCCCTCCTGCATTAAGGGATCTTGGGGGAGGTTGTTCCAGGCCTTGGCATTGAGGTAGGAGAAGGAATTTCCTCCTGTTCTGGTATGATTAAACAACTACCTCTGTAATCACGAGTGCCTAAACCATGAAGGCTAAACAACGACCAAATCCCAACCACTATGTTTTGAACCACGACTCACTGTACCACGAAATAATTTCTATTTACATATAAACTGACTCTACTGCTATGTTAAAAATGATGCCTCATTCAAACTTGTAAAAATATTAGCTAGCATGTTTTTAGATATATCTTTCCGTCAATTTTTTAGATATGAAGGTATAAAATAAATGTCAGTACAATACAGTAAATCAAGTCTGGGCCTTTACTATTCCCTAAGCTCTTTCTCTTGTGTGTGCCTAGTTTATGCTCGTAGAAATGGAGCTACGGTGTCCAGCATACAATTTCTATTATGCAAAAAAAAAAACCACAGAACATGTTTGAATGCACCCAGCTGTGACTGGTGACGATGTTAAGTGGGCCGGGCAGCACCAGCAGCATCCATGGCTATGCCCAGAGTCTCACAATCTTAGGTGACAGCGGGGTGTGCGGGTGGGGGCTAGAGAAGCCAAACAGCAGCAGCTCTGTGGTTCTTCTGCAGCACCCCACAATGTTTCAAGGCGCAGACACTGTCCTCCGGAAGAGCCCACATATAGGACAATAATGCGCCAAAGTAATCCCAACCTATAGGGCTGAATGAAGCTGTTGCATGGTCGTCGCTGAAGGTGCTAATTGTAATTTTGTAAAGCTCCCTCATAGTTCATCAGACTGTCTGCATCTAGGATACAGCTGATGTGACAGTCCACCATACTTGCCTCTGTTAAAGATTATGCCTCAGTCAGATGTTTAAATCTGCACCATAGCGCCTGGTAAGGTCGATCTACCTGGGTAACAAAAGAACAAGAAGAGTTGAAGGGGCTGCGAGCCAAAAAGCCAGGCCTATAAGGTCCTCATTATAAAACCACAGTGTTGGATTGCACTGAACCAGACCAAGTGGTCACATGACACTAGATGTATGATAGATATCCTAACAGCCCACCCACTTGGCGGAGCCTCGTCATGTAGGACGTCTAGAACCAGGGTGGTGTGTCCAAGCCCAGATGAATTGGCCAGACAGCACACAATTCTGGTTCATACAATGGAAGTGTCCATGCCACTGGGCGGTGCTGGTAAAGTGCAGTGCAAACAAAAAAAGTTGAATAAGTGATGTTAAAATGACGGTCGAGGCAAAAAAAACTCTTTATTGATATTCACCAGGACGCCAGATTAAAGAAAAGTGTGGAACAGTGTGAAAAAATCACTGTTTGCTTTGCTATGTTGTTAAATAGGCCAACATGTTTCTGCCAACGGGTGAAACTGCACCGGCATTCTTCAGGGCCACATAAATAAGATGTTGCTACTGCAAAGGTACACTTTAGTGGTATTATATAAAGTGAAAGAGACAGACCATAAATCCTAGAGGACTGTCAAACTAATGGTGTGGTCACAAGGACCATCCTACCGTATCCCCTTGTACCAATTCGTTGATAGAGGATACATTCCTGTGAAAGAAACAAAAAGACAAAAACTATTTTGTGTTCATCAAACATAACAAATTGATTATGTCATGAGGACCATTATAAGACTCAACGAGGCTAGTCCCTATTAGAACGGCCATTCAATATAATGTAGGTTGCAATTCGAGTAAACCACAGACATTGCTGAATAACATTTTTCAAAAAGTAAACAAGACTTACCCAGCAATATGTGGGAGTCAAGCCTCACCTCACCCGGCAAAGGCTCGGAGAATGAGGCCCCGCTCTAAGCACAAACAAACAAATGTGAACATGTAAGCCCAGGCGACTCAAAGGGTCTAAAAAGTATCCTAAGTCCATACTATGTTTAAAGAGTTTGTGCGTATAAAAACTGGTTGTATGATTGGCCACAATGATCACAGTCCCATGGAGAGCAAGAGAAGGCTGATTAGAACTAATGTAAAATACTGACTGTCTGGGAAAACCATTTGTGAAAACCCTTCTTAACTAGTGACACTGAGTTAAATTTGTTTAGAAACACTCAAAAAACGCATACAGTTGTCAGGTGGAAATGTCCTGTAGCGATCACAAGCAGAGTTATAATGGTGGTGTGTCTGAGTGAGAATACTGTCCAAGGTTAGGCTGCATAAGAAAAAACAGAGCCATGACCTACAACTAAAGCCTCACTAGAACAGTGGGCTCAGGTCAAGTACTCACTCTTAAAGTCTATTTGTAAATTATTTTGAATTATTACTATGGCAAGAGAAGGCTTTACTAGTCACACCGGGTGCTTAAAGAGAGCTCCAGAAACAGTTTGGGCAAAACGCGGCGTTACCACTCACCTCTCCGTCGGTACCTCTCGGCTGAATACGAAGCCGAAGGGGAGGCGACGAGGAGAGGTGAGGCGTGTGATTATATACCCACCCTGATTGGAGAGTTATGCGTAGATGACGGACAGCTGCTGTCCTATTGCCGGTGATGGTGTACGCGTGTACACTTAAAGGCGCATGCGCATGCGCGCCGGTGAGCCGCTAGTCACTGTGATGCGGTCGAGACCAGGCGCATGCGCACGAAAATAGATGCGTGCCCCCGGTTTGAAGAAATATACCGCTTATTCGCGCATGTTCCGCTATGTGTTGACTCAATTATTGGCACGGAAAATGGCTCACAAATTGAATGGTGCCGCACATCAGGTTAGTGACAGATATTGAGAATGTACAGAGCGGAAAAGAGGCGCTATAGGAATCATAAAGCGCTCAGTGTAAACTCAGTATTCTGGAAACCTACATGTGGCACTGTGTTGGTTCAGAATGAATTTTACAGTACCTCATACTACTGGCAAGAAATGCAAAGTCTTTAGGAAATTATTTAAAAAAAAAAAAAAAAAAAAATTTAATTGAGGGCGTTGTGAAGTTTGTAATGCGCCAGAGTTTGCAGAGTTGGTTAAAGTGTTGACCAGTCGACATTCAAAGTGTAGAGGCAGTGTAAAAGGGATATACAAAGAGCAACCCTAACACTGATATTAGTCATGTTGCTAAAGCTAAATATGAGCCACAGGGGATGTGCGCTGACCACCTCGAGCCATAGGATCTTGCTCCTTAATAGACAGGGCAAACACTACTTGGGGCACAAGATGGAATCTACCTGGGTCCCACATACACTGCACCAAATATTTTGTGTCTGGAATGGACAGTGAACCCTGCGCCCATTGTCCTTGTCCGGGGTCCTCCCGCCTGAAAACAATCCTACAGTGACATCTACTGGCCAATTAAAACCAGGTAAATTAAAACTGTAAATTAGTCGGTATTTAAAAAAATATATCATTAGATGTTTATTAAAAATAGTTTACATTTGAAGTATAATTTAAATAAATAAAAAAAAAAATCATGTTTAAAGTTGGAGTCGTTGTTAAGGCCACTCATTTAATGAAGTCGTTTTTAAGGAGGTCGTGGTTCAGTCCCAGGTCGTTGTTTATGAATCGTTGTTAAGGCCACTCGTTGTTTAGAAATCGTTGTTAAGGTCGTTTCCCCTTGTAGATACGTGGGATGGTGGCCAGGGAGTGATCGGCTGATCAGAGGTGTCTTTTAGGTGCCTGGAAGGAGAAGCAGTTCTTAAGGTATGTGGGTCTGGTGTTGTGAAGGGCCGCGTATACATGGATGAGGAGTTTGAAGGTTATTATTCTTTTGACTGGGAGCCAGTGGTGATTGAGGGGGTTTTGGGTGATGTATTTTGGGATCTATGGAGAAGTGTGGCCCAATGGTTAGAGCGGCAGACCCTGATGTAGAGGTCTAGCCCAGGACCAGGGTTCAATTCCCCGCCTCGGCAGGTCTTGGGCTGAAAATTCCACGGACCTGATCATTCTCGCCTCGGTGCCTATTCCAATCATAGAGTCCCACTCTGCAACTCTGGGCAATAGCTTGCTTAATCTCCACAACGGCCCCCACAACGCTAATGATGCCTGGCCTTCACCCTGGGGGTGCCCAGGAGTGGACGCCTCACAGGGAAAGCCAGGACGGGTTCCACAGCGGTATTTGTGCAAGCGCCTTGAGACCCTTGTGGGTGAGTAGTGCGCTATACAAGTATCAATTTACATTTACATAGCTCTTCCTCTCTCCTGTCCCGCTTGACTTGATGTATCCTGAACACCCCCCTGGACATTCCTCTGATTGCAAACTAATGTTCCCCCTGTTTCCTGTACCTGATGTCCTGCAAATATCCTCCACTAGGCACCTCCCATAATGGATAAGCCTCAACACCCGGTGTTCCCCCTCCTGGAGGTGGTGTTTCCCCTGTCACTTTTCTGGCAATCTTCTTCTAAGACCACCTTTCCTCCTACTTATCCAGCATACTTCAAGCCAGTATTCCTATAACCAACTCTTGGATATGCGGCTTCGGTCCTTTTATTCTCTTTTCCTCCAGCTCCTGGTCACTGTAGTTAAGCCTATGATTCCCCAGTAGCATTTTTATCGGAGACAAGTCTACTTTGTACCTCTGAGCTACTTCTGCCAACTTTTCATGTGCTCGTCTTGCCTGTGACATATTTTGCTATAAACAACAGGTCATCTGGCTCATAGGTCTCTATTCTTTCCAAAGGTAAATTTCCACTGATGATCTCGTCTACCTTCGCTTTCAACCTCACCAAATCCAACAGTTTCACCTTTACTGAAGACTTGATGGTTCCCTGACTTGATGTACTGTTCTAGCTGTTATTGTGAACTCTCAACCAAGCAACTCAGTGACTTGCATTTGATTCTGAAGTTGCACCCACTGGTCCTCTCACTGGTGTTTCCCACATCCTGAAATCTGAAGTAGTGCTTACCATGGGTATAGACTGTATAGTACTGGAACTAATGTGTATTTCCGAATGGCTGGCAGTAGCTGGTAAAGGGCTACTTCCACAGGCACTAGAGATGGGCAATTTGTACTCGTGTTCCTTGTCCTTCCCAATCCAGTCCCTTCTTCCTGAACAGACTGTCTCTGACTAAGGTTTCCCACTGAGCTCAGGTCATATACAGGTTCAACAGGACCAATGGTGACCGGTACTGTAGGTTTGGTGAAGCAGTGCTAACTCCGTTTTGTTCCATATCTCTTAAAGTGGGCACTCCTGCTCCCCTACTCCTGTAGATATCCTTCCCACAACTCCTGTACTAGGACCCATTTCCTCCCATGTCGCTGTATTCACCAACTCTCCTCTGAGTGCAGAATGTAAGGTGGAGGAAGCTCAGATAACAATCCATCCAACATGCTGTCCTCAGTATCACTCGCTTCATTTTCATTTTCCCTTCTATTTTCCTTCTATTCAGCATTGGGTATAACCTTTGTCCCCCAATTGTAGCCATGCTCCATCTCTTAAGCTGTGCATCCCATTGCTCTCCATGACATCCCCTTATAGCTTTCCTCATCTTCCCTTGATATATCTACTCTTTCTTTACATATGCTGCTCCTATCCATCCGTCTAACGCCGCAAAATGTGTTGGTCTAGGCAAAGGTGGCAGGGCAACATCACTCTGCTCAACTGGTCCAACACGTCCAACCGAAACTAACTTAAACTTGGAAATGATAATTGACCTTCTTTTTCAGTAACTGTGCCAATTTTTAAGCCAAATTATGGTATGGAGCCATACTTTTGTCACCATATAGTGTGCTGGAGCATCCTCGGGTGGTGCTTCTTTGCCCACTCGAGTAACAACCCCTTAATTACCCTTAAGAAGATCCCGCAACATTCTAAAACAACGCATGATCGAATTGTAGTTCGCATTTCAAATATTACGGCAGACAGTATTTTTCAACCAAAATTTCCCAATACCTACTAACCAATCCTAGCACAACATTACACCAACCGCCCCATCGTATCGCGGAACACTCTGACATCACCTTCGCTCCTCAGCGCAGCTCACCCTCCTTTACAATTTCTCTGTATGTATTCACTCACACAGTCATCTGAAATTCCGAAATGTTCGGTCATCTAAAAGATCAATAGAATTCAGTCATCCAAGAGCATTCACACACAGTGACCCTCGAACTGCGCTGGTCAACTGAATCAGTATAGCTCACCTCTGTACACAAGGTTTTACTAGACTATTCCCACACGTCACATCCACTCTATTTTGGGACTCTGGGGTTCTAGGTTCCTTCTTTTCTAGACTAGTTTTGGATTCTCTCCTTGTTTCATGTGGCAATCCTAATTTGCTACTAACTGAAAGGGCTGAGGCCATAGGTTCTGGACCTATTCTAGAAACACAATATGATGGTTGTGTTTAGCATCATGTAAGCGTAGAGGGACGTAAAGTCATTATTATTACTAATCAATTAAAAAAGGTATTCTATTGACATGTAGTAACCATAGACAACTACGTAAAGTTAGTTAATTTATTACAAAGCCAAAAATAGCTGAAAATATAGACACCTAAAAATGAGAGTATAGAAATACATCGGAATCAGCATGAAGCCAAACCTATGTATTAAGTTTGAGAAGTGTAGCATTAACAAAATGACTAATTCAAGAAACAGAATGAAGAGGATCAGAAGGCATGACTCCAAATTTGCCTGCATCGAGGGTTGATGAATATAAAGAATTAATCTATCCCTACACTAAATCTAAAGAGACACTACTACTTAAACACCTTCAGGAAAGGAAACAAATGTGTCAGCCCATGAAGTCTCCCTGAGGAGTCTCTCCACAGTATTGGGTCATTTACCGTAAATCTACTGAGAGAGAGCTCATTCTAAGATGCTCTCTCTCCAAAGGCAGAGAAGAACTGGGCAGTTTCCCTACTCTAACATTGTATTATTGCAGGTATTTTTCCCAAGATTCCATGTAGGTCACGACATCCGCTCTGAACACAATCTTAAAGGTAATTTTCCACAAGATAGCGGTGTTCCTAAACTGCTACATGTTGATCTTGATTCCCAGGTCTCCTTCAGTGTGAAACACAACAATTTCCCCTATTGGCTTCAGTTTAGATGTATTCTTTTTTTTCCTGCCTAATAACACAAAGACATTCTTCTAGCTAATGAGGGGGCTTCTTCCACCTGCAACAAAAAATGTGATAAAGAGAAGATTTCACAGCACACATGAAATTCAAACGTTAATTCTAAAGCAAGAGCTTCCAGGGAAAATGTATTCTGGCCTACAATGGTTTAGCTAACATAAGAAAAATTTCATATGAGCTTCAAGAAATTGCATAGAAAATAAGGCACATTCAGCAAATAAATCTACCTATGTAAATTACAAAAATATTAATACATTTAATAATCGAATGATGGTCAATTGCACAGCACGTGCTCTTCACGTTAATATTTTCTACTAGTTACATTCAATTTCTACATTAAATCTCCATGTTATTTTTCAATGGTCTAAACCCATCCCCTTCATGTTATTAAATTTCAAGAATTCTAACACTTCACAGTTAATACAATAAAGGATTATATGTGGATGAGCTCTACACATTTGATTATAATGCACACCTACAATTCGACTTCAATTTCCGCTACATCATCTCCAATTCGTTATAAAACTACAACAGAAAAATGGAGTCTCGCAAATTAAAAGAAGCATTTGCAACGCAATAGGTCTCGCATTTTTGAGATTTAGAGCTATTAACCGTGTAAATTACAATGTTTTTACCTATGTGTTTTGGTTTGGAATGTAGTGGATGTATGAACAGAGACATAGCTGCAGCACTCTTTAGAGGACTTAGAATGGGGAATTATCACTGAGAACAGAGACACAGCTGCAGCACTGCCTAGAGGACTTAGAGGGGAGTAGTTACCAATGGGACAAGAGAAGCAACAGTTTCAGTGTTAAGGGAACTAAGACTAAGGAATCGCCACTGGAAACAGAGACACAGCTGCAGCAATGACTAGAAGTCTAAGAATGGAAGAGTTACCATTGGGACCAGAGAAGCAGCTGCAGCAGTGTTCAGGGGACTAAGAATGAGGAATTACCACTGGGAACAGAGACATAGCTGCAGCACTGCCTAGAGGAATTAGAATGAGTGAGTAACCAACGGCACCAGAGAAGCAGCTAGCAGCACTGTCTAAAGAACTTAGAATGAGGAAGTACAACTAAGACCAGAGAAGCAGATAGCAGCACTGTCTAGAGGACTAAGAATGAGGAATTACCAATGGGACCGGAGAAGCAGCTGCAGCACTGTCTAGAGGATTTAGCATGAGGAATTACCACTGGGACCAGCGAAGCAGCTGCAGCACTATCTAGAGGGTTTAGAATGAGTAATTACCACTGGGAACAGAGAAGCAACTGCAGCTCTGCCTAGAGGACTTAGAATAAGCAATTACAGACAAGACCAAAGTAGCAGCTAGCAGCACTGTCTAGATGACTTAAAATGAGGAACTACCACTGGCACCAGAAAAGCAGCTGCATTATTGTTTACAGAACTGAGAATGAGGAATTACCACTGGGGATAGAGTAATAACTGCAGCATGCTTAGAGGACTAAGACTGTGAAATTACCACTGGTAACAATACGTTTGGAAGCAAAAGAAGCATAAGACACCATTAAACCAATATAGCCCAATATTCTGCCTAGAAGCCTTGGCAACCACAACCCCTTAGACAGCTTGTACCATTTATCCAGACAAAGCACACACCCATCTATATAAACAGAACAAAAAAATATGATGGAAAACCTTGATCTACCTCTGTGCTAAGTGTCCACAGGATACTGTGGACAAATAAGTCTGCTTGATTAAACAAGTGAAGTCTTAAACAACCAACTATACAGAACGTACTTGGAAACAAAATTATATTCTGCATGATTTATAATTCAAACTTGTCATGAACTAGTAGAGCACATGCAAAGATGGAGTCCCTGACCAACGTACAATATGAAATGAAAGATTTGGGGGACCCTTCTTTGCTTTCAAGAATAAGTAGGCAGGATTAAATAGCAAATTGAATGGATTTAATGACGAATGCAACATGCATGAATAATCATATTCCGTTAAATCAAAACAGCAATAAAGTTGTTGCTCAAGAAACAATTCCACAAATTAACACATACACTGCTAGTTAATGGCATCTCATATGGCTCGTCTTTCTATCATCCCGATGATAAATGCTTTGAAGCTCCCTTCTTAGTTACATCAACACATCAAAATACATATGTAAGCAGTAAAGGTCTCATCCCAACAGACAAAAGTATCTAATTTCACAAACATCAGGAGATAAAGTATAGAAAAACGTGAGCCAACATTATCTAACGCGGAATGAAGAATGCACATCGCCGTCTCATAATTCTGAGGCTTCACAATGCTGATTATGCAAAGGATGCACAAGGCCAATTGACTCATGCACTTGCTAAATGTCAACACGCAAAGTGCTCCAAGTTGATATTTTATGTGTGTCTCAAATAAGGATAAGGGTTGTATGCACCCTAGAGCACTTGTTCTACCTGAATCCTACTTCTGCAAATAAAAAAATAAGCAGCAAAGCAGGAAGGACTGCAGCAATGACGGGAGGGAGGGGATGCGGGCAAATGGGCAACAGATGGCCAGAGCTGGCCAGCTAAAAGAAACAGTCTTTGATGTCTCCTGGTAGGGAACTAAGCACCCAAAAGCGGGACAGGTGAACACTATTGACCAACCAGAGCAAAGGAATTTTGAAAGGTAGGCCAACCAACCAACCAGAAGCCCTGGGCATGTTGAGAAGCCCATAGACTGAATGCAACATGCCTCGCAGAGTTGCCCATGCACTGACCAGGCTTGACCTAAAAGGAAACCAAAAAGTACAGGATCATCTCCACTGTAGATTCCGCAATTCATTAAATAGAAATGTAAAATGTACCCAATCTTTTTAAAGTCAAAAGCATAGAACTAGAGAAAGATGAAAGTGTGAAAATAGCTCTGTTCATCATAAGCCCCAAGAATGTAATTATAGGGTCAAAATGTTATAATTAGATTCCAGAAAAAAAGGTACCAAAATGTTGTAATTGGATGCTATTCATGTGCCTCATTAAGGATTTTCAGTGCTGCAAGTAATTTTTAAAGTATTTCCTGTTTTATTTTAAACCACATACCTGTTTGATATGTGGCTCTGGCAAATAAAACTATAAATAGATAGTTACAAGAATGCCTTAACACATAAATATCGAGTGTCAATAATAACAGTGTCCTTTTTTAAGTCTGATAAGATGGGCTTATACGCCTACCATCACCTACAATTGCTAAACTTCAGTTGTGCTCTCATTTTCTTGTATGCTATTCACCATGGCATGCGGGTGTCATGCCTTTTAAGACACGCAGGCTTGATTAGGGTGGTTGAGTTGTTTATTAATACATCAGGAACAACCCATTTGCATGTCCTTCCTCTCCACCAACCCACGTTCTCTCTGCCCTCCTGGAATCACAATCCAGAACCCCACGATTAGGCTAGCAATGGTTACTAGGATACAACAGATCTCCCTTCCCCACAATAGTAAGACAAAACACTACAATACATAATAATAAAATTATAAAAAACTGTAACTGGTTAAATGTGTCACCTGGCCTCAAGGCAATGTTGACAATGCACATGCAAATAACCCTAGTGTGGAAGGCCCCACTACAGAGTCACCAAGGTCACATGACTAAGAACATTCATAGTCACCTTGCCACTTGGGCCTCCTCTTAACATGTTTATTATCCCTTCCAATTGGAGTAGATATGGTAGGGTTGTCATTTCCTTTTAAAGCAGTGGACTTTTATTTATTTATTTTATTTATTTAGCGACTTGTAAAGCGCCTGGTGACCCGAGGGCATCCCCGCGCTACCCTTGTGCCACACTGCTATCAAACTTCCTCAACCATGTGTCCCACTCGAGTTCATTGAATAATGTGATTTTAAGAACATGCCAATTCTTCTCATCATCCAGCCATACATCGTTCCCCTTCACCTTCTCTACACACTTGGGCTTAAACCATTTGGACAAACAAACCTTATGGGGACCCATTCTGCTACTCCTTACCCAATCACCAACAGCAAACTTGTGTATCCCCCTCTTCAATTTGTCATTGTGTCTCCTCACATTTTTATCTTGATACTTCTTGATCCTGCATTCCAACACTCTCTTGTCTGCACTGTGTGTCACGCCCCTCGGAATCCACGCAGGTGAGACCCTGGTACCTGTTTGTCTTCCCTTCAAGAGCATAAAAGGAGTTTCTATTGTGACATAATGGGGCCTGCAGAGGTAGCTCCACATCTCCTTGACCACCTCTTTGCAATTTTCACCACTTCCCTCACATAACTGTTTGCACTCCTTTAATACATGGTTAAATCTCTCAATGAGACCATTTTCCCTAGGATGATACACCGCCATGGTCTGATGTGACTATCCCATTTTTGACAGGCACACTTTAAACACATCTGCTCTAAAAACTCATCTGCTATAAATTGAGGTCCGTTGTCTGTGACCAGGGTTTCCGGGCACCCATCCCTGCGCAAAATTTGATCACAAAAATCTATTATGTTAGATGTTTTAATTTCTCCCGTAAATGCCACTTCTGGCCACTTGGAATAGTAATTTATCAATACTAAGGCGTACTTGTTAGTCACTAGCCTAATCGAAAAAGGACCACAGATGTCCATGGCTACTCTTGTCCATGGTCTATCTGGTAACTTGGTTGACACATTAGGAGATTCTTCAGATCGGTGGGACTTGTCACTGCACATGCACTCAAGGTAATCCCACACACACCTCTCCACATGTCTATCCATCCCTGGAAGCAATTAGCATTGATGTTGAGATTCCCCAAAAAACTTAAATCAACATGAAATCTTAACCGTTCAATCTATACAGCCACTTGGCAATTCGAGGTGTTGCTCTGCTTACTCCCGTAGCTGTGAACAAATCCATTATGGGTTTGTGATCAGATCTTATTTCAAAATGAATTTCCCATACATACGTTTTGAAGTAGTTAACACCCTACCAACATACCAGGGCCTCCTTCTCTATAACCAAATACGTGGATTCTGCTCCCTTCAAAATGCGTCATACAAACACCACTACTCGTTCCTCACTTCGTCCTTTCTGCATCAAGACAGCCCCTAAAACATGAGCATTGGCATCCACTTCAATTATACTCTTATCTTGTGGGTCAAAGGGCTTCAAGGCAACTGCCTTTACTAGTTACGTTGAACAAATTTCAAGTAAAACTCAGCTAGACCAATGAACAAATTTAACTGTTCTTTATCACCAGGCAAACGTGCATTTTCAATGACATAAAATAACTTTTTCTTGGGATTCACACTCTCTCCAGACCAGGCATGGCCCTAATAGTCAACCTGCTTGACCCCAAACTTGCATGTGCTGGCACCTACAGTCATTCCTGCCTCTTGTAATTTCTCTAGGGTTTTGTCCAAGGTATCATCATGCTCTCCCTGATTGGAGCGCCAGACCAGAACATCATCTTTAAACACTAAAACTCTTGTAATTGTTCCTAAGAATTTACACATTACCCTTTGAAAAACTGCAGAAGCGGACGCTAAACTGAAGGGCATCCGTTTGAACTGGAACGTATCTTCAGGATTATAAATTACATTAGATGTTAAAACGCAGAATGCAATCGAATCTGATGGTATGCACTAGACAGGTCAATTAAAGAAAAATACTCTGCATTTGTAACTGAAGATACCATCTCATTAATGTGAGGTAATGAGTAGTGATCAACCCAAATGTTGCTGTTGAGTTCTCTTAGATTCACACACATGCTCAAATTTTCATCTGATTTGCACTCTAAAACAATGGGACTGCCACTCATGGTTCTATGGGTTCTATAACCTGTGACCCACATAAAGTGTGTAGTTTCTGCTTCAACTGATCTCTAAGCGCAAATGGCACATTTCTCACCTTGTGTACACATGGTATGCTATTGTGTTTTAACACAATATGGTGCTCAAATTGGATTACACACCCTAACTTATCCCCAAACAATGTAGGGGACTTGGCAATCTACCTTGATCTTTCAGAGTCTTCGATCAGTAATACCTGTTGGGGGTGCTTGAGGTCTAAGACAATTCCCAAAATGTTTTGTTCACACCAACCCAATAATGGTCTCCCTTTCTCTACAATGTATGCTTTGTTACTACATCCTTGTTTTTTTATGACAATTTGCAGTAGAAAAACTCCAAAAATGGAGCCTTCATGCCACAATAACCTACAGGTTCTATATCTGGAGGGTTCAACTTACACTAGCCCACATTTTCCCATATGTCCTTGTCAATGATATTTTAAGTTGAGCATTATTCTGCCAAAACCAATATCTTGTTTCAGTTGATTTCCATTGTACCTTTTAGATGGATTATAACCTTCGCGAATTTCATTAACCTCTACAACATCAATTTTATTATCTGACACATCCCCACTGTGCTCCTTGATTGCATGCACTGATCGTTTTCACCCATCTGGTAAGCCAGACTTGCACATGCATGAGAAGTTACCCAGTTTCTTGTACTTATAACATCTCACTTAAGTAGCAGAACACCTTCCTGTGAAGAAACATACATGTGTTTGGTGGATGTTCCTTTAAAACTCCCCTCATCTTTCTTTTTAACCACCTTGGTTTGGTCACTATTTAACTCCTTGACATATTTGGATGTATTCTCTATTCTTCTTGCCACATCTATAGTTTTTTGTAGGGATGGGTCTTTTAAATCAAGTAGTTTTTCATGCATTTTGACATTGCTTGTTCTATTGATAAAGATAAATTGGCCTCTTATAATCTCTTCATGTAGGTCTCTAAACCTGCAATTTGATGCTAATGCCCTTAATACATAGATATATCTTTATACAGACTCGCCTGGTTGTTGTGCTCTGGAAATACATCTGAGCCTTTCTACTGCAATGCTGTTTTGTTTCTCTGAAATTTTCCTCCAGAGCTTTTATCACTTTTGTATATTCATCAACATTATCTTCCCTAACATACCCGCCTTCTTCACCTACCTCACCTTCTGATTAGTATAATTTACACACGTATGTATAGTCAAGGTCTGCAGGACTTTCCTGTCTTCCAATCCTAAATTATGTTTCAATAAAGCTAATTTGCGGGAACAAATTAAATCTTCCCCACCAATTGCTTCTAAATAAGTTTTGAAATATTTTAACCAATCCTCCCATACCATTCGACGTACACCTGGATTTTGTAAACATTTTGGGGGAGCTATTATTGACAACATCTCCATCCTGATTACAGTTATGCCTCCTCTGGAATTGGTACCCAAATTTAGTGATACTGCACAGTTCAAACTGTTGCTAATATTAGGAAAATCCTTTTGTGTTACATTTTACATGACCGCCCAAACAATTTAAACAATTAATGTAGTCAAAGCTGACCAGTAGAAGCTGACAAAACAAGCTAAAATGAATAATGTAGTCACCACTGGTCATGTAGAAGCAGTACTTGCAGTGTTTAACTTTCTTGACTGTTTGTAGTTTTTTCCTTTCTTGCAATCCCTTCTCACAAATCCTTAAAGTGGATTGCTGTTCACACTCACTACTCTCGGTGTTCGCGCTGCTCCCTTCCACCTTCCCCGGTACCTTCCTCAGATATGCTTTTCTACGTTGGCAAAACGTGACATGCGCTGCAACAGCCTGGCACATGCACGCTTGCTAGTCAGCAGGTGCGGTTGCCTTGACAACAGCTCTCGCATGGCTCTGATGGCACCTATCAAGACTAGTGAGTGATGAGGAACTTCTGAGAAGAGGCAATAGTTTGCAGGCTAGCAGTACTTGCATGCGACATGTAATGCCTGTGCAGGTAAGACGCACTCCTCTTTTTTTTCAAATGAACACAACGTCCTCAGACTAGGTGCGAATCTGGCCTTAAGAATTCAGCTCACGCTGCCGACCGGCAACGAATCAGCCACCGGTACACACTGCCGATTGCTGAACTCACACACTCTCAGTAATCCCCTTTGGTTGGCACAAGTATCTGTATGCTGGACCGGCACTTGCTACACGCACCAAATTCTGAAGGTCAAGGTGGTAAATTATTTGCCAAGCACCATCTTTTGGGGTATTGCACACTCGCAGGCTGAACAACACAACAAGAGTACATAGGAGTGTCCATGCTGCACAATTAGCACGTCTGTGCTTAATTGCTATCAGTCACTCTATGGGCACACAATGGCCTCCCAAAGGCTAGGGGTTGCTTGGTTCTGCAAAACAACGACAATCCCGTTCCAGCCATGGTGACACTGATGTGGATCAGCATTCCATCCTCGACACCACTTTTAAGACACGCAGGCTTGATTAGGGGGGTTGAGTTGTTTATTAAGACAGCCGGAGCAACCCCTCTTTACACGACCTTCCTCTCCAGAAACCAACTCTCTCTTTGCCCTCCTGGAATCACCTTCCAGATCCCCAAGGTGGAACTAGCAATGGTTACTAGGATAGAGCAATGCTCTCTTCTTGTATTTGGCCCTCCCATAGCGCATTGACCAAGTACATGCCTTCTTAAACTGATCTTGTATGGCGGAGCTAATTTTCCTTTGGTTTTAAGCACTCCATACAGGTCCTTGTGTTTTCATGCCGTCTCCCTTGTACACATACACACACACCAATAAAATGCATATGGGTGTACATAACGAATGCATTTTTGCATTGAGTGGTGATACATTTTATACGCCCCCAGATGGTAAGAGATAAATTAGACACTAAAGAGGAGACTACATCTAGGTACACTGGCGTATGTGTTCTCCCATTGGGTTATTTTTATAGACCGATGACCATGAAAAACTCAATTGGTATAGAGTCCCTGGTTTTACTTTGAAATAGATTTGAGGGATTGTCGCCCCTAGATGATCTAGATTGACAATGACAGTCTCTTTATCACAGAGTGGATGTTGTGGCTAACCCTGAGATTAATGAATTTATGTTCCAGCCATTGATTACAGAGGCACATGGAGTAGAAGGGCCGCAGTGTGTTTTATTGATGGCAGAGATGAACGAACCCATGGACTTGGAGGGAGTAGGGACCACCCTGAGCCCACAAGCTTCCCGTATTGAGATGCACCTGGAAATGCCAATAGGGAGTCATGAACCAATGTTACAGAATGGAGACATTGGAATAGAGTTGAGTGGGGATCTGGTAGTACACCTTATTTCATGGAATATAGCTGGATTAAAAAGGAATTTAAAGGACATGGCTTGGAATTAATATATAGAGCAGAGTGACATCTCTCTCTTTCAGGAGACTTGGTCGCTGGAAACCCCTCATAGAGTGGGTTTCAAGACGTTTAGTGTGGATGCCAGCCCATCAGTAAGAGGTAGGCCATCAGGGGGCTTGGTAATATGGACAAGGATGTCCCTGGATATCGACATAATCCCATTAAATATACGATCGCAAGATATGATGGGTCTAAAACTTGTCTCGTGTGATGGTGACCTTCTATATGTAATTAACATCTACTTTAGACCAAGTCCTGCTAAAAAAGAATCATCAGCTATAGAGCAGCTTGATTCTTTGCTAGAATCACTAGGGCTCAAACCGAGGGTAATAATTGGTGGCGACTTTAATCACAATTATGAACCAGTACTGGGTTTTGGTAACCTCCTCGAGGACGAAGATTTGGCACATAATATTCCTGCCATAGAAAGCGACAATGAAGTAAGGTGTACTGTGGCAGTGGCCCAGATTCTGAAACTCACAATGAGTCATAACCTGAGAGCATGTAATGGTCGTCTACCTTCAGATAGACCAACTGCATGCACATTTTGCAGAGGTAGTGCCCGGAGCAACATAGATTATATATTGGTGACAATAGAGTTTTGGACATACGTCCTTGACTTAAATATAGATTCCCGAACAGAGAGTGACCAATGCCCTTTACGGCTAGTATTATCACCAAAGATTTTTCTTCGCACTCAAGAGGGTAAGAAACAGTGGTGGCTGGTGACATTTGAAAGTGGTGCGGGGGTAAAAGTTGCGGCTGAGTGCACTGTAGCGAGCGAGTCTGAGCTACATAACAGCGGTTCAACTTTGGAAAGAGTGGGCAAATGGTGCATTTTCAAGCAGATTTGAGAAAGGAAGAAGGTTAATAAACCAATTGTGGTTTCAATTTAGGCAAAAAGGGGTTCTTTGGATAAGTGTTGGCAAATCAATAGTAGGCATTGGCATAAGTGCTGGGTACTATTACTCACTATGATGTAAAAAGTGAGAGGAGTTTTGGAATGTATAATGTGATTAACAGACCTTCACGCTTCCCCTCATATCTGCCCACAGCCCACCCATTTCCCCATTCTGGAAGTCTGTGCCCAGGGCAATGGTAATGTGCCTGCCGCAAAGAACATGTACCCGGCAGATCACAAAAGTGCATAGAATGTAGAAAGTTCAATGGGTCAGTTAATGCTTTTGTCAGAGAGATGTTTTTTGTACTTGCATTTTAAAAGTTACAAGCCCAACATAGTTGAGAGAGCTATTAACTGGGTCATCAAAGAGCTGCATACAAGCAGCAAGGAATGGGTTAGAGCGTTATGCTTCTGTTCTCCAATCATTATCCTAATGTTGCTAAAAAGGGTTCATTTTATTAGTAAAGTCAACACAACCACAGTGCTATGTTTAAAATGTATAAGTTTGAGCTGTTCCAGACCAAATAATCAATTTAAGACTATACTGCCCAGTGCCTACCATCTGTATGTATGACATGTGATGCTTGCACCATATAATCCTCTTTGTCTTGTGTAATATTACCTATGCACTGATTTACACATGTTGAGATCCTTTTCTCTGTATAATGGTGTGTGAGGCGAAGGGCTCTGAAACTCTACACAGCACCGGAAAACAAAACCCACTGTACATATTAGCAACATGCATCTCGACAAGTGAGTCTCAGGTGGAAGGGATTCACATAAAAAAGTTTGCATGTTAAGGAAAGGATGCAGCTGATTATGTCCTGATAAATCAACGGCTTGAATTGTATTGCTTGCGTTTAGAAGCGGCTGCTTTCAGCAAACCAGTGTGTTTATAACTTACAAATGCAAGCAGTAAAATGTAAGCCATTTGTCAGGCCATAAAGACAGCACACAGAGCTGAGGCCAGGGCTCCTCATGAGTCAGAGGTACCCTGAACTATAACATAACAGCCGTGTCTCCAGTTCCACTTGCACCACTTTTCTCTCTGCGCCAGGCCAGCACTTCATCTAATACCCTTTTCAGGCGAATATCTAATTATCTCAAATACTCCGTTTAAAGAGACAATAAGCTTAACCTCCACCATAAATCAGGCATGAATCACCCACAAGTAAATAAGCTTCACGTTGAACTTGCTTTATTGTTTCCCAATACTGTATTATCAACGTTAGTCAGCCTAGAACTCTTTGCAAGTTTTCAGCTAAAAAGAAATTTAGCGCTTGGATACTTACGTTGTTTGGCTAAAAGCTCTGCGAGAGAATGCCACCGTCACACACTGCAAACCCCCATTGGTACAGTCAGCCACGTTTATTTTTCGACAAATCGTAATGCGTTTGCTTTTGATAAAAACGCTCAAGTCCTTTCAGGCATTCTACTATTTCTCCATACTGTTTCAAACTCAAAGGACTTCAAGAGGTTAGTAGAGACTATTAATACAGCCCTCCAGCCCATCAATAACTCCAATGTTATGTTATGTTATGTTAGGCGGAATTTATATAGCTCACTGACACCATAAGTTTCCTGGTGCTGAGAGGTGCTGAGATTGACCAAGAGGCAGGCTAACCGGCTTGGGTGAAAAGCCAGGTTTTCAGGAGTTTCCTAAAGGTCAGTAAAGAGCAGCTTGACTTGACTGACAAGGGGAGTGGATTCCACAGTTTAGGGGCCAAATGGATAAACCTGCGGCCGCCGAACCTTTTGAGTTTTATGGTAGGGGCGACCAGCAAGTGAAGGTGAGCCGATTGGAAATTGCGCACCGGGCGGTGCTGTGAGATCAAGGTTTTAAGAAAGTGAGGGCTGGTACAGTGAAGAGCTTTGAAGGTCAGACAGCCGATCTTGAAGGCTGCCCTTTGTTCGACTGGTAGCCAGTGCAACTTGCGTAGCAGGGGTTTCGCAGATTGCCACTTCGGGGTTTTATGGATAAGTCTGGCAGCTTGGTTTTGCACAATTTGGAGACGGCAGAGCAGTGACTGTGGTAGTCCATGGTATAGGGAATTTGAGAAATCGAGGTGAGAAAGTACCAAAGATATCACGACCTGTACCAGCGCCGCGTGCGAAAGTAAGTGGGCAATTTTGCGAATTTTACGCAGTTGGAACATGCTGGATGAGATCACGACCCCCACTTGAGCCTTAAGGGAAAGCTCCACGTCGATGACCACCCCTAGACCTTCACTGTGCTTACTGGGGCAGGGGGAAGGCCCAGCTCCTTTGGCCAGAACTGGGGGCCCCATTGTGCGGAGCTGTTTCCAGGTAGGATAAGCTCCGTTTTTCCTGGGTTTAGCTTTAGTTGGTTGTGGTTCATCCACTGCTGTATGTGGAGCATTACTGCTTGAAAGCTATCTGCAGCATCGGGGGAATCAATAGGGAAGATGATCTGTAAGTCGTCGGCGTAGTTGAAAACCGTGATATCCCACCTCGTTAACGAGTGGATCAGTGGCCGGAGGTATAAATTGATAAGTAGGGGTGAAAAGGAGGAGTTCTGAGGGACTCCGCACGACGTGGGGGCCTTGGTCGCCATGAAGGGGCCCAGACGGACTGCTTGAGCTCTGCCCGGGAGGAAAGAACCAATCCACTCGAAGGCCGGCCTGTCCGACACAGTGGAGAAGGATGTTATGGTCCACTGTGTCGAAGCCAGCCGCCAGATCCAGTAGCACCAGTGCCTGAGGTATCCCCCTGTCTGCGATCCCCCTCAGGGCGTCCAATACTGCCAGGATGACGGTCTCGGTGGAATGAGCCAGCCTGAAGCCTGCTTGGTTGGGTTTGAGATAGCAGGAGCTCTCGATGAAGTTTGAGAGGCAGCGGGTAACATGGGCCTCAAGGAGCTTGGACAGGTAGGGCAGGAGGGAGATAGGGCGATAGTTGGAAAGATTTGCAGGGTCCGTTCCTGGTTTCTTCAACAAGGGCACTAAAATGGCCTCCTTAAAGGAGCTAGGGACCGTGCCAATGCTGAGAGAGGCATTCAGCAAGGGTAGAATGCATTCCAGTAAAGTAAGACCAACATCCCGGAGAACAGAGGGAGGGCAACAGTCATTGGGGGAGCCTGACTTGATGCGGGCCGAGAGCTCGGCCAGAGTGCAGGGGTTGAGGGCGGAAAAATGGGTCAGGGACAGTTGGTTAGTTGGAGAGGAGTCCAGTGGCCTTACAGGGGGAAGAGGAGAGATAGAGTTCTTGATGTCGGCTATTTTATCAATGAAGAAGGAATTTAGAGTGTTACATGTCTCTTGTGTTGGGGCCTGAGTGGGAAGGGTTCTATCGTCCGTGGCGAGCTCATTCATAATTTAGAAAATTTCTTTAGAACTGTTATGAGCAAGAAGAATTCTGTCTAAGACGTGTGTGGATTTGGCCCGAGAGATCGCACTTTTGTAGTCTTTGCGGGCCGCGACAAAGAGTATTCTGTTGGTGTCGGAGTAATTACGTCTCCAAATCCGTTCCAACTGGCGCAGCTTCAGTTTCTGTGCTTTAAGGGTGTTGGAAAACCATCTGTGCGAGTTTCTATGTCTGGTGCGGGGAAATTTAGTGAGAGGGGCAAACTGGTCGCTGGCCGTCTGCAGCCAATTGGTGGTGTCCTCTTCCATTGACTCGATACCAGCATCAGTGTCGGTGGTGGGTCGAGTATTGGCCAGAAAAGCAAGGAAGCCTTGGGAGTCGTAGGTGCTCCATTTGCGCGATAGCCCACCTGCCAGGATAGGGGCCTTGACCCTGCCACTGACTGTAATGGTGGCATCAATCAGGTGGTGATCCGACCAAATACAGGGGAAATGACTGGGCAGGATAATACTAGGTCATGGGTCCAGATGTGGTCAAGAGTATGACCCTTGATATGGGTGGGAGTAGAGATTTGTTGGACCAGGTTGAGACTGGTCAGGGCTTCGAATAATTCCGTAGCGTGAGGGCCAGCTTTATCATCGTTAAACCAATAGTTGAAATCACCAAAAAGAGCGATTATGGTGTGATGTATCATTAGATTTTCCAGCTGTTCACTCAGGGAGATAGGGAACGAGGGCATGGATTGAGGGGGCCGATATATGAGTATAAGTGTAAGGGCACCAGCCACCGTTTCCAGACTAATGACCAGGATGTCTACCTCTGGGAGAACAAAGGAGGTTGTGGCAATGAATTTAAATTGTTTCCGTATAATGGCTGCAACCCCCACCCCCAGGACGGCCTGATGGACGGTTAACTTTGAGGATGTAATAATCTTGGGGGAGGGCCGCCAGGATGTCTGGGTGGGAGTCTGCAGTGAGCCTGGTTTCCGTAATTAGCAGCACGTCTGGTTTTTCAGTAGTGAGGAGGATAAAAATATCTAATTGATGCTTTATAATGGAGCGTGTATTAAGGTACATCACACGGAGAGATGTCTCGCTCCTTACAGGGGTCGCTTCACAATTGTAACTATCAGGGAACTGAGCGCCCTGCGAGAAATGCCAGCGGAATTGATACGCTCGGCTGCGCCAGGGGGAAGTGGCGGGTGCGAGGTTTGTAACTCTCTGAGAGTGTCAATAGAATAGGAAAGGAATCATCCAGCACCGCTAGCCCCTGGGCCCGGCCTGGCGCGGACAGGCGCAGACTGGCTTGCCTTTGGCGTGCCTTCGGCGCGCCGCCGGCGCACCAGCTGCGCTCCCTAGGAGGGGAAATCATTTTATAGCTACCAGGACGGGAGGGGCCGAGCACTAGTCCGCTCGCCTGCTCCTCACCCAAGATGGTGGGTGCTACAGGACAAAACCCCAGGCAGCACCTAATTGTCTGCTAAGGGGCTAAGAGAGCGGAAACCGGGTGGCCGGTCAAAAGAGAGGCAGGTCAGTGCTGCACAAAAATTATAATCAATATTGAGTCTGTCACGGGTTTCAAAAGCAAGGTTTGTGACGAAAAGGGAAATAAAAGTATAAATTTTAAAATACACGATCCAAACTACAATACAAGCACACAAGTCCCGGCTTTCCGCCTCAGGACAATCACGGGCACACTATCAATCGGTGCTTTGGTGAGAAGTGGTGTTTTTATAGCTACCAGGGCTGGAGGGGCTGAGCACTCTTCCGCTCGCCTGCTCCTCACCCAAGATGGTGGGCGCTACAGGACAAAACCCCAGGCAGCACCTAATCGTCTGCGATGGGGCTAAGAGAGCGGGAACCGGGTGGCCGGTCAAAAGAGAGGCAGGTCAGTGCTGCACAATAATTATAAGCAATATTGCGACTGTCATGGGTTTTAAAAGCAATGTTTGTGACGGAAAGGGAAATAAAAGTGCAAATTTTAAAATATACAAACCAAACTACCACACAAGCGCACAAGTCCCGGCTTTCCGCCTCAGGACAATCACGGGCACACTATCAATACCATGACGTATTTAATCAGTCGCTAGGAAGCAATGTTTTGCCTGAACAACGCTCATTATTTAGTGAGCAGCAAAGGTTTCTTTCAGCTTGTATAAAAGAAGTAAGGCTGGCAGTCAGTCAGGTAATACCCCAATGCATAAACAATGGACAAATGATATAGATTATGGCCAAATGGAGACCCAGTCGGGGGTTACTAAATGGAGAGACCCAGCCGGGCTCTACCGGCACCCACAGCCAATGACCTCCAAAGGTCAGTTCTCAGACCCACCGCCATACCTTTAGCTTTTTTTAGCATGTACCCCTATTCCACGTCCCTCTCTCCTTACATAAGCGCTCACATCTCTCTTCTGTATACCGCAATAATCGGTACTGTTGTTTGCTCTTTGCTTCTAAAAAGCTATAGCCCTTGCCACTGTGACCGCTACTCTGACCCCAACCCTGGCTGCTGAGCCTCTGTAATCTCAGCCCCAGCTAATGACACTGGAACCTGTTCTGCCACCCCCACTCCCTCCACAACATGGGGCCTCTGCAGGGAATCCCCATCTTCTTTTTCCTGCTGGATTGACAGCCCAGACCCCTCATACTGCCCCAGCCCTGCCTTAACCTGCCTGGTTGACAGGTCATGGGGCGGCATACCGTCCCCCTCTAACGCTGCCTCTGCTGCCAAATCATCAGTTAAAGTTTACAACTTGGAGCTTCCCCCACTCCTTGACTCGGGCCTTGAAAGTCCCTGCTCCAGAATAATCATCTGCGGACACTGGGAGGCTGTGTCTCCTCCCAGGCGCCTTTGTTTTCCACACCGCATGTGGCCTGCCCACACCTCTCCCCGACACCTACTTTTGTTGCAGTGTAACTGCGGCCACCACTCCGCCCGACTCTGCTCGCAAGAGGCGACTCCTGCCTGTGCCTACCCAGGCCTCATCTGAGATGCCAGGCCAGAGATCAGCTGGCTCGCAATTCTCTGAGGGGGGTGTAATGGGTCGCGCAGGTGTGAGGGGAAGGGGGTAAATATGATGAAATTAAACTTACTTGATCCCTGTCCCGCTCCACCTCTGCTCCTGGGGGTCCGGAACAGGAACAGGCACGCTCCCCCCACTCCTGTAGCCAATCACAATGCTGCAATAGCAGCGTTGTGATTCATGAGGCGGATCGGAGCGTGCCCCACTTGGGGCATTTTCACCTCCATAGAGAACAAGGGAGGGAGGGCGGTCGGGCTCGAGGGCAGGGGGAAGTGGCTTACCCACTGTTGTGGGAACTTGAACAGACTAGATCAGGTTTCACTACATGGCGAGATTCTACTGAGGTTAAGAAACCAGTTTTAATGCCACCTACTCCAATTCCACTAGCTAATCCAGAAAGATTCACAGGCGATAGCAATCGATTTAACACATTCATGAGTCAGTGCCAACTGCACTTTTTATGTAAACCACAAATTTTTACAACAGACACTTCAAAGGTAGCTTTTATCATTTCCTATTTAGGAAGAGTGGCAGCAAATTGGGCTATGCCCTTGGTTGATAAAAATGACCCTTTGTTAAATAATTTGAACAACTTTAAAAAAACCATGTCAAATCTATTCGCCAAACACGTCTTTCTTCAAGCATCTGATAACGAACTTTTGAGTCTTCGTCAAGGTTCTAAAGATTTAATTTCATATGTCACAAATTTTAACTGGTTACTTGCAGAGACCCAGTGGCCTGATGAGAAAAGGGTGTCACTTTTCTATCGAGGTCTCAAAGACGACTTAAAAGATTCACTTGCACACATTGTAAATCTGCCAGAAGATTTTGCTGAATTCCAGGATTTAGTTATTAAACTAGATCATAGGTTAGGCAAAAGGAAAGGTGAGAGAACTAAAGGAGACATCAAAAATCTACATTTTAAAACAGAACACAGAAATTCAGATGAGAAGTCAGCTTAGGTGGAACCTATGCAAATAGGATGTATTAAAGGGCCTCTATCTCAAGATGAGAAGGATCGAAGGCGTAAAAGTAATTTGTGTCTTTATTGTGGGAAATCGGGTCATTTCGCTAGAGACTGTCCAATTAAACCCGTTAAAAAGAAAGCATCAGTGGTTGAGAAGGAACCCCTATTGAGTTCGGAAAACTAAACTCCTCGAGGAATGAAGGGATCGATTCCTCGAGTGAACAGAGTCTGACGATCTCACGATATGCACCTAGTGTTTACAATCATGTACCCAGACACTTTACTATAAGAGTAGTCCTGATCTTAACTAATCAACAACGACACAGTATTCCTGTACTAATTGATTCAGGGGCCACGGGCAATTTCTTTGATTTAGAACTAGCTTGAAAATTAAATCCTACCCAAGTACCTAAGAAAGAACCAGAACCAGTCCGTGCTGTTGATGGTTCGGCACTTTCTTCTGGTTTGATTCGTTTTCACACAACACCCTTAGCCCTAGTCACTGACAACGGCCATACAGAACGCACAACATTTGATCTTATAGATACACCGACTTTTGGGGTTATTCTTGGAATCCCTTGGCTGGAATTACAAAATCCCAGGATCGACTGGATAAAACGAACTGTTACCTTTGATTCGTCTTTTTGCAAAGTTCATTGCTATCAGGAAACTAAGGACCCAGTAATGCCACTTTTTTGTGCAGTCTCTAACTCGGATCATTTTGAAATCCCAAGTGAATATCAGGACTTTGCTGATGTATTTGATCCAGTCAAAGCCACCAAGCTTCCACCTCATCGTATATAAGATTGTAGAATTGATTTGATTCCAGGAGCAGTACTGCCCTGCAGTCGTATTTACGCTTTGACTGAGCCCGAAAATCAGTATTTACGTTCCTATCTGGATGAATTACTAGATTTAGGATTCATACGTCATTCCACCTCACTAGTTTCCTCTCCCCTCTTCTTCGTGGCGAAGAAGTCTGGAGATTTGAAGGCTTGCATTGACTATCGCGCGGTAAACAAGGCAACGATTAAGAACCGATACCTGTTACCGTTGATACCAGTACTTTTAAAGCAAGTCAAAGGATCCACCATCTATACCAAACTGGATCTACGTGGTGCTTATCACCTGATCCGCGTTAAAGAAGGTGATGAGTGGAAAACTGCTTTTCGCACCAAATTTGGTCTATTTGAGTATACAGTGATGCCCTTTGGCCTTTGTTACGCTCCGGCAGCTTTCCAATACTTCGTTAATGAAGTGTTGCATGACCTCCTAGATGTTTGCGTCATTGTATATATTGATGACATTCTGATTTACTCAAGAACTCTTGAGGAACATGTCGTGCAAGTAAGAGCTGTTCTCCAAAAACATAGAGATAATTCTCTATTTGTAAAACTGGAGAAATGCGTTTTCAACTCTTCAAAGGTTGAATTTTTAGGCTATTGGTTGTCTCCTGGAGGAATTACAATGGATCCTAAAAAGGTAGAAGTAATTTTGAATTGACCCGCTCCTACCTCTGTAAAAGAAATACAGCGAATTTTGGGATTCGCAAATTTCTATAGACGATTCATCTCTACGTTTTCAGAAATAGTTGTACCAATTACACAACTCTTGAAAAAAGGAAGGAAGTTTCATTGGAGTAATGAGGCGGAGGCAGCTTTTACTCTATTAAAGAAAGCTTTCACCTCAGCACCTATTTTGATACACCCTGATCCTGACAGACCGTTCTTTGTTGAAGTGGATGCTTCACAAAACGCGGTTGGTGGTGTCTTAATGCAAAAAGACATTAGTACTGGTCATCTGCATCCCATAGCCTTCTTCTCTCGAAAACTTTTAGCAGCAGAACAGAATTACACAATGGCCGAGTGAGAGCTTCTAGCTATAAAAGCCGTTTTACAAGAATGGAGACAGCATCTTCTTGGGGCAAAGCACACTGTCACTATTTTCTCTGATCACAAACTGTCAAGGCATTTACCCCTAGACAAATGCGCTGGTTGCAGTTCTTTAGCTAATTTGATTTTGTAATTACCTATCGGCCAGGCGAAAAACAACTATTGTCTGATACACTGTCACGTTTAGAGTGCGACAAAGATAGAAATTTTAAACCCGAATTACCAAGCATCATTCCTGCTGAAAAAGTTTGTGCAAAAATTTCCGCTGACACATTTTTGTCATTACTGAAGAAAGAAACTGAGAAGTTGGATCAGCAACAATGGCTGTCATTAAAACACAAGGCAGTTCAAGACGGCTTTTTCTTCCATAAGAATAAACTATACATTCCAGATCAAGAGCTAAAAGAGCAGATTCTGTAATGGAACCATGACTTAGCAACAGCAGCTCATCCAGGAGTAAATAAAACACTTGATTTATGCCAAAGACATTTCTGGTGGAAGAATATGAGTGAAGATGTACATGACTATGTTCGGGCTTGCCCAGTATGTGCACGACAGAAATCTCTTCACTCTCCACCTATGGGTCAGCTACAACCTTTGGCCATTCCCCCCTACCCTTGGCATACTATTAGCTTAGATTTCGTTACAGATTTACCTAAGTCCCACGGTTTCACTACAATTCTAGTAGTGTTAGATTTGTTATCCAAAATTAGTCATTTCATTCCCTTGCTCAAATTATCGTCTGCAATCGAATTTAGTACCACCTTTCTGGCCAATGTAGTAAAACTTCACGGACTTCCACACAAGATTATTTCTGACAGGGGGCCCCAATTTCTTTCAAAATTTTGGAGACAACTCTGTAAACAATTAGACAGTGAGGCAGCCTTATCATCAGCTTTCCATCCTCAAACTGATGGCCAAACTGAGAAAGTTAACCGATACTTAGAACAAAGCCTACGCTGAAGTCTTGCCCCTAGCAGAGTTCACCTATAATAACACAGAGCATTCAGCATTGGGATGTTCACCATTTTATTTCCTCACCGGTCAACACCCTAGAATGCTTCCAATAGTTCTTCCTGAAAAAACTCAGAACATGCCAGCAGTCACTGAAAGATTAGAAAGTATAATGACTTACCAGAACCAGATTAGAAAAAGTCTGGAGAAAAATAAAAGTAAGATGAAAAAAGCAGCAGATGCACACAGGATTCCATCTCCACAGTATAAACCGGGAGATTTGATTTGGCTGTCAACTAAAAATATTCAAATTACTGGACCCAAAAAATTTAAACCAAGATTCAGTGAAAATTATTCTCCCCCTGGAATATGATATTCATCCAGTTTTTCACGTTTCATTGTTGAAACCTTATGACCCGAAAACGCGGCCTGACACTCCCCCACCCCCTGTAGTAGTAGGAGACCATGTGGAGTATGAGGTTAAAAAGATACTGGATGCCAAAAGAATTAGAGGTCGCTTATTTTACCTGGTTGATTGGAAGGGTTATGATTCATCAGAAAGATCTTGGGAACCAGAAAACAATGTTCATGCACCACGACTTGTCAGATCTTTTTATGCACTTAACCCGAACAAACCACGGCCTGTTAGGCGGCCTTTGGGGAGGAGAACTGTCATGGGTTCCTTGGCAATCGCAAGTTAATCCCCAGAAATGGTTATCCTGTACTAGTTAACCGAGCAACAGTGTTAAGATTTGTTGCTTATTTGGTGTTAGCAATGCTTATTGAATATTGTAGTAGTATAGGAACACATCATGCTCCTTGTTGGTATCAATGGTTATTTGTTTCCGAGGGTTCTCAGGTGTGTCACGCTGCAAGAGAACTTTCTCGCTCTCACGTTCGAACTGCCAATTCCCTTACACGTGAGTAGCTGAGCACACGCCCAAGACCCAGCTATAAATAACAGCGCAGCCTTCTCAGAAACGCTTCGCTTCCTCGATTGCTTCACTGAGCTGTTTCCTGAGCCCAGCTGTCTTCAAAATCCCTTCGTCCACCCGCATCCCTTCAGCCCAGTTTCCCTCCGGCGTCCCTCCTCCTTACCTGTTCCTGTTTCCTACGGAGCTTCCTCGAGTTCTTCACTCTTTGGGCAGGCTTCAGCAGTGGAGGCATTCTTCGAAGTTTCCGGTGCGGTCCATCAGCCTTTTTCTTCCGGCACTTCCGGTGGAGTCACCGATCTTCGTTCCGGCGGCCTGCAAAAGAGCAAGTAAGAGATATCGTAGCAAAAACAGTCTGAGGATAATAAACCTTGGTAAATGCAACCCGCTTTTCCTTTATTTTAAAGAGACTAGAGAAAACGTAAAACAATTGAAGGTCAACAAGCATCGGAGCATGCAATTCGTTTTGTGTTAATTTGTTTTAGAGAAAAGACTTGAGAAAGACTTGCACGAATAGTGTTTGCTTCACAATTCAACAATTCAAAGAACATTGGCAAGAACAAGTACTCATAAAATGCAAAAGGATTTGTGGTAGAGTTGTGAAAATGTTTAAGTGCAATTACTTTGTATAGAAACAGTGCATTGCCAGAGTTATTTACAGAAACAAGAGTCACAACCTTAGTGTGAAGAAACCAAAGGTTGTCAGAGAACCTAGTTGTGTTTTCTTTTTTGTTTCATTGTTTTTCAGAACCCCTTCTGAGGAGACCATCGAGTCTTTGCCAGGTAGGCAAGAAGTTGTGCAACCCTTGTGTAACTAAAACCCTCTTCACTAACCCAGTTAACTAATATTAGTTAATATTCAAGTCTTGGTAAAATTGACCTCGAAATCAATAACTCTTGGAATTGTATTTTAAGGTTTGAGCTCAATTCAGGTCAACCCAGGCAAAGGAGTGTAGGAAAGGACTTCTTTATTTTTTGGTATGTACTACAATGTAATCCGTTCTAAGACTATTGCAGCAGGATCTTAATGTGCATTCAAACTGATTATGGTACCTGTTCTTAGAAGATGCTACAAAAGAGGTCCTAAACACTCCAAGAGAAGCAGACGTGGACACTGAGACTGAAGGAAGATTCCAGTGTTTCTTTTGTCTTGTTTCTCAATCCACTTCCCCTTTCCCTTGTGGTTAACCAGCCACGCAAGAGCTCACATCCTTGCAGACTGGTTGAGTCATAGGGGAGTTGGGAGCGTGCACCATCAAGAGAGAAAAACAGGAGCCTCGTGTGTGAACGCTGACAACGAGCATCTATACTATTTTTGCAGATACTATTACATTATTTTTAAGCCAACCAGTAGACAGATTTCCAATGCTAGATTTACACACCACCATGGTAGATGCTTTAACCCCAGTTCTTAGCAAAATACCTAAGGAAGGAAATGCAGGAACCAACTACCGAAATGACTTTGGAAATCCCTGATATAATAAAGATTGTCATGTAGCTAAGAAAGAACTTATCCAGGCAATTAAAAGTAATAGCCCAACTGCAATAAGGGGAAAAAAGTATAAGCACAAGCGAGCCCTGGAAAAAGCAAAGAAAATATGGGATGACGATATATGGTCAGGACCAGGCCGGTTTTTGGAACCTGATAGCCAAGGGGAAGGTCACCAAAAGATCTATTTCTTGACAAAAGTACATGGGTTGCACATTTTTCCAGCCTCAACTCAGGAACTAATGAAGTGCAATTTGAGATAACCGAATATATGGAGACTGCTTCCAAGGCTGCTAATTTGTACTTTAGTTTACAAGAAACAATATTGACAATTGAGACAGTCAAATCAGGGAAGCCCCCCGGTCTTGATAAAATCCTCGGAGACTTAATAAAACATTTTATTGAGTTTGCACCAATACCTGAAACATGCAAAGGGGCAGAGATTGTAACAATTTTTTAAAAGGGCAATCAACATGATCCAGAAAATTATCGCCCTATCAGTTTGATTGATATCATACACATTTTTTTTTCTAGGTATATTTCATGTAGATTAACGGAGTGGATTGAAGAGTCCAAACTGTTGTCTAGATACCAAGCTGGGAGTAGGAAAAAACGAGTACAATTGATCAAGTGTTTAGATTTATGTGCATATGTTGGAAGTACATAAATATAAGTTAAGGCAGTTTGTATATTGCCTTTGTGGATCTAAAGGCAGCATTCGACTTGGTACCCTGGAGCAGGTTGTGGGACTCACTGAAATGCTTAGGAGTGCCAGTCGAATTGCTTGTACAGATAATAAGGCTCCACGATGGAAACTTTGCCAAAGTAAGATGGGAGCCCAGGGGAGAACTTACAAAGGCAATACCAGTGAGAAGGGGGGTACGCCAAGGGTGTGTGTTGGCACCCACTTTGCTTTCTCTTCATGTAAATGATATTCCCCAATACCTGGAAGGTTACAATAATGATTCACCTAAGCTGGGAGGCAAAGTAGCGCCAGCCTTATTATTTGCTGATAATACTTTTTTAATCTTGCAAACCCCTAGGGGGCTGCAATGTTTAATGGATTCCTTTTATATGTACTGCAATGAGAAAGGCCTTGAAATAAATTCCACCAAAACTAAATACATGTCAATAAGCCCACATAGATCTTTTAAAAAGAACTTAATGTTAAATGACCAGATATTGGAATATGTGCATAGTTTTAACTATCTAGCCATTACATTGGATACAAAACTGACCTGGAAGCTACAACTGGAAAAAAATAGGATAATTTGCTTCAAAACTCAACCCCCATTTTGAAGAAGTATGGGGCAACTATCTCTAAAGCGGTGTCCCCAGTCTTAGAGGTTTTTAAATTTAAAGCCCAATCAGCGGCCCTTTATGGAGCGGAAATCTGGGGGCAACATTGTAAAAAGAATTTTGAATTGGGAGAAAAAAACTTCTTTCGGCAGTTGTAAAGCCTTCCAAGCAGGACACCTTTGATTCCAGTTGTTTTAGATCTTAATATTAAACGAACAGATAACCATGCTCCATTATGCCCCCTCCTATTCTGGGTGAGGATTTGGTCAACACCAGACTTATTAAACTGTAAAGAAGGCTTGGAGGAGATTATGAAAATGGACCGAATTAAGGATATTCCATGGCTTAAACACGTAGCACTGTGGATGAAGAAGATAGGCCTGTCTCACTTTTGGGATGAGCCATCACATCTGACCGCGGCGTGTAGGAAGGTGTTAAAGTCATCCTTCTGGGCCCACATCAATGATAATGTGTTACATAGTTCTGGTATGGGAACATTAACATCAAGATTCCTTCTTTTTAAAGATGTAGCACATTTTAACCATTTCTAGATGAGGTACGACCCCCAAAAGCAAAATCTTTGTTCCTGTAATTCAGATACGGGGTCCTACAGACAAATGCCAATCAATCTAGATGGGGCAATAACCCCGACGCTAGGAGTTGTGAACGGTGCACGTTATGTACAAAAGAAGCTAAGGAAGATGACCTACATATATTATTTTTCTGTCCCTCATATACTGCCCCCAGGAAAAGATGGATAAAACCTTTCTGTAAAAATGTAAATGTTAGACACTGTAGAGAGGCAGAACGTATATTGAAGACCGATACGGCACAATTGGTTGTTTTTAGTGTAAGCAGATTTCTATCCAATGTGAATATCATAAGAGCTAAAATTGGTTTGAAATTGTAATGGCTATGAATTATAGCTAACTCTTGCTTTTAATGACCCTTGCACTTTGCACTTTACTAATATATGGTCACTTATTGATGAATTTTGATTTGATAAACGCTCTACTCATAGTGATGATATTAATCATTTTTGATACAAGCTGTCAACAAAGCATTTAAGGTTCGGTGACCTACGAATTTTAAACAATACGGTATTTAAAAAAAAATGAAAAAAGCCTTGATTTTACATAATTTTAAATGTTTTATTGTATTTATTGAGGTAACTAAGTTTTTAATGTTACATTTATTGTGGATCATGAAGATGTACCCAGATGCCCCCCATGTGTAGCAAAATTAGTTGTTGACAGTTTTGATGAATGACAAGTTTTAACATGTATCTTTTATGGTTGCAATTAACCGAAATAAAGATTTTGAAATTTGAAATTTGAATTTGAAATAATGCATTTTTTTAAGTTGTTAAAACATAAACAACAGTTGTAGATTTTTTAATCTGTTGTGAATTTTGCCAGAGCACGCACACAGCCAATCATATTGGAGTACTTTTAAGTTTAAGATTCATTTTTGTTGCTGAGTTTTTTTTTCCATCGCTGCTTGCCCATCTCCCCATACCCTCTTGCTTTCCTGCTTGACAGGACCCCCCACTACCTCCCTGTCCTCCATGTTGCCATTCTGCTACCACCTGCCAGTGGTGTCGGAGTGCTTCAGTGCTCACCAGTTACATTACACAATGATACATTCATTGTCGTAGGCAGGGGGAAGAGTAAGTAATTTGCCCAGAATCACAAATTGTTCAGCTGACCCTGAGATTTGAATCTGGTTCCCCTGTTTCACTGTCGGTAGCTCTGGCCATTACGCCACAACCTCACTTCACTTCAAAGCACCTCACCTGTTTCTCACAATCACTTCCACATTTGTTCAGCAAGAGCCCATTAACATCAAACATGCATTGGTAAAGCCAATCAATCTCAACAATACCCAAGCTATTTGCCTTGTTTATGTGAATGTCTTTTAGCCATGTTGTCTAAAAACACATCTGCTGTTCAGAATGGCTGAAAGTCACTGAAAAAGGTGCTATGATGCGGCCAGCACAGGCCACGTCATAGCATTTTGTTTTGTGTCAGATGGCACAGGATAATAAACTCAACATAGGGGGCAAAAAGACTCAGTGTCGGCTCAGCATCCTGTGATTCTAGACTTTCAATAACTTTCAGCCGTGCTGGTTAGCAGATGTGCTGCTAGACGACACGGTTAAAAGACTTTCACATTGAAAAGGCCATTAGTTTGGGCATTTCCGAGATTTGTTGACTGCGCTTTGGTCTGCACTCACTAGTGGCATCTACCAGTTATTGTACGTGGATCATAAATGCAAGTCCTGATCTTCACCGCTGACCGCCAGTGTTAGAAATGGGGGTTTCTTGTTGGCAATGACTGGCACCAATGTCCACATAGGGAACCTTCTTCCTAAGTCAGGGCAAGTGGGCTACCCCCTTTTAATAACCCCTGCTCAACCCTGTGGTAATGTAGCACGTGCAGTTAGGCCTATTTTAGAGGCATTGTATGAAGCATTTATAGATAAGCAAAGTGGGTTGCTGAACTGTTCCTTAGGAAAGGAATTATGTGTATCTGGCGTGGCCGGAGGTGTAGATATGACACCTTTGGGCATCCATTTTGTTGGATGTATTTGCCTCACACACCCATGTGGGTGTCATGCTTCATCATAGGCGTTGCTCCTCTTCGGGGAGGCGGTGCAATCCCCGATGGGCTCACCTCTGAGAGGGGCTCTTTGGCGGAGATCTTTTGAATCCAACTGCCTTATGGTGAAGTGCGGGTGTGCGGGTGAAGTAGCAAGTAGCCTAGGGAAGTGATTTAAAATGTAGTGGGGGGTACCGGAAACTACTTTATTCTGGGGGTCCCCTACTGCAATTAAAAACGTGAATCTAACTCGCTAGGTGCCAACCAATTAGGTATAGTGGCCCTAGATGAGATTAGGAGAGGAATTGGTCAACATGTTTCTCGCGTTTGGCTATTGCCCGCGATTCATCAGGACCTATAAAGGATAAAAACTGCATTCATTCCACAACATGCTAGTGTCATGTGTATAGAACCAGTAGTGTGGGTGTTGGTTACCTCTGTGGCTTTTTCCTATGCCTAATGGTCAGGGATTAAATGCCACATGAACGTTCGGCGGGTTGGTACATCGGGGTTGAACCTTCAGGTATGGCTCATACTTCCCGTGTCCTCGCAGATTCACCTACCCATCGCCGCCGAGCTCGGATAGTTCTGCTGTTCAGAATGGCTGAAAGTCACTGAAAAAGGTGCTATGATGCGGCCAGCACAGGCCACGTCATAGCATTTTGTTTTGTGTCAGATGGCACAGGACAATAAACTCAACATAGGGGGCAAAAAGACTCAGTGTCGGCTCAGCATCCTGTGATTCTAGACTTTCAATAACTTTCAGCCGTGCTGGTTAGCAGATGTGCTGCTAGACGACATGGTTAAAAGACTTTCACATTGAAAAGGCCAATAGTTTGGGCATTTCCGAGACTTGTTGACTGCGCTTTGGTCTGCACTCACTAGTGGCATCTACCAGGTATTGTACGTGGATAATAAATGCAAGTCCTGATCCTCACCGCTGACCGCCAGTGTTAGAAATGGGGGTTTCTTGTTGGCAATGACTGGCACCAATGTCCACATAGGGAACCTTCTTCCTAAGTCAGGGCAAGTTGGCTACCCCTTTGATAACCCCTGCTCAACCCTGTGGTAATGTAGCACGTGCAGTTAGACCTATTTTAGAGGCATTGTATGAAGCATTTATAATCATGCACAATAAGGCAGTAACAACACCACAAAAGAACACAACTCAAGTAGGTATAGAAAAATAGTATCTTTATCTAAGGTTTAACACAAGACTCTCAAAGCGTTTTAACCAGCTACAATGAACGTAATCAGCATGGACTTAAAAAGGCAATAACGTATTCACCAGAACTTGGCACTGACTGAGTTCAAGGCCTACCTGGCGTTGGATGGGGACACTGCACGCAGCTTCTCAAAGAAGCAGAGACGGTGACAGGCGGACTCCCAGTGACCACAACTCTTGACTGCAGTGGTCTGCAACATGCACCCACAATGATCCGGGCACTCAGAGACAGGTGGGCTGTCAGCGGCAGCAGCACGCAGCTGCGGCAGTCCGGGCTGGTGGTGGCGATGACTCTCGTCATGCAGCTCCGTGGTGGGCTCAAAGCAGCAGCAGTACTTTCTTAGCTGCGGCGCCCCACAGGATGACTCACGATGATGCAACGTTGGCAAAGCTGTCTCTTAGATGCAGCACCAGCTGTCTCTTAGATGCGGCAGCCCACAGGACAAATCACGATGATGCAAAGTTGGCAAAGGTGCGGGCACTCCTCAGCAGCAGCTCTCTCACTTAGCTGCGGTGGCCCACAGGACAAAGGATGATCTTGACCAGGCTGGCACAACTACGGCCCACACAGATTCAGCGAATGCGGGCAGCTCTCTCTTAGCTGCGGCGGGCCACACAGAGTTAACAAGGGTTACCAGTCCGCATTCCTCATAGTAGAACTAGAGGCTCCGGATTACTCGACGGAGGCCTCACATGCAAGTAGAATCCCTCGCACAGGAATTTAGACGGCTGACGGTGTAGTCTTATGTCCCTGAGACTTCAGCGGGATGCGCTCTCAATTCAGGCCCTCTGGTAGTTTCTTCAGCAAGCTTGGTGAAAGTTTCAAAGTCCTTTCCTCTGTTCACTCGGACAGAGTTTTGTCTTGACGTCCAGAAGGAACACCCTTGAAAAAGGTTTCAGCTCAGCGTTTTATACCCAAAAGTATTTGTTCTCTAAAGTCACAAGTCACAAATCACTGAGTCCAGCCAGAAACAGTAGGGTGGGGAAGGGGAGCACTTGGTTTATGAGGCGACATCCTGCCCTTTGAGAATCAGGGGGTCTGCTATCAGACGCCCAGTGGTAGGTGGAGCCATCATTCACCTTGCCAGGCATGGGCCTGCTCAGATCAAAGAGATACCCCTCCCCATACTCTGAATGCCAATCTCTATCTCCAGCCAGGTCTTACCCAGCTGGCCCTGCTGCTCCAAAACCATACGGCCAATACACATACTAGCAAAGCCTACAGAAAAGCTTAGGCAAGAAAATACCTCGTTTTTAGAAGAGGCATTTTCGAACAAGGGATATGCAAATGATCCTTACTAAAAGATGTATCTCAATGTCCTGAGCTTTAACATACCAAATTCGAATTTCCTATCAGGTTCCTGGGGGAAGGTAGGAGTATGGAATGTAATACTCAGCCCGCCCATTCTGGCCTATGAGAACGGATAGCCTAACAATAGTAAACAGTGAAATGGAGGGTAACTCACTATTAGAACATGCTACACAGACATACTTTAAAAGCTGCTTCGGTGGGTAGGGCAAAGCAGTGCTGCAGGCCCACCCGCAGTATCTGGTCTACCAGCCCTGGGCACACATAGTGCAATTATACTAGGAGCTGACAGGTAAACCAAACTAGCCAATTATGGTTATGCCAATTCATACAGTCTTCTTTACACACAAGCATTCACGCTGTGGCACTGATTAGCAGTGGCACAGCGCCCAGAGCATCTAAATCCAGCCAACATAAAAAATAGGAAGCGAAAAGAGGAAGGGAGACCCGGGCCAATGATGCCAGGTCTAATAATCAATGTCTGAAATTGACAGAGTACCTCCTTCCTTTATGTTAATGAATACATTTGGGTTTCTCAATGGTTTGGATGAGTGAAGACATAGAGTTGGTGACAGCAGCTCGGTAGTTATGGTAGTGCTGTGCTTTCTGTTTGGTGGTAAATTTGGCAAGGTCTGACAAATCTGCAAACCCTTGCAAAAATGACTAACATTCATCATGTCAAGCTTCATGCAGATCCATACAGGGGAAAAAGGAGAATTTGCTGGTACAAAAATATGCATTTCCAATTTTAGATAGCATAAAAATCGTATCCCTCCCATAAAGCTAAACCTACTGAACAGATTTAAACCAAACTTGGCATGAAAGCAGACATTTACTCAGAAAGAGTGATTCTTTTGTTTTGGTGTGAATCCATTCAATAATGCTTGAGATATTAGCAATTGGAAATCTTTTGAAGACTAAAAATGTAGAGATGTCTTTGCTGTTAAAATTGCAAGCTTAAAATTCATGAGTTGTGTCAAATACCATTTGAGTTTTCATAGTAATTTGATTGGCCAAATCCCTGACGTCTATTATTTTATGTCCTGTCAGATTGAAATTCACAAATTCTGCAAAAAGTCCAAAGTTTACAAGCACATAGCCATCATTTTTGGTTGGAAAATGGGCCTCGTTTTTCAATATTTATGATTCCAGTAATGTCACAAATTTCAAGAATTTGAGTTGCATGGACTTTGCAAAACTTCAGATCCTTTTCCAATCACTAGGATGCACGAGCAGGTATGCACATAGCCAGAGGCAGAATCCATTGTGGACTGGTCCTGCACCCATCCTTTACTGCACAAGGTCAAAGGACATGCTTAGCACAGACAAAAAGAGTGGCTGTTGGCCCTATCATCAGAAAATTACCTAAGAAGTTCAGTGAAATAAACTGGATTAAAGTGACATTATGGGTTTAAATCAATACCTAACATCCCGTTAAATTCAGTCTGCTACACAGACCATAACTCATGTGCATGCCATGAATAACGTAACTCACCCCAAAAATTTACTTTTTGTGACCTTGTCTTTGATGTGTCAGCTACCATGACAAATTATATTGATGACATCGCTCATTGACATTACCAATTACATTAATGAGCATACAGTATATCTTTTTGTGAGGGTGCATGTCATTTTTTAATAATGTGGTACTGTTAAATTCAGGTGAATGTTGGCGTTAATATTGTGAGCTATCTAACTAGCAGCCAATTTGGGAGGTGTGTTAGTGTTTTCATGGTGGGGGCGTGAGTTATAGGTTGTGTCGCAGACCACATCTGACAAGCTTTAGTGAATTTTAGGTATTGATGTTGAACCTTAGCAACACATAAACTGTGTTTTTTTAGTAAATATACACAAATGGGCAAAGAAGAATGACTATAGTATAGCCGCTTAACCCCGGCGGCAATTCTGCCGCTGTGCGGCCGTTTAGCGAAGTGGGCTGGGCCGCATCGGCCAACGGACTTTCGCAGCACTACAGAGGTAGTGCTCGCAACGACCGCTGGCCGACAAACGCAGCGAAGGGGATAAGCTTGTTTTGAGGAATATATTAAAGTGATGGTTGGAATTCTTGAATTATTCTTAGCAACTGGTAATTACTCAGGAGCTATCCCAGTCCAGTATTATTTTGCCAACTGTGCCAATTTAGACCAAAACCAGTAACACAATCATCACGGGACCCATGTCTGGGCATACCTGTCATACTTAGGGCATCACACTCAGAAATACATATAAGTGATGGATGGAATGCTAGAATTAATCTCAGCCACTGATATTTACTTAGGGCTGCATCTGAGTCTAATGTGTTTTACCCACGATTCTACCTATGACAGGAACAAGTTATATGCAAATCAGCTCTGTCCTGCTCCAGTAGGAAGTCCAGCTCGAATGTTCAGGCCAAGTACCCTCTAAGTCAGAACACAAGCAACACCAGACTAGTTTTAGCCTATTTGGGCCTCTACAGTAGGGTGCATTTTGGTTCCAGTGGCACAGCATGGAACCAATACCTGGTCGTACACATTGCACTGAAGGCATTGCACAGAGGAATAAAACAAGGTGATGAGTGAAGAGCATGAATGAGTCTCAGCTACTGGAAAATATTCGGGGGCTGCTGGACCTGATACTCATCAAGTAGCATTTCCCTAAGCTTTTTGCTTTTCTACCCGGGTTTAGCTAATTCTGTTGTGTGGCCTCCGGGCTTAGGGCGCTTCCCTATGTAAATACAGTGTGAAAGTGCATGCGTCTTCCCTACCCGTGTTGAGAAGTAGTGCTGACTCGATGGTCTGAAACATGGTCCGGTCTTCCATCACAGACCAGTATCCGCGCACTGGCATCTATCATGAGTAAAATCATGAGCAGCCTGCCATTTCAGGCTGCTGTATGTGCGCACCCGCACTTATTAGTTTGTTGTGGGGTGACAAAAACTCATAATACCGGAATAAACACACAGAATCTTCGTGGCAATGCAAAAACAGTATTTACTAACTGTTGCTACCAGGAGAAAACCACTACAGACTGCACCTCAGCACTTCTCAGGCTATCTCAGGGGATTTTATCAAATGCCTGTTTGTAGACAGGCTTTTTTATACAAATCAATACAATACTTTATTGCACGGAGTAAATAATAGCTCACTTGCAAGTTACAGATTTAAGATGAAAAAACACTCAAAGAAATGTTATATATAACCCTGAATTCCTGAACTAAACCATTACACAGTCTTCATTATACTTCTGACAATGCTTAATGACAGAGCATTCTTTGGCCTATGAATGTGTGTGTGTTTCATGGTAGATGCAATGTACCTGAAGTGTGTGCTGGCAGCATTGTGTGCCGAGACTTCTGTGAGCTTATAACTTTGTTTCTTCCCTGCACCCATTGTTTAATCAATCACTGTGTGCTCTTGGCTAATTCGATTATGAACCCAATTTCTAATCAGGCCACAATCTGTTTGCAAAGACGGTGTGTGCTGGGGGACTTGTATGTGGATGTCATAAATGCTTTAAAGTTTGTTAGACACGAGTTGGCCTTTAACTGAAAACCCATTCAAGTTTCTTATTCCATTAAATTCTCAAGTGAACTTTTCACCTTGCTCATGTCAGTGAGGGAGTTGGGCCGAAACTGTTTTTTAACTATGAATGGTTTCTACTTGGGCTTGATGCTGCATGATATTTTTGTGTTTTATGTTTTCCAAAGCGTGTTTATTTTTACACTTCTCACAACATTCCCCCTCTAGTTTATGTTTCAAACACTTCATTTAGATCTTGGTCTGTTCTTGGCTTCAAGTGACACACTTTGCCCTGCGAATATACTTCTTGTGTTGGTGTCCTAATTGAAAACATCACTCCCGCCTTGGCGCCTATTCTCCTAACATATTCCAGGATTACTTGAATCATACAGTATATTAGTAGTAAGATCACAGTTGTGGGCAACAAGGCCCCAACAGCCTGCATTCCAGTCTGTAAATGTTCCTGTGTCAGTGGTGCCTCTGACAAAGTTCAATTTGTTGCTTCATTTACTGGAATGAACGTGCAGCACACAGTTCCTATTATGTTGCACACTCCTCCCTGCATGGCTGTCATTGTTGTAGCACCATCATTATTATGGCACACAGTTCTTCTTTCATGGCATTGATTATAGTGGTGATGACTCTGAGGAGCTCCCACCTTGAAATCTGGAACCACAAAACTGCTGCTTTAGTTTAAACAAATGACAGGATGCTCCGAAAGAAAAGCTCAGGATCGTTGAAAAGGCGATACTCCTGGGGAACTTAATTCCAGGTGCTTGTGCCATAATATTCTGAGTTCTCATTCTCTGGTTGTGGTGTAGCAGGATCATTGGATGGCTCATGGGGTGTTTATGCAAAGTGGATATGTTTATTCTAAAAATTACCAATGTCTGGAGCATGAAAAGTGGCAATGAAACAAATCCCTCCCCAGTTTGGTGGTCACTGGGTGTACAGCAGGTCTCCACACTGACAGAACAAATCCATTAGGCTGGAAGTGCCCCCCTGCATGTTGGCGTGTAATACTATAATCCTGCAACCAATATTCTGGCCTACGTTGATGGTACCATTTCCCTCAAAACATAAGGAAGCAGAAGTTAGATTCATGACAGTTTGGGGACTTACAGGTCTATCTACCCATGTGTAATGTGAGATGTTTTCATCCCAGGTAGGCGGACGTTTCCCTATAGCTTTGATCATATCCAGAAAGTCCAAATGATGGGCCTTGAAGGGACCTAGTGGTTGCAGGATGATAGAACATGGCACTTTTACGGTGGGATAAGGGGAAAACTGTTCTCAGAAACGTGATAATTGTGTAGTTCAAATTGGGGACAAACCAGTCTTGTTGTATTTGTGTTGTCAAATAGTCCCTGGAGATGTCGACTGTCAAATGGATCTGCTCCAGGTCTATTACAAGCAAAGCCTGTGGCATTACTGGTTTTCCCGTAGATAGCTGTCTAGACACTAAGTGCTCTCCTAAGTGGATGCCTCCTCCATCTTCCCATAACTGCTTTTCATGTTAAGGAGCAGCTTTTCGCAGTTCTCTCAGGTATAATCTCACTGTTTCAGTGTAAGGAGGCATGTCCTTGTCAGTGGTAGTCTTGGATCCATACTCTGCTGGTGAAAAGCCATCTGAGCCACCAGAACTGGGGCAAGCTGTGGGTCTCATGGTACCCATTGGGGTATGCGCTTAGCTGAATCCTTAGCTGCCTGATCTGCAAGTGCATTACCTCAAGACACAAAATCCCCTCCACTTCTGTGTACTGCACTTTTCACAACCACCACTGCATGTGGTAATGCAAGTGCCTCCATTAGAGCATCTAAGAGGTTTCTTTGCCTTCACAGGACTAATATCTGATTTAAAAAAAACCCTCTCCTGCTCCATCTCATGATGCTTGAGTACACAGTGGTTGTTTCATATGCGGAATATGAGTATACAGTAAATATTTCCCCTGCTCCTGACTTAAGGGCTGCTAATAATGCTTAGTTCTGCTGTCTGCGCAGAATAATGTGCGTGTAGTGTCAACTATTCTATTAGCTTCAGTATATCAGAGAAACCCTGCTGCTGAGCCTTGACTGCTGCTGCTTCTGTGTGTTTAATTTTTGTCTCCTGGTCAATCATGGAGGAACGGTCAACAAAGTAGACAATGCTACCTCTGTGATTCTCATTGACTTGACTGCATTCATTTGAGCTATACGTCGCACAGTCATGTGCATCCTTCTCAGGGTTTGATGTTGGATGGGTAAAGAATGTCGCAGGATTTAATGTGTGGCACTTCACAACCTTCAAAGAAACCAGTGACATTATCACCTCATACGAATTGTAACAGAAGGGGGGAGAGAGAGAGTCAGTGGATTCAGTCTCCCTAAATGTATAAATAAACAAAGTGGAATCCACTCAAGGTGGTAGTGATCCCTAAAGTGATGGGGAAACACACAGTGTTGTTTAAATGCCCCTCACACACCAACAGGCCCCTTGGTGTCATGCTTCATCATCGGGGCCTTCGCACCCCTCTACGGGATGCGGCGTGCTACGACTCGCGGATACGCAGGAGCACTTCGAAGTGAACTATGTGTGGGGGTGTGTGTATAGAACCAGAGTGTGAGTGAGGTGAGATGAAAAAAGTGAAAGGTTAAAAAATACCTGGCACGTGGGCGGAATTTTTTTTTAAATTTAATCCCCGGCTGGTATTATTAAAAGAAGTGCAGGGCGTGGTTAGGTAGATACGAGTTAAGGTATCGAAAACCACTAATAAAGTGTCAACATGTTTCGGAGGTCACAGCCTCCTTCTTCAGGACAAGGGTTATGCACTTACCCTCCCCTTACTCACATGCAGGATGTTAAAGTGTATTAAAAATTTACAAAATTACCACAATGTGTAATATTCCTAACAGTGTTTTTAGTGTTAGCGAATGCAGTTGCGCCCAGTTGGCGAAAGAACTTAAAGTTCTAAAGTATAAGACCTCATGAGCCTAAGCGTATATTGGGGATCCTTCCTTCCTGCTCAGAAAAGACGGTTACTGCACTGGCAATTCGCCTGCCTTCCCTCAACGCGGCTCCGATGAAGTGAAAACAACACTGTGTGTTTCCCCATCACTTTAGGGATCACTACCACCTTGAGTGGATTCCACTTTGTTTATTATCACCTCATACCCAGACATTTTCTGAGTAGTCAGAGTGGTCTTCGCCTTCTTAATTATGGCAAATACTGCATGTTCTGCGTAGAGCGTCAGGGGTGGCCACATAAGTATCAGTGTGCTCTTTTGTACTGCAAAGGCTGCAGTGGCAAGAGCCTGTTCAAATGGATAGAGTCATTTTATTACAGAGTCCAACAGCCCACTGATTATTGTGGTGGGGTTGTGCTGTAGTGGATACTTTTGTGTGAGGATAGCTGTCATCACCTGACTGTTGCAATGGCAGAATAAATGAAACTCCGTGGTGTATTTAAGATTTCACAAGACTGGAACATTAGTTATATCACTTTTCAGTTTTTTAAAAGTTCCCTTCATCTCTGGTGTCGATGTTATCCTGTCCTCTCTGTCTCCTGTCTGTTTGATCAAAGCTAACAGGGGAGGTATTAGGGTGCCATAGTCAAACACCCACTGTCTCACATAATTACAGGGCCCAAGAAACTTCTACATTGCTTTGACAGTTTCTGGTTCTGTCATCTGATAGATGGACTCTGCCGATCCAGGTGTTATACGCCTACCAGATGCTGACAGCAATTGTCTTAAGTAATGTACTTCTTCCTGGCAGTACTGAATTTCTCCCTCTCTACTATGTATACTGTCTATGCAAGAGTGGTTAGAAGAGATATAGTGCCTTTTCTGCACTGTTGTTCCGTGGGAATACAAATCAATGTGTCATCGATATATTGCAACAGAGTACTGTCACATTGGAAATTTGACACGTCATTCTTTATCACTCTGGAGAACATGCTGGGGGACTTGCAATAACCTATGGTAAAAAAGAGTAAAAATACTGTTAGATATTGGCTGTCTGGATGAAGAGGAATGCCAAGGAAGGCATTCTTTAATTCAAATAACTGAAAAATACTTGGCGTCCTGGGGAATATTCATCAAGATGATGGGGATCAGGGCCAATTTGGGAATTCTGGTGCCACTATGTTATTCGGACGGCGCACGTCTTGAACCATGTGCCAAGTATTACCCTTAGCTTTCTTGACTTCGTAAATCAGGGTACTGCATGAGACAATCCAGGGAAATCCCTTGCTGTTCCAGCAATATATATATATAGTAGGGGCAATTACCTCATCTGCTTCCTTGGATGGGGGATATTACTAGACCCTGAGTAAGATGGCGCCTTCCCTCAATGTAATCCGGAAAGGTGCAGCAGTGTGGATGAGACCAACATCGTGGGGACCCTTAGTCCACAAGGTGTCTGATATTTGGGACAGATCTGCTTCCTTTGCTGAATCAAATATTCTGCTTAGTGTAGACGTTTTGACTGCTAGCACTGTCCTCATTGGTATGTCCTCCTGAAAACCACATCTGTTTTCTTGGGGTCATCATCAAACAGTTGGTCATCCAGTACCTTCCTTACCAACTTTCCTGGCTCTAGGAAGATGGCATATGCCCACAAAACATTATTATGGTCACTTGCTATCAGAGCCCCCTAGTTTGGTATGATTTCCAAGGCTTCTATCTGCTTCTATTAGCCTTGCCCTTGCTGTCGAAAAATAAACCCTTTGGGCAATTTAACGTCCTTTCCCAGTAACTCTGGTGTCATGCCTCCAGATCATTGGGTCATGCTCTGATGTGGTCTCTGCTAAAAAAAATCTACTGTTAGTGCCATGATTCTGTCAGGTAAGACCCCAATGGGTGGGACAAATCATGGTACCATCTGGTTCAAAATGAATTATCATATTTAATTGGGCTATCAAATCTCCTTCTAACAAATTAGCTGGGGCAGCTAGAGAGAACAGTAAACATCCATCTATGTGTCTCCCCCTACTTCCATCTCCACTGGTCTGGTAAAATGAACCCCTATAATTTCCCCAGAGAAATCCTGTGTGCCCACTGATCTGTTGGAAATCGGAAGGCCTCCCTCCCTAATACACAATTTGGTTGTTCCTGTGTCTGAGGAATGCATACCTTTTGTCATTGATTTCTACTCTCACAGTGGGTTCCTCATCTGGCCTGTGTGTTATTGACAAAGCTGGACACATAGACATGCTCTGTGGGTTCCCTCATTTTGCTTATCCTTCCACTTGATTCACCTTGAAAGTATTTCCTCCCCTTACAACTGCACCTCCTTGCCTGCTTCGGGGTGGAGTCCCCGTGGGGAGTCCTTGGTAGTTCTGCTGAGGCGGTCCCTGCTGTGCTTGGGGCATTGCTGGCTGCTGCACATTTTGTGAGGGTGTCTGGGGCATGTATATTACTTTTGCTGTGGCTGTACTGTCATATTACCTGATTGACTATAAATTCCCATTCTTCCATTTTACTCATCCCATCTCTTTGTGTTACAGTCTTTAATCAAATGCCCAAACCTCTGACAATAATAATATGCCTGATCCTTTTTTGGAGGAACCGTCCTACCTCTTCCTACTCCTTCACGTCCTCCTCTACTACTTCCCAGCATCCTTACATCTTGCTGCTGCTGTGGGTACTGCCGCTGGGTGGCTCCTTGACCTGTTCCCACAGACATTGCAGTCATCTGAGTGGCTGCTGACACCACAGCACCTTAAATTGCACATTTCTTTGCTAATATCTGCTGCACCAACTTGGCTGCTGCTTTCTCTGCTATTCCCCATTTATTTTTTTCTTTTTCTTGCAAAAAAAGCTTATGCTTGAATTTCAGTCCAGGGCTTGGTTTTCAGTGCCACTATGTCATCTTTGCTGTTATCTACATCTGGAGGCATCCCTTTCTTGTCTATATTTTAAATCAATATGGCATTACCTCCTGTCACTTGCCAGTCATGACCTACTTCCTGGGTCCATTTTTCTTTAATCTTATTGATAAATTATGAGGGATCCTCATTTGGTTTCATAGATCGAGTCATGAGGGATCTGACGTCTGGCCTATCTGGGTACATTTTTCTCAGCTGATCTCACACTACAGATATGATCAGATTAAATGGAGATCCATAACAGCTGGTATGAGTGAAGGCCACATTTTTAACCCCAGCATTTTGAAATACTGTGTCTGTTTCATTCCCTATGAGGGATCTAAGCAGGCTTTTTACATCCCCTACTGCCAGGGTGATACCTGCAGGTTTTTTCAGTTGCCCTGATCCATTTCCCAGCTCCATCTGATGAAGCAGCAACTGTTTTTCAAAATTTTACTTGTCCATTCATGGCCAAGGAACATAATGTGGTGCCCTAGGTCCCTTACATATGATGGGCATTGGATGCAAATGGGTGGTGACAAGCTGAAGATAATGATGTCTGGCGTACTTCTGCCATATACGCAAACATTTTCTCATGTAATGGTGGCCCCAAACTGAATCAGCCTTCTATGACTGCAATCTTCAGCATTCCTCATGTCATTTGGATCAAAGACCCCATCTTTCGGCCTGGACTAATTTGTGGAGCTAACTGCTCAGTCCAGTCCACTAAATTATATACAAATGGTACAACACAGTGCCAGCTATTTTCCCCTTCAGTGACGGTCTCATGGGGAGTGAGGACTGCGCTGCCCGAATTGTATGAGGCACTAATTTGCTGTGCTGGTCAGTTGTGGAGTATCACTCATACTCTAACCTCCCTGGGTCTCAATCTGGGGACTGGCTGCTCATGAATGCTCCGAAATGGTAATCGCTCAAGTTCTGTTGCATGAGGTTTCCATGTTCCAGGCAGCACATCTACTTTCTTTCCCTTGAGTCAGTCAGTTTAGGCAGTCTCCATGTGCCCCCTCGTGTGAACTAAGTCAGTGATTGGCATCTCTTGCATAACAGAGGTTGGGTGACTTGCTTCTTCATTTCTGCACTTCACCATGCTCTCCACATGCTAGTTTATGGATTCTATTCTGTAAGCTAAATTCCCAAAACTGTTTTGCCCTGTAAAGTCCTCATCATACCATTCTATCCTCACTCTACTTATTTCTCTCCTACTCTCACTGTGTGATAGCTAGTCCTGCACACTCTCTCGTGAGACTATTACAACCCTCTTTTCCTTTTACCAACGGGGTAAACTATCTTCAGTCCTTCTTTGCACCTGTTCCCTTGCTTCAGATGTTGGCTGTTGTATCACACCTACAGTCCTATGCACATAGTCACTACACCCTGCATTCCCTACGTCCCTTTGCTGTGGAGTGGACACTCTTTTTCTTATGACCCTTCGTGTGGTATCCTTTTTCTATAGCAACTGTAGCAACTGTAGCAACTGCAACTATGCTGATGATATGTGTGACTGGTTGTCGCTATCTTCTGAACCCTGTTCTTCATTGTTATCATGCTATGAAAAAGCTGTATCTAGGTGCAGTCCAAACTGTGCCTCTTAGTGCTCTGAAAACTGGGGGTCCCCTACCCTCATTTGCTGTCTAGGAATAATTGCCTTTTTTGGCTTCGGTAGCTGTGGGGTAACCTTGGGGGTTGCTGTCAGGAAGTGAGTAGGGGTTCTAATTTTAGGCTACTCAAACCCTACTGCGTCTTTTTGAAGCTGCACTAGTGGGTAGATGCTAGGCACTGTGGGCTCCGTATTGATAGGGTCATATGGTGGGCGGGGGAACAAACGGGGCATCTCCTTATCTCCATAAGGCTACGGTGGCTTGCCTTTACCTTAATTTGGCTCCTACATATTTACTTCAGAGATATGTGAAAACACGTTCAATTATCTTATTGTTGAACGTTCCTTCCTTTGGCCAAGAATACATGTGCTTTTATGTGGCTTCAACCCACTCTAGACTATACTTTTGCATTTTCTTCTTGTCACTGGGGAATACCTTTTGCATATGATCTAAGGGGGTCTCCATGATTAGGTGTATTTAATATTTTAACTTTTACCTATTTTCCTGCCAGCTTTATTATCATAACAATAGACATGCACAAATCTTCATAGAAAGAAAATGTTGTCTATTTTTCTACTTATCATTTAACAATATAAATTCAATTTTTAATTTTATTTCACCAGTTCTATGGGGCACATAAACTTTATTCTTCATGCAATGTATATTCAAAACAACCATTTGCACCAGGCGCTCAAAGGTCTTCAGCTCCCTCATCTTGTGTGTCAGCCCATCCTGAGACAGCTTCCCAGGCACACACGGTCAGTTTTAATGATGCTATAACCTGGCTGGTCTGGCGTCCATCTTATTTCAGCCACACCCTAGTACTTTGTGGGTCTTTAAAAGACAATTGACTTGTTAACTGCGCTTTTTTTGTTTTTATACCCCTTCTTCGAGCACCTGCATCTTTACTCTGTCTACTGCGTGATGAATTAGCCCGCACCCTGCCATTTTTATTCGCCCTGCCCGAAATTTGGCTCTAGTTGCACCTCTGATTTGCACATCTATACAATACTACACAACAACATCATACTGTGGTCACATGTCATTCAAATATGCATGTGCTCTCCTTCAGTTCAACAAAAACAATGCAAAACAAAATTCTATTCTAAGACGATAATCACATCTCTAATCTACTCTTATGTAAATGCAACTAGTAACCCCTGACCACCTTCTTCCATGCCCCAGAGGAGATTATTTTCAAACCATGGAGAGACTGCTGGATATTAGGTCCAGAATTTGGAATTTGAGTCTTCAGATTTTAACCAGAAGTAAAGTTTAGCAACACCAGTCTTTCATCTGTCCCTTGGTGTCAAATAGAACACATATTTGCACCTTCCAATTTCAAATTATCCACGTAGGCCACTTCCAACTCGTTGTTGGGAAACACAGGTTAACTGATTGTGTAACACAAATACACAATCCACAAGCACAAAAAATTGCATGCGGTACCCTTTTGTCTCTTATAGCCTTAAATCTTATATTAACATCATATTCATATTACATCTGTGTTTATCATGGCCAAGGAGAACACTCTAAAACATAAACAAGGATTGTGATCCACTCCGTCCTCACCTTAAAAAGACGGAATTCCTTGGATCCTTCCCAACGTCCGTGCAGAGGTAGAAGTTCAGCTTAAAACGGCTGCTGCTTACTTCATCAAAATGATGTGCACTGGCCTCTCTGAATTGGGGGGTAGGCGGTCTTCTGGTGCAAGCGCCAGGTGAGGAAAAAAGGAACCTCTTATGCTGGATAGCAAACTATTGCGGGGTGACAAAAACTACTATGGAATAAACACACTGACTCTTCTTGGTGATACAAAAACTGTATCTACTGTCGTGGCAGGCAGAAAATCCCTATGGACTGCACCTTAACTCTACGCAGCATACCTCAGGGGTTTTTAACAAATGCATGTTCACAGACAGGCTTTTTTTTACAAATCAATACAATACTTTATCACACTTAGTAAATAATTTTGGACTTGCAAGTTACAGATTTAAGATGCAAAAACACTGAGAGATGAGATCTCATAACCCTGAATTCCCGAACTAAACCATTGCACATTTTTCATTATACTTCTGACAATACTTATTGACAGAGTATTCATAGGCCTATGAATGGGTGTTCTTTCACCTCTGGTGAACGGGACTATGTGTCCAAACTGCCATCGCAGGTGTGTAGGCGCACTAGCACACGTGCCCCGGAGGTAGTGAGGAATTCCTGTGTGCGTTTCACTACCTATGAGGCTTTCTTTTCTTATAGTTTAACATGGTGAAGTTGTTGGCATTTCTTCAGGCTGCAATAGTGGATTGCAATGGAGCAGTGTTAGAATTGGGGGTCTCTGGTTGGCACAGGTAGGTACTTGTGACAAGCAGGGACCCTCTCCTATAGTCAGGGCAAGGGAATTACTCTCTCAAAATAACCCCTGCTCACCCTCTAGGTGGCGTGGCGCGAGCAGTCAAGGCTTATTTCAGAGGCGATGTAAGTTAAGCAGTTGTGACCACATACAGTAACCCAGTGACAACACTACTAAGGAACACCACAAAGGTTTTATTTAATAAATAAGTATACTTTATATAGAGTTATCACAAGACCAATAAACGACAAAAATAACCCACAGTACTATGAAATTTCAAGAGTTCAGGTTAAAAAGGTTTGATTCAAGGTTCTGTGTGATTCGGTAGCCCTGTCAGGCTACAGCGTTGCTGAAAAGAACACAGAGTCTAACAATCCAGCGGACCGCGGCGGTCTGGGCCCACTCAAATGTCGACAGACTCAGTCACAGTACCTTTACCTTGAGGCGCCCGGCACGGATGTGTGAGTTGGTTCCGGGGTTTGTTGCGGTGTAGAAAAAGAAAACTTTTCAGGTCACGGTGTCCTTCCAGTCACGGTGCAGGCTACGGTTCATTGACGGTGTCGAGACGGAGTCGGTGAGCTCAGAGCTTGAATTGTTTGCGGCGGACGTTGCTCGTTGCAGTGCTTCCAGCTTTACGGTGTGGCAACAGAGCCAGAGTTCGGGAGCTGGCATCAGTCAGTCCGGACAGCGGTGTGAGTCGGGCGGTGCATCGCAAAGCGTGCGAGGTGGTGCCCAACTCCGATGCGATCACAGGACTCGAAGTCAGCAGCAGTGACCGCGTTGGTCAGACCAGTTCGATTCGGTGTAGCGAGGCGTTGCACGTCGCGATGTCCTTCCAGTCGCGGTGCAGGCTACGGCTTGTTGACGGCGTCAGGAAGGAGTCGGTGAGCGCAGAGCTTACGTTGTTCGAGGCGGACGTTACTCGGTGCGGTGCCTACGGGGCACCGGGCCGGTCGCGAGAGTCGGTCACAGCTCCCTGCCTCTGCAGCCACTTATTTCTAGCAGCAATTCACAAAGGCTGGTGAAGTCCACTGGTCCTGGGACTTTAGTCAGGGGGCAAGCTCTCTTCCAACCCCTTGGAGATCTTTGCACAAGCTGAAAGAAAAGTCCAAAGTTCTTTCTCCTCCCTTTGGCAGCAAGGCAAACACTGCAGGCCACTCCCGCAAGCAGCACTTCAGCTTGGGAATAGTCTCTCTTCGGTTTCTTCAGGTTCCTTCTCCTCAGCAGAGGTTTTTTTCTTGTAAGTCCAGAAGTGATCTAATTTCATGGGCTCAGGGACCCATTACTTATACCCCAAAATCCTTTGTTCTCTGAGGGGAGAGGGGCCTGTGCCCAGTTCAAGCCAGTTCTGAGTACCATGTTTATCAGACCTCTCCTTTCCTTTCACCACGCAGGGCAGGCACATCAGAAGCCCCACAGGAGGTGGAGCCAGCATTGTGGAAGGCAAGTACAGTCCAGGAGCACTTTGTTGACAGTCTTCCTGCTCTTCTTTCAGTGTGCTGGGCAGAAACATCAGACACACCGCAGGGGGTGGAGCCAGCATTGTCGAGGGAAGGCCCAGCCTTTTCAGGTCCCAGGTGTAACTCCTCCCTTCCATCTAGATGCAGATCTCCCTATTCACTACCGGGCTGCCCCAGCCTGTCTCCTGGAATTCCCCAGCCCTGTCACACACAAACCCAGACAAGGAATACACAACCTCGCAGAGGCAGGCTCAAAGGGTTAGGCAAGCAAATACCTACTTTCTAAAAGTAGTATTTGCAAACACATATTATTAAATTCAATCTCATTTTCAGGGGCATTCCTTGCCTCGACCGAGGCCCTCAGTGCCTCTTGGAACTGCTTCCATCTGGAGAGTCCGGTCACGGAAATGTAAAACTTTTTGCAGTGGCTCCTGAGCTGTTTGTTTGTGTACCTTTCTATTTTCTCTTCCTCCCAATCACAGTCAACAGATGCAATGGATGCTGCCTCTTCCACGATGGTTGAATCCGGCATGAATAAAAAAAAAAATGGAGATCTCTGGCAAAAACAAGTATCAGAAGTACGTGGCTACATTATGGTCTGCACTCACTAAGTAGTGTTCACTAATCACTGTACATGAGTCACAAATGAAAATTCTTAATCCTTTCCGCTTGACTTCCAATGTTAGAATTGGGGGTCTCTGGTTGGCACAGGTAGGTACTTTTTTTTTTTTTTAAGCATCAGCCAGCTCTCCAGTATCGGATCAGGTCATGTGCATAAACAATGGTAAACATTCCCCCCCCCCCCTTCAACTGCAAAACATAACAACAAAAAAGTCCCCCCGCCCCCCTCCCACAGCAGACCTCCCCCGACCTGGCCTTGCCGGTCCCCAGGTCCTCACTCGCCCTCATTGTCTTCCCTCATAACTTAAAAACACAGAAGTGTCCTTTGGGAGCATTGCGCATGGGGGTCAAGGTTGCCATGCCGCCAGCAAACAGTGCTTACTAGTACTACGTTGAGGTCGCCCCAGTTGCCTCCCGCCGTGGTTAAAGAGTTGCACCAATCAGGATAAAATGAGCAGGTGTCAACGCTATAGCAACTGTATAGAAATAAAGTCTAATCAATTTGCAAAGTCACTGCATCCTGAGTCCCCCCCTCTCAAGCAGAGGTCTCCCCTGCACATGACCGACATCCCCTGCAGTAACAGCCCCCTTGATGTGCAAAGACTGCTCTCCAGGCCAAGTGTTGATCCGAGTCTATTAACTGTTCTATTCCATCCCTAGTAGTCCCACCCTATTCCGGAGAGAGTTTGAGTCTATTTAGGGACCATTCCCATACAAAGTCCTGGTGTAGGGCTACCGGGGGGGGGTGCCATCCCTCTATGTACCATTGCAGGTTTCTAACTTCAAAAAAGAGAGTCACTCCTGTTCATCCAGACGACTGCTGCCCTCCGCAACCTCATGCTGTTCTTCAGTATCCCTTCGTCGCTACTTCGCCCAACCCTTTAGGGCTTGCTGCAAGGCTCGAGGGTCCGTAAACAAGTGGGAGTGACCCTGTCTGTTAACTCTCAATTTAGCCGGGTACAGCATGGCATAGTCTAGTCCCAGTTCCCTTTGTTGCCTTTTATAGTGCGCAAATTGTTTCCGGGCCTCTTGTACCCTGGCTGTGAAGTCCGGGTATAATGAAATTTTGGAGCCCTCATACTGTAGCACCTTCTTTTCTCTTGCGAGGTGCAGAGTGACATCTCTGTCTCTGTAATTAAGGAGTTTAGCTATGATGGGGCGCGGTGGAGCGCCCGGGCTTGGGCGTTGGCCCACGGAGCGGTGCGCCCTTTCCACGGCAAAGACTTGAGGAAATGATTCCTCCCCTAGAAGAGTGGTAAGCAGTTTTTCAATGAATCTTTCCATGTTCCCAATCTGTGTCGTCTCGGGAAGGCCAGTGATTCTGAGGTTACATCGACGTGAGTGCGCCTCTAGGTCCTCGGTCTTATCCTGTGGGACTTGCATTAGCCTATCTATTTTCTTATGGTCTGTGCCCAGCTCCATTTGCGCCGCTTCAACCTCTGTGATCCTCCTTTCTGTCATGTCTAACCTTTCCGCGTGCTTATCTTTCCTTTCCGCCATCCTATCCATCCTGTAGGTTAGAGCATCAATTTTGGAGCCCAGTGTGGACATGCTGGATTGTAAACCCTTCACCATGGCTAATAGCATCTTCTTGATGTCCGAGGTTGCTGTGGCATCTCCGTCCGTTTGCATGTCGTCGGTTTTTATGTTCTCGGCTTCCTGAGACTACGCTCGTCGCTGCCCAAAGGAGAGCTTCATTTGCGTTTTATCTCCTCTCCCCATCCTGTAGGGCTCTCTCTGGCGTGCTCAGCTTCCTGCTATGCCCGGAGTGCCGGGTTCCCTTTGGTCTCCGGTGCGCGTGGCCTCCGAATGTTCTTGGCCACTCACAGGTCTCACTCATCCAGTTCCTGAGTGTACCTCCACTCGTCGCCTTCACCCAGAAGCCTGCAGGCACTGAGATGCGCAGCAGGCTCTGCTCCTTTCCGTAGTCGGTGTTGGTTCGCTAACATGCTATAGCGGCAACACTGTACTCGTGCCTCCTCCAGGGCTGTCCCTGGGGGTCTGCTGTCCACTTCAATCCGGTAGAGCGCACTCCCGATGGGCATGGTGGGGTTGCCTGCACTGTTCGCGATCTGCCGCAGCCCAAGCGCTGCCAAATACTCCTGGGGCCCCGCTGTCTTGCTGCTGGAGTGCAGCCTTTAGGGTTGAGTCAGTGCACCCCCAGAAGCCAGGCCAATTGTGCCAGCGTTGTTCAGTGCACACCTCCCCAAATACTGTCTAAGAGCTTCAGCTCCGGGCCTCACCAGTTGCACCTAGGAGCCCCCCACTCACCGCTGACCCGAGCTGCATCAAATTCGGGCCGTCTGTGCAATATCATAACAGCCGCCGCCACCACGTGCTCCGTTTTCACCAAAGGATCGGGCCTGCAGGGGGTTGTGAGCCCGCGCCCTAGAGTCCTGCCCGTACGCTAGGGCCAAGAGCAATGATATTGTTCTCCGGTATTGCCGCTGGAATATGTGCAGGCATGGCGCCGCAATCGGCAGTCCGGTCCGCTCCGTAACCGGGGTGGGCGGGGCTAGGCGACCGCACACGCCGTCGCGCCGGGCAGCCCGTGTTCCACTCCGGGTCACGGCTTGTGACCTGTTGTGCCTGTTCCGGTCCGTTTTCACCTCAGGGCGATCGCAGTAGCGCAGCAACTTTGGGAGGGTAGTACCGATGCCTCTGCCTTTTGCACAAGGGGGAGCCAGTTTACAGCGAGTATTTCGCCAGTTGGTGCAGGATCCTGAAGGATATTAGAGAACCACCGAGTGGAGCTCTAGGCTTACCCAGCCATCTTGTTTGCCGGCAAGCTCAGCCCCCGGCACAGGTAGGACCTTGTGACAAGCAGGGACCCTCTCCTTTAGTCAGGGCAAGGGAATTGCTCTCTCAAAATAACCCCTGGTTGCCCTCTAGGTGGTGTGGCGTGAGCAGTCAAGGCTTATTTCAGAGGCGATGTAAGTTAAGCAGTTCTGACCACATACATTAACCCAGTGACAACACTACAAATAGACACCACAAAGGTTTTATATAAAAAATAAGTATACTTTATATAGAGTTATCACAAGACCAATAAACGACAAAAAGAATCCACAGTACTATGACATTTCAAGAGTTCAGGTTAAAAAGGCTTGATTCGAGGTTCTGTGCTAGTCGGTAGCCATGTCCGGCAACAGCGTTGCTGAAAAGAACACAGAATCTAACAAATCCAGCGGACCGCAGCGGTCCAGGCCCATTCAAATGCGAAAAGACTGAGTCACAGTACCTTTACCTTGAGGCGGCTGGCACAGATGTGAGAGCCGGTTCCGGGGTTCGTCGCAGTGTAGAAAAAGAAAGCGTTGCAGGTCACGGTGTCCTTCCAGTCGCAGTGCAGGCTACGGTTCGTTGACGGCATCGAGACGGAGTCGATGAGCTCAGAGCTTGCGTTGTTCGAGGCAAACATTGCTCGTTGTGGTGCTTCCAGCTTTATGGTGTGGCGACAGAGCCAGAGTTCAGGAGCTGGCGTCGGACAGCGGTGCAAGTCGGGTGGTGCGTCGCAAAGTGTGCGAGGCGGTGCCCAACTCTGGTGCAATCACAGGACTCGAAGTCAGCAGCAGTGACCGTCAGAACAGTTCGATTCGGTGTAGCGAGGCGTTGCACGTCGCAATGACATTCCAGTCGCGGGGCAGGCTACGGCTCGTTGACGGCATCAGGACGGAGTCGGTGAGCGCAGAGCTTGCGTTGCTCGAGGTGGACGTTGCTTGGTGCAGTGGCTATAGGACACTGGGCTGGTCGTGAGAGTCGGTCACAGCTCCCTGCCTCTGCAGCCACTTGTTTCCAGCAGCAATTCACAAAGGCTGGTGAAGTCCACTGGTCCTGGATCTTCGGTCAGGGGGCAAGCTCTCTTCCAACCCTTTGGAGATCTTTGCACAAGTTGAAAGAAAAGTCCAAAGTTCTTTCTCCTCCGTTTGGCAGCAAGGCAACCACTGCAGGCCAATCCCCCAAGCAGCACTTCAGCTTGGGAATAGTCTCTCCTCAGTTTCTTCAGGTTCCTTCTCCTCGGCAGAGGTTTTGTCTTGTAAGTCCAGAAGTGATCAAATTTCATGGGCTCAGGGTCCCAATACTTATACCCCAAAATCCTTTGTTCTCTGAGGTTAGAGGGGCCTGTGCCCAGTTCAAGCCAGTTCTGAGTACTCTGTTTACCGGACCTCTCCTTTCCTTTCACCACGCAGGGCAGGCACATCAGACGCCCCACAGGAGTTCGAGCCAGCATTGTGGAAGGCAAGTACAGCCCAGGAGCCCTTTGGTGGCAGTCTTCCTTCTCTTCTTTCAGTGTGCAGGGCAGAGACATCAGACACACCGCAGGGGGTGGAGCCAGCATTGTAGAGGGAAGGCCCAGCCCTATTCAGGCCCCAGGTGCAACTCCTCCCTCCCATCTAGATGCAGATCTCCCTATTCGGTACCGGGCTGCCCCAGCCTGTCTATTGGAATTCCCCAGCCCTGTCACACACAAACCCAGTCAAGGAATACGCAACCTTGCAGAGGCAGGCTCAAATGGTTAGGCAAGCAAACACCTACTTTCTAAAAGTGGTATTTACAAACACAGAATATTAAAATAAACTTTACTAAAAGATGAATTTTATTATTCTGAGGCCAGGCAAACTAAACTCAAATTTCCACCATGTTCTCTAAGTCTGTTAGGGTTATAAACTATAATAATTATAACAGCCCTTTCTGGCCTATGGAGAACAGCTAGCCTTGAAATAGTGAAAAACTAAAATGGCTGTAATTCACTATTAGGACATGCCACACACATCAGGGCTTGTCCTACCTTATACTTACAATGCACCATGCCCTCTGGCCTACCATAGGGGTGACTAATATGAAGAAAAGGGAAGGTTTAGGGACTGGCAAGTGCGTGCCCTTACCTAGTCAGCATGACAGTACCAGACTGCACGCAGGCTCTGCAATGGCAGACCGTAGACACATTTTACAAGGCCGCTTCCATGGGTGGCACAACCAGTGCTGCAAGCCCACTAGCAGCATTTGAATGTATACGCCCTGAGCACACTCAGTGCACTGTACTAGGGTCTGACAAGTAAACCAAATAGTCAATTATGGAATCACCAATCAATACATTCATTTTGCAGTAGGGAGCATATGCACTTTAGCACTGATCAGCAGTGGTAAAGTGCCCAGAGTCATAAAATAGCCAACAACAGGTCAGAAAAAATATAGGAGGAAGGCAAAAAGCTCAGGGATGACCTTGCAAAAAGGGCCAAGTCCAACAAGCAGCCGCATAATGTTTCCTTTCAATGGATTCTCCATACCATACCCATTCCAATGGAAAAGGGGGTTTTGGCAATGCCACTTATAGAATATGGAATTGTCTATGCTTTAAGAATCTTGTGTTCTGTGGTGCCTGGCTCCAGTGGATACCAGGGGTCAGTGGAGCACATCTGTGCATTCCCCAGCGACAGTCATAAACCATGGTCCTACCACCAGAACAATATGACCGCAGCCATTTGAGGGCTGGATGGGATAGATTGGAGAGACACGTTTTGACACTTAGCCTCTCGGGCCAGATCATGTTCCCACTAAAGATTAAGATCTGCATTCCATGGGAGATATGCCTACAATTTAGGGGAGACATTAGTGGTTCAAATGAAAAACCCTGAAACTAACTCTAACTTCAAAGACACATGACAGTATAACTACTGGTACCTCTTTCAGCAAAGTGGTAAGATACATTTGTGGGGATGCAGGACCTGGAACCTGGACTGTGTGGTGGACATTGCCAGAGGACTCTGTTGTGCACATGGAAGATTACTGCCCATGAAGGGGACCGCATGTCCTTTCTGAATAGTGGCTGGCCTATGCAGAAGACCTGCTGAAGTGTGGCACCCTGAAGTGTGTTCTCCAAGGGCCAGTCGGCAGGCCTCTTGTTTTCTTGGAGATCTCAGGGACATCAAAGATCTTCCGCCAGGGACCTACACCATCTACTTCTCAAGAGCCCACATCGGCTACTGTATCCAAATGGGTGGTGCAGTGTGACCATGTAATTAAGACTTGTGTTTGTAGACTGATTCCTAATGAGGAGCCCCAGAAACCTTGCCAGCATCTAAGGTTTATGGATCCTGTACTGCGGGGACCCTGACACTCATAAGCTTCTAATTGGTAGTGAGTGATTTTGCCGGTTGCAGGATCCTGTGTGGCCTATTTTGTTCATCATGCCATGTTTCTCTCTTGCGACATGTGTGGTGTCTGATTCACAGGGCCTGACCCTCAGAGGTGTGGCTGTACCCGTAGTAGTGCCTCATTCAGTTAACTGATTGGTATACAAGTGCTTGAATGGTTATGACATTTGTTATAAGTCTTGGGATAAATTTGCTTTTACAGCTTTAGAGCCACCTGAAAGTTTCATTTATTAGCTGTAGTGATTGGGATTGTGGCTTTCTTCTAGCTTTTTTCGAAGGCACCAATTCTGCAATATGTAGTGATGTGTGCATCACTTTGTGAGACTTATTGGGGGGTTGTAATTCACAAATGAAAGTTTACAAAGCTAACCACGTGCTTCCTTTAAAAATCAAGTCTACACGTCTTGGTACTCTTAACAAAAATGTGAAAACCATCCAGTAATTCTATGGCATATCAGCTTACAATAGCTTCTTAAAGTCCCTGTAATGGTCCACATCAAATGATATCAGTTTCTCTAATTATGCACATAGGCACATACTTATTAGCAGGACAATCTAATGGGACATGGATCACAAATGTTAGCCTCTCTGCAGAAGGATGTAGGCCCTTTATCTATGGAAGGTGTACCAATTCAGGCAGATCAAAGATACATTTGAAAACTAAGGAACTATTGAGAGAAGATTGGTGGTATAAAACTCAAAATATAGACATAACATCTTGGGCAAATGCTACCTATTAATTAGATGCCAGGAAAAATGACTCACATCTCCATGGGGTCTTTAGAGGCAAACCTCACAGGTTAGATTTCAGGATTAAAGCTACAAATCATAGTGCAATCTTAAGAGGAAGGAACAGAACATATGAGAATCACATGAGGAATGCACCATAAGACACAGGTTTTTAGAAACTATCTCAAATTGTTTCCACACCAAACAAATTAGCAATATTGCAGAAGACATACAGGTACAACTATCTAGGAGTGTGGTTTATGAGTAATGGTAAGCTCAACCAACATATCACCTCCATTGAAGCAAAGGTCAAGTTATTGACATACACAATGTGTAAACTTAGTGCTGAAATGTACAGCCCATCCACTGTGGCAATACGAAAAATAATGAGACAAACTATTCCCCTCAATTTCATGCAGGCATTTGGTCTTTCCAGGGGCATTGGTAAATACCATGGAGACTGCTCATTGCTGTGCTTTTAAACAGATTTCTCAAATCCCCTCCTATACCTTCATAAGACTGGATTTCAGCTTAAATTAACAATCATATGAAAACTGGGCTTCTATCATCTCCTATTATTGCTGAATCGGTGCTGCTCCACCATACAAAAAGAAAGAAATCTTCAATGAATCCTTCACAGAAGGGAAAAACCCCTGGTTAAATTACCTGTTGACTGCTTCCACAAAGCTTAAACTTGACATGGCAAATAGGAGTGCTTTTTTCTGCCAACCTGGAATACTACAAACCATTTTACAAGTAGCCTGTGCACACGTAATCCTCATTAACAGTATTGGCACTGCAAGTATCTATTGTCCATAACAATCACAGTAGTCCGATTGAGGTTTTCTTTCTGTGAGATTTATTTATGTTTCAGGTGCCCAGCCAACACGTGTTGCGTCAGGGTGTAAACCCACAACTTCTTCAGGCCTATTGGACAGATGGTTAGGATGAAAGAGTATCTCTTCCCCGGTTATACTTCCGTCCCGGCTGTGGCGTCAGTCACTCAGTAGTGAGATTAATCAGGAATAAAATGGTAAGTACCAAACTCGGAGCACTTTTCGTGCTCGCGTCCAGGCAGGCAGCAGCAAATACGCTGACTGTCCGTCAGCGTATTTGCTGCTGCCTGCCTAGACGCGAGCACGAAAAGTGCTCCAAGTTCGGTACTAGACTGCAGAGTTTGGTACTAAACCGCCTGACTTCTTGTCGGATTCAGTACTGACCGACTCGGTGTCGGCAGTTCCACCTGAAACCCAACAACACAGGCTCCTATGGGGAAAATGGGTGTCTGCGAAAAACTTTGCAACCTGTCTCGGGCACCCCATGGTGCCTGCCACACGGTGCATGGTTTAACAGGGGGTTCCCTTGGGTATCCCCTCAACCCCAAATTGGAGGACTCAGGATGAAGAGGGGCCTGCTAGGGGTCTCCAAAGTCAGTTACTGACAGCCATTTAGTCTCAGACAGACCGAGTCGGAAAGGCTGTCGGAATCCGACATCGATATTGGTCGGTCAGAAATGCTGTCCATTGAGCTGTACAAATCAACTCTGACCAACTCAGATTCTCCGAATACCGGTCGGAACCAATTAAAAATGCACGGAGCATTGTAATTAGCCAGTCGGAATTGTTTGTGACAGATGCGTTCCAATGTGGTCTAGTGGAATCTGTCAGTCGGTTTGAGGCTTTCTGACCAAAATCAGTCCCAACGTCTTTTGCTTTAAATGTTTATATTGATTTTATAATCTTCAGATTAACATCCATAATAACCATTCAATTAGTATCCTGAAAAAGTGCAGTTTGTGCAGAGAAGACAATACAAGCATCAAGCATACGTTGATAACCCTGTATGGAACCAAGGACAGCCACACACCCACTATATTTCAAGTTTTATGAATGAAGACTCTATGATGCTCTGCTCAGGCACTCCCTAAAACAACGTCCTAAGTATCCCCTGGACCATGCCCAGTAATGTGAAAGCATGTCAAATGGGGTGGCATCATAAGGTATGATTCCATCAACCCTCATCAAGTTACATCCCACTACCAAATCCAGTAAACCAGTTTCACGGGGCTTGTATCCATGGGGTCCATGAGTTTTTGGGGAAAATTTCTGCCTATTCAGACAACACGTCTGTTGGTTTATCATCCTCTGTGCAATTTTAATTTGTCTCCTCTCCAGCTGTGGCCCATTCTACCTTGTCTCTAACCCAGGTGTTCACTTGTGGGGTCACCAATTTCAGACAATGTGTGGGCTATTCTGTGTTTGGCTCGTAACAGCCCAAGGAAAGCACATTTGTGTTTATTTTTTTTCTTGGATTGATGTAAACCCTGAAAGCTCTGCTTGTGTGTTATCGCGGACGGTCGCTCCGCTGTGATTGGTTACATCTTATCCCAAACCTGAGACAAGTAATGCTGCACCTGGAGACACTGGTATATCATGTGGACATCATCACGTTGTAGCAACACTGTAAATGAGTGGACCTACCAAAAATAAATGCTACCCAGCTTTACCAGTGTTAAATAATTCCTTTGCATGTAATTAAATTAGACCAATTCAAAGCATGCATTACCAGAAGCTCTTTTGACCTGTTCACTCGCTTTAGTTCATTCTGATCCGTAATTAGTTCTTCACAATCTGATTCTCTCTGATCCCTAGCTGTAGTAGTAGTTCTGCCCTTACACTGCTTATGTGCCCAATACAGGTTAGCTAAGAACCTTCTACCCTGTGCTAAGCCTAGCATCATGGCCAGCCCTTGAATAGTTTCAGGGACATTCGGGAACGTCCGCTAGATGTCTCTGGCAGTTTGAGCAAGTCGCATCTACTGTAAATACAGTCCCATCCCAATACCAAAACACTGCTGTGCTTCAGTAAAGGTGGCAAATCTACCACCGGAAATATTTCCCCCAACATTATGCAACCTCGGGCCCTCCAGCGCACCAGAGATATAATTTGTGCAATGTTTGTAAATGTTTGTTGCTTTTCGGACTGACGCTAGCAACATTCCTACCTTCGATCTCGTATGGCTCAGAAATTTTGTAAACGAAAGATGCTACTATATTAAATACAGTACAATCGACATTCTTTAAAAGACTGTTTTTTATACCGCTACATAGCCCGCAGGAACAAATCCGTTTAGAATTCAGACTAAAAAATCAGATCATGGCCAGAAAAGGTGCCCTAGTAAAGTATTATTGGAGGATGAGGGAGTCAGAAGAAAACACCCTAGCCCACCGCTGTTGGGTTGAGATTAAAAATCAAGCAATACTAGCTAATTAGACCACGACAATCCTAAAGGAATCCTTGTCGGCATTACAGCTAGAGGAGGCTTGGTTGACACCAGTAACGTATTCTGGTTATGAAAAGCGTTGTGAACACCGCAATCAAGCGGACCTCTTTGTCAACCGATAAAATGAACTTCGCAAAAAAAATCACGCTTGGGCTGTGATGCATGTTACAAAAAACAGGGTTGTACCCATGCAGTCAAAGGGACCTGGGTGGATAGACGTTGTGGACAGAGGGGTCCCAGACTATAGAAAGCAGTCAAGGTGAAGTTTAACAGAACATTTAGATAAATTAGAAAGGAAGAGCGAATCGTACATGCAATGTTATTTATTCACACTGCACTTGTATACACCATTCATGGTTAAACATATCCATAAGAAACATTAATTCAATTTACAATGTTTTCATGTGCCCAAAAAGGAAAAGAGGGGGGGGGGAGGAGAGTGCTAGGTGAGGGTTTGGAAGAAATTGGTGACTTAGTGTTCACTAATATATAAAAAAAAAAGACAACATACATTGTAGTTCATGTATATATTCTTCCAAGCGGTCCCCAGAGTTTGGGGCCACATCACATATGCAAAAATCAATCAGTCTTTTTACACAATCAAACTCCTAAAAGGCTGTATATATCCCGCTGGTGATAGGAGTTGATAACAGTAGGTAGCAGTCTACGTTTCGACCTAAATGTAAGTAGGGTAGATCGCCCTTACAACGCGGGTCTTCATCAGGACAAAGAGGTGAAGGGAGGTCGGGAGATTGAGCAAACATATACAGGCCTACCAAAGGATTAAGCCGCAGCAGTATCTGACCGAACACCTCCCCTACCATAAAAAGCATTACCTGATGTTGTTACGTATGGGATCATTCCCCTCAAAGGATTTGACCCCAAAATAGGAATTTACATGGCCATCTAAGGAATGCCGCCTCTGTCGTCAAGGGGAGGAGTCACTATTACACTTACTATGCATATGCCCTTTCCTACTGAAAATCCGTAAATCCATTCTGCGGGAGTTTTTTCGGATTGAACTAATAAGAACTTGCAGAGCTGCAGTTATCAGGTGTCTCGGAGGGCTTTTGATTCCTCTCTCCTGCAGTGCCATAAAACTCTGGAAAATAGCTGCTAAGGAACTGGAAAAATTGATTTAAGCGAACCAGTTAACAAATAACCTACTGGCCGGCATTTAAAAAAAAATGTATTGAATTACTTTATAACTGTGGTCACGTCTCACGCTTCTCATGTTTTAAAAAAATGCTCATTTAATGTATTGTGTTTTATGACATGACACTAGCATCCTTGAAAGGCTCTGACTGATGTAAGTATATTCTCTGCATATCATTAAGACTAAACTGAAAAGCTCGACACTGAAGTGTAGGTTGTCAGTAAGATTATTGATATAGAGCACTCCGCTTATTTTGTGGTGATTATAGGCCGTCCACTTATTGCTTAAAATGTTTTAAGCACCCGATATTTTACTGCCAACGGTATGCCCGCATAAAGTAGCATATGTCAGTTAACGTATGGCTTTACTGACAGCAAATCCCCCTCTCTCTCCTTCGAATAACCAAATGGTGAGATTAACTTGCAGCTGCTCCTTTGAGCTTTCAAAACACAATGAGATAGCCTACACGCTTGGCCATGCCCGTCGATGTATGAAGTGAGACGCATGCTCTTTATGTATTAATCAGAGTGGGGAGAGTAGTCCGAATTCACTTCATAGAACCACCAGAATATAATAAGAATGAATAAAGCCAGTAAGAGTTACACTTGACGCACTAGTCATTGGGACCCTGGTGGGTGGTACTCTATAAGATACCATGTTACTTTGATAATATTGAAGTCCAAGACTTCACTTCGCAAGGTTTTATTATTTTTTAAGGGCCTATGTGGAACAACTAGATATTCTTCCTCTCAGTATAATGGGAGCGTTTGTAATATATGTACTACCTTGTTGCTGTGTGTCGGGCTGGGCAGCAGTTTTTAGACCCTTCGGTGGACTTCTGGTAACAGCGCTGCAGCTCGCCGCACCCGCTTCGCGGGTGCCGCTTCGCAGGTGCCGCTTCGCGCTCTGGTCCATGGGCTCAGGCGACAGGACTGTGCTGAGGATTGTGTGAGAGACTTGGAGTGTGGCAGTTGCTTCAGTGGTGGTGCGCGGCAGGGACTCTGTCTCCCAGGAGTCCCTGCACTCCCAGGAACATCACGGACGCGCCCCCTGATAGCCACGCCCCCAGCCTGTCCAGGTGGATAAAGTTAGGCTCTCCCTGTGAGCCTGTGGGACGCCTACCTTGTTGCTGTGTGTCGGGCTGGGCAGCAGTTTTTGGACCCTTTAGTGGACTTCTGGTAACAGCGCTGCAGCTCGCCGCACCCGCTTCGCGGGTGCCGCTTCGCGCTCAGGTCCGTGGGCTCAGGCGACAGGACTGTGCTGAGGATTGTGTGAGAGACTTGGATTGTGGCAGTTGCTTCAGTGGTGGTGCGCGGCAGGTACTCTGTCTCCCAGGAGTCCCTGCACACCCAGGAACATCACGGACGCACCCCCTGACAGCCACGCCCCCAGCCTGTCCAGGTGGATAAAGTTAGGCTCTCCCTGTGAGCCTGTGGGACGCCTGCCTTGTTGCTGTGTGTCGGGCCGGGCAGCATTTTTTGGACCCTTCGGTGGACTTCAGGTAACAGCGCTGCAGCTCGCCGCACCCGCTTCGCGGGTGCCGCTTCGCGCTCAGGTCCGTGGGCTCAGGCGACAGGACTGTGCTGACGATTGTGTGGGAGACTTGGAGTGTGGCAGTTGCTTCAGTGGTGGTGCGCGGCAGGGACTCTGTCTCCCAGGAGTCCCTGCACACCCAGGAACATCACAGAAGCGCCCCCTGATAGCCACGCCCCCAGCCTGCACCGCCCCTTATTTCAACAGCTCGTCTACCGTCTCGCGGGACGCCGAGCGAAGCCCGAGCAAAGGGCGGGCATTCTGTGGCAGTCAGGGGCTGACAGAGGCTGGGCTGGGCCTGGCCCCTAACATCATCTACACTGGCCCAGAAAGGTACTGTGACATTGTCAGAGGGCAAAACCCGAACCATGTCTACTCGCTCTGGGAAATTGCTCAGAGGTGGGGGCGAAGGGGTTGGGGGAAACCCAACGATAGGAACCATGGATAGGTTTATAACCAGAGTAGCGGCAGTCATAGAGAAAGAGATCGCAATGACGGAGCGTCGCCTCTCCGGGGATCTCCTACCAGTTAGACGATCCTCTCTTGGCTCTGCGGCCAAAGCCTTGTCACCTACTCCGATTATAGCTCCATCCCCACTTAGTATAGAAATGCCTGAGCTTCCCCGGTTGTCTGAAATAGGCGAAAGTATGGATAGGTTAGAGAACTTAGCAGCACAGTTAACACCAGGCGATCCCAGTGACGAGATTGCTGGAGGGTGCGTTCCACCTTTATTTTCTCCTGTTATTAGTCAAAACTCTCAGTCGCCAGACCCTGCTCCCTCTGTGGGTCCCTCATTGCCCTGCGCGCCCTGTGTGTTTCAGGGTGCCCGGAAACAAGCTAAGAGGCAAAGGGTTGTGAGTGTACGCAAAGGTAGCCATTCCATACTTTGTAAACGCTCTAGGAAGCAAGGGTCAAGGGCCACAAGTGTAACATTAGATAATGGTCAGAGCCCAGAGCGTCTGGGTGGATTGGGAGAGTCTCCGCCTCAAGAAAGGGGACTCGATACCAACATCAAGCCATCTGCTATCCAAGTTCTAGCTTGCTTGGATCAAATCATTGATGCGCTTAACCGTTCCCTGACACCGCTCATAGAACAAATCAAGAGGGTGGAGGCCAGAGTAAAGAGTCTTGAGCAGTCGACCCTTGACAACTTTTTTTCACTTAAGACTCTGATTAAACATCAGAACAGGAATAGAGAGGACCCCTCATGTGGGAGATTGGGAAAAGGAGCTGCAGCTGTTGCTGCTCTGGTACAGGTTCCAGTTCCACCAAAAGCGGCTTCCCCAATAGCACCAAGTACGGCCCCAACTCCCACTACCACTGCCCCACTCATGCCCAAATCGGGTCCTACTACCACTGCTCCACCTATGTCCAAATCAGGTCCTGCCCTACACTCTACTCCAACTCAAGGGAAGCCCACTAAGGTCAATAAAGTACATAAGATAGTAACGCGACCGAAGGCCCCCGCGGGTGGGTGTAACTCTAAACCTAAGCAAATACCCCCAAACAGTGCAAAGACTAAGGGAGATGGGGCAGCTTTGCCAGCTAAGCCTGCCAAAAGCCATTTGGCAGCACCTGTCTTAGCTGCACCCGCCTTGAAGAACTTCTCTGGCAGACCTTATGCTGACCTCCCCCCGGACTGCCATCCTTACGTCGTTGTGCTGGTGAAAGTCCCACCCTTGAAAGATAACCAATCAGAAACCCACCAAGCCCTAAAAAATAAAAGCCTTCACTGGCTAAAAATAAACAAACCACTCCCTGCGGGCGTAGACGGACTAATCCTTGGCGTCCGCAGGGTGCCCTGGGTTGGACGGGGCAAGAAGCAGCTGGAGGGAGACTGCGTTATTATTAACTTCCAGGACAACAGAGTAGCCAGATCGATCTGTATCCAAGACCAAACGGTGGGAGGCCCTGGAATTAGCGCAGTAGACCTGACCTATTTCTACCCGCGGCCTGCTAATCACACCATTCTCAGGCCTATTATGGGGGAAATGAGAAATGGTCATAATGGTGGAATAAGTAGTTTGTCTGTGCCCCCTTTCTATCCCCAAACCGGGTGACTGGGTCAAAATTGTGGCCCTAGGAGCTACTGACCTGAAGCAACGGGAGGACTGGACAGGGGGGAACCGGGCGAGCCTTCAAACTGTACTGTAATGCCACCTATTCTTCCCTCCCCCAATGAATCCCAAACCACATCATCGGTTACTTTGGACTTCTTGGGGGACCTAGTTCCTATTGGTGTTGGGCGATCACTGCCATGCTCGGACATGGTGACTCCATGTCAAGAGATAGTTTCCCTATGCGCTCCAGCTGTGACGGACCAAGTTTTGAAGGTCTTCAGCTGGAACGTTGCCGGAATAGCCAGAAAACTGGCATTGCCCAACTGGAATGCACTAGTGTAAGAGTATTCCATATGCATTTTCCAGGAGACATGGAGTAGGGAGCGAGTGCATAGGGCGGGGTATTCTGCCTATGCCATCCCAGCTGTTTGCCCAGATTCGGGTAGGGGGCGACCTTCGGGGGGTCTCCTTATCTGGGCAGCTTCAACCCTAAATTGCACGGTATTGGAAACTAAGACCAATAGCCCAGACTTGCTTAATATTACACTGAAGGATGCCAGGGGTTGTGTTGTTTTGAACATATTTAATGTCTACGCCAGAGGCACTAAGGGGGGGAGGCAGTCTCCCACAATTGCATTGTTGGAGGATTTGTTAGGGGCAACTCCATACAAAGCCTGCACTTTGATTGCAGGTGATGTTAACTGCACGTTCGAGCCTTTGGGCTCGGACGTTACCCAGGACCAGGATGAGGAGGATGGCAGGAGGGGGATACCAGTCCTGGAACTTCCCCCGATTAAAAAGTGGGCCGAGGTGGCATTGCAGTTAAATGCCCTTAGTATAGAATATGGCCTGAGGGCTTTAAATGGAAGGACTAGCTCGGACAAAGGGGGTGCTCATACATACAATAGGCCCAACCACACATCAAGAATTGATTACATCTTGCTTGAGGTGTGTTTATGGAGCTCAGTGAGGGATATGGTAATAGTCCCCTCAGTCGAAAGCGACCACAATTTGCTGTCCCTCACTCTAGCCCCCTGGGGGTCCCATACTTAGCCCCACAGTTGACCTTGGCGAGTCGGAGGTATCTCTTTGCGGTAGGCGCCTGAAGTGGTCAAAACTTCTCTTGTCTACCGGAAAACTTGAGGCTGTGTCCCAACTTTTGCCCCTAGCCCAACATAACCTAGGTATAGTTGAAGGAGGCCTAGGGGAGGTATGCGAAGTATTTTGCGACCTAACTGGGGCCTTGACAAATCTGTTCACTGTGCGCCAGAGACATACTGGGGTGAAAGTAAGGGCTAATAAAAAAGACGGGTGGTATACCCATAACTGTAGGGAGGCGAAAAAAAACCTGGTTGAGGCAGTAAAAGCAAAATCTCAAGTAAGGACAAGGGAGGCTAGGAAGGTCTACTCCAAGGCTATCCAGACAGCAAAGAGGGAATGGGAGGAGATATTCTGGGCGGACTTGTTGGCTGCTAGCAAAGGTAAAGATGCCAGGGAGTTTTGGAAATTGATAGGCTTCGGTAGAAGACCCGATGACACTCTGAGGACCTGCACTATTCCACCCCAGAGCTGGTTCCATCACTTTGGGGCCTAATACTCAGCGAAAGATGGGCCCCTAAATGAGCCAGGTGTATTCCCCTTTTTGATGGAATCTAGCACCCTTACCCTATTTACACCACAGGAGGTTGAGGATGCCATCAAGACTGTGGTCCCACTGAAAGCTGCTGGCCCGGATGGGCTCCCAGGGGATCTACTGCGGGCCTATCCATCTGACTGGGGTCTTATGATCTCGGCCCTCTTGAATGCCATCTTGGAGGGTGGCCCGATCCCAGAGTCATGGAGAGGGGCAGTGGTAGTCTCCATCTATAAAAAGGGTAGTAGAGACATTCCAGGAAATTATAGGCCAATAAGCCTGATTGACTCTTCACAAAAAGTAGCCGGAAAAGTGATCCTGGGGAGAATCCTACATTGGGTGGACGAGAACCAAGTCCTATCGGACTTCCAGGCAGGCTTTCACTCAGGAACAGGTACAATTGAGCAAGTCTTTCGGCTAACACTTCTGCACTGGAAGGTCGTGGAACTGGGCAAGGGCAGTCTCTACCTGGCCTTCATCGACTTGAAGACTGCCTTTGACCTAGTTCCCAGGGAGGAACTCTGGAGGGTTCTCCATGGTCTGGGCTTGCCCCCATACATCATTTTCCTCCTCACCAAACTCCACACGAATAACTTTGCCCAGGTTCGCTGGGGGAGAAATGGCGAGACAACAGACAGAATCCCGGTTTGTAGGGGTGTCAGACAGGGCTGCGTGTTAGCTCCCACACTTTTTTTCCCTATATGTAAATGGTGTGGTGGAGCACCTGCTTCAGGAACCTGTGGACGCACCCTGCCTGGGGGGCGAGCGGATTCCAACATTGTTGTTCGCGGACGACACTCTCCTTATTTCAAAAACCCCACAGGGGCTCCAGAAGCTGTTGACCCGTTTCCAGGACTTTTGTGTAGCTAGAGGGTTGGTGATAAATGTAGAAAAAACTAAATATTTGATACTACGCCCACCAAGGAAACTGGGTCGTCCTCCCACCTTGAACTCTGTCTCTCTGGAGAAAGTATCTGAATTTGATTATTTGGGTTTACGCCTGAACGACAAGATGAACTGGTCTTCTCACATTGACAAGATGGTTCTTTGCCACAAAAGGGTAGGGGGTGCCTTACTAAAGGAATATCATACATCTTCCAGATCCTCAGTGGCGCCCGCAGTTGAGATCTACAAGGCAAGGGGGGTCACTTCTGCCTTGTATGGCGCGGAGCTATGGGGCAATTGTAATGTGGATTCCCTATCCAAGGCCGAAAATAAGCTCCTAAAGGACCTCTTAGCCCTCCCCTTGTGCACCCCCACAGTTCCGGTGCTCTTGGATTTGGGCTGCAGAAGCATCAAAGACCAGGCCCGTCTTCGCCCATTGCTCTTATGGTCCCGCATATGGAGGGTCCCGGAACTAAAATCTTATGCCGAGGGCCTACCAGAAGTAATGGACATGGGGGGCTGGAACAAGATCAAGTGGCTGAGGGACACAAAAAATCTTCTGGGGGAACTGGGCCTTGCACACTGTTGGTCTACAAAATCTGCTCCCCCAAAGGCAGTCCTCAAAAAACTTTATTGAGACTGGGTCTTTTGTCAGCAAAGCGGGAACCCTAATCACTGCAATTCTACTACAGCGTTCCTCAGAATAAAGGATGTGGCATTATATGAACCTTACATGGATTTTATTGCTATGCCAGTGGATAGGGCCCTTTACTTCAAGTTCAGAGTTGGCACTCTCCGGTAGGAACAACTGTATCAAGGTGGAAGTCCCATGCTCATTTATCCCCCTTCTGCGCATGTTGCCCAGCCAGGCCTGAGACGGTGGCTCATGTACTTTTTGAGTGTCCAGATTATATTTATCCAAGGAGATACTGGTTGAAACCCCTTTTCAAACGCTTGGGAACACGCATACATTCGGTGGCTCTCCGAATTTTACTGACTGATACCTCCCCTCTCATAGTCTGTGGTGTCTCCAAATTTTTAAAATGTTGCTGGTTGATCCGTTGCAAGAGATTGTCTATATCGGTTTAATTCCTTTTTTAGTTAATTTATCTTAGGGGGTTCCCTACAATTTTATCTTCTTAAAATGTATGACATACTTGCACTTTTTTGTAATGTTGTTTTTATAAATGTATGTTATGCTTGTAAGATATCTTTGCATATCGACTAAAGCTTTCACCCAACCAACTAATAGATATTCTTGGCATGGATTATTTGCAATATGTGATACACATTAGTGACAATACGACAAGCATATGATGTTGTTTTGCTTTTCTGAGTCACTGTTAAGAAATTGTGACTAGAGGGGGTTTGATTTCCCTTTGAAATTGCCACCATTATATAGCGCTAATTAATTGCAAGTTTATATAGCGCTAGGATCGACTCCCGGAGGAGTATCTCCGCGCTTCAACCGCTGCGAAACCCTTCCTGGCTTCCCTGAGAGATGGTCCCTTAGTGGGTATCTCCAGGGTGAGACCAGGCATCCCCGGCAGGGCCATTAGTGAAGATGAGGCAAGCTAATGCCCAGAGTTGCCGAGTGTGATCGCTAATCAGAGTGGGCACCGAGGCGAGAGAATTATCGAGTCCGCTGACCCTGGTCCAGAAACCTGCCGCGTCGGGAATCGAACCCTGGTCCCGGGCCGTCCTCTGCTCTCGGGTCTGCCGCCTCTAACCAGTGAGCCACACTACTTCACATTAAGTTGGACTGACCTTGATCTGTTGTTCAGGTATGTTTTTAAAACAGTTTATAAGCAGAGACATCTTGTATATGAAGTAGGCACTATCCAGTTTAAATATATTTATGTGCTTTGACTTTATAGTGACATATCTCCACGAAAAGGATTTAATTGTGATGAGTCTATTCAGTCAGAAAAGTAAGCACTGTTATTTCTCTAAGGAACACACTTTCATTGTAAGTCGGTGGTAAAAGCATGCTACTATCTTCTCACCTAGAATATATACAAATTGCAGCACTACATGGAATGTTGGTTCAATTGGATTGACCCTTTGGAATTGTTTTTTTGGTTTATGTTTTTGTTTGCGCAAAGATTATCTTGATCAACTGTTGTATCGAATGATCACAGTGATATTAGGTCTACATTGATGTAACTGATTGTATTATGTCTATATAGGGGTTTTCTTCAAATGCAATATTTACTGCCCTGAAGATGGTCTGATGAACTGACGTCATTTGAGACCGAAACGTCGACTTCAACATCTATTTCTGAAACACTCAATGTATTCAAGTTACCATTATTTTCATTAGGAGATATGTCATTTGTGATTTCATTGGAATAGATGTTTATTCATGAAGTGTAGGACTAATTGGATTTCACCTCTTTCATGATTTATTGCTGAATTAATTGTTAATCTGTACTCCTTTTTAACTTGATTCATATATATAAATATTTTTGTATATTCAACAAAAGATACTCCAGTGTCTTTGTTTTCCGTATTCATTTATTGGCTTTGTCAATTGACAATTGTTTTTTTGTTCTAATTAGACTCACCCACAGAGAAATTCCTCAACAAATAATAACAGAATCTTCTTAAAACAAAATCCCTTGTAGGCACCCTTACTTGTCAATGTTTGTAAAGGGGCTGATGGTTCACGAAACCATCTTGACTACAAATGCCGGCCTCTTCATGACTCCTTTACTACTCTATATCATATACAAGCCACCTTACGTGTATGAATGGAAGGTGCACTAGTGCGTTACTGATATGTGCACACTCTTAGAAGGAAATGCATAACTCATTAATATCTCAAGTGTAAAATTCCAAATCGCAGTGGTCCTTCAGGAGAAAATGCCAGGAGAAGGAACTTGCTCTGGCCTTGTATTCAGATGATGTGATGCCAAACAGGTACCTGGATTGCAGACACGTTTGCTGGTATTTTCGGGAGTCGGTAGAGAGTAACCCAGAGGCTTCAGGAGAGAATCCTGCTGGTAGAGAAAATAATTAAATAATGTCTTTCTCCATGATGCCGACAGTGTATTGTGATCCCGGGTGAACACTCACTTCATATGGCTGTCTGCTGTAGAAGATATTGCAATACAGCAGTCTGATGTGGCTACCAAGACAATAAGGGTGACCATGAGAGGGTAAAAAATCAAAATTTTGAAAGAGAAGCTGAAACTTTCTGCAAAATATCATCAAGATATATCTGCATTCAGTGCTGAGCTGCACCTTAGGCATCACCAGCAGTGGATACCGAAGAACAGTGTAGTGCAGCACGGAGCTGATACCTGAACAAAGGTCCTCAAGGCATTATGAAACAGGGTACAACCTACAGCAAGTTCCTTTTAGTCAAGTCCTAAATTTCAGAGAAAATTAGGGGGTCAGTTACTACATCGCACCACAGCCTCATTTGAAAATCTCACAATCTCAGTAAAACAATGAATCTCCACGGGTAACCTTAAGAATATAAATATACCCTTCAACCATGTAGTAAAAAATGCACTCTTTTGCAGTATTTTTTCATAAAACATTTTTCAAGAGAACACTATCAAGTACAAACAGGATTTCAGTAGCAAACACCTAGGGATGTTTAATTGTTTACAGCTGTGATATATGTGTGCTCATATTCAGAAAACATTATTTAACTATAATTACAAAATACATCATAAATAATATTTCCATTTATTCCAGGAACTATTAAGAAAGCTTGGTGAAAACTACCACGAAAAGCAGGTCAATCCACCAAAATATTCATCACATTCCTCCACAGAATGCCAAAGTCAGCAACTTGATCAAACTGAAAAGAACAAGTTAATTATATTTGGCAAGACTCATTCTGGTGGATACTACATCCAATCCCTAGATCCTAACTTTAGAATGGTCCACAGGTGCCATCCTGGGCCAGGACAACTTTCTCTAGTAATGCTTTCATGCACAGCTAGGCGATGCTAATCAACTCTGCATTGTCTACTTGCTGCCCCAAAAGTTATGGAGTGGAGCCGCATATAATCACCATACCTGCGTGCCTATGTCAGTTTCTTACTTTTCTCTTTGCACCCTCAGAAATGGAGCGTGAACAATTGCTAGCACAAGTGTGCAGATATCTAACTTGGGATCTTTTCATGTGTCAAAAAGAGGTCATTCCACAGAAGAGGGAGGGCAGTGAGGAATCTGCTAGAATATTCACCAGAAAAACCATTACCAAAGGATCGTAATGTATACTTCTGATGGATACTGCTAACCACAGATTTCTCACTTCAGAAAGAAACGCTACTAAAGCAGTATACCTCTGTCATTGTGGATGGTCTGTGGATTGGGCTCAGACCATAAATTCTGCAGGACCAAACGGGTAAAATGCCCATTCCAATTGGTTGTCAAGACAATAGTTCTCAAGAACGTGTGCACTGAGGTCCACATCCCAAGAACAGGCACACTGCATGCCAATGAAGTGGTAGCAACCTTCGTTCTGGTGCAAAAAAGCTCTCAGACATTCCAGAGGCTTCTTCTTGTCCAGTGCGTAGCAGACTGTAATGTAGAGGACTGTTCACCTCAACAAGGGCCTCTTCTGCACTGCTTTCCATTTCTTACTTGGAGAACCACACAACTTGATTGTTCACCTAATGGTCCTTGGTCCTCCTTTTCCAAGGGTTGATGTAGGTTGAAGCACACTGGTAGAGTAATGAATTGCTGAACGTGGGAGGAATTCAGACTTTAGGTAAGCAGGCACATGTGCCCTCAGCACCAATTGGTTTGCAAAATAGGTAGTGTTAGACCTGACATCATTGGCTTGAGTCTCTCCTCCATTTTTTTCTGTTTGCCTCCACTGTTTACGATGTTTTTGCTGGTATACTGCTTTGGGCACTGTGCCACTGCTGATCAGTGCCACAGTGCAAGTGTTCCCTATGTAAAATTGCTGTATTAATTGAATTCCATGTTTGGCTTATTTGGTTTACTATCAGTCCCTAGTCTAGTGCACCAGGAGTGCCAGGGCTTGTAAATACAAATGCTGCTCGTGGGCTTGCAGCACATGTTGTGCCACCCACAAGAGCGGCCTAGTAAAAGTATGTCTCCAGGTCTGCCATTGCTAGACCTACGTGCAGTCTGGTACTGTCACGCTGACTGCGCAAGTACACCTACTTGCCGGTCCCCAAACCTTCCCTTAACTTCATGTTAGTCACCCCTATGGTAGGCCTGAGGGCAGGGTGCATTGTAAGCATAAGGTAGGACAAGCCTGACAAGGTTGGCATGTCCCAGTAGTGAATTACAGCCATATTCGTTTTTCACTATTGTAAGGTAACCTGCTCTCCATTAGTTAGAATGGGCTGCCAGGGTTATTAATGCTATAATCCTAGCTGGCTCGGGGAGCATGGTGCAATGTCGAGTTTGGTATCCCTAAACTCGGGGTTTAATCACGCATCCATTGGTGTGGATGGTTTTTGGACTCTGGGTTTGAAAATAGCACTTTTAGAAAGTGGCTATTTTCTTGTCTAACTATTTCTGGTTTCTGCTGGTTTGGTGTGTGTGTGACAGGAGCTGGGTGGCTCCAGAGATCTGCTGAGTCAGAGTGGGATGAGTGGGACATTTGCATTGAGAGTAGGGGGAGAGTAGCTTCTGATAGCCTGCCCTGCCTAATACAATGCTGGCTCCACCTCCTGCCAGGCGACCGATGGCTCTGTGCCTGCCATGGACGATCCTAGCCCCACCTCCTGCCATTAGGCCGATAGCTCTGCTCCTGCCAGGGACAATGCTGGCTCCACCTCCTGCTGGGCGTCTGAGGACCCAGCCCTGCACAGTGAATAGGCCAGGTGCCTCTGCCTGGTTACACCCACAACAGACCCAGGATGTTGGGAAATTCCCCTGCATGGACAAAGGGATCAAAGCCAAAAAGGGGTATAAGAGAAGGACCCCTGAACCAAGAATTTAGATCACTTCTGACAAGGAACCCTGAAACCAAGGACAAGAAGCCTGTTGATCCAAGGACTTGCCTACCCCTTCTGCCAGTGTGCTGTTTGCTGGGGGGGGGGAATCCTGCATTGCTTCTTTATTTTTGCCAAGGAACCAGGAGAGAGGAACTTTGTGTGTACTCTCAGACTTTGCTAAAGAAAATCTCCAAGGACTGGAAGAGTGCCAGTCTCCTGCTGAAGTTACAGGGCTAAAGGACTTCACCATTTGCTAAAAGTGCTTGTTGCTGGAACTTGTGAATCCAGCACCTCTGAAAGAATCCAGCAATCTCGACGCCGACGGACGTCGCCGAATCCAGCTCGACATCGTGAGTAACGGCTCCAGTGTCCCGCTTCCTCGACGCCGGCCGCCGGGCCCGACCGACGCCAGCAGCAACGCCAGTGAGTAGTGAGTTCGGCTCCAGCTCCAAGTGACCTCGTGTCTGCACCGCTGCTGATCGCATCGACTTCGAGCCCTCTCAACGCCGTGAGCGCTGCTCACCTTTGCAACATCATCGACATCGACGACGACGCCGTATCCTGCTTCGCCTCGTGAGCGCTGCTCCTGCCCGACATCGATCGACGCCGCTGCAGGTCGCCCAGACTCCGAGGCCGGATCGACGCCGGAGACGCGACGCCGGACATCTCGACGCCGCTGATCATCGTGTGCTTCGCTTTTCCAAGGTACTGTGTTGTGGGGGTCCGTGCGACTCCGAGCTCGACGTAGCGCTCCTCGCGGTCGACGCCGAACCCTTTGGATTAACTTTGCTTCGACGTCGTGTGACTCCCGTGTGGGTTACATTGTTGCCAAGAACTGTGCTTTAAAGAAGAAGAGTTGTTTTTGATACTAAAGACTTTTTGCTAAGAAGAAACTACACTTGAACTATTATTTTTCCTTCCAAGAGTATTTATTAAGACTGTGGTATATTTTTGTCGTTATTTGGTCTTGTGCTAAGCCTTATATAAAAATACTTATTTTTATAATACTACTGTGTCGTGTCCATTTGTAGTGTATTCACTTTATTACTGTATGTGGTCATAAATGCTTAACGCACTGCCTCTGAGATAAACCTGTCTGCTTTGCCAAGCTACCAAGGGGGTGAGCAGGGGTTATCTAAGTGTGTGATCCCCTTGCCCTGACTAGAAAAGGTGTGTCCCTATTTGTCAGAAGTGTATACCTCTGCCAACTAGAGACAGCTGGTTCTAACATTGGTGGGTCAGCGGTGAGGATTCGAACTTTGCATTTATGACCCATGTGCAGTGATTAGTGTGCGCTACATAGTGAAAGCAGACCATAGCGCAGCCACAGTCTAATTTGGAAGAATTCTATTTTTTGTTCTCCGCTTTTCTGAAGCTTGATTTTTTTGAACACTGCTAGTTTTGACCATGAGTGACACCGGAGTCACTACCCCTGTTGTTGTTGTGGAGGAGTTTGATAGGAATAAGATAGACGTCTACAAATTGGAGGAGCTGAAATCCTTTTGCAAGCAGTTGAAAGTTCCTACCAAGGGCTGCAAAAACAAAACGGAATATCTCAGAGCATTGAAAGCCTGGTTAGAGTCCAGAAATCCCTCTGATCCGGTGGTGGTACCGACAGGGGAAGGGGATGAGGAGGCGCCAGTGAATGGGCCTGTGTCCTCTCCCAGTAGCAGTGTTTCCTCCAAAGGTCTTTCCCCTGAAGAAAGAGAAGAAAGGGCGAAAGAGCGAGCTTACAACATGGAAATGGCAAGGCTTAAGATAAATGGGCAGTTGGAGTTAGAAAATGCAAAAGGCAGAAGAGAAGCTGATTTGGAGATCAAAAGGTTAGAATTTGAGAGAGAGAAGTTAGCTTTGGCGCGTGAAACCAGGTTGAGGGAGCTGGATATCCAAGCTAAAAAGTTAGAATTGAATCCCTCTGGTGGCAGCATCCCATCTGTGCCTGCAGAAAGTAAGTTTTATTTTCCCAAAGATGTGATAAAAGATTATCACAAGAATGAAGATATTGGCCAGTGGTTTAAAGCATATGAGTTAGCATTGTTGGCCCACCGGGTCCCTGAGAAGGATTGGGGAGCGGGGTTGTGGGGTCGCTTTGTGAATGAGGGGAGAGATACCCTGTTAGACATGCCTGTTGAGGATAGGATGTCTTATGCTCATATGAAAGATGCTTTAATGTTGAGGTATGGCCTAACCCCAGAAGAGTACAGACAGGCCTTTAGAGAATGTAAGAAGTTGCCTGGTACTACGTGGGTTGAATATGTGTCTTTTTTTTGCAGAGCCATGGATGGTTGGGTAAAGGGCAGCAACGTGGAAAGTTATGAAGCTCTTTATGATTTGTTTGCTTGGGAGCACTTGTCTAATAACTGTTTTCCAGAGCTGCACCAGCACCTTATTGATAGCAAGATATCTAACTCTAGAAAACTTGCTGAGGAGGCGGACCACTGGGTCAGTACCAGGGTCCACAAGGGTCCAGTGGGAGACTCAGCCAAAGGTGGGCAGGGTCCCCAGCAGAAGAGTGGGGGGGACAAGGGAAAACAGAAGGAGTTCCAGAAAGGGCCCCAAAGTAATCACCAAGGGAACCAAGGGAAAGGTTCCCAGCCTCCCCCTGTGAAGAAGCCAGGGGCCCGACAGGTAAACCTGTTCAGAGGGGCCCAATGACCTGCTATGTTTGTGGGCAGGTGGGACACCGGTATTATGATCCCCAGTGTCCCATGAAGAATTCTAATGCACCACCTCGTGCACCCCCCCGTCAGTTGGCGAGTGTAGCCCTGGGAGGGGAGGAGATGGTTGCCCCTGGTGGGAGGGGTCCCGCAGAGATGTCCCTGGTCTCGCTAGGAGACATGGAAATGGTCCCCCCACCCCCTCTGCCTAGTAACACTAATAAATATAGGCAGTGGGTGACCATTAATGGCCATAGAGTGGAAGCCCTCAGAGACACCGGAGCGAGTGTGACAGCTGTCAAGTGTCACTTGGTGTCCAGAGAGCAGGTGGTCCCCCACGCATTCTACCCTGTGATAGCTGCTGACAACTCCCAGAAAGAGTGTGAAGTAGTTCAGGTTCCCTTTGAATGGGGGGGAGTTTCAGGTACTCTTCAAGTTGCTGTAAGGCCCGCCATGCCTGTTGATTGTCTCCTGGGCAATGATTTGGAGGACTCCCCTTGGGCTAAGGTGGAGAGGGAGACACATTTGAAAATGTTGGGTGTGCCAGAGTGGGTGTGTGCGACCACTCGTTCCATGACAGCAAGTAAGGGTGTTGATAGGGTCCCGGAGCCTGAAAATATGGCCCAGGATTCAACTGTGAAGAGAAGAGGCAGGGGGCGCGGGAAACCGTCCCCCGTAGTTCCCGTGGTCCAGGAGGAGGTAGGCCCTGAGGGGGATGCCCTGGAGCCCACAGGGGAACAAGTTGCTGAACTGGGAGACCTACCCGAGCTGACCCACTGGCAGCAGGATGGTGGTCCCTCCAGGGAAGAATTTTGTGCAGAACAGAAAGTGTGCCCTTCTCTTGTGGGTATGAGGCAGCAGGCCTCAGCCCAAACCTCAGGTGATCAGTCAGGGTCACATTTTGTGTACTGGGAGAATGACCTCCTGTATAGCGAGCCTAAGGCTGCTGAGCCTGGGTCAGCCCGTGTGCTGGTGGTACCCCAGCGCTTCAGAGCCTTCCTACTGGGTTTGGCTCATGACGTTCCGTTAGCTGGACATCTGGGGCAGGACAAGACCTATGACAGGCTTGTCACCCATTTTTATTGGCCTCAGATGCGAAGGGATGTAGACATCCATTGCAAGACTTGTCACACTTGCCAGGCAAGTGGGAAAAGCGGAAGGAAGCAGAAGGCTCCCCTCCAACCTTTTCCAGTGGTCAGTACCCCCTTTGACCGGGTGGGTATTGACATTGTTGGGACCCTGGACCGCAAGACAGCCCTGGGCAACAGGTTTATCCTGGTCTTGGTGGACCAGGCCACACGGTACCCGGAAGCCATCCCTCTCCGAACAGTGACGGCCCCCGTGGTGCGACAGGCACTGATGGGTGTTTTCTCCCGGATGGGGTTCCCCAGAGAGGTGGTGTCAGACCGGGGCACCAACTTCATTTCCAATTATATGAAGTCTCTGTGGAAGGAGTGTGGGGTAACCTACAAGTTCACCACTCCTTACCACCCTCAAGGTAATGGGTTGGTTGAGAGATTCAACCGTACCCTTAAAGGCATGATCATGGGTCTTGAAGAACCAATGAGGCGTAAATGGGACGTCCTCTTGCCATGCCTACTGTTTGCTTACCGTGAGGTGCCACAGAAGTCTCTAGGGTACAGCCCCTTTGAGCTTTTGTATGGTCACCCGGTAAGAGGGATTTTGAGTCTGGTCAAAGAAGGCTGGGAGCAATCTCCCAGGAAACCTCCCCAGGATGTATACAGTTACATGCTGGCCTTTAGGAACCAGACTCAGCGCTTCAGAGATCTTGCTCAGGCAAATCTGGAGGCCAGCCAGGAAGAGATGAAGCGGTGGTACGACCGGAATGCCACTCTGGTTGAGCTTCAGCCTGGTCAGGAAGTGTGGGTCATGTCCCCTGTGGAACCTTGTGCGCTCAAGGACAGGTGGACTGGACCGTTTAAGGTTGTGGAGAAGAAGAGCGATGTCACCTACTTGGTGGACTTGAAATCTCCCAGGAACCCCTTGCGGGTCCTGCATGTCAACCGTTTGAAGCCACACTTAGAAAGGTCCGAAGTGGGCATGCTCCTAGCTACAGATGCTGGAATGGAGGAGGAGAGTGAGCCTCTTCCTGACCTCCTGTGTGCTAAAGAGCAAGACGGGTCAGTGGATGGTGTGGTCCTCTCTGACACACTGACCCTTGAGCAGAAACAGGATTGTCGCCACCTGTTGGGACAATTCCCGGATCTGTTTTCCTTGGTTCCGGGTGTCACTCATTGGTGTGTCCATGACGTTGACACCGGAGACAGCCCTCCTGTGAAGCACAAGGCTTACAGGGTGACTGACAAGGTCCGAGCATACATTAAGGAGGAGGTCTCCAAAATGTTTGCGTTAGGGGTGGTTGAGTCCTCTAGCAGTCCTTGGGCCAGCCCAGTGGTCTTGGTCCCAAAGGCTGCAGCCCCTGGTGCTTCACCGGAACTCCGGTTCTGCGTGGATTACCGAGGACTCAATTCGGTCACGAAGACTGACGTGCACCCCATCCCCAGAGCTGATGAGCTCATCGATCGGTTGGGGGCTGCCCGGTACCTTAGTACGTTTGATCTAACGTCTGGGTACTGGCAGATCGCCTTGACTGATGGGGCAAAGGAGAGGTCCGCATTCTCCACACCAGATGGGCTATACCAGTTCCGGGTGATGCCCTTTGGGATGAAGAATGCCCCTGCCACCTTCCAGAGGTTGGTCAACCAGGTCTTGGCTAGACTGGAGGATTTCAGTGCCGCCTACCTGGACGACATCGCAGTGTTCAGCGCCAGCTGGGAGGAACACTTGCGCCACCTCCAGGAAGTGTTGTTGGCCCTGCGCGGAGCAGGCCTCACAATCAAAGCCAGTAAAAGCCAGATTGGGCAGGGTTCTGTGGTGTACTTGGGGCACCAAGTAGGGAGCGGCAAGGTTGCCCCCCTGCAACCCAAGATTGATACCATCCTGGCTTGGGCGCCGCCCAAAACCCAAACTCAGGTGAGAGCCTTCTTAGGACTCACGGGTTACTACAGGAGGTTTGTCAAGGATTACGGTAACATTGTGCACCCCTTGACTTCGCTGACTTCCAGGAAGCAGCCACGAAACGTGATCTGGACTGATGCCTGTCAAACGGCCTTCGACACCCTGAAAACTGCAATGTGCACAGCACCTATACTCCAGGCACCCGACTTTTCGAAAGAATTTATTGTCCAGACGGACGCTTCAGAGCATGGCGTGGGGGCTGTTCTAGCTCAGGTGAATGAAGAGGGCCGAGACTTGCCTGTAGCCTTCATCAGTAGGAGGTTACTTCCCAGGGAAACGAGGTGGAGTGCGATAGAGAGAGAAGCATTTGCTGTGGTCTAGGCGCTGAAGAAGCTAAGACCCTACCTGTTGGGACTCACTTCCGGGTTCAGACAGACCACAGGCCCCTCAGATGGTTGATGCAGATGAGGGGTGAGAATCCGAAACTGTTGAGGTGGTCCATTTCCGAGCAGGGGATGGACTTTACGGTGGAACACTGCCCTGGCACAGATCACGCCAATGCTGATGGTCTGTCCAGATTTTTCCACCTTAGTGATGAGAACTCCCCAGGGGAAGGGTAGTTCTCCCCTCATTTCAGCTGGAGGGGACACGTGTTAGACCTGACATCATTGGCTTAAGTCTCTCCTCCATTTTTTTCTGTTTGCCTCCACTGTTTACAATGTTTTTGCTGGTATACTGCTTTGGGCACTGTGCCACTGCTGATCAGTGCCACAGTGCAAGTGCTCCCTATGTAAAATTGCTGTATTAATTGAATTCCATGTTTGGCTTATTTGGTTTACTATCAGTCCCTAGTCTAGTGCACCAGGAGTGCCAGGGCTTGTAAATACAAATGCTGCTTGTGGGCTTGCAGCACATGTTGTGCCACCCACAAGAGCGGCCTAGTAAAAGTATGTCTCCAGGTCTGCCATTGCTAGACCTACGTGCAGTCTGGTACTGTCACGCTGACTGCGCAAGTACACCTACTTGCCGGTCCCCAAGCCTTCCCTTAACTTCATGTTAGTCACCCATATGGTAGGCTTGAGGGCAGGGTGCATTGTAAGCATAAGGTAGGACAAGCCTGACACGGTTGGCATGTCCCAGTAGTGAATTACAGCCATATTCGTTTTTCACTATTGTAAGGTAACCTGCTCTCCATTAGTTAGAATGGGCTGCCAGGGTTATTAATGCTATAATCCTAGCTGGCTCGGGGAGCATGGTGCAATGTCGAGTTTGGTATCCCTGAACTCGGGGTTTAATCACGCATCCATTGGTGTGGATGGTTTTTGGACTCTGGGTTTGAAAATAGCACTTTTAGAAAGTGGCTATTTTCTTGTCTAACTATTTCTGGTTTCTGCTGGTATGGTGTATGTGTGACAGGAGCTGGGTGGCTCCAGAGATCTGCTGAGTCAGAGTGGGATGAGTGGGACATTTGCATTGAGAGTAGGAGGAGAGTAGCTTCCGATAGCCTGCCCTGCCTAATACAATGCTGGCTCCACCTCCTGCCAGGCGACCGATGGCTCTGTGCCTGCCATGGACGATCCTAGCCCCACCTCCTGCCAGGAGGCCGATAGCTCTGCTCCTCCCAGGGACAATGCTGGCTCCACCTCCTGCTGGGCGTCTGAGGACCCAGCCCTGCACAGTGAATAGGCCAGGTGCCTCTGCCTGGCTACACCCACAACAGACCCAGGATGTTGGGAAATTCCCCTGCATGGACAAAGGGATCAAAGCCAAAAAGGGGTATAAGAGAAGGACCCCTGAACCAAGAATTTAGATCACTTCTGACAAGGAACCCTGAAACCAAGGACAAGAAGCCTGCTGATCCAAGGACTTGCCTACCCCTTCTGCCAGTGTGCTGTTTGCTGGGGGGAATCCTGCATTGCTTCTTTATTTTTGCCAAGGAACCAGAAGAGACGAACTTTGTGTGTACTCTCAGACTTTGCTAAAGAAAATCTCCAAGGACTGGAAGAGTTCCAGTCTCCTGCTGAAGTCACAGGGCTAAAGGACTTCACCATTTGCTAAAAGTGCTTGTTGCTGGAACTTGTGAATCCAGCACCTCTGAAAGAATCCAGCAATCTCGACGCCGACGGAAGTCGCCGAATCCAGCTCGACATCGTGAGTAACGGCTCCAGTGTCCCGCTTCCTCGACGCCGGCCGCCGGGCCCGACCGACGCCAGCAGCAACACCAGTGAGTAGTGAGTTCGGCTCCAGCTCCAAGTGACCTCATGTCTGCACCGCTGCTGATCGCATCGACTTCGAGCCCTCTCGACGCCGTGAGCGCTGCTCACCTTTGCAACATCATCGACATCGACGACGCCACTGTATCCTGCTTCGCCTCGTGAGCGCTGCTCCTGCCCGACATCGATCAACGCCGCTGCAGGTCGCCCAGACTCCGAGGCCGGATCGACGCCGGAGACGCGACGCCGGACATCTCGACGCCGCTGATCATCGTGTGCTTCGCTTTTCCAAGGTACTGTGTTGTGGGGGTCCGTGCGACTCCGAGCTCGACGTAGCGCTCCTCGCGGTCGACGCCGAACCCTTTGGATTAACTTTGCTTCGACGTCGTGTGACTCCCGTGTGGGTTACATTGTTGCCAAGAACTGTGCTTTAAAGAAGAAGAGTTGTTTTTGATACTAAAGACTTTGTGCTAAGAAGAAACTACACTTGAACTATTATTTTTCCTTCCAAGAGTATTTATTAAGACTGTGGTATATTTTTGTCGTTATTTGGTCTTGTGCTAAGCCTTATATAAAAATACTTATTTTTATAATACTACTGTGTCGTGTCCATTTGTAGTGTATTCACTTTATTACTGTATGTGGTCATAAATGCTTAACGCACTGCCTCTGAGATAAGCCTGTCTGCTTTGCCAAGCTACCAAGGGGGTGAGCAGGGGTTATCTAAGTGTGTGATCCCCTTGCCCTGACTAGAAAAGGTGTGTCCCTATTTGTCAGAAGTGTATACCTCTGCCAACTAGAGCCAGCCGGTTCTAACAGGTAGCATAGGGCAGTTGCACCACGAAAGGCAGTCTCTAGAATTAGGAGACACAACGAGCAGATGTGCATTGCCTCAGAGGATGTACACATAAAAAATGTCAATACCAAGATATGGACCCACTGTGGCATCACAATTTGTTTGGGAGAGAACATGTGTGTCAAAACTTATTAAACATAATTTCAATAGATGAGTTAAACAAGGGTGTTTGGTTCAGCAAACACAAAAAGGTCAAAATGATCAAAATATAATAATGCCCACTGCATGGCCTTACTGAGCCAAATACGAAATAGACAATAAAACAACCCAAAGTATGGCTTGTAAAGGGGTGTGTCTTGCAGACTCGACACCAGGCCACAAATTTGTCCGACCGCCCATTGTACATGAAGTTCATGAAAGGGTGCCTGATTGAAAGGATGACATCCTGAACTTCAGGTGGCAGATCAAACATGGTCTACTTGTTGTTGGCAAATCTCCAAGCACGGAGGTGTAGTTTTCGCAGGTTCAAGTGAAGGACCCTGCCCTGCTACTATGACAGGAGACCCTCCAAAGGAGCAGCCTGATCAGAAGGCAGATGCTCATGCCCAGAAGTTCTAGGTATCACTCTCCTGGCACAATTTGGAGCCATCAGGTTTGGGTCCAGTCATTCCAGATCTTTTTCAGAACTTGAGACAGAAAAGGCATGGGCAGAAAGTGCACAGGAGTCCTGTGTTCCATTGCACATGAAATGCATCTGCTAGCGAGTCTCTTCACAGAAACACCAATGCACAAAATCTATGGCACTACAAGTGCTCATCAGTGGTGGTGAAAAAATATAGCCAGGGTCTATTCACTGCCAGCATTAAAGGATCCTGCCAAGTAGTTCAAGAATCATAATTAAGATGTATATTTACTTTAAAACAATAATTAAACTATTCATTTTAATTTATTTTATCAGTTTAAAATTATTTAAAAAATCATTAATATATATATATATATATATATATATATATATATATATATATATATATATATATATATATATATATATATATATATATATATATATATATATATATATTGCACAGCGCTGAAACCCACAGATCCCGGGTTTACAAATGAGAGCACTCCAAGCCAATACGGCGTAGGTTCGCCAAGTCTTTTATTATTCAAAGACCTCCTCAGCAATCAGTCTACAAACGCGTTTCGGCGTTGCCGCCTTCGTCAGTGTAAACTGACACTGTTTTCAAAATACATTTAAAATAGAAGCCGTGATCGTCATCAATCATGTGTTCTCAACCAAAATAAACGTAAACATAGAAAACGGTACTCAAGATAATTAATTCATTACTTTTGCGGCGGCCATCTTTCAACGGATAATCTACTTATTCCAATATGTGCATTTATAAATAAAGTAAGAGGACCAATCCATAATTCAACACAATTTAAACATGAAATCACATTTCATCCAATATTTGTCCCCTATACTTATTTTAACATGCATAGTTGGCATCTATGCCGCGAGTACCTAGGTTTGTGATTTTCATACCCAACTCTTGGCAAAAATCACATTCAGTTCACAGAATTTTAGGTCACCAAAGAAAATGACACACTTCAAATATTTACAATCTAGCCCTGTATGGGCATAAAGATCTGCCTATGAGCATATGAACAATTATTATTTTCAATTAATCACTGTGTTTCATCCAAAGGAATAACATGATAATAAATGATACAGGTTACATTTGTGGTGACGGGTCAGATTACTCTGTATGTTTAAGGAACTATATACATGTCTATTTTCCAGATTCTTAAGAAAGAAGATAAGGGAACACGAAGGGATTATTTAGATGTGAGTCCACATCTCTTCTTCATTATTCATCCCTCCCGGGGTCTTGGTCTGTAACTGGATAATGAATCGTGACTCTAGTGTTCTTAGTTTTTTTATCCAGTTTCCCCCTCTTTCTGTTCTGACTAGTTGGTCCAAGATACAATAAGTCAATAAATTGCTATTGCTGTCATGCACCTGCTCGAAATGGTGGGCTACTGGGTAGTTTGGATCCTTTGACGAGATAGCCCTCATATGTTCTAGGACCCTGAGTTTAGTGGGTTTCACTGTACTCCCTATGTACCTCTTCCCACAGGGACATGTCAAACAATAGACTGTGTAGTCAGAGTTGCAATTCACCAATTTGGTTATTTTGCCTTTCTTCTTCCTTCCTGGAATATAGTATTCCTTGACTTTTTGGGAATTTTTACAAGCCTTGCACTTCATACAAGGAAAGAAGCCTGAAACAGTTATTTTTCTCTTTCTTCTTTTTTCATAGTGGCTATTTACAAGATAGTCTTTGAAAGAGTTCCCCTTTCTGTAAGTGATCAGAGGATAGTCAGATAGTGACTTTCCGATTACGGAATCTGATTTCAGAATCTTCCAGTTCTTACGCATTATATTGAAGACTTCTGGAGATTTTTCCGAAAAATCGGTGATTAGTCTAATCTTAGTATCTGAGGGCCTGGGTTTATCAACTAGCAGGTCTTTCCTTTCTACCAGATTACTTCTCACTTCTGCTTGTTGTAGAATTCCTCTTCCATAGCCTCTCTGAGAAAATCTTTTCTTGGACGGTTCCCTGGCTCTCTCAAACTCCTGTGAGGTTGAGCAATTGCGTTTGATTCGCAAAAACTCTCCCAAGGGGATATTATTGATGACACTGCGGGGATGGTAACTACGTGAGTGCAGAATGGTGTTGCCCGCCGTAGGTTTTCTGTAAACAGCGGTTTGTATTTTATTGTTTTCCACAAAGACACGGAGGTCCAAGTAGAATACCTCACTTTGACTTATACTGCTTGTGAAGCTGAGATTCAGGTTATTCTTATTCAACTCAGAGATGTATTTCTCAGCCTCATTCTGAGGACCCCGCCACACCAAAAACAAATCATCGATGTAGCGGGTCCACAGGACAATGTTGTCCATCCACCGCTCATTCTCCCCCGCCCAGGCCACGTGCTTCTCCCACCAGCCCACAAAAAGGTTCGCGTAGCTGGGGGGGAAGCACGTGCCCATCGCGGTCCCCTGCAGTTGTAAATACAATTTGCCTGCAAATAAGAAAATGTTATTTCTTAGACAGAAGTCTGTGAGTTCCAATAACATTGTGTTATGGCTTCGATATTTGATGGGTCTTAGTTCTAGGAAGCTCCTCATTGCCATGAGACCATCGTCGTGTTTTATGGATGTATATAAGCTGGCAATGTCTAATGTTATTAGGATCATATCCTCTTCCCATACCATGTCCTGTATAATTCTCAAGAAGTCCTTTGTATCCTTGAGATACAAACTGAGGTCCTTCACGAATGGGGCAATGAAGCTATCGATGTAGCTTGATGTTTTTTCCAATAAACTGTCTTTAGCAGACACGATTGATCTACCAGGAGGCCAAATTTTGCTCTTGTGCACCTTTGGCAGGTGATAGAATGTTGCAATTTGAGGGAAATCGCACTTCAGGTTTTTCCAATCTCTGAAATCAAGTAATCCTTTATCTTTCCATTTATCAATTAAGTCATTGAAGGCTTTAATACTTTCTGTATATTTCGTCCTCTTTATCTCCACATAGTGTTCCTTGTTGTTTAGTTGGGATAGGGCCTCATCCTCATATTGACTTCGTTTCAGGATGACAATATTTCCCCCTTTGTCACTGGGTTTTATGATGATACTCTCATCTTCTTTAAGATGTTGGATCACAGCCCATTCCTCCTTGCTTACATTTTTCCTATTCCGGTTAAAGCTTCCCATTTGGAGATATTTCAATTCTTCAATGACTATTTCCTGAAAAGTGTCTATCCCATCATGCGGTGTCCTTGGATTGGTTTTGGATTTAATAGTCATTCCACTTTTACAACCCTGTTGGATGATTCCACAGTCCTCCAAAGTCTGTGTGGGTTGGATATCCCAGTCTTGTGAGTGGCTTGTTCCAATCATCGTTTGTGCTACCGCAATGGCCTGTAAGTCTTTGCCTGTTATTATTGCTAAGGGATCACTCCCTTCAATACTGGTTCCATCAGCTGCTTTTGGGTTAAGAGTGTGTAGCTTCTGCAATTTTAATTTTCTAATAAATCTAAAAAGATCTATCCTTGTCTGCGTGTAATCAAATGCTGGAGTCGGACAGAAGGTTAGTCCAAGTTTCAGCAGCTCTTCTTCCTTTGAGGTCAGTATCCTATCCGACAAATTGATTATTGTATTCTCTTTCGGATTCATCACACTCATTTCCAGGTCTTCCCTCGAGCACTCCTTGTGACTACTGGAGTAGATCTTCCTTGGGCGCCCCCGCCTGCCCCTCCTCGTTTTCCTTTTGGTGTTTTTGGTGGGTGTGTGGTTGCTGCGGGTCGCTGTCTGAGTCCTCTGATTACTTCGTACTCCTCGAAAAAAGGATTGTCCTCTGTTGTGTCCGCTCTTGCTGAAGGGTGTCCTTCACCGCCCTCTGCACCTCTAGGTTCCGCAGTGCTCCTCGCCCTGACTGACTCGTCTTCTGAGATTTCAGACTCTTCAGTGCTGACTGGGGTTCTATTCTTGAGTTTTTCTTGTTGTAATGTTTTTCTTGGGGCGTCGTATTTGCGTGCAAATGTCAGTATTCTCCCATTTGCATAATCCTTTTCATCGCGAATGAACTTGGATTGTTTCCTCAATTTTATTGTATTTTCGTAATCAATCAACCTTTTCTTCATCTGGTCTCGTAACTCCTCGCACTTTTTTGTATCTTTCTCCTCGCCAATCTTAGCTTCAATTGCCTTGATTTCTTCTTGTAACTTGTTCCTGTCACTCCATGCATGTTTTACTAACAGTTTGAGCATCCCTTGCATGACATCGTTCATGAATTCTGACCACTCTCTTAAAAGTTCATTGTTGGGTTTCTCATAAGAGGGGACTAATAGGATTCTTAATCCCCTTGGAACTCTCCCAAGTTCCAAATATTTTTGTAGGCTGGTGGCCTCCCACCAATTGCGAATCTCTCGCTCGTATGTTTTTTCAAGAGTGGCAAACAATTTTGTGAGCGTGTCGGGTGCAGTCGCTGTCTGCAGCGGAGTGGCTTTTTTTCATGCCCCAGTTTGGGGAATGAACAGAGAATCTGCTGCTTGCTCTCTCTCACTATCTGTGAACATATCTTATGCCGAGGGGTTAAATTATTTGCGTGCGTGGCTCTACCTATCGCTCAGGCTGTGCGTGGTCTTGCCGGAATATTTTCAAGGTAATAACAGCGCCGTTCACTCACCCGTTCCAGAATTTCCTAACCGCCGAGTTACCTCACGGTCGGTCGTCCTTTTCCGGGTTGTGTCACGGGATTCTGCTTGCTTTTCAAAGTCGTGCTCCTCGCACACTTTTCCGGCGGGGCCAGACGGCAATCCAATTTTTCGGCACTCAGGTTCCACCAGCCGCCGCTCCACTCGACCACGGGTGCCTCTCTCGCACGGTGGAGTGCGTAACGTATTGCACAGCGCTGAAACCCACAGATCCCGGGTTTACAAATGAGAGCACTCCAAGCCAATACGAGGTAGGTTCGCCAAGTCTTTTATTATTCAAAGACCTCCTCAGCAATCAGTCTACAAACGCGTTTCGGCGTTGCCGCCTTCGTCAGTGTAAACTGACACTGTTTTCAAAATACATTTAAAATAGAAGCCGTGATCGTCATCAATCACGTGTTCTCAACCAAAATAAACGTATACATAGAAAACGGTACTCAAGATAATTAATTCATTACTTTTGTGGCGGCCATCTTCCAACGGATAATCTACTTATTCCAATATGTACATTTATAAGTAAAGTAAGAGGACCAATCCATAATTCAACACAATTTAAACATGAAATCACATTTCATCCAATATTTGTCCCCTATACTTATTTTAACATGCATAGTTGGCATCTATGCCGCGAGTACCTAGGTTTGTGATTTTCATACCCAACTCTTGGCAAAAATCACATTCAGTTCACAGAATTTTAGGTCACCAAAGAAAATGACACAGTTCAAATATTTATAATCTAGCCCTGAATGGGCATAAAGATCTGCCTATGAGCATATGAACAATTATTATTTTCAATTAATCACTGTGTTTCATCCAAAGGAATAACATGATAATAAATGATACAGGTTACATTTGTGGTGACGGGTCAGATTACTCTGTATGTTTAAGGAACTATATACATGTCTATTTTCCAGATTCTTAAGAAAGAAGATAAGGGAACACGAAGGGATTATTTAGATGTGAGTCCACATCTCTTCTTCATTATTCATCCCTCCCGGGGTCTTGGTCTGTAACTGGATAATGAATCGTGACTCTAGTGTTCTTAGTTTTTTTATCCAGTTTCCCCCTCTTTCTGTTCTGACTAGTTGGTCCAAGATGAAATAAGTCAATAAATTGCTATTCCTGTCATGCACCTGCTCGAAATGGCGGGCTACTGGGTAGTTTGGATCCTTTGACGAGATAGCCCTCATATGTTCTAGGACCCTGAGTTTAGTGGGTTTCACTGTACTCCCTATGTACCTCTTCCCACAGGGACATGTCAAACAATAGACTGTGTAGTCAGAGTTGCAATTCACCAATTTGGTTATTTTGCCTTTCTTCTTCCTTCCTGGAATATAGTATTCCTTGACTTTTTGGGAATTTTTACAAGCCTTGCACTTCATACAAGGAAAGAAGCCTGAAACAGTTATTTTTCTCTTTCTTCTTTTTCATAGTGGCTATTTACAAGATAGTCTTTGAAAGAGTTCCCCTTTCTGTAAGTGATCAGAGGATAGTCAGATAGTGACTTTCCGATTACGGAATCTGATTTCAGAATCTTCCAGTTCTTACGCATTATATGGAAGACTTCTGGAGATTTTTCCGAAAAATCGGTGATTAGTCTAATCTTAGTATCTGAGGGCCTGGGTTTATCAACTAGCAGGTCTTTCCTTTCTACCAGATTACTTCTCACTTCTGCTTGTTGTAGAATTCCTCTTCCATAGCCTCTCTGAGAGAATCTTTTCTTGGACTGTTCCCTGGCTCTCTCAAACTCCTGTGAGGTTGAGCAATTGCGTTTGAATCGCAAAAACTCTCCCAAGGGGATATTATTGATGACACTGCGGGGATGGTAACTACGTGAGTGCAGAATGGTGTTGCCCGCCGTAGGTTTTCTGTAAACAGCGGTTTGTATTTTATTGTTTTCCACAAAGACACGGAGGTCCAAGTAGAATACCTCACTTTGACTTATACTGCTTGTGAAGCTGAGATTCAGGTTATTCTTATTCAACTCAGAGATGTATTTCTCAGCCTCATTCTGAGGACCCCGCCACACCAAAAACAAATCATCGATGTAGCGGGTCCACAGGACAATGTTGTCCATCCACCGCTCATTCTCCCCCGCCCAGGCCACATGCTTCTCCCACCAGCCCACGAAAAGGTTCGCGTAGCTGGGGGCGAAGCACGTGCCCATCGCGGTCCCCTGCAGTTGTAAATACAATTTGCCTGCAAATAAGAAAATGTTATTTCTTAGACAGAAGTCTGTGAGTTCCAATAACATTGTGTTATGGCTTCGATATTTGATGGGTCTTAGTTCTAGGAAGCTCCTCATTGCCATGAGACCATCGTCGTGTTTTATGGATGTATATAAGCTGGCAATGTCTAATGTTATTAGGATCATATCCTCTTCCCATACCATGTCCTCTATAATTCTCAAGAAGTCCTTTGTATCCTTGATATACGAACTGAGGGCCTTCACGAATGGGGCAATGAAGCTATCGATGTAGCTTGATGTTTTTTCCAATAAACTGTCTTTAGCAGACACGATTGGTCTACCAGGAGGCCAAATTTTGCTCTTGTGCACCTTTGGCAGGTGATAGAATGTTGCAATTTGAGGGAAATCGCACTTCAGGTTTTTCCAATCTCTGAAATCAAGTATTCCTTTATCTTTCCATTTATTAATTAATAAAAAAAAAATATATATATATATATATATATATATACTACCCATTGTTCTCTGCTTCTTTTTTGATATATATGTATATATATATATGCGATCCCAAAGTGGTTCGAGCCAGAACGGCACAACACTATGGCACAGACTACAAAGGCAAAATTGCAGGTAGGTAATGTTTTATTCAAACATCAAGGTCCAAATGAAGCGTTTCGGCCGCCAGACATGCAGCCTTGATCACATAATATATATATATATATGAAGCAACAACATAAAATCTAATTTAAAAAAACTTCTATTATAAATTGAAACATTAGACTATTTGAAAATCGTCAAACTTAAATTTCCCACTCCAGTGAGTGCAACAGTAGAGAAAGTGTTGAATTGCTGAGGGGTAAAAATGACTACTCCCACTCCAATAATTGTAACAGGAGGGAAAGTGTTGAATAGCGGAGGTGTAAAAAGTACTATTCCCACTCCAGTGAGTGCAACAGTAGAGAAAGTGTTGGCTGGCAGAAGGGTAAAAATTGTTATTTTCATTCCAGTGAGTGCAACAGTAAGGAAAGTGTTGGATAGCAGAGGGGTAAACATTACCTTTCCCACTCCAGTAAGTGTAACAGTAGAGAAAGTGTTGGATTGCAGAACGATAAAAATTACTATTCCCACTCCAGTGAGTGCAACAGTAGGGAAGAGTTGGATAGCGGAGTGCTAAAAATTGCTATTTCCACTCCAGTGAGTGCATCAGTAGGGAAGGTGTTGGATAGCGCAGGGATAAAAATTACTATTCCCACTACAGTGAGTTCAACATTAGGGAAAGTGTTGGATTGCGGAGGGGTAACAATTAATATTCTCACTCCAGTCAGTTCAAAATGAAAAACAAACAAAATATTAACAACAACAAAAATATAAAAAATAGTCTGACACACGCAGTGGACGCTTCTGTCCGATGCGCTGGAACACAGAGTGCAAGTCGTACACAGTACCTTATTAAAGAGTTCGACACAGACGATGCGGTGAATGCAAAAGCGTACATGCGGCAATGTCGTCCTTTCGTGGTGCGAGCTACGGCTCGTAGGGGCCCAGAGTCGCGTTACTTAAGGAGACGGTGCCTTGTGCAGTGCGGTTGCAGTTCGTTGCGGCGTATGCGCCGTACCTTAACCCGTTCCGTGCTTTGAACGTCCAACGGTCGTCGCGTGCACTACCTCGCTAGTGCTGCGCACGAGCGTTGGACGTCTGAATCCCGTTAGCGCAATCGAACGTCCGCACTGGGGCGGAATGTTTGCGCGCGCTTAATGGGTTAAGAGCGGACGCCTTTGTAATCCTTTGGAGCGCGGTGCGAGGTGGACAGTATGCTGCGGTGGTGCGAGACGAACCCAGCCGCTCTACGTGCTGCAGCCTTTCACATCACCGGCAGGGTGCACGTTGAACAGTGCGGTGCGAAGGGGTAAAAGCAAAGTGCGAAGCGGAGTCTTTCCTTCACGTTGCGAGCTACGGCTCGTGAGGGCCACAGTCACGTTGTTTGGGACGGATGAGTCCTTCCTTCACTTTGCGAGCTACGGCTCGTTGAGGCCACAGTTCACATTGTTCGAGGCGGACATCTCAGCAAGGGCTTCTCAGTGTGGGCGTTGCTTCTTACGAGGCGCACACGGCTCCCAGCTTCAGCGCTACGAGGAGAACGGCGTTTCTCTCAAGGCGGGTGGAGCCTACTGGTCCTGGGACTCCGTTCAGGGGGCAAGCTTGCTCACAAGCCCTTGGAGATCTTTTAAGCACAAGTTGAGCAAAGTCTTTTTCAGTCTTTTCCCTCTCCTTCAGTAGCAAGGCAACCACTGCAGGCCAATCCCCCAGGTCAGGGACAGTACTCCTCCTTACAGCTTTCCCAGTTCCTTCTCGTCAGGCAGAAGTTCTTCTTGTTTTCTGATTTCTTGGGAGCAGGGTCCCATTATTTAGACCACAATTCTTTTGTTCTTTCGGCCAGGAGGCCTTTGCCCAGTTCAGCCCAGTTCTGGAGTACTTTGTTTACAGGACTCTGGCTTGTCTTTTCAGTGTGCAGGGCAGAGACAACAGACGCTCCACAGGAGGTGGAGCCAGCATTGTGGTGGCAGAGCACAGCCCTGTTCAGAGTCCAAGTGCACCCCTCCCACCCATTTGGATGTAATCTCTCTATTCACCACCTGGCTGCCCAGCCTGTCTCCTGAAATTCCCCAGCCCTGTCACTCACAGAAACCAGACAGCAGATACGCATCCTAGCAGAGGCGGGCTGAAAAGGTTAGGCAAACAAATACCAACTTTTTAATAGTTGTATTTGCAAACACAGAATATTAAAATTAACTTTACTAAAAGATGTATTTCATTATTCTGAGTTAAGGCATACTAAACTCGAATTTCTAACATGTTCTTTGAGTCTGTTAGGATCATAGAATGTAATAATTCTAACAGACCATTCTGGCCTTTGGAGAACAGGTAGCCTTGCAATACTAAAAAACGAAAATGGCTGTAATTCACTATTAGGACATGCCACACACATCAGGGCTTGTCCTACCATATACCTACAATGACCCTGCCCTTGGGCCTCCCGTAGGGGTGACTAATATGAAGTCAAGGGAAGGTTTAGGGACTGGCAAGTGGGTGCACTTGCCCAGTCAGCATGACAGTACCAGACTGCACGCAGGTTCTGCAATTGCAGACCTTAGACACATTTTACCAGGCTGCTTCTGTAGGTGGCACAACCAGTGCTGCAAGCCCACTAGCAGCAGTTGGATTTACAAGCCCTGGGCACTCCTGGTGCACTTTATTGGGGTCTAACAGTAAACCAAATAAGCCAATCATTGAATCCAATCAATATATACATTTTACACAGGGAGCACTTGCGCTATGGCACTGATTGGCAGTCACATGGGGGAAGAAAGTGTGTGTGCGCCTGCTTTTTGTGTCTCTAGGACACTTTGGTATTGCAGAATGGTGCGCAGACGCTTGCACTGCTCTTTTTGTAATGTAGAATGTGCTTGATTACAAAGTGATGGCACAATTCTAATGGGGCATCCTCATTAGCATGACAATGTAGCCCCTTGGCAAGGAGGGAAACACTTTGCCTCAGAGCCCTTGCTTTGTTATTGAGGCAGACACAGTGAAAAAGAGGACTGCAGGAGGGTCACTGATTGGGCCACAAAAAGAGGTGGTATACTCAATAAATCTCAAGGATGACCAATGCAAATGGGGTAAAGAGGAAAAGAAAGTCCCGTTGTCCCTGTGGAAATCCTGCTACAGGTGGGTGTAGCCGCTCACTACACCCAATGTGAGGTGGAGCTCTGACCTGTTTGCAAAGCAGGTCAGTTTGCCACATTCACTCTGAAAGACGGACCAGCTGCTTCAAACAGCTGTCCCACTTTTCATTAATTTGCTGCCTTAGGGCAGGCATGTGTTTGAAGCTGCCCTGGCGGCAGTGCATTATCTGTAATAGGATGCAGTGTCCCTGTTTGCACCTTACTCACCTAAGGAAAGTGCACCCTGCATGTAAGGTCTTCTAAATAATTTCGATGCTCAGTGTAAAACTTCATGACAGGAATTCGAGTTCCACTGGGTCTGAGCCCTGGATTTACAGTTTTGTGTGTTCCAAAAGGTGAAATAATGCACTGTAACTGATACCACACACTTTTGAGGATTACCTACCATACATTTGCCACTGGCATGTGTAGGTCGAGCCTACTGAACAGTCCAGGAGCTGTCTGTTGCGAGTCATAATGTGGCTTACCAAGAAAAGAGTGGTTATGAGACCACCCATTTCTTACTTGGGTCCCAACTTGAATTTGTCCCTCCCACTTAGCATTTTTAAAAACGCTTTGATTAGCTAGCATTGCTACTTCCACTGTTTGCTTTTCAAACACAATTTTTTGTCTTTTGCCTGAAGCATTTTTTTAGAGTGCATGAGTTTTTGACCCACCTGCCCCCTCGGTCTTGCTTTCCCCAAACCCTGTGTTGCTTTTGTCCTACTCTTTTTTTTAAGTTCACCCACAACTGTCCCCGTGTTGCTTCCCTATTTGCTCACACCTTCCCCATGTTGCTTCTGTTCCCTCTCCCAGCGCATTTTAAAATCTTGGATTTGTAACAAAAAAAAGACTAATAATCTTTGGCCTCATTTTGAAGGCGCACACGTGTGATGCGTCCCACAAAATGATGCGGCCTGTTGCGTCCTAGGCTTTTTTTTTTTACTTCAGCTATGCTGCACAGCCTTGTGAGTGCTGGTCAGCATGGCTAAAAACCATTGGCAAAGCCAATACCTTACAAAGATGCAATATATTGGCCGTGTAAGTGTTTGTTCTCATTTTACTTGCACTTTTTGCTGTGAGTGATAACGTTTGACCATCTTTTAATAATGTACACACAAGTGTATTTCCTCCAAAAGTAGAAATCAGGAAAACTGTAAATTGAAGGTACATTTGGTTTACATTCTTTATTGCAATTCGCAGTGGTATAGGTTCCCTTGCTAGAACTTCTTAAGTTTAAGGGGGAGGTTCTCCAACATTCAATCCGATGCCTGAAAGACCTTGGCACTAATGCTTGCTGATTTATTTCTCAGATAAGGAAAGTTCTGAAGCAACAAGTTAGAGTACTGGGCATTTATGATATTTATGTATGCCTTTATAATGAGTGTTTTAAGGCTTTTAGTCAAATAAATGACATTTTGATTAGACATAACTGAATCAGTACCAGCGCACCTGTGGGGGCTCCTGCACTGCACTCGCTTCCCCCTCTGGACTCGGCACACCCGCGACTCTGTTTCTGCTTCCCTCCCACCGCTGCATCTCCAAACACCTGTGTGGCCGCTGCGTGGAGGAGAGCCAGGGCTGAGGGGACTACAGGTCCCAGTGACCAGCGCGGTGGGAAGCCGCCTACCCTGAAGGCGTGCCAGGAGGTGCATATATTACATCCCCATCGCCCGTGTCGCGGGAGCGCGCGGGAGTGCACCGGGCTAAGCCCGGGCAAAGGGCGGGCCGTCTGTGGCCGCCCGGGACCGGAGGAGGCCGGGACAGGCCACCCCACTTACATCCTCAGTCGGACAGCACTACACCCATCTGCAAGTAGGGACTCGGACATTGTTAGACTGTGTTCTCTGGGTTGTGTGTTTTCTGCTGTTGCTATTGTTTGATCGGAGCGGTGATAAAACCCTGGTAATAAACATTGGGTGTATAATATCACATTGCAATGGCCACAGCTAATCCTAGAGCGTGTCCTGGGGTTGGCAGGGCTGGAACCTTGGATGCTTTCCTGAAATTAGCGGAAACCGCCATTGCTAAAGAAATTGAACTTGTGGAAAGAAGGTATTCCTTGGACCCATCCTCTCAGACTGTACCCTTGATCACAGACCCAGATTTCACTGATCGTTCCACTGTTTTACCTGTTGTTGTAAATCATATGCAGGGTAATAATGGGTCAGTTCTAGATGGGAGTTTATCCATTACTGGGGGTTTGTCCTTGTCCTCTGCTAGTAGTGTAGCTCCTTCGCCCCCAGTAACATGTAATAGGCAACAGCGGGCCAGGCCCGCAAGTAAGCCCATACCTGTAACGGGTAAAAGAAAGTCTAGTAACGCCCCCAAAGGTATCCAGCAACAAGCCAAACAACCCAGGAAATTAAACTCCTTATCGGGGGGGTTAGTTACGCAGCAAGATAAGGCTTTACCTAAGGTTAATGATGCCAGAGCTCCGGTAAGAAATGAGCAGGTAGTTAAAGGAATAGGGGTCAACCAGGGATGTAATATGACCGAGTTCATGGTAATTATGGATGAACGACTCAGGTCCTCTATTTCCCCATTAATGGCTAAACTTGAACTAATAGATGGTAGACTAAATGCTATAGAAAAACAATTTCCATCACTTTAAAACCCAATGCCAGAGAGGGAATCAATAACTGCTCATCCTCTGAACACTATAACAAACAGAGTAAATGCCCTGGTGGACTCCATGATAATACCCGGGCTAAAAGAAACAGCCCAAGTTCTAGCACCTATTACGTCCATTCCACTTTTATGATCCAGGGAGGGAGTTAAACCAGGGCCTAAGGGTCCTGTAGGTAGATTAAGCCCACCAGAACAGCCCATTTAAAAAGTATTCTCATTGCACCTCCCTCCGGAGGCTTGCCCATATTCAGTTATCCTGGCTAATGTCCCGACAACTAAGGATGGACGCGAAGAACATTGGACCACGCTAAAAAATAAAGCCCTTTACTTCCTGTCGGCAAACACTGTGCTGGGCGATCATTTGCACAATAATTTTAAGATGGTGAGAAGGGTACCATGGGTGGGAATGTCGAAGAAAAGTATGGAGGGGGACTGTGTTGTGGTGAGTTTTAGTTCCCCCCGACTAGTTAATGACATTCTGAGGCAGGCAGGTTCAGCCATAATCCATCATGATCAGGTAAATGTAGTCCCGCTGGTTTTTTTTTATCCCCCGCATAACAGTGGAGTTATTAGCAAGGGACACCCAAATGTGGAGACAGTTCCCTACATTGATTCAATTCCAACAAGCAATAGATATGAGGCCCTGAGCTCATTGGATAACAATGACTGACGCGAGGATGTAAACATCAGGGTTCAGGGCAAGGTACGTCCAGTGGATATAATCAGTGGGTGCTTAACAGCGGAAAGGGGGCAGCAAGGTCCATTAGAACAGCAAGTCACCCATATCCAGGGTAGGGACACAGATGCAATAGCGATTAGGATTGGTACTATCGAACACCCAAAAGGGGGCGAAGGGTTGGATGATGGGCATACCAAAACCCAGGAAGGCATTCAGACTATTGGTGGAAGGGTGGAAAATGAGGAAGTGGTAAGAATGGTGTCTTCGAATATAGTGGGCCTGGCATCTAAATTTAACAACAAAGAGTGGCGCGACTATATTAGTAGGTACCAGATAATTAGCCTTCAGGAGACATGGGTGATTGACAATAGCGCCTTCCATATCCAGGGGTGTAAATGCTTTTTTGTAAATCCTGATCGGGTAGAGCTATGGGAGGATTATCTTTATATGTAGACTTGAACCTCCAGGGGACGTGGTCTAATACAGATTGGAGTTCGTATGCTATCCAAGCGGTACGGTTTAACCGCAAGGGGTTAAAGGTTGGCCTTGTTTAACGTCTACAATAATGGGCCAGGTGGAGAACATAATACATTAGTAGGGGAGTTGGATAATAGATTGAACCAAGAAATTCTCGTTATGAGAGACCTCAACTGCCACCTATGCCCGGCCTTATTCCCAATAGATGTGGATTGGTCACATTGCCCGGTGGATAACGGGCCTCACTTTGAACATACACTAGAAGGCTTGGCCTTCACTAAACTTTTGCACACACATGACCTAGACCATACCATTAATATGATGGCTGTTCAGAGGGATGGCAGCTTACCACCGACCTTCAAGGGCAGAGGGTGCTCGTCATTTATTGATTATATCCTAGCCTCTGGTGCTTTTAAAAATAGAATCACTAGTGTAGGGATAGAATGGAACCCTTTCAGCGACCACAATCCCTTAGATTTGGAGCTGTTTTATTGGGCTCGACTCAAAGGGCGACAGCCTGATACTGTTATTGAGAATGTTGTGGATCAGGGTCGATGACTGAGGTGGTCCAAAATAGATGGGGCAAACTTCTAAAAATCCCTGATGGATAGCGGGAAATTAGCTATTGAGGACTGTTTGGATATGGCAATAGAAGGTCCTGCGTTACTCTGGCATTTGGGCAGATTGCTAGCCTGATAGATGGATTGCTAAAAACTAGGGCACCTAAAAGGATATGTTGCCATCCACGATGGATTGATCGTGAATGTTTCCAGGCCCTGAGGAAGCTCAAAAGTAGTCTGAAAATTATACCAAGGGACCCCCAACAAGTCGCACTGTGTAGAAAAAGATATAAGAGTGAGACCAAGAGGAGGAAATTACCCCTACAAGGGGAAGCATGGGCAGATTTAAGAGAAGCGGGGGAAAAAAGGGACGTGTCTGAATCTGGAGGATTATTAACAGACCTAGCTTCCAGGACGACAATGTCCCCAAAATAGGGACTAACATTTTACCGGATCAGTGGGTTGCCCATTATAGGGGTCTATATAACCACGAAGTAGGAATAGTTGAAGAACTCGTAGGGAAGGAATACCAGGGTCAGCCCGTAGTTTTCTCCATTAAGGAGATCACTGCCGGGATTGAGGGTTTGACGAAAAATAAAGCCCCTGGCCCAGATGGTATCCCGCCTGATTTATTTCTGAGCTGTGTGGAGCTGTGGGCCCCTATAATGACTAGGATTATAAATGCTGCAATTAGTTGCGGCTTGCAGCCCTCTTGGTCAACGGCTACTATTGTCCCTATTTTTAAAAAGGGCAATAGGGATGACTCCCCAGTGCTATCGCCCAATATCACTGATTGATGTATCTGCTAAACTCTTGGGTAGGGGGAACCTAAACCGTTTGGCTGAGTGGACCGAGGAAAATAACATCATCTCGGACTCTCAGTACGGTTTTAGGACAGGGAGGTCCACCAGTGACCAGTGCTTGAACCTTTACATGCTGACTGCCAAATATACCAAGGCTAGTAATGAATCTATCTACATGGGGTTCTTGGATTTGTCAGCTGCCTTCGATCACGTGAATAGGGACAAGCTTTGGGACATGATGACCGTAATGGGGATTGAGGTTGGTCTAATCAACATTTTAAGGGAGCTTCATAGCGATACCTCAGCGAAAGTCCGATATAATGTGGAGGGTGGGTTGACTGAGTCATTACCTTGTAGAAGTGGGGTACGCCAAGGCTGCATTCTTGCGCCATTTTTATTTTCACTTTATATAAATAATCTAGAGCATTTTCAGTTAAAGTTAGGAACAGATTGTCCACGAGTAGGGTCCCGGCATATTCCTGTGTTACTTTACGCGGATGACGCAGTCCTACTCGCACGTACACCAAAGAGTCTGCAGAATTTGATTGATGGATTTGTTAACTTTATGGTCTCTTTAGAATTGCCCGTTAACTCGGAGAAGTCTTATGTGCTGCTGGCTGGCAACAAAGCGTGTACTAAATCCACTTTTACGATAGGAACCCACAAAATGGAAAAAGTGAAAACATTTTCTTATTTAGGGCTACTATTTGATGGGTCTCTAAAATGTAATGCCCTGGTGGAGGAGCGCTGCTATAAAATGATTGCCACTAATGGCGCAATTGCCAGTTATGGGCGTAGAGTAGGTAGATGGTGCCCTGAACAGGTGATGAATCTGTATGGCTCTATGTGTTGTTCCAAATTTACTTACGGGGAAGAGGTGTGGGGCTTTATTAATATTTGTCAACTCCAGCGGGAAGAGAACAAATATTTAAGATCCATTTTAAAAGTCCCACAAAGCACTGCTGCTGTAATAGTACACAAGGAACTAGGGAGGCAATACCTAGAAGATCTGGTGACGCTCAGATCAATCGTAGCATGGTTGAAAATCTGGGTTAACCCTGAGGCGTCACTAAGTAGGGAAATCTTAACTGACTGCCTTGGAAGAGACAAATGTATGCAAATTCCGTGGCTCAACTAAGTTAAGGCTACCCTAGAAGCCCTGGGCCATGAGAACCTCTTTGCTGATCCGGGAGTAATTACACCCCAGCATAAGGTAAATATAAAGAAAGCATTTTTAGCCCAGAAAACAACATTGAGAGCAAAGGCAGAAGGGACGAAAAAAACTGTGAGTGCTTATAACTTGATTAAGAGCACTGAAGGAATGGAGCCATACTTATACCTGATGTACAATGCCCAGGACAGGTTTTTAATTTGTCGTTTTAGGCTCAATTTATTACCATATTTATTAGCGTCTCCATTAGGGTTTTTAACTACAATTGAGCAGAAGGGAACCTGCGGCTGCAACATTAGGTCTCCGCAGGATTCCCTTCATTTTGTATTGCTGTGTTCTTTTCATTCAATGCCCAGGCGTAGATTCTTGGTTGACATTTAAAAAAAATGACATTGAAACGTGCTTGAGATGCATTAATCTATTTACAACAAGCGACAGACCCTCTCACATTGTGCAGCATAATGAATTTTATTAGAGTGACGGTCCGACTAAGGGTAACCGGAGGAAAAGACTGATTGTCAAGTTTTCAGTTGTATTTTATTGTATTCAGAATGCCCTTTTGTCTTTTTAATGAATTACTTTGTATCCCTAGTAAGGATTCTAACTATGCTTTAATTGGATTTTACGAGTTGTATATATGTGCTTTTATGGTGATTTTGAATCATCGAATAAAGAATCCTTGACTTGACTTTACTTGACTTGATTAGATTTTTATTTTGAATAAGTTAGTGCTTTTTAGCAGGGAGGTGCATGCCAATTAGCACTGGCTGGCTGAGCACCTTTGTTCACTGAGATATGACTCTGAAAATTAGAACGATACGATGCTCCTTCCATAGTGAGTAGTGGGTCTTATTAGCAGAAAAGAAAGTTCAAGACTTTTGAAAGGAGGTTTACTGATTGGCGGGCTAGTCCTGGTGTTTTACCAAGATGAGCAAGAAGATATTATTCCACAGAGGAGGTGGCAGAAGAGTGCTGAAGAAAGCAGAGTGACAACACCAGTATGCCTGGCCTGTTGCTGCAAAACAGTCTTTGATCACAGGCATAAAGAATGAAAAAAAGAGGTGAATGATAAGAAGAGAATCCATGACATTTATTGGGGCCAGATTTCACACGAAGCTTAACCGATTGCTCGTCCCCTGGGCTCTGGTCTTGAGGTCCCTGGCTGTGAGGGTGATGAGGGGTGCTTCTTTTTAAGCTCAGCTGTGGTTGTGGCTTCTGGGTCTCATGGCAGCAGCAGTATTCACAGTGCCATGGACCCGCTTCTATCTCCGACCTCTGTAGATCCATCTGCTTGCACATTGGAATCCGGTCTCTTGGACCTCGACCGGCTGGTTCTCGTGACTTTAGTCATCATACCAGATCTGGTCTGGTGGACAGTTCTGGCCAAACTTTTCAAGGGGGTTCTGTTACAATCTGATCCTCCTGTAGTCCTTACTATTGATGCCAATACTTTTTGTTGGGATGCGACAGTGGGGGACAGTTATTTCCAGGCTTGTTGGTCCCTGCAGGAGGGGGGAGATCCTCCAATTGGAGGAAGCTAATGCCCGTCTTTCGGGCGATCATGGGGTTCAGTCTGCTTCTGGTGGGGTGGAATGTTGTGGTTCGGTCTGACAACATGGTGACTGTGGTGTACCTAAACCTTAAGGTGGGGTGATTTGTTCCCAGTCCTTCAATGCTGTGGCTGGTCCGCTGTTCTGCTGGGCACAGTGGTAGCTTCCGTCTCTAGTGGCTGTCCACATCTGTTTATGTTTATGTTTATGTTTGTTTATTTGTAAAGCGCTCGAATGCCGAAGCGTCTTGGCGCTGGAGTGTGAGAGCAGGATATGAGAAGTGGCCAAAAGCCTATGTGGCTTTAAAGAGCCAGGTTTTCAGATGTTTTCTGAATAGTTGGAGATTTGACTGGCGTCTCAAAGACAGAGGAAGTTTGTTCCACAGCTTTGCCACGCAGTGTGTCATGACTCGGCCTCCCCATCTAGCTCGTCTAAACTTTGCCGTTTTTATGAGGCCTTGATTGGCTGATCTCAGCGCCCGTGAGGGAGCATATGGTGTAAAAAGTTTTTGGAGATCAGCTGCACTTCCACCATTTATTGCTTTGTGTACCAGTGTCAGAGATTTGAATTAAATGCGCTGTTTAATGGGCAGCCAGTGGTATGATCTAATTCCAGCTGAGGTTGGCTGTCCTCTGCGCAACCCCAGAAGAAGTCTGGCTGCCGCATTTTGTAGGGATTGCAGTTTTTGTAATTGAAATTTATCGATTCCCAAAAACAGCGCATTAGAATAATCAAGCTTTGACAGAAAGAGCGCTACTATCACTGTTTTTTGAAGCCCTTGAAGTATGAAGGGGAAGATTTTTCTTAGGGTTTTTAACAGGAAATAGCCTGAGGAAATGCCATTGTTCACCTGCGTGTTGAAATTTCATTTATTATCGAAAATGACCCCCAAATTTCTGACTTTTTCGACCGGATGGGGGCACTCTGACGCCTCTGGTGGCCACCAAGTCTGGTTCCAGAGGGGTTGGCCTGGCCCGAACTCCATCACCTCAGTTTTTTCTGTGTTAATCTTCAGGTAGTTCTGGCCCATCCATGTCATAATGTCAGTGAGACAGGAATGAAACCTAGTTGCTGTGTTATTTGGCTGATTCGTGATGGAAATGATAAGTTGGGAGTCATCGGCATACGAGACTAGCCCGAAGCCGTGTCTCCTTACTAAGTTAGCCAGGAGAGTGACATACAGATTAAACAATTTCAATTAAATTCTTTATTTATGTTTTGGAACTCACAAGAGATCCACATAAAAGAAATATAACATATATTTGTACATACACATACTTTATATAACAAGATAAAAAGCATATACTATTAGGCATTTGATTCCCAAGCCCTCTAATAGATATCTAGAAAACATTTTAAAAAGTTAAATATATTAAAGAAAAACATTTCATTGGGCGGATTGTACAAAGCATTTAAAAAAGAGCTCGCCGATAAGTGACCCAATTTTAAACATATATGTCTAAACCACTTTCTACGTGATGTCCGCAAAGCTGGGCATATAAAGAGAACATGTACAACATCCTGGGTGAACATATTGCAAAGATGACAAATTGCAGGGGTCCCATACCATCTAGATGTTAAATTGTTTAGAGGAAGGAGGTCCTGCCTTAAGAGGAACCAGAAACGCCGTATTCCGTGAGGTATATTCCATGACACGTACGGTTGCATTTTCTTATATAGGCAGGAGTCAATAAATGGTGAGGGGCCCTTTTTTGCAAGAATTGCCTCCCTGTCAAGGCTAAAAATCAGTTTCCAAGTGGCCAGTTTTAAAACAGCCTTCAACTGGCCTGGAGACAATGTAAACAAAGTTAATTCATCTAGTGAACGGTATTCAACCGCCTTTCTAAAATTCCTCACAATTCTAGAGTGTTCTTTTAAGGATCCCAACAATTCTTTTTTCATGAGACTTCACATGGTTCCGGGTTCCCCCCGAGCCATGCACGACACCCAGCGGACAACCCCTGCTAAAGCCTGCACCCAACTACTACGGATTCCAAACTCTAATCTAAGAGCAGCCGTTGTGCAGGTAGTATTAACTGAGGCTAGTTGTCGGAGGATCTTTCCCTCTACAGTATGCAGAAAACTCCATTGCCCCAGATCAATTAATTCAACACTATAGAGCAGGGATGCTGAAATCTTTGCGCGAAAAACCTCTAGCAAATAAGGGAAATGTCTTTTCCCCGTCGCGCAATATAAGGCACTCAGACTTTTACCCTGGGCCAGAGCCTTTCGAGAATTGTTAGAAACATGATCCTTATCGCTCAAATTGGCAGATATTATCTTCCCTAAGAACACGTAGGAATTCCCCACCTCCAGCCTGTCTCCCCCCACCGTCCACCTAAATTTCTCATATTTCGCCTTTCTCCTACCTGCCATACACATGATTTTACTTTTTGCTACGTTTATTTTCAGATGATGATATTCTGCATATATATGAAGTGCTTGAAGACGATTATTCAAACCTTTCGGTGTTAAATCCAGTATCAGAATATCGTCCGCATATAGCATACAAACAATTGGGGAGCCACCTAGTACTGGGGTGTTACCATCGCTTGAAGACAAAAACGAGGGTAAGTCCGAGATGTAAAGAGAGAATAATAATGGCGCTAATAGACATCCCTGTTTCAATCCATTTGCAGTGGGTATCGCCTGGGATAGCCCTCTTTCGCCACCCAATAATACCCTGCACCAGGTATCAGTATGGAGATCCCTAACTAAATCTAAGAGCAGTGAGGGCATTCTGAGAGAAGATAGCTTTCTCCACAGCAGGGGGCGATCAACTTTGTCGAATGCTATGGAGAAATCTATAAACGCAGCATAAACTCTTCCGCCTCGATCCCCTATGTATTTATCCAAAATTATCTGCAGGGCGGATAAATTATCCATTGTGGTGTGACGCTTACGGAAACCTGTTTGCTCCAATGGCAGCAACTGACCCCCCTCTACCCAGTCAGAAATTAATGTTAACAGGCATTTCGCAAATACTTTCCCTATAGCATCAAGTAAAGCTATTTGTCGATAGTTTGGGGGCATATTCCTATCCCCCTTCTTAAATAGGGGTACCAGAATACTCCCCCTCCAAGAGGGAAGAACAGTTCTATGTAGGAAGCAAAATCTGTATACTGGAAATAAGATTTTGCTCCATGATTCGGCATCCTGCTTTAACACCGAAACTGGGAGCTCATCAGGGCCCATGGCGCCAGACGAACGTAAGTCCTTTATGGCTGATTCGATGATCTTTTCGGAGGGCGGCTCAAACAACGGTCCAACATCGCCCACCCTTCTGTCGTCCACAACAGGCCTATTACCAGCATATAATTGCGTGACATAACCCACCCAAACTTTCTCGTAAATAGGGGGGAAAGGGACCTAATTCTTGTTCCACAACCCTCACCAATGAGAGACCAGAATAGTCGTACATTCCCTCTATTTACAGCCTCCCTTAGCTTTATCCATAAGGAATCTTCCCTCTCTTTTTTATTTTTTTGCCTTACTCTCCTTCTCCTTTTCCTTAGTAAGGTTATTTTGCGATACCTTTCTGTGGACCTATTCAAGTATTGTTCCCTAACCAGTGTGTTTATTTCTTTATTAAGCCGGCGTAAGGAACTAGGGACAGGATGCATATTTCTATGCGAATTAGGTTTCCTTGCGATCAGGACTACCTCCTTCATAAACCCCGCAAAATACGAGATTTCCAACCCTTTCCAACTAGGGAGTTCTTTTACAGTTTTATCTAATAAAATGGACAAGCCCCTTAGGGCCCTTGTATTCCCAAAACATCTCCCTGTTTTACCACTAAAACTAACCTGATCACCATTAAGCGACCATGGATCCGTTTCAGGTGGATTTATATTAACAGTTAGGGTTATCACATTGTGATCGCTGTTTGGGGTTTTAGTGACTATCAGATCTTTTAGGAGATAAAAGGAGTCATTATTCACAGCTACATAATCCAAAATAGACTCACCCTGATTGGTTTTGTGAGTAAAACTTGCTGGAATGTCAGAGGGAAGCCTGACATTTATGATGATCCCCTCCAATTCAGCCAGTTCTTCCAGAAACAATTTCCCTCTCTTATCTGTTTTGATGTTACCAGGGAATAGAGCCTGTGGGATCTGTAATGATTCCTCTTTATATTTGTTTTTAAACAGAGCTAGACTCGTGTTAGAGACCTTACAATTAAAGTCGCCCACTAAAATTATGTGGGTTGCAGGTGCTTTGGCCTTAATACTCTTTATTTAAGAAAAGTCCTGTTTCACAATTACATTATAGCAAGCATCTGGGGGGATGTAAACATTTATCAGCGTAATAGATTTGGCCGCCTCAACCTCAGCATGACCAAACAATGTTACCACCTGAAAGAGGTTACTTGAATCCAAATAGCGGGTGAAGTTCCACTTGATCCGATTAGATAGGAGACAAGCAATGCCCCCTTTTGCATGACCTCTCCTGGAAGGAATAGCTCCACCTTCCAAAGAAATATAGCCCCCTCCAGCAAGAGTTCTATCCACACACCAAGTCTCTTGGAAACAAATCACGCTAGCATCAAACGAATGGAGGAACTGAAGTTTATCTGGGGTGTTTTTTATACCTGCAGCATTCCACGATAATATCTTTAAGTCACAACTAAAGATGAGAAAGGGAAATCATGTTATCTGTTGTCCTACTAGAAAGGGCACCAGGTAACCAGTTCCATTGAGCACTCTCCTCAACCATATCTCCGCGGGATATAACAGGAGGAGGATTTACACTGGAGACAAGACGTGTATTTTTAGAGACACAGATTTTTAGGTCATCAGAGCCAGCCAGACCGCCCAGCCGACTGAGGGGGGGAGAAATGCTTTCCCTGCTAATAAGCCATTCCGTAGGCCCCCCAAAATGGGAATAACATCAATCCCACAACTTTGAAAAAACTCAGAGTGTTTCACAACGAGATTGGCAAAGAGCTTAGAGTAGAATTTCACCCTGGTCAATACTCCAGTTTCCAATCTCCAGATTGTTACCAGGTCAATATCATTTGAATTAATCAATTTCAGGCATTCTAGCTCTTCAAAACATTTAAGTAGACGGGCCCTATTTAGAATCAAGTCAGTATCAAACAACGGGAGGAAATCCAAAATAACTGTGTCAACGCTTTTCTCTTCAATTAAAGCTTGGGAACTTTTTGAAGCCTCTTCCCTTCCTGCCATACCAAAGCATTTTTTTATATTAGGGACAAAAACGGTAGGGGCACCGGAGACAGGTATAGTTGATTCCAAGATAGGGGCTAACATACTAGGCTTCCCCTCATCAGCATTAGGGACCCCCAAGTTGGAAACCGCACATCTAAGTGAAAGATCGGCATGCCCTACCGGTATCTCCCTATTCAACACCAAGGGAATTTTTTCCTCAAGTGAAAAAATTTCTTCATGATTCCCTTCCGAGTTGGACGAGGAGATATCACCTCTAACATCCTGTTTCTCAAAATGGTTTCCTCTTTTTACCTTTGATCTTTTTTGGGACGCCCAATTTTCTATTTTTTTCCTTATCCTCCGTCTCCAAGGTAAAAATAGGAAAGAATTCTTTATCTACCCTTGATTGGGGCTGAATTACAATTTCCTTATCCTGGGCCGAAGGTGCCAAAACCGAGGAAGAAGCTTCATCCACCTTGAGCATGGGCACCTCCGCTACTTTTATTTCCAGGTCAGGAATTGCTACACAGTTTCCTAGAGGGGGGCCCGGTAACAAAGATTTTACCTTTTCAACAATGGGGAGATTTTTTTCACCTGGAATGATTTGATCTGAGGTTATAAAATTACCTGGGGACGTTTTTCCCTCCACATGATCTACATTCATTCCAGCCCCAAACAGCCCTAAATCAGCAGTCCCTCCAGATTGCTAAATAGAAGCTTTGCTCAGTAGGACCTTCAATATCTCATTGACCGTTTCTAAGACACAGTTTGACCCCCCTACAAATTTTTCTAATAAAAATAGAATGTAAGAGATTAGCCGCTCTAAGGAGAGTAGGGTGTCAGAGACAGGTTTATCTGGTTTAATTACGGGAATGGGAGTAATACCGGTAAGGTTCATCTCTGGGCTCATGGAGATGCTAGAATGAGAAGTCATACATTGAGATTGAATAGAAGGTGTGCTGCTAAACAAATGGAGCCCAGAGGGGACAGCAGCCAGCGGAGTCTTAAAAGGCTCACAAATCTGCCTAGAATCCTCCGTCATGTATCTCCTACATACCTCCATATCAGAGTCCGTCAATATATTATCCCCACTCCTTGGTACCTTCGTCTGAGTGGAACCATTAGCATCATATAAACCGGTATCCCTAGAGGTCAGAATAGATGTATGCAAATCAGTATTCACTGTTTTAGGACACAGCTCTACAATAACATCAATAGTGGGCAATACAGATTTACTTTGGATCTTAGTAGATAACAAATTCTCAACAACCCCAGATCCCCCTGCAGTGCCCTCTCCTGAATCATCATCGACCGTTAATATTGATTTGCGTACAACAGTATTGACTTTCCCCAAAGGAAATTCCAAACGCACGTCTACTGCGGGATTTTTATCCTTAACCCTTTCCCACAGATTGAATAGCTGGCATTTTCCCTTCAGCTGTGATGCGTGCATACTCTTATTACGGGGAGGGTTGGATTTAGTTTTGGTACAAGTCCTTCCTACCAACACTTTCCCTGACCATAGCTTTCTAGCAGTCATAGCGAGATATAGAAGTGAGTATCAATAAATTTAAGGAAAGAAAAAAATATATATATATGCGCGGGGAAATGGTTTTGGCAGAGTGCAAAAGGTACTAGTTGAGCATATAAGACATATAGACGAGAATAAAAAGCAAGTGATAAAATCTGTGCAGTTGCTAACAATGACAGAGCGGTTTATGTGCAATTAGAGAGCAGAGTACCGAACCAATATGTAGGGACAAATTTGTAAATAGAAATTAAAATGAAAATACGTGGGCCCGGCCCGGCCTACTTCGGTCTCTAAGGGTCCGCCCTTTGTCCGGGCTTCGTCCGGCCCTCGTCCCGCTGGCGCGGAGATTCTATACCCTAAATAAATATGCAGATAAGTAGGAGGCGGGAAGATGACCAGGTGCAGGCTGTCACAGTCTGGCCTAGCCGCCCAAACCCCTCCCCTCTGGCTCAGGTCTTGCTACCACCAGTCTGACCTCCCAAGGCCGCAAAGGAGACTAGTCTACCCTGTTAGTTAAAAAGCCAGTGGTGCGTGTAAAAGCGGGGATAGGGGGGGTAGGTACTGTAAGGCCGCAGGCAGCAGGGTTGATAGGCAATGAGGCAGCAAGGCAGGGGCAGCTGCTCACCTCTTCGCGGCGCCAAACGTCTCCATACATCTCCAAAGCAGCTCCTGCAAGCGACGTGCTCACCGGTACTCACTGGTGCGTGTGACAGCAGGGGCGAGGGCGGGGGCGGGAGCGAGGGCTTGGACAGCGGGGGTTTTCGGTGAGACCGCTAACTGAACAAAAGTGCCCAAAGCTAAGCCCACAATCCAGCGGCTCCCGGCAGCTCCTAGGTCCCGGCAGCACCTTGCTGGCGTTGTTTTTTTAGCGGCGGTTAATGACTCCTCGTCGTCTCCAACTCTAACTCCGCCGTTCTGTGCTCTGCAGCTGTGACGGAACTGCTCTCTACCGGCCTCTAGCGTTCAGCGTTCACAAGTCAACTGGAAACATTGGTCAGACTAAACAAGATTGGCGACAATGCCGATCCCTGTGGCACTTCACAGGGGAGATGGAAGTTCTCTGGCTGCATGCCATCCCAGAACAGCTTTTGCTCACTTGTCTCCAAAAAGGAGAATAGTAGGGACAGGGCGGTCCCTTCGACCCCTATATCACCCAGCCGCTGCACCAAGACAGTGTGGTTTACTGTGTCAAAAGCGGCTGATAGGTCAAGGAGTACGAGGACCGCCCTTCCCCCCTCATCCACCGCCTTACGGATTCCTTCAGCTGCAAGAATTAGTGCAGACTCAGTAGAGTGGCGCAGATGGAATCCATGCTGTTAAGTGTCCAGCAGGTTATTTACATCAAGGTATTCGGTCAACACTCTGCAGAGTTGTTTTTCTAGCACTTTTGCGGTGATTGGTAAGCTAGCTATAGGTCGATAGTTTTTTGGCTCATTGGGATTTAAATTTGGTTTCTTTAGCAAGGGCATAATGGCCGCCATTTTTCAAATGTTAGGATAGCTCCCGGTGGCTACAGTTTGATTCAGAATGGTAGCCAGGTTTTCATGAATTTTATGTGCCAATTGATGCATAATCGAAGGAGGACAGGAGTCAGTAGGTGCACCAGATTTTATGGAGAATAGTAGTTTTAGGACCTCATCCTTGTCAATGGGCTGGAAATGAGTCAGCCTACATTGATGGGTAATTTTAGGCGTCACTGTGGCTTGAGGTCTGATCGAGCTAGGAAAATATTATAGATTTCCCGCACCTTCTCTTGAAAGTACTCCGCCACTTTATTACATACATTTTGATCTGGCTTAAACACTTTGTCTTGTTGAGGTTTAGCCAGCATATTGACAGATTTAACAAGCTTCCGAGAAGAATTGCCTGCCTCTTTTATTTTTACCGTAAAAAACTGTTTTTTTGCAGCAATGATTGCTTCCTTATATATTCAGAGAGTCTGGTTATAGATGACCTTTTTTGTCTGATCATAGTTTTGCAGCCAGTGGCGCTCTGCCCTTCTGCAGTCAGTTTTTAGCATTTTCTGTTCTAAGTTATACCATCGAGAAGTCGTTTTGGTTCTTTTAACTCTCATTCGCTTCTTAGGCGCAACTTTATCGGCTGCTGATGTTAGCCATTCATTGAACTGCTGAGCTGCTTTGTTGTTATCGCAGTCAAATGCCATCGGGGATACGTTCAGTTCTGACTCTAATTCATTATCCTTCACTTTATCCCAGTGCCTAGTTAATAACTCTGAGACTTTATCTTGAGTTACGGGTTGTAGTGACATGTGTTTCAGTTTAAAGTGAATGGCCTTGTGGTCTGTCCAAGGTTGGGATTGCATATTTGTAACTGTAATATGAGGGTCACTAGGAAATATTGCATCCAGCGTATGGCCTGCCAGATGAGTGGGTCCTATTACCTGTTGTCTAAGATTAAAAGCTTCTAGGTTGTCTAGCAGCCTGGCGGTATCCACATTATTGTTTGCTTCTAGGTGATAATTAAAATCTCGTAGAATGGTAAGGGAGAACAGATCAGTATTGGATTCCAAAAGCTTCAAAAGGGCTTGTGAGAAGGCTGCTCTGGTTCCAGGTGGGCTGTAGATCAATATCCCTTGAAAAATCTGGGAGTTATTGATTTTGATGCAGAAGTGTAATGCTTCCGCCGGGAGGATTGAGATCATCTCGAGTTGTACTTTGAGATGCTTAGGATAGATAATTGCTATCCCTCCCCCCTTGCCTGACGTTCTATCCTGGGAGAGGTATGCGTAACCCTCCGGAACGACAATGTTCCAATCGGGAACTGAAGTCTTGTCTGCCCAGGTTTCAGTTAAAAAGACTAGATCTGGTCGGGCAAGTTGGATAAAATCTTCCAGCTCGTACTTATGTTTGGCTAACGGGCAAATATTGATTAGCAGACACAGCATAAGCTGTTACTATTGTCTTGCTATTCGGGTTCATATGTCCCCTTTGTGCTGTCACGTTCATTAGATCCCCTGCTTCTATAATTAGAAGGATTGCTCTCTTTAGTTCCTTTCCCTAAGGTGGTTGTACCCGGAGACCCCGAACCAGTATTAGCTGGAAGTTTAAAAGCACAGTTTAGGCAGTGGGCCCCTACTTTGCTGACAGTTTGCGGGATTATATTGTGTGGGACACATGTGTTTATTCTTAAACGTAACAACAATTGCCTATCGTATGCTCCTGGGTGAAAAAGGCCAGGGGGTCTGGCGCTGGTCGCGTTCCGGGCGCTTACGAGCTTGCCTTTGGCGCGCCTATGGCGTGCCTGCGGCGCGCCCGCTGCGCGCACCCGCTGGGGACTCTGATGGTGCGGGAACCTTTCCTGTCCTTTTCTGAGGATGGGTTGTCTTATGGTTGGATTCATCCTTTGTGCCCAAGGTGGCTTCCTAATTCCATCTTTCTAAGGAGGTTGTTTGTCTGCCTTGGTGGCTGATCTTAAGTCTTAGGATGACCTTCAGTGGTCCTTGCTGGATGTCAAAAGGGCCTTGCTCATCTATTTGGAGCACATTTGTGTGTTTCGGAAATCTGATTCCTTGTTTCTTTTGGGGTGTCCTTCCCAGGGTGAGAAAGCTTCTTCCTTGTCCATTGGTTGATGGATTAAGCAGGTGATTGAGATGGCTTATTCTCCTTTGGCTTCTCCTCCTCCTGCAGGGGTGCAGGGTCACTCTGCTTGGGGGATGGCAGCCGCCAGGGCTGATTTGCGGTGGTCTCCCTGTCTGACATTTACAATGATGCTACTTGGGCCTCCTCTAACACCTTTGTACGGCATTAATGGCTTTGGAATTTTCTGTGGGAGATGCTAATTTTGGATTGGGGGTGCTGCTGGCTGTTAGCTCCTGCTTTCCTTGTTTTCTGTTGCAATAAATCACCTAAAGTGCTTCTGTAATGGTTGTGTCTATTGTGTTTTCTGTTGATTTGAATGCTGGGTGCTTGGCTTGGGTATTCTCATATTGTAATGAATGGGACCAGGATTGGGGGTATTACCCGTTTATGTACCAGTAATCTTCATTAGTCCTAGCCCTGTTCATCTTGTCCCATTCATTACTCATGGATGGCCATCCTGCATATAGGGGCCTAGTAATTCAGGCGGAATGTTGGGTTAGATACTTCTTAAGTACTCCTGGTTGTAGGGGGGCATGGGGGTCCTTTGATCCTTTTGTTCTTTTCTCCGTCCCATACACTTTGAAGCACAAACAGCTCTTTGTGCCTTACAATAACTATCATAAGTATCAAAGATAAGTTTGCATACATCTTTGGAACTCTTCTTTCATGATGTCATATGTCCAGGTTGGTTCTCTAGCCTCAAGAAATCATTTCCAAAGATTTCCAATTTGTTTTATTATGCCACCTAGCAATACTTTCTTTAAACTTTAATTATGCTAAACCCGATGCCTCTTTAACAGAGAACTGATCGTCAATGCTGACTTTATCCCAAAACAGCATTTCATTGACTTCCTGACACTTCTACCTGTTTGCTGCGAGATATATACATCCTAAATAATCTACAACTTTGTTGCAGAAATCTAAACTTAATTTAAGAATTGCCCAGATTACATGTCCTATCTATAAGATAAAAGGCACTGTTGACATTTTTCTTATAACCAGCAAGGTGACTGAAAGAGTTATTCAAGGTAAATTCTGTAATTGGCACCAATGGTCCTAAAGTTATACAAGAGACCTTGCTTTCTCTCAGACACTACTTCTACAAGACTGATTTTCTTTCCCCCATTTAACCAATTACTAAGGGAGAGTGAGATATGTGGTTGTTGATTGACCCATTACTAAGGGAGAGTGAGACATATGGTTTTTGATTGACTAGGGTCTTAACCCTGGTTAAGCAGCAATTAAAATCCTTGTCGTGGTGAGGCACAATCCAACCCTATTATAACCAGTGGTGGCTGGCAGGGAACGATGGTGACTTGGTGGAGAGGTGCAGAGGGAAACAAAATAATTTTAAAAAAACACTTATCTCTTCATGGCCGTCTTCTCTATTCTGTTGTTTCTTCTCTTCCTGATGAGTCCAGGAAGCACACAGGCTCCCCTAAGGTAATCACAACACTGTTATTAGCAGCTTTATGATTGGTCTGTGCACCATAATTCGGCGCTCAGACGGGGACTGGAAGTCTGTGCATGTTATTCACCCAGGCTGTGTATTACAGCCCAATGGAGAACATGCTAAGTGCACGTCTGTTTGGCCAGCTCAAGACGGCTGGCCAAACCTCCATGTGCACTTATTGTGCATAAACCACTCCTCCTCCCAGGCTTTGCCATCAGTTCTGCCCCACCATAACCCAGCCCCATAGCTACAAAAAATAAAATGATAATAAGTATGTTGTTATAATTTTATTTGTCCTTTTTCCACTGCTCTGAGAGCAGTGGGGCGATGCTCCACCACCTTAGAATAGGAGCCGCCCCTGAAATTAACCTGTGCTCAACCCTCTAGTAGATTAGTACAGAGCAGTTAACTTAAAAGCAATGTGTACAGTATTTGTGCAACACTTCAAACAGTAATAAGAGGGAAAAGACCAATCAAAAAGAATCACACAGGAGGTTAGAAAAATAGTGCTTCTTCTAATAAATGAAACAAAACCAAAATGACAAAAATCCAATTATTAGGGTTAAAATGTCAGTGAATATAGCTTCGAAAAGCACTAAGTAGCAATTCTGAATATCTGCTCGTGCCAGACTGGGACAAAGTCACAAGTTTAGGCCGAACACGATGGAGCATAGGCCAGCTACAGGGCCCTAGTTAGGTCAGCTGGTTTGCTGGGCGTTGGTAGGATCTGCGTTGAAGATGCATCGCATAGCCAATGCAATGCATTGGTTCAGAGATGTGGTGAGGCTGTGATGTAAGGGCTTGTGTCGCCACAGAGGATCATCTAGACGAGGCTTCTGATGTGAAGTCCGGCATCAAGAATGTGGGGTGCAGCTGGGGCTTTGCGTCGTTTCTAAAGAGATGCAAGGCTGCGATGTGAAGTCTATTGTCGTTCTTGAGGGTGCTATCGATGATTGATATGCGGACCTGCACTGAGAATGTGTCACACAGTGGCAGTTCTGATGGAGTGTTGTGGTAAAGCGGGTCTTTGTGACAGATCCAATCTGTGCAACAGCAGAGATGTGACGGTTCTCTTCAGGTTTGAACCATGTTTTAGAGAAGATACTTTGGTTTTGCTGGATCCACATAGGCTAGCAGAGCACCTTAAGCTCACTCACCAAGGGTCAAGGACTGGCACCACTTAACAGGGTAGACTCACAGATGGCAGTGTCCTAGCACAGATGCAAGGTTGTTGGAAGCCTGTTGTGTATCTGAGGCTTCAGATCAGGAGGCCAGCCAACTAGCCCTTGGAGTCATTATGGGCTCTGGGTTCAAGAGATGCAGGTCCAGTCTTGCCCCCCCCCCCCCCCAGGCATGAGGGCAGTAGGCATCAGGTCAGCAGGGCAGCAGTTCCTTCAGAGCAGTAGTCCAGCAGAGTGGAAGTCATTTCAGCAGCACACTAGTCCTTCTTTCTGGCAGATTATCCACAGGTCCAAAAGTGTACTGAAGTGGTGGTGTCTGAGACCCAGTATATATACACCCAGTTACACCTTTAATGTGAGGAGATGCTTTTAGAGGCATGCTATTGAATTGCACAGGTGCCCTGCTCTTCTGATCCTGGCTGCAGACTAACTGCAGGGGTTATGCAGCCCTGTGTGTGGAGACAGGGTACAGTCTTTTCAAATGTAAGTGGGGCTGGGCCCTGCTGCTCCCTCCCATCCTGCCAGTGATGGCATGTCTAGTCACACATAAGCTCCCCATTGTGTGTGATTGTCTAGGAGGAATACACAAAGTCCAAATGCCAGCCACACCTAGTCATGTGACCCAGAGACAGACTTCAGGCACCAAAGAGCTAAGACAAGAAAATGCCAATTTTCTAATAGTGGCATTTTCTGAATTGTAATTTAAAATTTGACTTCTCCATGAGTTAAGATTTCAAATTACGATTCCAGAGACACCAAACATGAAGGGGTACATTTCCTGTTTAGAAATTACACTTATAAAATGTAATAAGGTAATTCCAATGTTATCCCATGGGAGATGTAGACCTTGCAGTAGTGAAGAATGAATTAAAGAGTTTTCCACTACCAGTTCTGGGCTGCCCAGATTCTACCTTAGGGGAGACATATATATTAAGAAGGAAGTTTTTGGCCTGATAAAATGTTTGTTTTGCCAGGTCGAAATGGCAGTTCAAAACTGCTCACAGCCAGGCTGCTGGCAGGCCTGAGACACGTTTCAAGTGCTACTTAAGTGTGTGGCACAATCAGTGCTACAGGCCCACTAGTAGCATTTCATTTACAGGCCCAGGGAACAGGTAGTGACACTTAACTAGGGACTTACAAGTTAATTAAATAGGCAAAATGGGACTAAATCAATCTCTCCTTTAAGGAGAGAGCACTATCACTTTAACACTGGTTAGCAGTAGTAAAATGTGCAGAGTCTTAAGGCCAGCAAAAACAAAGTCAGCAAAAAAGGAGGTCTGAAAGCAAAAAGTTAGGGGAAAACCACACCATGGTACCAGATCAAAACGGGAGTATACAAGTTACCCTCACTTTTCCAATATTTGTGCATTAATAAATATCTGTGCTACACTGCTTATACTCTGAAAAAAATTATTGCAAGTATTCACTTTATACAGAATGGAGTGCAGAGCAGTGTTTTTATACTGTTCCTATGTTCATGGTTACGGTTTTATGTCAGGTTACCCCAAAAAGTGTCATAATATTGTACTGTAACTATACTCACTGCGCACCACTCGCTAGGCCATCCTTGGTAATCCACATCTATCCCTACAGTCAAGGCAACATGGTTAAGCTGATTTTCAGCTGCAGCTCTAATACCCATAGTTGTTTCTGAGGCCCCCACTGTTCTCTCTCTGAGAGTTCTTGTGAATACCAGCCTTTCTGCATTCTAACAGGGTAAACATCGTTTACAACGAATCCTTTTCCCCGCAAGGAATTACAACGCATACCATTACTCAACATTTGGAGGGGGAAGAACGTGTTGGATTCAAAATCCAACACCTTCCCTACTGTTGCACATACTGGAGTTTGAAAAGTAAATTAAACTATTCCTTCATCCAGTGCCCAACAGTAGAGCAAATCGTTGTTACGACTTGCGGGGTAATGATATGCACTGTTACGACCGCATTGTAAATCCCTGCGGGGAAAAAGCATGCAAAATATAGCGGCATATTCTTCTAACAGCAATCCCGACAAATAGTAACTTTTGTTGGACCTACAGACAGTTCTGTAAATAGATTCTCCAAAAATATCAGGGAAGAAGAAGGTTTTGTGCCCCAAGACATTTCGTATAACTTTGAGTGAAGTGACGGAAAACGTACCGTTTTCCTTTATGATTCTCATGTGGACACTTAGAACCTCAAAAGTTGATTACAACTGCTTCTTTAAAGTGCAACCTCTCTTCAAGCTCTTCTTTTCAGCCATCTCCTTATTCTCGTTAAATATTTCCCAAGTAGTTAATTACCAGGTACTAGAAACACTTATTCCAAGACAGCTGTCATAATGATTAACCAGCATCCTATATGTAAAAAGTGCACACAGAAATGACGAATGGCCTAAACGGCAAATGCAGATAGGATCAAGCTGTTATTTTGCCTTCCCTGTGCTTGGATTATGAAGGTGTTTCCTTGGCCATGATCCAAGAACAGCAATGAGGCAGTGCTTTCACATTCTCAGTTACCTATTGTTGGTGGCACAGGACTTACCGTGCATCACTGCGGATGTGAGAGTAAAGAAGGAAAGGACCTTCTGAAAGCGTCACACCAGCATTTAGGCAACAGCACTTGCTCCACAAGGGAGTAACAGCCTGATTCATCATTCTCCCGTTTTGCGAGCCCCTAATAGCGATTCATAACGAATCGCTATTAAGGACTTGCAAAACGGGATTCATGTAGGAATTGCAATAATTATTGCGATTCCTACATGTTCCTTATTTGCGATTAGCTAATTGCTAATCGCTAATAAGGAATAACTCCCCATGCAACAGGCCCATAGGAATGCATGGGGAGTTATTCCTTATTTGCGATTAGCAATTAGCTAATCGCAAATAAGGATGCGATTTCAAGGGTGCAGGGGTGTCCAAAGGACACCCTGTAGCGCCCCTGAAATGTAATCTACATTGGTGTTGCGCACACACATGTCCAAAGGACATGTGTGTGTGTAACATGCAACTTAGAAAAATGCATTTAAATGCATTTTTCTAAGTTTTTGCTATTTACCGAGAGGTCTGACCTCTCGGTAAATAGCGGCCCAAAATTGCCATTTCGCAATTTTAAAATGCTTCATGAATTGCATTTAAGGAATCTCAAATAGAGATTCCTTAAATTCAATTCTTCGCAAATGTGCGAATTCTTAAATAGCGAAATTTGCATTTGGGATGATGAATCCCAAATGCAAAAATTGCACTTGCAAAAGGCAAGATTCTGAGAATCTTGCCCTTTGCGAGTGCAATTTAGCTTGATGAATCAGGCGGTAAGAGTTTAATCCAAATCACTTTGATTCCTCTACCAAGCCACTTGGGAGAACAGTCCTCTCTGCTTTGGGAATATTGCATCAGACCAGATACAATCGAAGCATATACCTATGCCCCCAGATTGCTAGTTCCGCCAACTCTTTTCAAAATCACTATTGAATGAAAATGTAGAGAGAAAATAGTTTTTCTGTAAACACTCCGTTTCTGAAAAACAGAGCACTGACATAAAACAAGCACAGATTGTTTCTAAGAGACATTCGGGGTTCGCCATACTGTTCCACTCAACCACCCCTCGCTGCCTTTTTGCAACCACACTCAGAAGCCACCTTGCAGATGAAATATATGTTACAACCACACAGGAGACAGGGATATCGAATTACAAAACAGTGGAAACTTGGATCAAGGGGAAACATTGACATTGGGGCAGGGAAACTCCATCTGTAACCTTTCCTCAAAAATTCAGCGTGAAGATCGTTTCCAAGAACTGAAACTATAGTTGCACTCGCCTTCCCCATGCCTGACCTCTCATACTGTGCAACTCTCCATTTGCTCTATTAACACAAAAAATACAGTGAGGAATAGGCAATATGACATGGAGAGAAAACCCCTAGAACACAGAGACATGGGCACTGGGACAAGGAGAAAACATCTTAGATTCTGATACATAGTCTCATTGAGACATGAAGACACACAAGGCACAGACATTGGGAGCTGGAGCCACATAATGCAGGAATAAAGACACAGTGTTAGAGATACGCAGTGCTGGGCAAAAAGGAAAAAGGGATTAGGGTAGCGAGATAAGGACACTGGATCAGAAAAAAAAGAACACTAGGGTACAAAACTGCTGGGAAAGTAAACCAAAGACATTGCAAAAGGTAGACAAAGACCCTGAGGCAGGGCACGGTGGCACAGGGTGAAATTAAACTAAACGCGGCTGATCGCCAAAAGGTTTAGAGTGAAGTCAAGTTTATTCTATCAGCAGAAACTTCATGATACATTCAGGCCCGCAAAGCCAGCAAAACACACAAGATGATAGACGGAATGTTCCACATTGGCAAAACATTCACCCCCAGTCACAAATCTGGGTTAAATCCATTGTTATTTTACTCACCACACTACCCAGTTCAGGCCATATGCAAATCAGTCTTGACCCTGTGCCTCATGGGAACAGCCCAGCCCGAGCTATCAAGCCATGTCTTCCCTAGACCGGAATCAAGCATCCTAGGACCGGTTTCTGGCTATCACCCGTCATCAGACAGGAAAGCTTGACTCCAGTGGTGTAGTGAGCATGGGACCCACATCGGGGCATACCTTTCCCACATAGGGCGAACAGCAAAACACACAAGATGATGGACGGAATGTTGCGCATTGGCAAAACATTCACCCCCAGTCACAGAGCTGGGTTAAATCCATTATTATTTTGCTCACCAAGCAACCCCAGTTCAGACACAGCCATATGCAAATCAGTCTTGACCCTGTGCCTCATGGGAACAGTTCAGCCCGAACTGCCAAGCCATGTCACCCCTGGACCGGAATCAAGCATCCTAGGACCGGTTTCTGGTTGACAATTACATATGTAAAACCACCTCAGATCACAATGATGTTGTTGGCGCTTTTTACACTACCAAGATCTGTCGACGCAAAGGAAACCTGTTGGAAATGGCCCTTTCTGCAGGGTCATCTCCAAACTTTTTGCCTTCCTTCTCCCCTGTATGCTGTAGTCATTTGTGTTGGCTTTAGGATTCTAGGCGCTTTACCACTGCCAACCAGTGCTAAAGTGCATATGCTCTGTACTCAAAACATGGCAACATTGGCTTATCCACAGTTTGTTTAATTAATTTACTTATCAGTCACTAGTAGAATGCACTATATGTGTCTAGGGCCTTTAAACTGAATGCCACTAGTGGGCCTGCAGTACTGATTGTGCCACCCACTCAGGAGACCTTTAAACATGGCTCAGACCTGTCACTGCATAGCCTGTGTGTGCAGTTTTAAACTGCCATTTTGACCTGGCAAGTTAACCTACCTGCAGAGCCCAAACCTTCCCTTTTATTACATACAACTCACTCCTAATGTAGGCCCTAAGCAGCCCTACAGGCAGGGTGAAGTGTATTTAAAAGGTAGGACATCTACTTTTGCGTTTTACATGTCCTGGTAGTGAAAAGCTGCTAAATTTATTTTTCACCATGGCAAGGCCTATCTCTCCCAAATGTTGACAGTGGGATTGCCTTAAAACATTTTTTAAGTGTAATTAGAAACTGGGAAAATATAAAATTTTGGCGTTTGAGGTTTCTAGACTCAATTTAAAATCACAACTTACAGTGAAGTCATATTTTAAATTGTAAATCTGAAAATGACACTTATAAAGTTGGCATTTTTCTACTTTAACCTACCTGTGCCTCTGCCTCTCTGCGAATACAGATCTTGGCTGGATGACAGCGGGGCTTTGTGCATTCCCTCTAGACAGTCACACAAAGAGAGAAGGGGTTGTGACATTTGTATCCTGATGGCCCATCACCAGGCTGATGGGCTTTCCTGAGGTAGATGGAGAGGAAAGAGATGACACTTGCTCCTGAATAGGGATGTGCCTGTCCTCACACAAAAGCTGCATATGCCCCTGTAGGGAGTCTGGATTCAGGGAGGAAAGGCAAGGACCTTGGGATCTTCAAAGGCCTCTTTGATGTCTTCTCTCACTTCAAAGTTGGATTTGGGTATAAGTGCTGAACCCCTGAGAGCACCAAATAAGAACTTTGCTGGAAACAAGGACATCCTGCCTGAAAGACGATCTGCTGTGTTGTAGGAGGTTACCTGCCATGTTACTACCTACATTGCTGTGTTGCCCTACTGCCTGCTGATTTATGTTCTGCAGGAGTGACTGCCACTTTGCTGCCTGCTCTATGTTATCTGCTGCCTGCTGCTTCTTGCCTGTGAGTGAGCTGGATTGGACCTGCAGTCTACAACCTGGAACCCAAGTTTCTCCAAGGTGTGTTGGCTTGGCTCCTGTTTGATGAAGACTCAAGGTCACTAAAGACTTCTTGCAACTCTGCTTAAGCTGCTGCACTCTGCCATATGTCAGTCCTAGCCTTGCCTGGGGGAACCTCTCTAGACCCGTGCCCCAGAGGTGGGTTCTGCAGCTGTTTTCAGCAACAATCGACGCAGCGGTCCTTTTGCACTGATCAGAATTGCTGCAGTGCCCGCCAACACAGCGCTGCTTTAACATCGATGCAGGTCCCGAATGTAAGGTTTGACGACAAAGCAGCACCAATCCAAAGACACCGGCTCCGAGGCTTGACTCCAAAGCATCCACCTGACTGTGTAAATCGGTACTGACACAGGGAGTCCTTGACACTAATGCTTGCTCAGTACAAAGGCACTTTTTCAGAGGGCCCTGCTTGGGTCCTGTAGCCAGCCTGCCCTCCAATTTTTGACAATTTTATTAATAAACTGCATGATTACTAGCTTTATGAACGTCCCGACTCCCCCCCTCACAAGTCCCATCCACACATAAAAGTGAAAGTCACTTTAAGTTAACTATTAACATATTAGTCCTGATTAGCTGACCAAAGCAGAGTTCTTTTAAAAGGAGTGATGTATAGGTTGTACCAGTGTTTCCCAACTGATGAGGGGAGGCACATGAAAGTTCGGTAGAGTCAATTCATGTACCAAGGGCTGTTGACGAAAGATGGATTCTTCGTGGGTCTTTAAACCAGCCCAGGTTGGATAACTGGGGCGGAAGGCTTCCAGTTACTTTGCAGACAATGCCGTTAAGTGGGAGTCGAGTGACATTTTTACCTGGTGTATAAATTTCCCAACTCTGGCTATCAAACAGGTCGTGGAGACTGAGAGGCACCAGTCCGAAGCCTCTCTGCAAGTTCTATAGTCCGTATTCCGTAAAATCGGAAGCAGCAAGCGATGGCGATCATTGGCCAGCTTTGTGCAGCAGCACAGCAAGTGTAGCCAGGATTCTCTGCAGTAATTGCATAGACGACAGGCCAGGGTGCCATCCGTACGGGCCCATTTGGGGTTGAAGTCCATGATCCTGAGGGCCAAAAGTCGAAAGTACAAAATTTTCTTTCTCGCGCAAGTGGATACTGGATCTTGCAGGTAAGGTTGGGGTTTACCTGGAATATATGATTTGTCCAGGGCCTGAGTTAGTGGATTTTGCCGAAGAGATGCAAGGTCAAGTCCAAAGGAGATGATCCGGACTTGGCGCTTAACTGCTTGGGCCCAGGCTGAGAAAGGAATTTCGTGCAGGGGCAAACTCCTTCTTTCGATTTTCAATGCTGCAATAGCTTGTCCTACCTTTGAGTACCAGGGGGAGCCCACCTCATCAAAGATTGATTTTAGGGAGTGCTTTAGCGAATGTTCTGGTGCTTTCAATACTCTAATATAGAGTTTTAAAAGGTCCCCCAGTAATACCAGCTCAGGTCGCTTAAGGCCTATTTCTAGCCTTAATCTAGTGTTCCTTGCGTATCTAGGGGCCTGTAGCACCATCTTATAGGCTTTCGCTTGGGCCGCGTTTACCACTTTGTCAAATGCACCAGGGTAGGCTATGTGCCCATATACAATGGCAGGGATCAGTTTTGCCCGGAGCACTGTCAACATTGGTTCTGCTGAGGGACTGTCCAAGCGGTGGCATAAGCGTCTTAGCGACAGAATGGTTTTGTCAATTTTAGGTTTAAGCTCCTTCAGATGTTTGACTGCAGAGGCACTCTCAGAGACCCAGGTGCCCAGATAGTTGTAGAATGGGGCAGTGACGATACGGTGCTCCCCCAGAGACCATGAAGCTTCTTTTTTGAGGGGGTATTTGCCAAAAATGCTGATTTTGGTCTTGCTCACGTTGATCCGTAAGTCATTTGACTTATTGTATAAGGCCAAACTGCTTAAGGCTCTTTGGAGCCCCACCCTAGTGTGGTCCATGATCACCGTGTCGTCTGCATACTGGAGTGTTCCCAAGACGAGCCTCCCCAGTTTTGGAGGTGCTAAGTTGGCATCTTTCAGAGCTGTCCCCATGTCCGCAGTATACAAGTTGAAAAGCATGGGGGCCAAGACGCACCCCTGCTTGAGGCCCGAGTTGGTTTCAATTCTTTCGGTTGTTATTGTAGGGCTTAGCTTCACCTTGACCCAGGTGCCCTCATAGAGCACTTTTATAGCTTTTAGCAGAGCCTGTGGTAGCCCCCACGAGTCAAGTTTTGCCCAGAGCCGGCCCCTGTTCACTCGGTCAAAGGCTGTGGAGTAGTCTATGAAACAGCAGAACAGGGGCGGTTTGTTCCTCGTATTGGCCTTCTTCGCGAGGTAGGAAAGGGCTAAGATGTTGTCATGAGTGGAGCTATGGGCCCTAAAGCCGGTCTGTGTGGGCGGAAGAATGCCGTTCTTGTCCACCCAATCCTCCAGATCCCTGAGAAGAAGGCGGGCGTATATCTTTGCTTCTACGTCGAGGAGAGCTATAAGCCTATAATTGGCCGGGTTCGTGTGGTCCCCCTTTTTATGGATGGGGAATAGAATAGAACCTTTCCAAGAGGATGGCAACATTGCTGTGGCAAAAGAATGGTTAAATAAAGGGGTGAGTCTGGATGCAAAAAAGGCTGAGGCAGTTTTCAGAACCTGGGCCGGAATCCCATTTGGGCCTGGAGCGCCATCAGTTCTTATGGCCTTGATGCACTTTAGTACCTCCATTTCTGTGAACGATCCGGTGCAGGTCGAGTTTACGCCTTCTGACGTAGCTCTTTCGGGTTCGATAATTTCCGCCGCCACCTTGGACCACGCACGGCTTCCTGCAGTGGCCTGATTTGACTCGCAGGTATACAGCCCCTTGGCATACTGTTCCCACACTTTCCCTGCAACACTATTTTCCTTTTGCTCTCCTCTGGGGGTCAGACTGGTAATGAAACGCCAAAGCTTGCTATTGTCATTACCTTTAATTAGGGAGAACACAGTCAACCAATTCTGTTCAGTCTGCAGTTTTTTGTGGGCCCAGACTTTCTTTTTATAGTTTGTTCGCAGAGCAGCAATGGAGTATCTCCCTGACAAATGAGTGCCTTTCTTTTGTACCCTGATTGCCTTATTTAGAGCACGCTGCCCTCCATCGCGGTTCGTCAGAACTTTGTGTTTAACTTGGTCTGGTATGACCTTGAGTAACCTTTTAGCGTTAATGACTTCTAGGCACTATTTTTAGATTTAAAAAAATCAAATCTTGACTTCAACTAATTGGGTTTCTGTTGATTCGTCTTCTTTTGCTCTTATACATATTCTCTATTTTTGTGGACTGGTGTGAAGTCTTTTTGTAGGGTTTTCACTGTATTACTGTAATTTAAGTGATCCTAAAATACTTTACACATTGTCTCTTAAGTTAAGCCTTACTGTTCTGTGCCAAGCTACCAGAGGGTGAGCACAGGTTAATTTAGCGTGTTTATTTGACTTACTCTGACTAAGATTGTGGCTCCTGCTGGGACAGGGTGTAAACTCTGCCAACCAGAAACCTCAATTTCTAACAAACCCTTTCAAGATTCGTAATTGAAGCCATACAGTTTTAGCACCACAGTTTCAATCTTCAGAGTGGTGTTGTCCCTGTAGCTCTGAACTTGGTGCTCTCCAATTCGATCTGTCACTTTTAAATCAACAAGGGCCACATAATTTACCTGAATCTTTCTCATAAAAAGGACAGATGATAGATCTTTTTAAATACTTCATGTAAGTATTAAAGTCAGAATACAAAATATGCTATCAATAAATTGTTCTTTTTGCATCAATAAATTCGCAGCATAGCATATGAATAATATATTCAGTAAGCAATCCAGCATAGAATCACCAACTAAGAATGGGAATAAGGCGTCTCTTTTGTGTGAGAAATGCAAACTTTTATACAGGGCTTTGAACAGTGGGGTCCTTGCAATCGGTGGGAAGACATGATTAATAACGTTTGACAATATAGGAAACAGTCTAAATGAAACATTTCTACATAAAACTCATTGGGTGATTTTCCCACGATCAACACACTATCCGCCTGATTCATCATTCATATTTGCGCTCGCAAAGGGCCAGATTCTGAGAATCTGGCCCTTTGCGAGTGCGATTTTTGCATTTGGGATTCAACATCCCAAATGCAAAAATCGCTATTTGCTAATTCGCATATTTGCGAGGATTTACATTTAAGGAATCTCTATTTGAGATTCCTTAAATGTAATTCATCATCCATTTTATAATAGCAAAATCGCAATTTCGGGCCGCAATTTACCGCGAGGTCAAACCTCGTGGTAAATTGCGAAAACTCAGAAAAATGCATTTAAATGCATTTTTCTGAGTTGCACGTTACACACACACATGTCCTTTGGACATGTGTGTGTGCAACACCTGTGTTAATTTCCATTGCAGGGGTGCTACAGGGTGTCCTTTGGACACCCCTGGCACCCTTGTACTCGCAATCTCATTTGCGATTAGCTAATTGCTAATCGCAAATGAGGAATGACTCCCCATGCATTCCTATGGGCCTTTTGGCCCATAGGAATGCATGGGGAGTTATTCCTTATTTGCGATTAGCAATTAGCTAATCGCAAATAAGGAATCAGTGGGAATCGCAATTAAAATTGCGATTCCTACATGAATACCGTTTTGCGAGTCTCAAATAGCGATTCCTTATGATTCGCTATTTGAGCCTCGCAAAACGGCCCGTTCATGAATCAGGCTGTATATTTCAATAGTTCTCGCAGTCTTACAGTTTAAACAATTGATCTGAGAGAATCTCATCAGTACTGCTATGAGCAGAGTTTGTTCTTGAGTTGGTACATTTAGGAATCTTTCTCTGATAATGTTTTCTGCTGACTTGTGTGAAACTTGTAATGTTTATTTCAGAGACAGAATCAACAATAATATCATGGGATGTAGGATGATGGAAGACGATGTAAACATGGTTCAGCATTAGCAGCAATAGCACATTATTTTATTAGTAAAAAAGTAGCACTCACATTCCCCTCTTTAATTATTTCACCATCACTTGAATTCTTTATTACAGCACATCGTTCATTAACTTTGGATTCATCTGTTTGGTCTTTCCAAGATTCTTCATGTTGCCATAAAGATCACTTTGCATCTCCTCGACTTTGACATCGTCATTTTGTTTTCTTCCTCTAGTTGCTCACAAGTTCGTATACCTACAAGTCATTACCTTTGATGGTGAAATCCCTTAGCAACATTTCAAGAAAATAAACACACTTGCAATGGCATGACAAAAATGTGTGTTAAAAGCAATTTCGAAACACCTCCACCTCCACTACCTATCCATTGACCTATGTTTACAAATCTGTTTCCAATTGATCTGAAAAATGATCCAAATCCTCCCCAGGCACCTGCCTCCTCTAACTTAGTTAGTCTATGCGTTATGTTTGTTATGCAAATAATATATCTATTAAGCTAGTTATCTATGCGAGGAATATAAGCATATCACTCTCGAGCATTAATGACTTGCAAACTCCACCTTCCTTTGCAGGGATCAAATCCAACACAAATAATCTTGCATAATCATAGCTCGCATTACAAGCATTTCTTTATTAATTACAAATAAGGCACCTGTGATGTTAGTAGCAGGTCTGTTGACTAAAGTAGATCATATTCTAATCCTAACATAATTCAGTGCTACTCCTGCAGATGGTATTAATGCTTCAAAAATATAAATGAGGACCGGTTTAGAGCTTCATTTACTTTGCCTAAAGTAGTTCTCACAAGGTATATCTAAATTATTTATATGGTGAAATCAAGGAAAAACAAGTGCAGCTTAGCAACTATCTACCCAATTATGAGGTAACTGGAAATAAACACATACCAATATGTCGGGAACGAAATCACCCCCGATCCGGAAGCACTGTTGCATTGCCAAAAAATTCCACAATTGATTTCCATTCGATTTTTTTATTCTTGTTATTCCAATCATTTAAGTTTTTCAATTCGTTTTAGCACTTGAAATCCATATTTTGTATATACATTTGATGCTGAAGGTATGCCCATCCATGCCTTTTCCATAAAGCAGGACTTATACAAATTTCATCCTCATTAGTGTGTCTTTCCCAATGCATTTTGGGCATTTTACTTGCCCTTCTTCAGGGGTTCACTACAAATATAAGCAATAACTTTAGACATTATGTTTACATTTATAAAACACTTTACATCCTAAGCTTGTAACATGTTCATTATATATGCATTTACAAACTGCTTCACTCAGCGTTTGCCCTCTAATAGTCAACAACATAAGACCTAAATTTAATATAACCCATTACTTCTTCTCCCTTTATGTCTCACGTGGTTAACTATATTAACACTATGTGGAAATGTCGCCCCACTGCCTGAATTTATCAATTTAACCCATGTGCATCAAATCAAATGTTATAAAAACATTTCTTTATACGGCATTTAAACCATCAATGGGTCCATCTTTCTCCACCGAGTGATCTAGACACACATCTGTTAGCAAATGGAGGTCATCGATAGACAGACAGTTATATAACCTGTCTATTGCCAGAAATGGGGAAAAGGATAGCAATGGAGGGTGCTGGGAGACTAATGGGTTATCAGCAGGGCTGGGGAAAAGAAAGAGGCTGAGGAAACATCCAAAACACGCCGCTGCTAATTGTGTGTTGGACAGGATTAATGATCTGATACAGGACTGTGAAGACATTTTGGTCGAGGAGTCCACCGATCCTCGGAATGAGCATCCAAATACGAACCCCGCAGCTCTTCCTAAGAAAAAATCTTTAACAAAGCGACCCGGAAAAAGAGGGATGACTGTGTGACTGTGTGACTGTGTGTCTAAGTCAGGTGGAAGCTGCCCTTTCTGATTCCGATCCTCTAGGTGTGTCTGAAATAAATATGATGTCGAGCCAGATGGGTCCCCCTGTCCCATGTTCGAATAGATATGCTGTCCTCGCTACGCTTAGTGATTACCCCCTACAGTCAATACTAGCATCCCCTCCGCCTGGGAACCCAAAGCTGTTTGAAACTTGTCCATATAATCATTCTAACAGCGAACTGGGTGTAGTTATTATGGCACTCAAAGCAGAGAGATGAAAAGCTTGAGCTCACTGCATCAGTTAACTTTATCTCTCAAATGAATAGTCAAATTCGAATTACTCCCCACCCTACACAGAACAGCTCATACACTCAGGAGGGGCCAAAAATGTTGCACTCGGAGGGAGTGGGTGTTTTGAAGGAGCCACTCATTGGGAAAGGAAGTTCACAACAACATATCCCCAATAAACATCATACCATCTGCGAGAGCTCTCATAGACCAACCTCCCTAGCAAACAAACGAGCCATATTAGATAAGCAACCCAGAATTCTGACGTTCGATCCGCCTGGCCCTTAAGAACACCAGAGTTAAGAAATGCTAGGGACCAGAACATGCCTCCAAATATAGTATTTATGGTAAACGTCGTTAAACTTACGGAGGTAAGGGGATTTGAAAGTGGCGAATCATTAATCAATAAATCTATTCATTGGATTCGCCACATGCGTGGGTGTTGCTCCATTATCAGGGAGGACATAATTAGAGCAATAAGATGCACCGTGCCCAATTCCGCACTGGATAATATTGAACTGACCGTGGCTAATCCCATGTTGGCGGAAAACCTCATAGCATTAGAGTTCTGAACATCTTCTCCTGACTCTTCCCTCATACAGTTAAGGCGTTTTCCCGTTATAAATATAAGGAGGAGGGATTCCGCTCTGGTGGCAAATGGGATTGAGTCAAGCCTAGATGCAAACGATTGACTTCATCAAGAACTCTCAAAAGCAGGGAATAGGAGCAGTCATTCCATCTGTAGTAGCTCTCCCCTATTGTCTAAGTCTGTGCCATCCCCAGTACATTTTGATATTATTCAACCAGTAAGCATCATCCAAAAGGAAATAGTAAATTCAATCCCAAAAGATCAATCTCATTTAAAAATCCTCTCCTGGAATACAGCAAGCTAAAGAAAAAACTGCCACTGCCCCGGTGGAACGAGTATGTGGAAGCATTTGACATATGCCTATTCCAGGAGACTTTGAGCGTAATTCCTTTACATAAATCTGGTTATAACACTTACTATGCGCCGGCAGTGTCTATAGGTAAGGGGCGGCCTTCAGGAGGATTGGTTCGCATGGATTAGATCATACCTGGGCTGGACGATCTCCCTACATAACACCTCATCTTCCGATATTATGTGGTTAACAATAAAGGACACGAAGGGAGGAGAAATATTGGAGCTCTTTAACGTTTATATTAGAGGGACAGTGGATGGCAAGTCCTCGCCCATCCTAGCACAGCTGGAAGAAGAACTAAGCAATTGCCTCCCTCCCTCCAAAGTCATTGTGGCTGGCGATTTTAACTGTACATATGAGTCACTAAGTAGTGAAGACTTTCTAGGGATTATGGATGAGGATAGTAACTGGGCAGTGCCACCTTTATCCTTGCCTCCTATAAAGAAAAGGACCCAGATTGTTATCCAAGTAAGTAAGTACATTTTTTATTGTATATAGTTAATTAAAACCTTTACAATATGGTTACATAAAAACACATGTTTTAAGAATAAAATTTACGACTTTAGCTGATCTTTCAATCCAAGTAAATGCTCTAACAATAGAGTATGGTCTTAGAGCTGCGAATGGTAGAACTCCATCAGACATCCGGGGGTCTAACACTTTTAACAAACGTACATGTCCTTCCCGGATCGATTATATTTTGGTGGACTTGCATCTTTGGGCCGATGTTATAGATATGGAAGTGGGCCAAACAGTTTATAGTGACCACAATCCATTAATGTTTAAAATTAAGAACCTGTGGTCCCCATCTATAACAAATGTAGGTGTGACCCCTTTTTCTCACACTAAGGAGTTAATTCCCTCGAATTGTGGTAGGCGTCTAAGGTGGTCGAAGGTCGCGGGGCAAGATTTGAAACTCAAGAACATTTCTTCAATTTTACTGTTAAAGACAGCTGAACTCGAGGCAGCATCCTTTGAAGTCTGGGGGAGGGAGACGGTGCCTACAATATATCTAGAAACAAGTGGCCAGATTGGTGTTTATTTCCTTGCTCAACCAAGTAATGGACACAAAAAGAGGCCAATAAAAAGTCCCCATACATGGTACACAAAGTCATGCAGAGGAAAAAGGCAGGCATTAGTTGCAGCAGTAAAAGATAAAAATCCCTCCAAGGTCCGAACAGCGAGGAAGGAGTATAACCAATCTTTGAAACAGGCAAAACATAGTTGGGATGATGCCCACTGGCAGGATTTAAAATACGTGTGCAATGCAAGGAACTCCACCTCCTTTTGGGATTTAATCAAAAAGGGAGAAAGGAGAGATACATTCTTGATCCCTAATCACATTACCAGTTTGGCTTGGCAGGATCATTTTGCTCAATTGTACATGGAAGCGGATGACTGTCCCCACACAATTCCATCAAAGCAGACACAGGTCCCGCTAGCTATTGAAGCCACCAATCTCTTCCAATTGAAAGAAATTGAGGCGGCAATAAATTGTATCATTCCTGCAAAGGCAGCTGGACCCGATGGCATCCCAGGTGATCTAATCGTTGCAGAGCCGCAGAAGAGGGCACATTAGATTTTGCTCCTAATTAATTTTATACTAAAGGGAGCTGAAGTCCCAAATTCTTGGAAGGGGGTAGAGGTCGTACCAATATTTAAAAAGGGAGACTGCCTGGACCCTGCTAATTATAGGCCTATTAGCCTAATTGATGTTAATCAGAAAGTGGTCTGCAGAGCCCTTTTAAATAGGATTCAGAACTGGATGGAGGAGGAGGGTATTCTCTCCAATTATCAAGTGGGTTTTAGGAAACGCACTAGCACAGTGGATCAGGCATTTAGACTTCTTCTCCTTTATTGGAAAGTGGTCGTAATTGGCAAGGGAAGCCTCTACCTTGCTTTTACTGATCTTAAGACCGCGTTTGTATTAGTCCCTCGTGAAAAGCTATGGGTAGTGCTCCAAAAATGGGCATCCCTTTTTATATCTTAAATCTTTCAATACGGCTCCATGAGGATAATTATGCCAGAGTCAAAAGGGGGGAGCAGGGGCAAACCACAGAGAGGATACCGGTTAACAGGGGGGGTCCGCCAGGGCTGTGTGTTGGCTCCTACCCTCTTTTCACTTTATGTGAATGGAGTGGTTAGTTTTTTAAGAGAATACCCAACTGACGCCCCAACCCTGGCAGGAGAAAAAATACAAACCCTCCTGTTTGCCGACGACACTTCTTATATCGAAAACTTCAGTAGGACACCAGAAACTACTTAGCTGCTTCCAATTGTTTTGCAGCTTAAGGGGCCTAACAATAAATACTTATAAGACAAAGTTTATGGCTTTTAACCCAGGAAAATGCTTTAGAAGCAAACTTACTCTAGATGGATCTTTATTAGAGAGAGTCCACACATTTGACTATCTGGGTATCAGGCTTTCCGATAATATGCAATGGCGGTCCCATTTGGACAAAATGTTACTCAATCACAAGCGGGTGGTGGTAGCTAATGGTAAAGACCATCGCTCATCTTCAAATAGACTGGTAGCCCCGGCCTTAGCAATTTACGGAGGTAAGGTTGTGAGTTCAGCAACGTAGGGTGCAGAACTCTGGGGTTTTGAAAAAACCAAAGAGATAGGTAGATCAGAAAATAATTTTTTTAGAGACCTCGTATCTCTCCCTATTAGCACACCACTTAAGCCTCTATTCTTTGACATGGGCAGACGCTCCTTTAGCGATATGGCTAGACTTCGCCCCCTATTATTTTGGGTAAGATTAAGGCGCACCCCAGAATTAATTAGTTATGCGATTGGCCTTACTGAGCTCATTACACTAGATACCAACAAAAGGGTCAAATGGCTCAGGGAGCTAAGAAATATGATAAACATAGGTCTAGGTGAAGCCTGGGTAAATCAGCTCCCACCTCCCAAGAACGAGCTTAAAAGGATCTATTGGAACTGGGTCAACCAACAGGATTTACACAATCCAAAGCTAGGGAAATTAACCGAGGAGTTTCTACCACATAAATTGGCCAAAGCCTTTGAACCATATTCAGATTTTATTAGGACGCCTAGAGACAGAGCACTGTATATACAGTTTAGATTTTGGTCTTTAGCGCTAAATACTGTATCTGCCAAATGGGACTCACCAAAACGCACCTTACCAAACTGCCATTGCTGTGATGCTCAGCAAGAAACTGTAGCTCATCTACTATTTGCCTGCTTATAAACAGGCTAGGGCCAAATGACTCAAGCATGTATGCAGTCAATTAGGTACCACAAACTATCTAGTTGCCCTACGTATCCTGAGAACTGATTAATCTATGTCTCTGTTTGTATGTGGAGTTGCCAAGTTTCTGGGCTGTGTCTGGAATGTTCGAACAAAAGTGCTAAACAAGAAAGCCCAATAAGTAGTAACTTATGGTTATTAGAGTAAGATCAGGCATAGGATTGTGTTCCTCACACTACTAGTGATTAATTAGTAATTGTGAGCCATATGTATTAGCAACATATATATATTTTGTTATTCTTTAATAAAGAGTCGTCTATTTATTAAATTGGCATGTATAGCCAGATTTTATTGTTACTTAACTTAATGTATCTTTTTAAATGTACACCCATACCATAATATATGAGTGCAGAATGCTTATATGATACTGGCTATCGAATAAAGCTAATTTGAATTGAATTAGAATTGGAAATAAGCTAATTTTCCCCATATATTATATATGCCTTTAAATGCTAGTTTCTGCATTGGAAAGGGACTTTCCTTTAACTAGATAACTATGTTCAGACTCACTCCATCCTACTTTGTCAACTGCCTCATTTCCCTCTGGCTGTTGTACCATACATAACGCTCCTTTCTTATTCACTTCAAGACTCAATTTAGGAGGAGTTTCCTTTAAAATCCCATCACCTTCCACAGTAATATGGACTGGATTTGCTTTCATTTCCCCTTTTTCTTCATCTACTCTTATACTTTCATTCAATTCATCTATGAAAACTCTTTCGGCAGCGTTAATTCTACATGTTATGTCATGCACATCATGGCCTGTGATGCCTTTGTTAGTTAAAGAAGTAAAGTCTTTAATCATTTTCGTCATAAATGGAGCGCACACCGCTACCCCCTCCTCCGGATCGCCCCTCGGGACTCTGGTACTTGCAGTTCTTCAGTGGATCAGCCAGGTGGGTGCAAGTCGGTACTTGTAGGACTGATGAATCTCTAGACCCGATACATGTCCCGGGTTTTAGGATATCGCCCGAGACATGTCTCGGGTTTCGGGATGACTTCCCTCATCAGTAGAGAAAGATTGTTATGGGTGGAAGAGAAGGCTGCCACACAACAGTCAAAGGCCTCGATGCCAGAACCGGCACGGAGGTGCGTCTTCCAAGAGCCCGTCGGCCCAAAGCTCAAGGGAGCCGTATTGTGTTTCGTCATAAATGGAGCGCACACCGCTAGCCCCTCCTCCGGATCGCCCCTCGGGACTCTGGTACTTGCAGTTCTTCAGTGGATCACCCAGGTGGGTGCAAGTCGGTACTTGTAGGACTGATGAATTTCTACACCAGATACATGTCCCGGGTTTTAGGATATCGCCCGAGACATGCCTCAGGTTTCGGGATGACTTCCCTCATCAGTAGAGAAAGATTGTTAGGGGTGGAAGAGAAGGCCGCCACACAACAGTCAAAGGCCTCGATGCCAGAACCGGCACGCAGGTGCCTCTTCCAAGAGCCCGTCGGCCCAAAGCTCAAGGGAGCCGTATTGTGTTTCGTCATAAATGGAGCGCACACCGCTAGCCCCTCCTCCGGATTGCCCCCCGAAACTCTGGGACTTGCAGTTCTTCAGTGGATCACCCAGGTGGGGGCAAGTCTGTACATGTAGGACTGATGAATCTCTAGACCCGATACATGTCCCGGGTTTTAGGATATCGCCCGAGACATGTCTCAGATTTCCGGATGACTTCCCTCATCAGTAGAGAAAGATTGTTAGGGGTGGAAGAGAAGGCTGCCACACAACAGACAAAGGCCTCGATGCCAGAACCGGCACGCAGGTGCGTCTTCCAAGAGCCCGTCAACCCAAAGCTCAAGGGAGCCGTATTGTGTTTTGTCATAAATGGAGCGCACACCACTAGCTCCTCGTCCGGATCGCGACTCGGGACTCTGGTACTTGCAGTTCTTCAGTGGATCACCCAGGTGGGTGCAAGTCGGTACTAGTAGGACTGATGAATCTCTAGACCCAAAACATGTCCCGGGTTTTTGGATATCGCCCGAGACATGTCTCGGGTTTGGGGATTACTTCCCTCATCAGTAGAGAAAGATTGTTAGGGGTGGAAGAGAAGGCCGCCACACAACAGTCAAAGGCCTCGATGCCAGAACCGGCACGCAGGTGCGTCTTCCAAGAGCCCGTCGGCTCAAAGCTCAAGGGAGCCGTATTGTGTTTCGTCATAAATGGAGCGCACACCGCTAGCCCCTCCTCCGGATCGCCCCTCAGGACTCTGGTACTTGCAGTTCTTCAGTGGATCACCCAGGTGGGAGATTCATCAGTCCTACAAGTACCGATTTGCACCCACCTGGGTGATCAACTAAAGAACTACAAGTACCAGAGTCCCGAGTGGCGATCCGCAGGAGGGGCTAGCGGTGTGCGCTCCATTGATGACTAAACACAATATGGCTCCCTTGAGCTTTGGGCCGACGGGCTCTTGGACGACCCATCTGCGTGCCGGTTCTGGCATCGTGGCCTTTGACTGTTGTGTGGCGGCCTTCTTTTCCACCCCTAACGATCTTTCTATACTGATGAGGGAAGTTATCCCGAAACCCGAGACATGTCTTGGGCGATATCCTAAAACCCGGGACATGTATCGGGTCTAGAGATTCATCAGTCCTAAAAGTACCGACTTGCACCCACCTGGGTGATCCACTAAAGAACTACAAGTACCAGAGTCCCGAGGGGCGATCCGGAGGAGGGGCTAGCGGTGTGCGCTCCATTGATGACTAAACACAATATGGCTCCCTTGAGCTTTGGGCCGACGGGCTCTTGGACGACGCACCTGCGTGCCGGTTCTGGCATCGAGGCCTTTGACAGTTGTGGCGGCCTTCTCTTCCACCCCTAACGATCTTTCTCTACTGATGAGGGAAGTTATCCCGAAACCCGAGACATGTCTCAGCGATATCCTAAAACCCGGGACATGTATCGGGTCTAGAGATTCATCAGTCCTACAAGTACCGACTTGCACCTACCTGGGTGATCCACTAAAGAACTACAAGTACCAGAGTCCCGAGGGGCGATCCGGAGGACGGGCTAGCGGTGTGCGCTCCATTGATGACTAAACACAATATGGCTCCCTTGAGCTTTGGGCCGACGGGCTCTTGGACGACGCACCTGCGTGCCGGTTCTGGCATCGAGGCCTTTGACTGTTGTGTGGCGGCCTTCTCTTCCACCCCTAACGATCTTTCTCTACTGATGAGGGAAGTTATCCCGAAACCTGAGACATGTCTTGGGAGATATCCTAAAACCCGGGACATGTATCGGGTCTAGAGAGTCATCAGTCCTACAAGTACCAACTTGCACCCACCTGGGTGATCCACTAAAGAACTACAAGTACCAGAGTCCCGAGGGGAGACCCGGAGGAGGGGCTAGCGGTGTGCGCTCCATTGATGGCTAAACACAATATGGCTCCCTTGAGCTTTGGGCGACGGGCTCTTGGACGACGCACCTGTGTGCCGGTTCTGGCATCGAGGCCTTTGACTGTTGTGTGGCGGCCTTCTTTTCCACCCCTAACAATCTTTCTCTACTGATGAGGGAAGTTATCCCGAAACCCGAGACATGTCTCGGGCGATATCCTAAAACCCGTAACATGTATCGGGTCTAGAGATTCATCAGTCCTACAAGTACCGACTTGCACCCACCTAGGTGATCCACTAAAGAACTACAAGTACCAGAGTCCCGAGGGTCGATCCGGAGGAGGGGCTAGCGGTGTTCGCTCCATTGATGACTAATCACAATATGGCTCCCTTGAGCTTTGGGCCGACGGGCTCTTGGACGACGCACCTGCGTGCCGTTTCTGGCATCAAGGCCTTTGACTGTTGACTTCTCTTCCACCCCTAACGATCTTTCTCTACTGATGAGGGAAGTTATCCCGAAACCCAAGACATGTCTCGGACGATATACTAAAACCCGGGACATGTATCGGGTCTAGAAATTCATCAGTCCTACAAGTACTCACTTGCACCCACCTGGGTGATCCACTAAAGAGGTACAAGTACCAGAGTCCCGAGGGGCGATCCAGAGGAGGGGCTAGCGGTGAGCGCTCCATTGATGACTAAACACAATATGGCTCCCTTGAGCTTTGGGCCGACGGGCTCTTGGACGACGCACCTGCGTGCCGGTTCTGGCATCGAGGCCTTTGACTGTTGTCTGGCGGCCTTCTCTTCCACCCCTAACGATCTTTCTCTACAGAAGAGGTAAGTTATCCCGAAACCCGAGACATGTCTCGGGCGATATCCTAAAACCCTGGACATGTATCGGGTCTAGGGATTCATCAGTCCTACAAGTACCGAATTGCACCCACCTGGGTGATCCACTAAAGAACTACAAGTACCAGAGTCCCGAGGGGCGACCCGGAGGAGGGGCTAGCGGTGTGCGCTCCATTGATGACTAAACACAATATGGCTCCCTTGAGCCTTGGGCCGACGGGCTCTTGGACGACGCACCTGCGTGCCGGTTCTGGCATCGAGGCCTTTGACTGTTGTGTGGCGGCCTTCTCTTCCACCCCTAACGATCTTTCTCTACTGATGAGGGAAGTTATCCCGAAACCCGAGACATGTCTCTGGCGATATCCTAAAACCCGGGACATGTATCGGGTCTAGAGATTCATCAGTCCTACAAGTACCGACTTGCACCCACCTCGGTGATCCACTAAAGAACTACAAGTACCAGAGTCCTGAGGGGCGATCTGGAGGAGGGGCTAGCGGTGTGCGCTCCATTGATGACTAAACACAATATGGCTCCCTTGAGCTTTGGGCCGACGGGCTCTTGGACGACGCACCTGCGTGCCGGTTCTGGCATCGAGGCCTTTGACTGTTGTGTGGCGGCCTTCTCTTCCACCCCTAACGATCTTTCTCTACTGATGAGGGAAGTTATCTTGAAACCCGAGACATGTCTCAGGCGATATCCTAAAACCCGGGACATGTATCGGGTCTAGAGATTCATCAGTCCTACAAGTACCGAACTGCACCCACCTGGGTGATCCACTAAAGAACTACAAGTACCAGAGTCCCGAGGGGCGATCCGGAGGAGGGGCTAGCGGTGTGCGCTCCATTGATGACTAAACACAATATGGCTCCCTTGAGCTTTGGGCCGACGGGCTCTTGGCCGACGCACCTGCGTGCCGGTTGTGGCATCGAGGCCTTTGACTGTTGTGTGGTGGCCTTCTCTTCCACCCCTAACGATCTTTCTCTACTGATGAGGGAAGTTATCCTGAAACCTGAGACATGTCTCAGGCGATATCCTAAAACCTGGGACATGTATCGGGTCTAGAGATTCATCAGTCCTACAAGTACCGAACTGCACCCACCTGGGTGATCCACTAAAGAACTACAAGTACCAGAGTCCCGAGGGGCGATCCGGAGGAGGGGCTAGCGGTGTGCGCTCCATTGATGACTAAACACAATATGGCTCCCTTGAGCTTTGGGCCGACGGGCTCTTGGACGACGCACCTGCGTGCCGGTTGTGGCATCGAGGCCTTTGACTGTTGTGTGGTGGCCTTCTCTTCCACCCCTAACGATCTTTCTCTACTGATGAGGGAAGTTATCCTGAAACCCGAGACATGTCTCGGGCGATATCCTAAAACCTGGGACATGTATCGGGTCTAGAGATTCATCAATCCTACAAGTACCGACTTGCACCCACCTGGGTGATCCACCAAAGAACTGCAAGTACCAGAATCCCGAGGGGGGATCCGGAGAAGGGGTTAGCAGTGTGCGTTCCATTGATGACTAAAGTATTTAATCATATACTCACTCTTTACATTTGATTTTAACCTTTTATAAGTTCCCAAGTTACAATAGGTACATCTTCTAAAGAATTTTCAAAGTCAGAAAAAAGAAGTTGAATTGAGTTTTATTGATAGTATAGATTTAGAAAAATAGAACAAGAAAAGGAATAGGACAAAGGAAGATGAAAATAAGCTGCTCCTTCAGCTGCAGAAGCAGGCTGATATGAACAAAGAAAACAATTTTCAACTTGCACAACCTTTACAAATTTAGATAACACGTGATAATACATGTCATAACTATACACATCCTCAAGCTGTGGAAGGTGTGAAATTTTTCTTTCATGTGATGATGGGGTAGTTACAGATGCAACAGTAATATTACATGTATTGGGAAGATCATAACCTCCCAGCAAATAAACAACCTACAGCCATCCATACAGAACTACAGAAATGGCAACTGCCATACACACGACTATATATTTGCAGCGTGACTGCACCATGATCAACTTAAATCTATCCAAGAAAACCTCAAAATAAGTAATGGTTAACCTATGGTCTGTAACCTATTTCAAAAACTATCAGGATTGTTCATTCTGTGTCATCATGATGCCTTAAGGAGCTATTGTCCCCTAACCGTTACCCTAACTCTCTACTTGTCCTTTTAATGTTTGTCAGTTATCAATTTTTTATTCACAACATTTTATTGAGAGAGAATGAGTAACAGAGAGCATTACAGTCATGAGCACATATCAGGCATGGTACAGATATTCGACAAAAGTAAATAAAGAAACTAAGGACATTGGACATTGCATCAGTACACTGTGAAGGTGTCACAACAACAAGAGGTGCGAATTAACAATTTTTTGAATTCTTTTTTAGCTTTCAGCTTTGCTTTTGTTTTGTTTCAAGGAGGTTCTTCTGAATCAGTCAAACATTCATCTGAATCAAATTTGATCTTTGTATACTATGTCCAGTCTTGGCCAGCATACTTTCGACTCACTTTTTTTTCCCTCATCAGTCTTTTTACATCAGTTGATTCCAAATCAACCTCACATATATCTAAGTGTTCTTGTTCTTCCATCTTATTATCTTCCCTAATCATCTCTGGTCTTATTTTATGTTTTAATTGTCTCTTTCTAACAGTTGTTTTCTTTGGCCACATTTCTCTTGAAGTGCTTGGGATTCTCAATTCAGATGTAACTTGTTCACATTCCAAGGAAGAGTCTTTTTGTTCTTTTTTAGACTCTGTCTCTCTGGCAGGTTTTTTTAGTAGATTAGTTTCAGCTTTCCATGAATTGTCAATGCCCCTGCATGTGCGTATTCTCAGTCAAGTAGTTGGTATCACAGACGTAGCTGAGTTTGCAACCTCCACATCAGTTTCTGATTCAATAGTATGTTTGTTCAATGGATAAGGTGGCTTTCCACTCTGGTATCCCTCATACCCTTCCAAAGCCTCAGAAACCTCAAAACTTGGATGAATATGAGAATTGGCCTGCCCTCCCTGCCCAGTTTGAAGACCCCTGATCCAAGTAAAAGGTACTGGACTCAAGAGCACAATATCGAGCAATAAGGTCACCATAGAGATTACCACTTGTCACAAAATCATTTCCGCTTGTGTGTGCAGCACATTTTAACTAATGCAGTCTCCTTTGGCAATTGTAGAACATTCAGCAAATTTGAAATATATAGTCCCTTTTTAATACCACCAGCAAAAGTAAAAAATCCTCTTTGTGATCAGAACTGACTAAAATCAGGCACAACTCCAAATCCTTAATGACTACCTGTATAAATGGTAACTGGTCAATCTCCTGAGGAATAGCAGACTCTGGTTAGTGCAATTAATTTAGCATATTTGCAGAAGTTACTTGGCACAAGTTGGAAGCTTCCACAACTCCACTTAGAGTACATTTAGAAAATGGAGCTCTTAGGATACCATGTCGATCTGTTGAACATGATCCATCAACAAAAAGTTTATGATCAGGATTTGTAAGGTGATTGTCCAGTATGGCTGGTCTTTGATTTGCTCACAATTTAGTCACATTGACATAGTCATGGTCAAATTCATCATCCCCATATTGTCCCTCTGGAGTAAGTAGAAATTAAGTTGTATTTAGTGTATTTCACCCAACTAGAAACATTCTTTAAAAAAAAAAAATCTTTTTATTAACTTTTCAAGAAACAGTGGTGTTCATCACAATCATACAGTGCAAGACATACAAATGTACCTTAGGAAATCAAGCAAAAGCAAGGGGTTGGGTACCTTTGACATTACTCTTTACAGTTCATCGTTGTACATTCAGCTGTGCGAGAACTAGAAACATTCTTGGCTGTCAGGATAATTCTCTCATATTGGGTTAGCAGCTATTTATCATATTCTGCACCCTGAATTGAGTCATAAGCATCTTGATTGAGTGGGGATCATAAAAATCAAAGGCTAACCCATCACAATATGTTCTGGCTATTGAATGCTAAGGCTAACCGCTGCAACTGCTTTGAGACAGCCAGACAAAGCTGCGGCTACCGGATCAAGAGTTGCTGAAAAATAGCAAATGGGACATTTATTATCACCATAAGCCTGTGTTTCTACAAACAATGTGACCTCATCTCTTTCGTGACAAAAGAGCACAAAATCCTTTGTATAGTCCGGCATTCCAGGAGCGAGTGCACACAAAATAACTTTTTAAGCTCTTGGAAGGCTTCTATGCATTCATCATCCTTTGGTATCGGGCCATTGACATCAGCATGCATCAGTCTTATCAAAGGCTTTACAACCAAAGAAAAATTTGGTATACATTGTCAGAAGTAGCCAACCAGTCCCAAAAATATTCTTGCTTCTCTTTGAGTAGTTGGGAATTTCATTTTAAATATTAACTCTATTTTGATATTTGATGACTTAGGTACATGACCTCCTCTTGACAGTATGGTAATTTGTCAGGTGACAATTTATGTCCATTCTAGGCTAGGTGGTTAAGTAATGCAATGATATCTTGTTTACAAGTTTTATTTGCCATCTAATCAATCAGTAGATCTTCAAAATATTGAATTAGAGTCAAAGTACATGGTAACTTCAAAGTCTCTAAATTCTGTTTAAGAATCTGAATAAAGTAGGAAGGACACTCCGTATATACACTTGCGGGATGCAACATCATTCAAGGGTTTTCTCTTGGAGATACAGTCCCTCTTTATGCAATGGAACAGAGAAAATGCCTGGCAAAAGTCAATGACAGTAAACCACTCTGCATCTAAGGGAATTTGAAACAAAATTACAACAGGGTTTGGTACCACTGAATGGTATAGAACGACACTGTGATTAATCTTTCGGAGGTCTTCTACTATCCTCCATTTCTTGTTTGGTTTTTGTAAAGCCAATATAGATGAGTTTCACAGACTTCCAATTATTTCCTTTAAAATTCTTTGCTCTCTCATATTCTCAATAACTGGGGTTATTCCTTGAATAGCCTCTGGGGTCATTTTGTATGATCCAATTTGAAGAAACACTGCATTAGATCTAAGAATAATCTGAAGAGCCTTAGCTCCTTTAACCCTTTCAATGCTGATGACGAGCTCAGCTCGTCATCAGCCACGGGTGGCGTGTGCTGATGACGAGCTGAGCTCGTCATGTAACGCGGCTTTAAAAAAAAAGCCGCACAGCGCAAAAATCGCCGCAGCAGCGATGCGGTTAATCAATTCAGTTTTGTTTCCTGTGAAATCCCAAACTTTTCCTTTACTGTCTCACTTATGTCAATTTGCAAATCTTCAGTAGTGAGTCTGATGGTAGATTCTGATGACTGCAGTCTAAACTCATCAATAGCTGTCTAGGTCTCTAATCCTACACCATCCTGTGTACAATATATGACACAATTCATTTTACAAAGGAGATCCCTTCCCAGGAGATGTACAGGACTTGAATCGCAGATTACAAATTGGTGCTGTTCCTCATTTACAGGCACTGGGGCAATAATTTGGTTAGTTTGATGCTAATTTGGGATGCCTACATCTTGTAATTCTTTTGGTGAGAGGGGTGGGTTAGGGACCTCAACAGTTCTAACTGTCAAATGAAAAGCTCCTGTGTAGATTAGGAAAGATACAGGTTGTCAATTCCAGGGATCACTGAAATAATATCGACGGACAAAATATCGAGTTGCCAAAATATCGTGGACAAAATATCGACAGTCAAAATATCGAGTTTGTATCTACAAACAGGTAAGTACAAAAATATCGAGTACAAAATATCGTTAACAAAAATATAGATGTAAAAAATATCGACTTTATTAAAAACAGTGTTAAATTAAATTAATATTAAATTTTAATTACTAAAATATACTTAAAACGACTTAAATTAAATTATAATAATTAAATAATAAATGAAAATAATAAAAATAATTTTGTTAAAATCTTATTTGTTGACCCTGAACCCTAAAAATACCCCTTTACCCAAAAACCCAAAACTGACCCTGAAACCTAAAAATACCCCTTTACCCAAAAACCCAAAACTGACCCTGAACCCTAAAAATACCCCTTTACCCAAAAACCCAAAACTGACCCTGAACCCTAAAAATACCCCTTTACCCAAAAACCCAAAACTGACCCTGAACCCTAAAAATACCCCTTTACCCAAAAACTGAAAACTGACCCTGAACCCTAAAAATGCCCCTTTACCCAAAAACTGAAAACTGACCCTGAACCCTAAAAATACCCCTTTACCCATGAACTGAAAACTGACCCTGAACCCTAAAAATACCCCTTTACCCATGAACTGAAAACTGACCCTGAACCCTAAAAATACCCCTTTACCCATGAACTGAAAACTGACCCTGAACCCTAAAAATACCCCTTTACCCATGAACTGAAAACTGACCCTGAACCCTAAAAATACCCCTTTACCCATGAACTGAAAACTGACCCTGAACCCTAAAAATGCTCCTTTACCCAAAATTTATCAATATTATTTAATTAGCAATTAATTATTAATTAACAATAACAATAAAGTAAATATATTAGAACATTAGCTGTAATTATTTTAATAATTAATATTATTTTTTGAAAATTAATTACTTAAAAATTACACAAAATTATATATATTAAAAATGTACTCTAATTAATGTAATTAACTAATTACAATTAATTAATTAACAATTATTTACTAATACAAAATATGTTCAAAATTATATTAATTAATTAACTAATTAATATTAATTAATTATCAATTAATTATTAATTAAAAATATTAACAAACATATATTAATTAATTAATTATTATTAAATTACTTCCCACCCTATTCCCCTATAAACCCACAACCCGCTACAGAATTACATTACGCAATTATTATAAAAACAAAATTCATGTAATAAAATATTTTATAACATTAATACACACTATTCACACATATTATTACATAAAAATACACTATAAAATATTATATATTATTAAAAAATCGATATTTTTGCTATCTATATTTTATACAGTCGATATTACTTCACTTACCTGAAAAACGATATTTTTGTAGTCGATATTATGTCCAGTCGATATTTTGTCCAGTCTATATTAAAAACTCGATATTATGTCCAGTCGATATTTTGGAGTCGATATTTTGTCTCTATACCCAATTCCAGATTTGCACCAAGTACTCCCGCCTCCTCCCCCATAAAGCACTGCCATTTGCCCTGATATAAAGCAGTTTCAAACATTACAGGAACTGGGCCTCCTTGCATTGCCATGAGGTTTTGGGCAGAGCAGCTTCATCAGAGGACGGGTGCCTCCAGAGCCTGGCGGAAGTTATGCACGGAGAGGAAGCAGCAGGCAGCCCTGGATTGGGACAGGGCAGAGTATCCGGCTCTCAGGCTCCGACACTCTTATTACACCGGAGGTGATAGTTGTGGCCACCTCTTGGTGAATAAGCTACGGGAGGCCCAACAGCGTCAGGGAGTCCAGACTATTCGGTCGCCCACGGGGAACTCTGTCTCTAAAGACGCGGAAATCGCTGAAACGTTCCACGACTTTTATGCGGACCACTACAAGGGGGATTCGCTGGATAATCACCACAGCACCGGGTATTTAGCTGCAGCCCACATGCCTGTCCTAACCCAGGCACAGGCTAACCACTTAGATAGAGCAATGCAAACGGAGGAGGTGATTTCGGCCATCTCCTGCCTTAAACTGGGCAAGTTGCCTGGCCCGGAAGTCTACACAGCTGCCTTTTATAAGAGGTTTTGCAACCTATTAGCTCCCACCTTGACAGCCCTGTTTAATACAGTTGAACAAACAGGTACCATCCCGGGGAAAATGTTGGAGGTGGCAATTAAGCATGGGTGAATTTTGCGAATTCGCGATCCGCGAATTTGCGGATTTGCGAATTTGCGATCCGCAAAATTTGCGAATTTGCGGATTTTTGTTTTTTTGCGTGTTCACAGGGTTTTTTGCGTGTTCGCTGGGTTTTTTGCGTGTTCGCGGGGCTTTTTGCGTCTTCGCGAGCCGCTTGCATAGCGAAGTTACCCATGCAGTCGTTTATGGGAGAGGGAGAGAGAGATAGATAGATAGATAGATAGATAGATAGATAGATAGATAGATAGATAGATAGATAGATAGAGAGAGAAAGAGAAGGAAAGAGAGAGGGAGAGAGAGAACGAGAGAAAATAAGAGAGGCCGGATCTCTGAAGGGCCAGATTCCTGAGTTGCCCCTACAGAACATAAAGCTTTTTATTTTTAGCAAAATGCATATGAAAATTGTGCTGTAAAGGTCTCTTTTAGTTTAACCCCTCCTGACAACTCAAAATGGGTGTATTGCCATCCTCTCCCTTCTTCCTGTTTTTTATATCTGTAAGTGCTTCCTGATGAGGTTTAATTCCTTGGACAGGTGGCTCGTTGCCTACTTGTAACTATTCTCTGACCCTGCTTCAAGGGGCAGAGCAGGGTCAGAGAATAGTTGCAAATAGGCAACGAGTCGCCAGGAAGCAATTAGCAGCAGGTGTCCAAGTTGAAGTTAATTTGTTTGTAACCCTTTTGTAAAAGGTTACAAAGAAATTAGGTTCAACTTTTGCACCTGCTGCTGTAACCCTTGCTTGGCTGAAAATTAGTCCCCGCTGATTCGCGGATTTTACCGCGATTTCGCGAGATTCGCGGATCGCGAAATCGCGGAAAATCCGCAAATTCGCCCACGAAACGGATTTTACACCCACCATTAGTGGCAATAGTCGTCATCCCTAAGCCAGGGAAAGATAGGATCATGTGTAGCGCATACAGGCCTATCTCGCTCCTAAACGTGGGCATTAAATTGTACATGAGCATTCTAGCTACACGCTTTGCGCCGTATATGGCCCAGCTCGTGGAACCTGACCAGGCCGGCTTCATTCCACAGAGACAGACCACTGACAACACCAAGCGCATCCTGCATCTCATAGAGAAGGATTCTCGCACACCAGGCGAATACATGCTCCTAGCCATCTATGCAGAGAAGGCCTTTGACCGGGTGCACTGGCCCTATCTGGAGATGGTTCCGATGGCTGCTGGTCTCGGGGAGAAATTCCATAACAGGATTCTGAATTGCTATCGCTCCCCCATGGCGACGGTCCGAGTCAATGGCCACACCTCTTCTTGTTCCCCCATTCATAGAGGTACCCGACAGGGATGCCCCTTGTCACCTCTCCTGTTCGCGCTCTATATGGAGCCCCTGGCACTTAGGATATGACTGCAACATCTTACAACCGGGAATTAAATTTGGTGGGGACACGCACGCCATCAGCCTATATGCCAATGATGTCCTCCTTTTCCGATCAGACCCAATTACATCTATGCGCTTCCTCTTCATAGAACTAGATAGCTTCATGCGCGGCTAAGGTTTTAAGATCAATATGGACAAATCCATGGCTCTTAACATTTCCCTCTTCCCACACACCCTTACCTCCCTCCAAGAGGAACATCCAGTTTAATGTGCTGACACCGCGATCCCCTATCTAGGAATTCAGCTAGCTCCCACTATCCAAGCCACCATCGTAAACGATGCCACTCTTTGTACCCACATCCACTCGGAACTGAACAGAGGGAAACATTGTATGATTTCCTGGTTGGGTAGGATTGCAGCTACCAAGATGACTATTCTCCCCCAGATTTTATATCTCTTTCAGACCCTCCCCCTGAGGCCTCCGTTGGGCTGGATCCAACGAACTCAAAGAGATTTATCGCGGTTCATCTGGCATGGCCGCAAACCCCGCTTTCGACACCAGATAGCGATCCTCCCACCTGAGAAAGGTGGAGTAGGGGTGTCAGACCTCTAGTTGTACTTCCACACTGCCAAACTCAGATACCTTGTGGAGTGGCAGCGGCTGGAATTGGAGAAGCACTGGCTATTTCAGGATCAGGCAGACCACTACAGGGTGTTCCCTTTCTCCCCAAGCATCACCGCCCACCTAACTTGTATGCCTCATTCATTACGAGCACTATCATGGACTCCTGGGACCGCACCAATGTCCCAACCCAATTGACTACTTTCCCGTTGCCCCTTACACCGATATTTGACATCCCAGATTTCTATCTCAACATCGACATCCGCTCCTTTCAAGCCTGGCACGCTTCCCACTGTAGGGCTCTAGGTCATCTCTTTGACATGGACGGCAATATTGCCTTCCCCCAGCTCAGGGAACACTATGGGCTTTCGGAGAAGGAGCGACTGTCGTACCTCTAAATTCGGCATTGAGCCCAGCACCCACAAGTCAGACCACACGCACAGCGCTTATTGACTGCTTATGAGAAATGGTTAGTGTCACGCACCTCAGACAAAAAATTCCTCTCGGATCTCTATAAAATGCTACTAGCCAACACTACATTCACATGTAACGTGGGGCGTACACGTTGGGAAAGAGACCTTGGAAGAACATTAAGCCACAAGGAATGGGAAGGAATTTACCAGAGGGCCAGACACTCGGCCTACCATATGGGGCTCACGGAGACACTGACCAAGATCGTCACGTATTGGTACTATACTCCGGAGCGATTGCACTGCTTTGACCCCCGGCACCGTGATCTCTGTTGGTGGGAATGCGGGGAAGTGGTAACACTAGAATATATACTCTGGAGCTGCCCCTGCATACAGTCATACTAGTCCCAAGTCTTGGATGAAATTGACCTGCACCTTAAGACACAGCTCCCACGCTTCCCTTCATATATTCTCTTAGGCCTCCCCAATCCATTGACATACCCACTTAAATCCCGGAGGGGCAGATTGACTGCAATTGCCCTGGGAGCTGTCATACAAAACATCCTGATTCATTGGCGCACCACTCAGACCCCTACACACACTGGCTGGGTTCAGAGACTTTGGTTGGTGTTGGGTATGGAGAAATTAACCCTTACGCTAGCCGGTAAAGGGTCCGAGTTTCCCGACCTGTGGCGGCCCTTTCTTACGCGGTTGGTGTCTGAATTCCGGGAGCTGAAGTGTCCCCGGTATTTTTGCTTGCTTCGCCTCCCAAACACGCAAATTCCAGACAGTGACTCCCAAAAATCCTGTAAGCAGCAACGTTAAACACAGAGCGACTTCTTGTAACTTCCTGCCTTACCTTTCATTAACCCATTCCCCCTTTTTTTTTTTTTCCTATTTGGGTCCCTTTTTTCCTGTTAGTTCGAGGTGGACGAGGAGTGGGTGGGGGGGTGTTGGGGGTTTATATTGTTATTCTTTTCACTTATTAGGTTGGCCCTCTCCATGTTGCTTACCCTTGGTAATTTTTGCAACGCAACTTCATTGTCTTATCTTCACGATTCATGAGGAGCCGAGGGCCTTACATTTTCTTGTATGCTCCTACAATACTTCAATAAAAAGATTTAAACCATAAACCATTTGCACATAATCAACAGTAATGCAGTGTAAGCACTACAATAGGACACCACAATAGTTTAGAAAAATATCCAATATTTTTATATACATAATACAAGACCAAAAACAATAAAAATCCACAACACAGTACTTCAAAATCTTCAGGTATCAAAATATGCTTGAAAAACAGTTCCTTGATGTCGATAGCTCCATCCAGGGCTATCAAGGCGTCATGAGCAGACAAATCCAAACAGTTCTGGATGACCGCGGTGTCGTTGGGCAGCAGCAGTGTTGGGAAGATCCTCAAACAGTACTTTTTAGAAATGCAGGGCGTCGGAGAACTCTCGTTGAGCTTCCGAAAGCACGGTGTCCGCAGGCGTCGGTTCCGGAGGTTGGTGCAGGAGTCGTCGGGCCCTCAAAGTCACAAGTGTTGCAGAGGAAACTCCTCTCTGTTGAAGTCAGGAGTGCTGGCATCGGGTGCTGCAGTGCGAAGTGCAGCACCCGATACCTTGAGGTCATGGTGCGAGCAGCGGCTCGGAGGCGGCGTCAGATGGCGTCGTCGTGAGACCAGGGTCGCGGTGGGAAGTGAATTCGGTGCTCGTCTCGGTGCTGGCAGGTTGCAGTGCAAGCAGCAGCGTCGTCATTGTTGAAGCATTGTTGTCAGCTGAAGAACTGGAGTCGATAGTGCCGGAGTCAGTGCGCCAAGGCTGCGGTGTGGGATGAGAGCGGTGCATCGTGTAACTTTACGAGCGGTGCCCTCGAACCACGGTGCAAGCAGCAGCACCTATTTCAGTGTGGAGCGGTGTCATCTGGGATACCAAGACGCAGTCGTGAAGCAAAGCGGTGCGGAGTGCGGGCCTCACAGGTTGCGGTGCGAGCAGCGGTTCAGTGGCGACGTCAGCAGGCACTATCGGTGAGTCCAGGGTCATGGTGCTGGATTGTGGCGGTGCCCTCTGAGGTGCCTTCAGGACATGAAGTTGGTAGCGGCATTGTAGACGTCGTCTGGTTGCTTTTCTTCTGTTGCCGCACAAAACACACAGTTCCCAGGGCTGAGGGTGGAGGAGCTTGAAGTCTTTGTTTTTCCTGAGGCTTCTTTAACAGGAGGCAAGCTTTACCTCAAGCCCTTGGAGAAACTCCCAAAATTAGGTTGCAGAAAGTTCAGTCCAGTCCTTTCACTGCCCAAGACAGAAGCAGCCACTGCAAGCCAACACAGCAAAGCACACAGCAGAGTGGTAGTTCCTCCTCACAGCTTCTCCAGCCGTTCTTCTTGGCAGTCTTCTTGGTCCAAAAGAGTTCTGAAGTTCAGGGGTCCGTGCCTCAATATTTATATCCCAAAATCCTTTGATCTCTTAGGCAGAGAGTGTCTGTGCCCAGCCAGAACCAGTTCTGCCTTCTCAGGTGTGACTTTCTGGCAGGAGGTGGACACGGCATTGTTAGAGGCAGACAAGGTCCTTTGAGGTGTAAGGACATCTCCTCCCCTTTCCTCAATTGCAGCCCAGGCCTATTCAGCCCTTCCCTGACTCAGCAAGACTATCTGGAGCCACTCCCGCTCCCCAGCCTCCTGTCATCCAAAACCCAGACAGGCAACCCACATTCAAGCAGAGGCATCCAGGATGATTGAGCAAGAAAATACCTACCTTCTAAAAGTAGTTTTTTCAAACACAGAATGTAAAAATCACCTTCACCAAAAGATGTATCTTTAGATTCTGAGTTCAGACATACTAATCTTTGTTTTCCTACCTAATTCCCCGGGCCAGTTATGTTTATACGATGTTATAAACAAACTCCCTATTCTGTCCTATGGGAAACAGGTGGCCTTGCAATAGTAAAAAACGAAATTGGCCATAATTCAATATCAGGACATGCCACACACACCAGGGTATGTCCTACCTTTCACATACACTGCACCCTGCCCACAGGGGTACCTTGGACCTACCTTAGGGGTGGCTGACATGTATGAAAAGGGAAGGTTAGGGACTGGCAAGTGTGTGCACTGGCCAAGTCGACATGACAGTTACAAACTTCATGCAGACTCTGCAATGGCAGGTCTGAGTAACATTTTACTCATGTGGGTGGCACAATCAGTGCTGCAGGCCCACTAGTAGCATTTGATTTTTAGGCCCTGGCACACTCAGTGCATTTACTAGGGGCTGACAAGAAAATCAAACAGCCAATCATGGAAACACCAATCCATAACACAATTTACCACAGGAGCACTTGCACTTTACCACTGATCAGCAGTTAGACAAGTGCGCAGAGCCACTACACCAGCAAAAACAGGGTCAAATCCAGGAGGTCAGAAAGCAGAAACTCTGGGGAAACACGTCAAAAGATGCCAAGTCTAACAGTTAATCTCTAATATTGTGTTTCCTCAATTACCCACACCTCATGTGAAAGATCATAACTGGTATTCCTTTGAAAGTCCAAGCCTGTAACCTAGTAACAGCTAATCACCTCTAGCTGATATACTAATTTCACTGAACATCTGCATGAGCTCACACACCTCCCCAATAATGATCTCACATAACTCCTACTAAATGAACCCACATATAAGACATTGGAGTAAATAGAATGGCCTCCTTCTGACCATATGACTAATTCCAATAACCACCAACAACCAATAAACACTGGATAGAGCAGCATGCTACAGATCGAAATCACTCTAACACCTTACAATTACAATATTTGCTGATAAAGCATTGCACCTCACCCACTGCACTTTGGAACCTTGACATGCATTTCCGATCTCTTCCAGCAGTTGATGGTCAGGGCCAAATATGCTAAGAGTCATACAATTATTAGGAGCTGCATCTAATGGCAGATGAAGGCCCGGAAGCACAGCGCAATAACGAAATGTGCACAAATCACAGACATTTTGTCCACCTCAACAGGTTGGCAAAGTGTGCATGAGGCGCTTTAAAAATAATCACGTGCAACCAATCACACACTGTCTTGAAAAATGAAGTTTCAAAATCGACCTCCCCCCCCTCCCCCACACACACTTTCCCCCTTACAAACTGTAGTAGCAAAGATCAGCCTCTGTCATTTAACCTACTCTGCAGTACGTCTGGTCGATGAGCGACAACCTGAGACCAGATGTAACCGAGTCATCATAACTCATCCTTCTGCGATCCGTCGCAACATGTCCGACCTGGATTCTGAAGCCACAAGGCCAACACTGTTGTCATTGTTTCCTTAAAACAATTGCCATTTAATAACGAGAAGGAGTTAGGCGGGAAGGGCAGGAAGGGCGCGGACGGGAAAGATGTTTTTATGTCTTGTTCCTGACGATGAGAAACCTCTGGAGTTCAGAGAATCCAAAGGGAACTGTTTGTTTCGCGCAGCGCTCCGAGCCCTGTAGAAAATGCATAAAATCCATGAAGCTATTGTGTTTTGAGGCGTGGCGGAAAAAGTCATCAGGCTGGTAGTCACAGAGTGAAATCCGTGGGCACACGGTTTATGTTACACAGCTGCGGGCCAGACTTCCCGTTGTCGAAGGCACCCACTTAATAACAGAGCGCGGCACTCAGTGTTGCTGCATTCTTATGACAATGCATACCTGAGCAGGCAATAACCATTAATAATAGATTTACTGCTGCGGTTATTGAAAGATTCTCATTCTTGTTTAGTGAAGTCAACTTTCCAGCAATAGAAACAGCATTCCCCTCCATCGCCTGCTTCTTTCTGAAAGGCTCCTTCTGAATCATGAGGCAGCCGAAAGTTCAAACAGAATTCTCGTTAAAAGGCGTGTTTTGGACGATTCGAATCAGCAGATTTCTCCTAATTTGCATTTTGTAGGTGAACTTTTGAAGTGCAGTTTTTGAAAATGTGAAATTCAATACTGTTTTTCATCGGAACAGTTTTTTGCATTTTTAAATGTTCGAATATTTTGCGACAGATTCGGAATCAACAATTCGCACCCATCTCGGTGTATGCCGTTTTGAAGCATCTTGTTCAATAACATTGCCTTGAAAGATTAAACACTACACCCCTGTATGTACGTGTAAATATTTCAATTACCAATCTTTAACTTTGGCTATGATGGAAATATGAAATAAGAGGCGTCCAAAGTGACGTAGACTTTTTCCATCGTTCACCACCCTCAAACACTCTTCGACATGTGCAGTGCTTTGTGTCCACTTGGTTATCCATGTATCACACTGCGTGACTCAGTTCCATTCAATTAGTCTTTATTCGATAATTCCAATCATAAAAGACACAATACAACATAAAAGTGTCTCATATAGCTGGCATGTACATTACCGTGGTACAATAACAGTTTCAAAGCCTTTTCCAATAGGGGCATTCCTTTGGCAGTTGCAAATAATGCAGCATGACTGCTTGCCAGTTTTTTGGAATCGACTAGCTAGACAGGGAAGGAGAGCCTCCAAAAGGAAGGACCCTGTGATTTAGTCAGTCAGTCAGTCAGTCAGTCAAATTGGCTTTATTTCGATATTAGGCATATCTTTAAAAGCAATTTACATACAGTAAAAAGATAAAAGAACCAATCCACATACAACACAATCATACAAAATGAGATGCGAATGGTATCAATAAGTTACATAAAATAATAAGCATAGGGATTAAAAAAGAATTAAACAATATACATAAGCCTTTTTGATCTGATTACCCGTGCCCAACTTAAAAACTTCGCCACACCATAGACAAATAGGGGCCGTGTATCAGATTTCAATATTTGCAGAGCTTCGCTATAGTGTCTAGTGCCCAGCTCTTTACACAGGGGTTTGAGCCATCTACGGCGAGGAGCTTTATAGGCAGGGCATTCAAACAAAAAATGGGGGATTGACTCCGTCCTAGAAGCACAGAAGGGACAAAACTTGCTGGTCTGCGCCGGAATCTTCCAGCGAGCGATCAATTCACCCAAAGGAAGCCCTCCAATTCTAAATTTGAAATATAAAGCTCTATCTCTAGTTTTTGAAATTGCATCATTGTGATTCAATGGAGGGAACGCTGGTCCGCCATGGACCTGCGCTACAAGAGTTCCACTATCTGTGCGTGACATGTCTCCGGTATTAATTTGCATATGTGTGTATACATATAAAGCATGTGTCGCAAGCGGCAACAACACTAAGAACATGGACGTCAATTCACCAAAATGTCAGGGATAGCGGTAGTGACAGCAGCCATTTGACTTTTACTTTGGCTCAAACATACATTATTTCGTGTAATGAAAAAAAAACTGACTGAAAACAAGGAAAGTGCAGCGCCAACATATGTCCATAAGGACGAGCTGTTCCTGTAGTCCTGACGTTTCCACCTCTGAGGTCAGGTCGCATAGCTAGTGCCTGGGGTGCAAAGGGCAAGCCAGGGCTCGCAGGTGCGACCCCTAAATGACGTCCCTGACTAAGAACGCGAACGGCTATTATTAAAAATAATGCTCGTATTAATTGAATCTGTACATACTAATTGACAGCAGTGTCTTGGCGCGACCCGAGTACAAGGGACTGGAAAGGCTGAAAGACTGAGCCGGCCCTGCCTATATTCGAACTTGTGACCGAAGTACTATCGCCGAGAAATTCCACCTGACAAAGAATGTGAGAAGACTTGCCTTGTGCTGCTAAGCCATCCCTGACCTGTGAACGCCTTTCACTTTCTTCGATTCGGTCCCCTTCCTTAATCCTTTGTTTACCTGCGCACAAACCATTAGTCTTATAATTAAGAGCGGCTGAGCACTGCTGAGCTGTCATTAGCCGGGCGCTATGAATGGGATCATTGACAGAGGAAGTTCCTTCAATAACAACAAAGAAAGATAAAAAGAACAACTTGCTGCAGTTCAATGCCAAGAGCAACCGAAACTCTCCCCAGATACTTGCTCAAGTGGAAGAATGTGCTCAGGGCGTTTGCTCCTCTCTCTCACTGGCGGCTGTGGCACAGATGCCTGGGCCAAGCTTCGGTGTTCACTGTAGGGTTCGTGTGTGCTCGTCTCTTCTCCAGAGCAATCTCCCGTTCCAAAGCCGGGCTCATGAATGCATGTGATATATTTTGTCACATGTACAGTTGAAGCAAACATAAGTTTGTTAGAAAGCTAGGGGGATGCTAAACTGCCTGACTATGCCAAAACTTCACACACCTTACAATTTACTTTTACCATTGTGGGTGAAAAAATACGCAGTGAGACATTTTTTTCATCAGTAAGACCGAGCAAAAAATACGTTTTTAGATGAGAATGTCCCTGCCAGGAAAGTTCTAGTAGGAAATTCTCTCGTAAAATTATTCTATGACGTTACTCAGCAGGCCATTACTATGCATGATTTTACTGCAATGTATTTACATCGCAAAAACCATTACTTACCAATATTAGACGGCGCATGCTTTTAGTTCGCAAATACATTGAAAATAATTAAATATGCTCCTTCACCGCTGTATTTTAATACGCATACCACTTATATGCATTTTGGTAACGTAATAACAAAAATCTAAACAGTAATCGTAACATATGTACTGTTGCAGGATGGCATGGTAATAGGGGTTTGTGGTGGGGGAGTATTTTAAAAAAACGACATTAAAATTATTTTTTTTTAAACAAAACTTTTTTAACAAAAAATACACGCTTTTGTTTTTTATTACTCATATTTTATATGCCCTTCACCCTTTCAAAAATTATTTGTCCCAATCATAAAAAAGTTCTATTTTAAAATAACTTTTTTATTTAGTTTTCACAAATCGTGCATTCCACGTATATATCAATATGTATATTTTTGGAAATGTCTTTATTTTAGAAATACAATATTTTTTTCTAACTAAATTGTAACACCTACCACTGTTTCTACGCTTTCTTAATAATCAAATTCAAAACACCACCCTAACCCTCAAACACTACAGTACCCTACACTACTCATACACCACTACACTACCCTAAACCCTAAAACACTGCCCCCTACTCGCCCTTCCCCTTCCCCCTTCCCCCAGTCCTGTCCCTACTATCTTACACTACTCTGCACAACCCCCGACACTACCCTTAACCCTAAAACACTACCCTACACAAACACCACACCACTACCTTAAACCCTAAATCACTACCCACTGCACAACCCTCGCCCTTACCCCAGTCCTGTTCCTACTCCCATACACTACCCTTCTCGACCCCCAACACTACCCAAAACTCAAATACAATAATCGACATTAGACAACACCCACCCTAAAACCTAAATCACTACACCCTGCACAACCCTCCCCCTCCCCCCAGTCCTGTCCCTACTCCCATACACTACCCTTCATAACCCCAACACTATCCTATACCCAAATACAGTACTCTACACTACACAAACACAACCCTAAAAGTCTTCCCCCTTGCATAACCCTAAAAACTACACTGCCCCTCTTACCTCTCTCCCCTCTCTCCCTCTCTTCACCATCAAGCGTGGTTAATCTCTTCTTATGCTTCCTGTCGTCAGAGTCGCACAGCGTTATTTGTAAACAGAAGCGCCTCAAAATCAAAACAACAAAGGGGATAGCCTGCGAAGTAACCTATTTGCGAAGTAAATGTATTTGCGTACTAGTAGCATGCGTACTAAAAGCATGCTAAATAATTGTACCTGCAAAGTAAAAAATGTGTAGAAACAGTAATGTGCAGTTCCAGCCCCCAAATAAGGGTGGAATACCATTATTCATGGCTGTTGGACTGACCTTACCGGGGCAGGAGTATTTGCAGCAACAAAAGGGTCCTGGTGCCTGAACAGGCACAGCCACGCAGCTCCTATCTCTGATGCAGTCTCTCCCTCTGGTCCTTTTAACGCCCAAAGTGCCACACGACCATCCCATGTTTGTGAAAGAATACATGTATAGCCAGGATATTACCACTCAATGAGCAGCAGCTCCACCTTCCTAACACAGCATCACCACTGCACAGCAGATTGAACAGGCCAATGGGGCTGATCTTTGTGTAATGAGATCACTGGAAGAAGTACAGAGAGGTGGGCTTCCCATATTCAAATAGCCTAGTCCAAGAGATGAGTGGTGCGTGCCATGTTGTGAATGAGCGTTATGGGTGTTGGTTGATTTGAGCTCCACATTGGAGAATGGCCAGCTACTTGTAGTCCTGGGAGGGGAACGAGTCCTCTTGGATGATGGGGGCTCTTTTATTCTGGGACAGATTCAACCCTGGATCAGGGTTGAAGATTCTACTGACAGGTTGAGGGCAGAGTTCATGGTGCTGTTACCCTCTTCTTCTTTGCCAGCATCAGTTTCTTCTTGGGTTGGCCCTGGTTCTATATACTGCTTTAATAAGGATACGTTCTGGGTCACACGGTATCCCACACTTATAGTCAGTGAGCTTGTGTACTACACCTATGAGGCTGTCAGCGGTTGAGACTAAAATGGCATTTAGAACTTCATTTTCAGGATCCAGTTCCCGACTTTAAGTAGTGATACTCTGGCTCCGTGGTTCTTGCTCACAACTTCACTATCCTGGCATCTCTGGGGTTTCAAGGTGGATCCAGGTGGATCTCCATCAAGTTGTGCCAAGAATGAGGCAGCCCTTGATGTCCTTGGACCACACCAAACAATCATGTGGGGTGTGTATCAGTATTCCTGTAGGAATTGCTAAACTGCACACTCAATATCTTATTGTTCTTTGGCTATCATCAGCATATTTTCGTGGCACACATGAAGCACTCTGCCTTGTCATCAGCTTAAGGCCATCAGGGTGTGTCTCGTGCTAAATCCCTCACTAATTTTAGAAGATTTGGAATTCCTGTTCCTTGAGTGATGGCTCATTGTCAACGTTAATTAGTGGTGGTGTTTATGAATTAATTTTCTTGATATTTGGAGTGTTTGACAACCACTGTTAGCAAGTGTTCTGTCTCTGGGATAGGCAGAAGCCTAAACAAAGGCTGTCTCATGGTGTGGACTTTAGTGGCTGAGACACGACTGGCACGGGACAATCTGGCACAATGGACTGATTTGGACCTCATCCTCTGCCTTCTGGTCAATCTCAAGGTGTGTTTTCTTTACCTTGACTGAGTCATAACCACTCCTTGATTGTAGTCCAATTTGACTCTTCTCTTTCTCAGGGATATCTGTAACATGAGACAGCCTCCCCACAGCAAAAGCAGTTCCTTGGCATGTGTAGCTGGCTCAATATTTAGAAAAGCCCCTAAGACTGGTTGGAGTGAAGTTTTGAGATGTTGAGAGATTATTTTCAGGAATTGCCTTGAGAGGCCTAGGTCACCACCTGCAGGGCCAGGACTTTGGATGTCTCAGCCAGTACTTTATTAAATATCATGACTCATAGCAGGGAGGCACTGATGAGCAGCAAATCATGTTTCTTCATTCTATATGATTCTTCTTTCTTATTCTAGGCGGGGGGGGGGGGAGTTGCAGATCCTTGGAACAGTGAAACAAGTTGTTGGTCACACACAAGGCTTAAAAGGGTCTGTATACATCTAGTTAGAAGTGGTTTTAGCCCCAAAGTATAACAGTTGATTTTCTCTATTTGTGAGTATTTATACTCCATCCTCTTGGCACCCACTGGCATTGGAAATAGGGTATGGCATCATTGTCATGTATTGCTGGGGCAGTCCTGACTTCCATTCTACATGTGTTGATGTCCATCATGAATTCAGCATGGGTCGACGTTTTCTGTTGTTGTTTTGGCTTTCAAAGCATCACTGGTCTTATGTAATACGTCTGCTTGGAGATTCCTGACTTCCACTCAGTGTCTCTCTTTAGCATATGACTAAGGCACTCTTTCAGTATGTCCAAGTTCAGAATAACACTTCACTCATAACTGGCCTAAAGTACATTCTCAAGTAGATGTAGAGAAGGAAGGGTGTCTTAATATCCTTAATGTTTGACTGTCTATTCTAGCTGACTACTACCTTCAAGAAGTGAGCAAAAACTTCCAGCTGGGGCACTAGGAAATCAAACTTGTCCATGCAAGTCCTGCTTTTTCAGTCTTTGGACGGGCTCCTTCAATCACTAGTGGTACCCCTGGTGGGTGCTTACTTGCATCAATAAAAATGCCATCTCGCTTATTAATTACCCCAATGAAATCCTGACAGCCTAACTCTGGTGTTATTTTGAACACATTGTATGCAGAAGATACACCACTGGTACCATCCGAGCCCTCCTTGCATGGAGACTGTCATTTTCAGGATGGAGTTATATTTTTTGGTAACCTGCTTCATGATGCCAATGGTGATCTGACAATATTTGAAATTGGCATTTCAGTGTTCCTTTTCATGCCATCTGGTGTATATCTCTTTAGCATGAAGATGGCATTTTGTTCACTATGTTGTACCACTAAAGAGGAAAGTATTTCTTCTCAACAGATTGGAAAATTGCTGTCTTGTACAGTATTCTTTATTAATTTTTTTTTAATAGGAGCTTGCAATCTAGTATATTAAAACACACAAATCTCTCTGAAGCAATCACTGTAGTGGAATAATGATCACAATTGACTTATTCATCTATCCAAATATAACTCATTAAAAAACAAAAGTTTTCAACTTTAAACTCCTGAGAATCCACTGATAAATTTAAAGTTACCCAATATCTTCCAGTGCAGATATTCAAAGCATTACTAATAGAAGGTGCATTTGTGTTTTCATGAACATTTCTTTTTAAGTTTGTCTTTGAGAAGCATACAGATTTCCCAATACATGGCAACCTTTGAACCACAAGCTTCCTTCATTTACTTTGCCACGGAACTCCATTGATGTTTGCCATTATCTTCCTCCATTATACGTCAGATGTGTCTTTCCCATTTGATGATGCAGTTGGGCAACATCATGTTCATACATATTATCACCTAACCAGGCTGCTTACCAATCTGTGTCCCCTAGAAGAGCCCTCTGAGAGGGGGCTCTTCTGAGGTCTCATTGGTACCCACTTGTTCTATCATCTCCAGTTCTATCTGCGTTTGTTGGAATATTTGAAAGGAAACCTAGATTTAATCACATCACCACCTGGGGCCAGTTGGTTATGGAGTGTTTGTTCCTAAGGCATCTAAGCCCTTATAACACTTTACCCAGTCTATAAAGAAGCCTACACCTTAGGTTGGCCAATATTAGAAGCACCATGGATCTGCGGAAGGCTCTTTTCTTTGATGCAGCTCAGGAGCATTGCTTAGCATGTCTCCTTCATAAATATTCAGGCAATTGTTACATATCTTCATGTAATATGATACATTCAATGCAACTCTTAAGTGGAAGCATTCCTTGTACTCTATGGGTGAAGATTCAGGTGCTGGTGACTGTCAGGGGAGGTCAGGTTTTTTGCTACCTGCATTGATCTGTAATGATATTCACGGTAGAACCTGTGTCAATCAGAGTTATGCTCTTGAGGAGGGGAATGGCCTGACGCCAATTGAAGATGGCTGCTTTCCTGTGATGCTCCGCAGCATTTCGGGAGGGTTTTTCGACCTCCGTCCGCCTTAATGCAAGCTCGGCTGTCAGGGCCGATGTCTTTCGCTCAGTGAATTGTTCCTGTCTCCAATGGGCACTTCTGCATAAACGGTGAGCCGTCCGGTGACTTCATTTTCTTCCTTATTGTGTGTGGTGCGTTTTCCTCACGGGACTCACGTCTGCCATTTTAAGTCTTCCTAACGAGGTCCCGGCGCTCACTGCAACATATTTATTTATCTTGCCTGTCTCCTTCAGCCTTATTTAAGGATTACTCCTTTTCACCATTTTTTATTGATTGCCAGTTTTTAATCATTTCCTTGGCATTACATGTGTTTTTGGGTCTCTGCATTTCCTTACCTTCTGCAGCCTGATATTACAAATGCTTCTTCAGTCCGTTTTTCCACCTGGATTTTTGGTTTGTGCAATTCATCTTCCATATTGCTTTTTATACTTCAGATGTATAACCCATTTTATACACAGACGTTGACTTTTGTTACTTAATGTTATTTTTCTTGACAAGCTTTTTCATTGTATCATCTTTTTGACTCTCAATATATTTGCAGTGGCGCAAAAAGGTGTCTTCTCTGGTCTGCAGACTTGTATTACTCACGGTGTGCTCCTCTCTTCAAAGTTTGTCTCCCTTCAAATATCATTGACTTCCTTACTTCTATTATATGGTTTATGGGGAGAACAAAGCCCACACAACGTTCTACACAGTCAACTACTTCGTTACCTCTTTTGGAAGATTACAATCCTTTCAAGGTCCTTCAATCCAACATGGAAGAATCTTCCAGCACTTCTGTTCCATCTTCAGTGGTTGTTTCATCATCTCCCTCAAATATACCACTTCTAACCTTGAAATCTTTGCTCAAAACAATGGTCTCCTCTGCTCTCTCATCTGGCAAATGTGTCAAGAAAGATCCTCCATTACCTGCCACTTCTCCTCCTTCCACGTCCCTTGATTTACTTTTGGATGAAATCCATGCTCTGCGTCCTCTCATGGAGGAAACCATCAATCGTCTACAAGTTTTGGAAGACAATTGGTCACACATGGAGTCTAAAGTAGTGCAAGTTGACCAATGTGTTGACTCTCTTCATGTTGTAGTGGCCCAAATCCATTTATTGCAAACTGAAATTACTTCTCTCAAAAAACATATTGAAACTCTTGATAACTGCAACCGCCTGAACAATCCGCGCTTATATGGTCTGTTGAAGGGCCAGGAAGGTTCAGACCCTATAACGTGTTTCAAATCCTTTCTTCCGAAAGTCCTGGGCTTTACTGAGTCTCCGCCTCTTAACATCCAAAGGGCACATTGCTTGGGACATTTTCCACATTTGTCGTCCCCTTCCACAAAACAAAGAGGAGTCATTATGTATTTTTTGGAGTACACCGATCTGCTGAGAGTCTTACAAGCAGCCAAGCTCAAGGGCTGAATATCCTGGAAGGGTTCTAACCTCTTTTTCTTGCAAGACTATGCCAAACAAACTGCAGACAAATGAAAGCAATTCTTGAACATGCAACCAGCACTGCATACTCTTAATGCTTGTTTTGGCCTCCTTCATCCATGTCTATTCGAGGTAACCTACAAAAATCAACCTTTAAAGATCCGACTTTGCTGCAACGTTTCATCGGCAGCTGTAGAATAGAGGACCACAGACGTTTCCAGAATCTCCAATGCTTGATGTTTTTGATGCATCATTTTTCTCTTTTGTAATAATGTTGTATATCGCTTTTCTTTTGCCTTGGTATTAATTGTTCCAGTTTAAAATTGTTTCTTCATGTTTCCTTGTTCTTTTGTTTCTTCTTTTACATTTAGGTACGGAATACTATGTATTTGATCCTTGTGATTAAGGTTTCATTATGGATAGAGACTCTTCTCCCCGAACTTGCCCTGAGATGTCTGGTCAGTTGTGTCATCTTCCTTATGTGGTTTCATCACCCTCGTTTTTGGTACATCTTTTTTGAGGTTTTTGTCTTGTCTTCTGTATATTTATTGCTTTTTGTTCTTTTTTCCCTCTTTTCTTTCTCTCCTTTCCTTTTTCTTTTACTTTTTCCTTTCCCAACATCTTCTTTTCTTTTCGATCATTGTTCTCCTCGCTCTTCTTTTTTCTCTTTATTCTATTATAATCCCTTCTTCCTCTACAATCACATCCTATTTCTTACTCTGCGTGTATTTTAACCTCTTGATACCTCTTTATTTCTTGATAATATGTATTTCCTCTACTTTATCTCCTTTTCATTTCTCTTTCTTGTCTTTCTTTTTCAACTTAAATTGTATAACCTGTTTCTTCAATTTTAAATGACTTTGAGCATTGTACAATGGAATGTTAAAGGTTTGGGTTCTCCCATAAAATATCAAAGGGTATTAACTTATCTCTCTAATTCTAAATGTGATATTGCCTTGCTTCAAGAAATACACATTGTGGATAAGGACATTTCTAAGCTTAAACGGCAATGGGTTAGTCATGCTTTTGCCTCACCAGGTAATGGAAAACGTAATGGTGTTACTATTTTATGTCACAAACATTTAGAGGTTCAATTACTTTCACAAGCCTCTGATGACCTATGTAGATGGGTGTCTGTTTACCTTTTAATCAACAAAAATCCTATTACAATTTTTGACCTCTCTGCTCCTACCTCTCCCAATAACATATTCTCGCTGACAATGTTGTCTAAATTGATGACCTATAAAGATAACTACTTGTTGGTGGGTGGTTATTGTAATATGACTGTTGATCCTATACTTGACTGCAAATCTGAAGCCAAATGTATTCCCTCTCTTATGCATACCCAATTCACTTCAGCCATAACACAACAGTCTTTAGTAGATGCTTGGCGGCTTTGCAACTGCACCCTTTTAGAATATACTTTTTTCTCTCCAGTTCACTGCTCCCAATCCTGTTTAGGTTGTTTATTTCTTTCCCAGCCCCTAGCTCAACACATCACTCAATCAGAGATTGGCCCTATTCTTATTTTGGACCATTCTCCAGTATTTCTAAACATGGATCTCCTTCCCCTACCTCATGGTCTCCGCCGATGGAGATTTAACAACTCCCTTTTATTGGATCATAAACTTACCCGCTCTTTTGAATCCTTTGCAAATACCTTTTTTCTTGAAAATTAACCCTCTAACACTTCTCCTCAAATTATATGGGACACTTTTAAAGCTGCTTCCAGAAATTTTATAATTTCCTTTGTCTCCTGCAAGAAGAAATCTTCTCTAGCTACTTTAAACTCCCTTACCACATGTATTAAACAATTAGAACATTCCTATTTTCATACACACTCTAAATCCTCTCTGGATGATCTTATTAAACTTAAATTCACTTTGAATAAATTGTCTACAGACAATGCAAACTTATTTTTACTTGAAGCCTCTTCGAGATAATATGGAGGTCAAAATAAATCAGGAAAACTCTTAGCCAATTATCTTAAAATCAAAAAAGAAAGACCCAAAATTAATTCGATTCTCTCTTCCTCTAATCACATGCTTTACAAAACTGAAGACATTTTTAACAGAATTCACAATTTTTTATCAGAAACTTTATGCACCTGACTCCTCCACTTCTCAAGACAACATTCATCAATATCTGTCCTCGATTGCTCCCCCTTTACATTGTAATGTTGACTTCTCCTCTTTGGATAAACATATTCAAACACAGGATATTTTCAACGCGATCCGTGCAATTAAAAATTGTAAAGCGCCAGGCCCTGACAGTTTTATCATTGAGTTTTAGTCTCACTTTTCTCAGTTTCTTCTTCCTTCTTCCTTAACTTCATCAATTGTTTCTTTTCTTCATCTCTTCTAAATCCTCTGGTGGCTCTTTTCAGGATGATCTAATTTGCCTTCGTCCCAAAGAAAACAAGGACCCCTTATTGTGTAAAAATTATAGACCCATTTCTTTGATCAATTAAGATTATGAGATTTTTGCAAAAATGTTAGCCCTCTGTTTGTAACTCCTATTACCTCAATTAATTGGTGGAGAACAATGTTGTTTTATCAAGGGTCGTCATATTTCCGATAATATTGGATTACTTTTTAAAGTCCTTAGTAAATCCAAATCCTATAAACATTCTTTAGCAGCTATCCCCTTAGGTCGGTGGTTCCCAAAGTGTGCGCCGCGGCACCCTGGTGCACCATGATGAGAAGCCAGGGTTGCCGCGCCACCGCTCAGGTTGTGGGTCATGGAAATTGGAGCAGCAATTCCTCCCCCTCCTTTGTGCTGAACGTGATCCCTGCCCTTGCACTCTGCATTTAAATGGCTGAATTAAGAGCTCAGTGAGGTTTCTGACAAAAGTAATGGGTATACATGAAGAATGCAAAAGTGCTAACCAAGCTACAAGACTGCTTCTCTTTGCATTACTAAAAAAAGTGGAACAAATAATCCTTCAGTGCATTTCGACAAAATTAAGTTTCCGCAGTCTGATTTTGTCAGGCTGGCTTTATTCATTTCGGATATTTGCAGACGAGATTTCACACAAAGACAAAGAGAAAAAAAATACTACGTACATTGTAGCTTTGGCCCTGCCTTAATGTACAAAAGAAGTGGAAAACAAAAAACAACGCTAAGCGGGCAGGGTCCCCAAATAGCCTCACCGTACAGCATGGAAGTGCCTAGTTTTAAAGTGTAAATACCACCGTAAACATTGCAACACATTTCCTCTCCTTGTGACGGAAAAATGCAAAGTACTTTGGAAGTGCTTGTAAAACACATTGTGTTTTTGTGTGTGCAATTTTACAAAACGGGACAAGACGCAAAAGAGTATCGCTTTGCATATATCACATGGTTCCTAAAGTTTAAGTGTGCTTCATGAGAGACAGTGAAACGTAATTGCAATTCAAACCAACCAGAAAAATCACTACAATAAGATACATATCAGAACGTACACCCTTTGGTTTTGATTTTATTTTTATTAAATGCGATTTTATATAGTGCGAACATTACCCGAAGGTGTCAGAGCACTTTACATAAGAACCAGTTGCGATACATAAGGACTTAGGATTACAGGCGTAACATAAAAGATACAAGCAGAACAAAATTGCAAATGTACAAGTTATAAAGTCACACAGGGAAGAGCTATAAACAGAAATAAATTGAAAATGTACAAGTAGTAAAGTCACACAGGGCAGAGACAAATAGAAAAATGTGCAAATGTACAGGTTGTAAAGTCACTCAAGGAAGAGGTACAAATGGATAAACTCTAAGAGTCACATAGGAATGGTATAGAGTACAAAGGTCTACTGCGGTGGTTCCCAAAGTGTGCACCGCGGCACCCCGGTGCGACAGTAAAAAAATGGTGGGGAGCCACGGCCAACTGCCAATTAGGTCAAGGGAGCCACGAGTCAAAAAAGCTTGGGAACCACTGCCTTAGATGCTGAAAAAGCATTTCATCGAGTTAATGGGCCATTTATTTTCTCTACTTTTTCTTGGTTTGGTTTTGGCAAACCTTTTATTGATTATCTTTCCCTTTTATATTTGTCTCCCAAGTCTTCTATTTTAGTTTATGGCCTTGTCTCTCCTTCCTTTTCCTTATATCATTGTGTTCAACAAGGATGCCCTCTTTCTCCTCTCCTTCTTAGGTCTTGCCTACGCAGCGCGCATGCGCTGCATAGGCAAAAAGACCTTTAGCTATCAGTACGGCTTTTCAGCCAAAAACTTGCACGCGTTCCATTGCCTTCAATGGCAACGCGTGCACGTGTGGCGATTCACTTGCGGGAGCGAGTGACTGGCACCATATGTTAACAATTATCTTGTCACCAGCCGCTGGCTCCCGCAAGTGAATCGTGCAGGCCCCCTCCTCTTTCTCCCCCCTGCTGCCACTCGAGGCACGCGCTTGAGCTTGTTAGCAGATTGTTTCTGCTCCTCGCCATCCGCGTGCGTGCCCTTGTACCCGCTTACTGGCACGTGAGTGCTGGCATCTGAATATGATAATAACAGGTTTTATTGCAGAAGTGTGAACCTCTGTGTTAAAGCCGCCTGACACAATGCTGTAACACAATTGTGCACGGTTTTATTTCTTTACTGTCGGTTCTTTTGTTTTTTTGCACGCCTTCTTGTTTTCTATATGGTTCTTCTCTTTTGCACTGTTTGTGGGTGTTTCCTACCACGCCTTTGTTCGCTCTTCGCGTTTATTGGACGCGCTCAGCCCAGTGAAAGGGCCCACTTTGGGGCAGGACGCCCCGTTCAAGTGTATAGTTTTCACAGTGTGCTGGAGGCAATCCAATGACCCCACTGTTAGAAACAACACATCACTCCAGGGTTGTCACTTGAGACCCCTGACCCCAGAATGGGGGTTGTGCTATGAAGGGGTCAGGGGCGGATATAAACGAGGAATGACACACGGTGGGATCAGGTGTCATTGCGCGTAGATTGGTGCACATGCACCTCACACTGAAGCGCGCGCATGCAATGATACACAGCTCTAGAGACTGTAATCCAGGCATGCGCAGGGCAGCTTCCAAGGCAGAGGGTGAGCCTGCCACTTCCTTGTGTGCTTCTGTTTGGAGTCACTGAAGTTACACAGTCCGTTGCTTCACAGCTGTGCTAAGTCCTGTCCAGAACTGACAGCCTCCCACCACACACTGCATAAGGTTGTGGGTCATTCATTGATGTGTGCTTTTGGACGGTGCTTTAGAGTGTGTGCTCAACTTTCTGTAATTTTGGGCAAATCACTTAATCTACCTGTGTTTTCCATGTACTATGCCAGCGATATTATTTGGATGTCAAGGGAGCATCTCTCTTGTCTCCCTTCTTCGTACTGCCTCTCGCGCCCTCTGCGCTTGGCCGCCTCCCTCAGTAACGAAGAGTCCTCCTTCTGTGTCCATGACTATCTGTTTCCCGTCAGTTGCTTCATAAATACAGGTGCGAGTTGAGGACGAACTTTGCGGCCGACGGCTCTTGTCAGTATCTGTCTGTCTTTCAGCCTATATTGACCCCTCCCACCCTGTGTGTACTTCCTCTGCAAGAGATACATTGGCGCTCTGAGTCCTCAGCAGAATTGGTATGCCTCTCACACTGCTATGAACCATCAGCACCAGGCCCTACCCCCAAACAGCTTCAAGGCTCCTCCAACCGTACCCCTGCAGCCTCTTCAGTCCCGCACCCTCTCAGAGCTCCAGCGACCCACCCAGGATCAGTGCTGTTTTGAAACCGCTTTTTCAGCCTCAATCATCTCAATGTTGATTCCTTCAAGCCTCGGCTATCCCTTGAACCCCTCTGCTGGTCTCCCCTGTAGCCTCTGTACACCTTTCATCCTTTTGTAATCTTAGGGCTCCCTTGAGGCCACCACCCGCCACCTCCAAGCCTCCCATAGCCCCAGAGCTGCTCTGAGACCCCAGCAGGATCAGAGGCATCATTTGAGTTATGCAGCCTTTTGTTGCCATTTCGGAAATGCTTCATTCTGTATGACGTCCCACTTGTGAACTCTTGGTGTCCCTTCACATTGCTCCCTGCTGTACTATGCAGTTATACTTCTTGTTGGACTGCTACTTCTGAATTACTTTTAGAGTGCATTGTGGTGCTGCCCTTAATTGTCATGCTCTGCACATGCTGCTCTCTATTAATTGTACTAATTATCCAGGTGGGTGATATCTCTGAATCGATTTCCCGTAAACCCTACTTGCTACCCATGAATAGTTCTCATTTACTTAATGCTACAACAAGCGATTGGTTAACATGGGACCTGGTTGCTCTTCATCTTCCAGCCACCTATGACTTCTATAGTTTTTATCCACCGGCTGGCTTCTTGCTTTTTCTAACTTTTAAGTATTGTTACAACTAATGGTGCAATTTTTTTCCTCAGTGTGTTATTCATACTCGAGAACAGACTATGTACCATAATAACATTACTCCTCCCCCTTAAAATCCACTCAGTTGCAGTACATCTTTGTACCTCAGGAATTGCCCTTACACATTCATCCAGCTTCCATCACTACTATTGCAAACTCCTCTGTTGCCAGCTCCCTCATAGATATCCTTGCTCTACTTGCCTGCCGTTGACTTGTGTCACTATCTTAAGTCCTTTATTCAACACTGGTTTCCAACCACTCTACATGTCACGCTTCCCTGGTTCCTGTTGTTGCATAATCCCCTAGCAACAGAAACAGATGCATAGCTCTGAATTCATTCTAAACACGCATTGGCATAGCCAATAGGTCTCGCCTTTTGACCTTATGAGGGTTTAGCCATGCAACAGTTGATGTTGTTGCACAAAGGATATTGTGCTGGTTAACTAAACACTTATAAGGTCCCAAAGGTGAGCCCTATTGGCTATGCCAATGTTTGTTATTATTGCTATTGAACCATTTCTGATAAAGATACGTACAAATTCTTAAATTTCTGCCTTTCAATATGGGGAAAACCATCTCAAAGCTTCTGTTTATGGTGGCAACATTTTTCTTTTTCTTTCACAACTGAGGTTTCTTTTCCTGCCTTCCTCTGGGAAGTGCAGTTCTTTGCTTCCATTTCAGGAGACAAATTAAACTCTGACAAATGTGAAATCCTTCCCTTAAATAAACTATGTTTCCATGCTGACTATCTCTCTTCCAATTTTAGTTGGAAGTCTGACAAAATTAACTATCTTGGCTTATGGTTCACACCCACCATTAAAGAAACAGTATCCATTATTTTAAAAGAATTGCAATCAACCCTGAAAAATCTTACTTTCAAATGGAGTACTTTGTTCTTGTCCTGGTGGGGTTGTTTGGATACGATAAACATGATGTTGGTTCCTGTGAGTCTCTTTTATATCTCCAATCTTCCCATAAATATAATTCTTTCTCAATATAAAGTACTTTACTCTATTTTATCAAACTTTTTGTGGAACATTAAGAAACCACGTATGTCTCTTCAGAAACGTAAGCGACCTAAATTTATGGGAGGGGTCAACTTTCCAGATTTTCACTCTTATCATACTGCATTTTTCCTCAAAAAATCTGCTCTCTTTTAACAAGATGGTGATCTCGCCTCTTTACCTTTATGGGTTTCTGTTGAAAAAACGTTTCTACATCCATTTTCCTTTAGAGAATTCTTATGTTTTACATGTAAACCCTTATCCTTGTCCCTTCTTATCTTCAGTAACATCTAAAAAAGAATTCCATCCTATTTCCATCTCTTTGAATCCCCCCATTGATCAATTTCTTCAATCCTCCATTTGGTACAATCGTCATATTCGGCTTCATAATAAGACACTTTTTTGGAAAGATTGGCATGCAAAGGGCCTTAATTGGGTTTTTCAACTTTTTCAAGATACTGCTTGCATCTCTTTTGTCACCGCTCAAATGAAATTCTCGCTCCCCTCTTCCTGGGAATCTAAATTTAACTCTTTAACTGCAATGATTCAAGGTATTTATCATTCTCTCTTACCTTCCCATATTTCTTCAATTCACCCTTTTAATATACCTTCACTTTTGGAATCCACCCCTTCAGCTTCCCAATTATATAAGCTTTTTCTTCCTCAACCGTCTACTAAAGAGAAAACCGAAGTAGAATTACTTTGGGAAGACGATCTCCATTCTACTTTCCCTATTCATAATTAGAACAAGATTTGGCTAAAATTACGACGATCCTCCAGAGCAGCCAATACCACCCAAACATTATTTTATATACATAATAGACTTATTCTTACTCCTGTTTCATTAAACAAAATTAATCAATCTCTTCCTCCTTCCTGTTTATCTTGTTCTTCTGATAATGCTGACTTACAACACATGTTATTTGATTGTCAAAATGTTCTCTCTTTTTGGACTCAAGTTTGGAAACAAATAAATGATTTTTTTCACACACACATCCCCCTTACATTTTCTAACATTTTCTTAGGCAGTATCTCTGAGATTGGGATTTCTCCATAATAGACCTTCTCCTAGCCGTTGCCTTTCAACAAGTCACACGAGAATGGAAACATTCTGTGTGAGAAGTTGGCCTGATATATGATGTCTCCAATTCTGGGGGCACCTTGTATCAGTCCAAACAATACCTTATGGTGGTGGTTGTAAGTCAACCTTATAGACAAGTTATCCTAGGGGTAGCATGGACTAAGCAGCCTTCAGGCTAAACTCAGGAGGGCATGTGAAGACAGCTGTTTTACCAAACACAATCCTGTAATATCAAATGAAAGGACACCACACAAGTTATATATTATAAAAATATATGTATTTATTACTAGAATAATCCTCTATACTCTTTATGAGTCTAGAAGCACAAGCGTTTAAACAAAAGCACAGTAAAACATATGAAAGTTGCACAATTATGGATGAGGCCGGGGGCCACTGAAACCATATACTAAAATAGTGGTATAAGTTTCACTAATCGAACAGTGTTAAGGCCTGAGGCCTTGGGAATCGCTGGGGCTATTCGGGACTAGCAGCGATGAAGTCGGGAAAAGCCCGCGGGACTCGGGTGCAGCGCAAAAAGCACACGCATGCACCAATGCAGAGTCAATGGTGCGTAAAAGTTATCGAGTTACTGTTTTAGGAGTCGTTACTGGACTAGAATTACCAAACTAGACTTAGACACTAGAGGTGTATACCAATGCAGGAGAACCGGCGTTCATGAGTTACCTCACCCACAGGAAGCGGGTGCATAGGTGCCAAAGTGTGTCGGGTTTCGTCACGCAGTCTGATGGTGCCTGGAGATGAAGATGCTGCAGGCGTCCAGAAGGGAAGTGTCCGGTTGGATCCAAGGGTGGATCGAAGATGTAGAGTACCTGAAAGCAGAGGGGACAGAGTCTGGGTCACTCAGCAGTGACCAGGGTGGAACCAGGAAGGAACCAGGCAATGTCGGGCTCAATCAGGTGGTTGTCGTGAAGCTTGTCTCCGCTACCACGTAGACTCTGGGGCACCAAGGATGTCCAGGAGTGAACCACGAGCTGTCCCACAAAGATTCTCGCTGTCGGCGGTGTCGGCTTCTGGATCGGAGCAAACAGACCGTGGCAAATATAACCCACGCAGGATACGAAGATCGCTTCTTACTCGGACCAGCAAGGTCAGAGCGGGTGCTCCTTTTCAGGGGAGCGAGGGCCAGTCTGGCGCAACTAGACTAGCAGAGCAAATTCAAAGGTTTGTCGGTACTGGGGCCACTAGCCAACGGGCAAGCGACCGGACCACCGCGTCAAGCAGAAAGATGCAGAAGGGCCCCACGCAGCACTCGGTGAGTGTGGAGGGGGGAGCTTTGGTGCAAAAGCTGCTCGGGGCTGGGGCTTTTCAAACCCCAATGCACAACATCAAGGGAGCCTCGGGAGCTGCACGGTCAGCACTTTGTGGTGTTTTCCAAGATGGCCAGCCCCACACTTCAGGTCGCGTCCACGGGTCTCAGATTCACTAGGACTGTGGATCGGGCTGTTGGAAGGCAGGAAAGTTGGGTCTTGTTGATCTCTGTCTCTTGAATTCTGGCGAGAACTGCAATAAAGCAAATGATGAGGCACTGGGTGGTGCCTGTTTGCACAGGGTGGTCACTCCTTGACCACAAGGGAGATTCTTCAGTCTTCCACATTGAGTGGGATGTCGAAGGGTCCAGAGTTCTGTATCAAAGTTTCAGTCAGGATAATCTGATGTGCGCTGGCACTGCTCCCACATTTATTCCAAATCTGTGGGCTGGATTACCTGCTAGGTCCCTCCTATGGGTGGGACCCAGGAAGGGGGTGGTTACACCCCTTTCCCTTTGTCCAGTTTCGCGCCAAGACTGGGGCTGGAGTGCCCCAGAACCGGTTTGACTGGATTATGCATGGGAAGCCTTGTGTTCCCCAGGCAGTGTCTAGTTTCTTTCAAACCTCCCTGCTAAAATCCACTATCTCCTGTCTGGGGAGGTGTAGCACCTCCCTGCGACAGGAAACCCTTTGTCCAGGCCTCCCCTGCCAAGTTTCGGTCAGCAGTAGGAGGTCAGACTCGTGTCTGTGGCAGCAGCTTTCATTTTGTGATGCTGAGGCTCTGGTTAGGATTAACCGCGTTTTAGTAAAGTAACATGTCTTTTCCCTCTAGAAGGGTGGAATGCTACCCCCATCACCAGGACTGGCGAGGGGGTAGTATTCCAAAGCGTATGACACCTTACACGACATGTTTTGATAAAGCCAAACCAAAGTTACCAAGTAACCGCGAGGATTATAATGCACTTAAGAGTATATGGTATGGCAATATCCCGGAACAGCTAAGGGATTTGGTCCCGACAGCTCCAGACAGGCTCAGCTCCTGCTAGATTATCGAGGAAGTGAGCGACCCGGAATACCCTTGAGGGCTTGGGTAATGAAAGTAAAAGGGTGAAGGTGCCTTCAAGGGACTTTATTTAATCTGTATTTTTTGATTCAAGTTATTTTAAAAAGGACCAATCGATCGTCCTTAGAGTGAGCTAATCCAATATAAATTGTCTTAATACAAAATATGAATAGTTCGTATTGTCAACATATAACATATAACATATAAACAAAGACACAAGGTGTATACGAAAAAAATATTTTTATCAAATAGTTCATTAAAGTAACTTCATACACAGATAAATAAACAAATAAGATTTAGGACTGTGGGTACACACATAAGTAAATTACTAAGTGACTCAACAGAACCTAAAAAACACCTATCCCAAAATACATTGAATCAAACAAAGATAGGGATAATATGTGCTGTCGACGTTTCGGTTTCTTAAGAATTAATTGCTGAAACCATCCTCAGGACTGTTATCAATTGTGATCTGTATAGAGATATTGTAATCTGAAAATCAAAAGATATTAACAGTTACAATTCTACACTGGCTATATTCGTTACACCCTGGTGAAAAAACAATAAAGCTTCACAATGATGACAAGAGACAATACCTTAATATGTACAACATAAACACAATGTGAACATAAGATTCATTTACCTAAAAACAGTGTGAACATGAGATTCATTTACCTAAAAACAGAAAGCATTTCAGTAATTCCTACAACCTTATCTACATCAAAGAGATTTTTATATATGCTATTATATATACAGTTTATCCATACGGACTCAGGACCATATTCTTTTGGTTCAATGGGAACAAAACAACTAAGCTTATATAACCGTTAAGAAAGATAACCTCCATTTCATCAAGGTCCATCACTACATATCAGATAACTCAATCAAATCAGATGTGATCATTTCCATCAACATTTAAAGTATCAGTCTTATTGGTGCAGAACACAAGTCAAGGGTGAAGGTTTTCTTTGCATGCATAATGACTCCATGATTATTCATATCTATTTAGAACATGATTTTTAATTATTTAATTAATGGTGTTGTACAACGGATGTTATATGAAACCATGTTTAGCCCAATGCAATTTTGTTCATTTCAGTCTATATTGTCAAGAAAGCTAAATACCTGTTTACAGAAATACTGCCACTTCGTCACATAAAGGATTCGTTTGTAGATCGAGGTGTCTTTATAAATTGACTACAACATAAAAAGTCAAGCATGTTGAGTCTGCATTTTAAGGTGGGAATAGAAAGACCTATTTAGTTATTAAAGAACATACCTATTGGTTGTTAGGAATCTGCGTTCACAATTTAGTCAAAGCAGGACGTGAAGTCGAATCTTCACTCATAGAGGACCGGTAATTTGTTAAGCAGAGATCATCTGAAAAAATGATAGATATTCTTAGACTTGGTCTATATCTTGATAGACTAGCCACGTAGTACTGAAAGGTTAATCTTACCCGGTATGAATGGGGTAGAGTCTTATCCATCACTGGGGTCAATATGGAACAATTAGAACCGGTTTAAGTTGAATTAAGTAAAAGGAGTTATATGGCGAGCAGTCGTCAATCCTGCATCGCCTATCTGAAAGTTAAAAGGAGAAGTATACACGTGTTAGAGACACGAGCGACTAAACGCTTCAGAAGTTACTAACGTTATGACGGTGCGCAAAGCATGCAGCAGTGACAGCATTGTCCTAAGCGCATGTGGATTTCTAGTTCGGTTCCAATGTTCTTACCTAATATCAAAGCGAAGTGAAGTCGAAGAGCGTCTCGTCAGTACGGAGCCACAGGTTGTTACTGACCGCTCTCTTGTTTTAAGGGCAGTGTTTGGAAATCGAAATGGGACTGCACTTGGCAGCCGTATTGGACTAGTCAGCAGAATGGCGAGTGTAGCAGGCAGTAATGCCATTGATGCACAGATCGAGTCATGTTTAGAAACAATTTATGATATAGTGGAGAATCATGTTATATCTACATGATTAAGGGAATTTATGGATTTAATCATAGAACATCCGCTTTTAGAGTTTTGATTCAGCAAAATAGCAGGTAATTATACACAACATCAATAATCATTGTAACATTCATAAATGAGGAGTGTATCATTACAAACACATATCGAAATACGTAGTTGTTATTTCAGTGTAAGATATGTATTATTGCAAAGCATATCACTTTGTATAGATCAGAGTGTTTGCTTATTTGATTTAGGTTTTTTAAGAGAGGGGCAGCGTAGACCGTTAAGTGGTTCACGAGAGGCATGCGAGGGCATGCCATTCTGTTGCTGAATTCAATCTCCGCTTCACAGTATCGGTAAGGCATATCAATTTGCCTTCTCGCATTGTTAATACCTTATCAATATTGTTTTGCCGTTTGTTGGGTTTTATTACTTCTAAAACCCACCACGTCATCTCAGTTTCCTTGTGTCCTAGACGTAGGAAATGCTCTACCAAGGGAGCTGTTTCCTTTTTGCAGCGAATGCGCGACTGATGTTGTAAAATGCGCTTTTTTATGGGTTGAATTGTTTTTCCCAAATAATGTAGCTGACAGGGGCATTGAATGCAGTAAACCACATTCGTGGTATTACAATTTGAGAAGCTTTTATTTGTGAACTGGATGTTATTGATTTTACAAGCTTTAACTGTCGTGGTAGTAGCGCAGGCTGCACAGTTGTTACATTTGTAGGGGCCTACTACAGGGCTGAGTTGCCTCATATTGTCTACAATATTATCTGCAGAGGGGTTCTCATACGCATGAATTAACCTGTCTTGCAAGTTGGTGCCTCTTCTGAAGGCAAACAGTGGTTTCTGTCCGAATTCAGGAAAGGAATGGAGTAGGTTCCATTGTTTTGATATAATTTTTTTGATCGCATTTGAATGCGTGCCAAAGGTAGTTACACAAACTATGTTGGTCTCATTTGGTCGTTCTTTTACTGTTAGCAGAGCGTCACGATCATGGTACCAGGCCCTTTTCATTGATTTCCTCAGTAATTTACCTGGATAACCACAAGAAAATAATTTTTCTTTCAGTTTTCTAGCTTCCTGGAAGTAGTCATCTTTATATGTACAATTTCGTCGAAGACGAAGAAATTGTCCAAATGGTAGACCATCTTTTAACGCCTGCGGGTGATGACTGGTATATTTCAAAAGTGTATTCCTTGCAGTTTTTTTGGTAAATAAGGTGGTGAAAAGCTGATTGTTGATATCCACTTTAATATTGATGTCAAGAAATGGCATTTCAGTATTGTTATATTCAAGAGTAAATTGAAGGTTGGTATTTCTGGAATTTAACCATGTGTGAAATTCTTTCAATTGGTCTACCGTACCTTCCCATATCAAAAATACGTCATCTATATAACGTAGCCATTTTAGGATTTTTGAAGAAAATGGATTGGAGGAGTGCCAGATATGCTCATCCTCAAAATGTGCAACATAAATGTTTGCTATGTCTGGGGCAAAAACTGCACCCATGGCTACCCCTTTCTGTTGTTGGTAGAACGTGTTCTGGTATAGGAAAAAGTTTTCACAGAGAGGCAGTCTTATGCACTCTATAATGAAAGCAGTAGGGACAGAGTGTGGTCTTGGTCTAGATTCCAGAAGTTTGTAAAGTAAATCTAAGACTTCAGTTTGGGGAATATTAGTATATAAGCTTTCTATGTCCATAGAAGCAAGTATACTGGTTGTTGGATCAAAGTGGAATTTCTCGACTTCATTTATTACTGCTGTGGTGTCTCTGATGTAAGTAGAGCGTTCAACAGCAAATGGTCTAACAAAAAAATCTGCATATTGTGCCAATGGTTTAAGGACTGAATTACAACCCGAGACGATCGGGCGGCCTGGGGGATTATTTAGGTCCTTGTGCACCTTCGGGAGCATATAAATTACAGGTATGGTAGGTGTTTTATTGACCAGAAAAGATGCCTCTTTTTCGTTAAGCCAACCTCCCTCTAGACCTTTTTGGCTTAAGTTTATGATTTCAGTAGTTAGTCTTTTAGTCGGGTTGCAGGTCAATTTTTTGTAGTGGGCTGAGATAGAAAGTTGTTTAAGCATTTCATCGTCATATTTTGATTTCTGCCATAGGACTATTCCCCCACCCTTATCAGCTGGTTTGAGTAATGCATCTGGTAGCCTCTGAAGATTTTGTAGGGGTACCTGTTGTTCTTTTGGTAAGTTGGATTTGAACTTACGTGGAGTTTTGAAAAGATTTTCTATCTCCAACAGTGTTGCGTTCTCAAAAGTGATAATGTCTTTGTTAACCATAGCATTGGGGGGATAGAAGGTGGATGGATTTCTCAGTCCTGTATAGCCTAGTTTGGGGTCAGATGTGTTATTTGCAAAAAAGTTTTTTAGTCTGACTGTTCGAAAGAAACGGTACAGTTCCAATTTTGTTTGGAAGAGATCGTTTTTGTAAGTTGGTACGCAACTAAGACCATTTGAGAGAACTGCCATCTCTTGTTCAGATAATTTATAGGTTGACAAATTAAAGATGGGTATGGTTAGATCTTGGTTTACCATTCCTAGTACCGGTTCCGGGTTTGGCGGAAGCCCGGGGTGTATTGTTTCCGGTACCATCCCCTCTTCGGTGGTTGATGTCTCCCTGGGGGCCTGGATCCTCGCTGGTCCTGCCCTAAAAAAGGGGATTGGTGAGATGTTGGTGGTTGCTGGTCGTTGTGGCGATAGTTGGAATTAAATGATCTGTCACCACCAGATTCAGATCCACTTTCAGAGAATGTTACTCTTTTGGAGGGTTGGTTATTAGGACCTTGTGATGTATAAAAGTCCTTTCTTAGGTAAGGGTAGGTATTCTCTTTGTTATATCTTTTTATGTTGTTCTGAAGTTTTTCTGTTTTCTTGTGGGAATTGAATTCCTCAAACTCTTTGATGGTCTGTTGCACTTTGTCTAGTAAGAGTTTGCTGTTAGTGATGGTGCTATCACCAGAGATCTTTTTTTCTAAAGCTTCTATTTCTTTAGTCAGCTTTTGGATTTGACGAAGAGCAGTTTCTATGCTTAACACCATCCAGGTGCGCGAGCATCGGTTGGCGGAAAAGCTGAAACCAATTTTGAATTCTTCGTCATCAACAAAAATTATTGGAACGTTGCGGATCTGTAAACCTGCCGGTATGATATTGGCGTTAAGACAGTCTGTTAGAAATTTTGCATGTAGTTCCGTGCGTACCAATTTCTTTTTGAGTCTTTTTAGTTGGTTGAGATCTGACTCATAAGGTGAAGTAGTAACTGGACCTTTATTCCCTAGAAGGGAGGGGCCAGATGCAATTTTTAAGATATACTCATCAGTATAGGCTAGGGTTTCAGCCTCAGACATTTAAGAATAAGATTTTTAAAAAAATGAATATAAAGAACAACCACTGATTAAAGCGGCTCACACCAGACAGTTGTCTGTGCAAGAATGATTATCGAGGAAGTGAGAGGCCCGGAATACCCTTGAGGGCTTGGGTAATGAAAGTAAAAGGGTGAAGGTGCCTTCAAGGGACTTTATTTAATCTGTATTTTTTGATTCAAGTTATTTTAAAAAGGACCAATCGATCGTCCTTAGAGTGAGCTAATCCAATATAAATTGTCTTAATACAAAATATGAATAGTTCGTATTGTCAACATATAACATATAACATATAAACAAAGACACAAGGTGCATACGAAAAAAATATTTTTATCAAATAGTTCATTAAAGTAACTTCATATACAGATAAATAAACAAATAAGATTTAGGACTGTGGGTACACACATAAGTAAATTACTAAGTGACTCAACAGAACCTAAAAAACACCTATCCCAAAATACATTGAATCAAACAAAGATAGGGATAAGATGTGCTGTCGACGTTTCGGTTTCTTAAGAATTAATTGCTGAAACCATCCTCAGGACTGTTATCAATTGTGATCTGTATAGAGATATTGTAATCTGAAAATCAAAAGATATTGTTAGTTACAATTCTACACTGGCTATATTCGTTACACCCTGGTGAAAAAACAATAAAGCTTCACAATGATGACAAGAGACAATACCTTAATATGTACAACATAAACACAATGTGAACATAAGATTCATTTACCTAAAAACAGTGTGAACATGAGATTCATTTACCTAAAAACAGAAAGCATTTCAGTAATTCCTACAACCTCATCTACATCAAAGAGATTTTTATATATGATATTATATATACAGTTTATCCATACGGACTCAGGACCATATTCTTTTGGTTCAATGGGAACAAAACAACTAAGCTTATATAACCGTTAAGAAAGATAACCTCCATTTCATCAAGGTCCATCACTACATATCAGATAACTCAATCAAATCAGATGTGATCATTTCCATCAACATTTAAAGTATCAGTCTTATTGGTGCAGAACACAAGTCAAGGGTGAAGGTTTTCTTTGCATGCATAATGACTCCATGATTATTCATATCTATTTAGAACATGATTTTTAATTATTTAATTAATGGTGTTGTACAACGGATGTTATATGAAACCATGTTTAGCCCAATGCAATTTTGTTCATTTCAGTCTATATTGTCAAGAAAGCTAAATACCTGTTTACAGAAATACTGCCACTTCGTCACATAAAGGATTCGTTTGTAGATCGAGGTGTCTTTATAAATTGACTACAACATAAAAAGTCAAGCATGTTGAGTCTGCGTTTTAAGGTGGGAATAGAAAGACCTATTTAGTTATTAAAGAACATACCTATTGGTTGTTAGGAATCTGCGTTCACAATTTAGTCAAAGCAGGACGTGAAGTCGAATCTTCACTCATAGAGGACCGGTAATTTGTTAAGCAGAGATCATCTGAAAAAATGATAGATATTCTTAGACTTGGTGTATATCTTGATAGACTAGCCACGTAGTACTGAAAGGTTAATCTTACCCTGTGATGGATAAGACTCTACCCCATTCATACCGGGTAAGATTAACCTTTCAGTACTACGTGGCTAGTCTATCAAGATATAGACCAAGTCTAAGAATATCTATCATTTTTTCAGATGATCTCTGCTTAACAAATTACCGGTCCTCTATGAGTGAAGATTCAACTTCACGTCCTGCTTTGACTAAATTGTGAACGCAGATTCCTAACAACCAATAGGTATGTTCTTTAATAACTAAATAGGTCTTTCTATTCCCACCTTAAAACGCAGACTCAACATGCTTGACTTTTTATGTTGTAGTCAATTTATAAAGACACCTCGATCTACAAACGAATCCTTTATGTGACGAAGTGGCAGTATTTCTGTAAACAGGTATTTAGCTTTCTTGACAATATAGACTGAAATGAACAAAATTGCATTGGGCTAAACATGGTTTCATATAACATCCGTTGTACAACACCATTAATTAAATAATTAAAAATCATGTTCTAAATAGATATGAATAATCATGGAGTCATTATGCATGCAAAGAAAACCTTCACCCTTGACTTGTGTTCTGCACCAATAAGACTGATACTTTAAATGTTGATGGAAATGATCACATCTGATTTGATTGAGTTATCTGATATGTAGTGATGGACCTTGAGTTATCTGATATGTAGTGATGGACCTTGATGAAATGGAGGTTATCTTTCTTAACGGTTATATAAGCTTAGTTGTTTTGTTCCCATTGAACCAAAAGAATATGGTCCTGAGTCCGTATGGATAAACTGTATATATAATATCATATATAAAAATCTCTTTGATGTAGATAAGGTTGTAGGAATTACTGAAATGCTTTCTGTTTTTAGGTAAATGAATCTCATGTTCACACTGTTTTTAGGTAAATGAATCTTATGTTCACATTGTGTTTATGTTGTACATATTAAGGTATTGTCTCTTGTCATCATTGTGAAGTTTTATTGTTTTTTCACCAGGGTGTAACGAATATAGCCAGTGTAGAATTGTAACTAACAATATCTTTTGATTTTCAGATTACAATATCTCTATACAGATCACAATTGATAACAGTCCTGAGGATGGTTTCAGCAATTAATTCTTAAGAAACCGAAACGTCGACAGCACATCTTATCCCTATCTTTGTTTGATTCAATGTATTTTGGGATAGGTGTTTTTTAGGTTCTGTTGAGTCACTTAGTAATTTACTTATGTGTGTACCCACAGTCCTAAATCTTATTTGTTTATTTATCTGTATATGAAGTTACTTTAATGAACTATTTGATAAAAATATTTTTTTCGTATACACCTAGTGTCTTTGTTTATATTTTATATGTTATATGTTGACAATACGAACTATTCATATTTTGTATTAAGACAATTTATATTGGATTAGCTCACTCTAAGGACGATCGATTGGTCCTTTTTAAAAAACCTTGAATCAAAAAATACAGATTAAATAAAGTCCCTTGAAGGCACCTTCACCCTTTTACAGCTCCTGCTAGAGCACCATCTCACATAAAACCAAGCACTCTGCCTCCAGGATTGTTAAGGCCTGCCATAGGAGTGACCTATAGGTATATATGTGTCCAGATATAGGTTTAGATATAGGTATACTATATCTAAGCAAGGGGTGATTACACCACCTTGCCCCAGCTGAGTGATCAGCCAGTTGTGTCAATTTAAGTACCAGCCAGGGGTGGCAAAAGATATGCTGCAGCCCCTGGTAGGCCTTGGATGCACCTATGCCCTGCGCACCTATAGTGCACTGTACAGGGGCTGATAAGGTGTCCAGTACCAGATTGGTTATGCACCTAGGGTGGATGGAGTCCATTTTACAGAGAGAGCAGATAGCCTGGGGCCCTGATTAGCAGGATCCCGGGCCAACTAAGTCGAAAACCAGCTAAACACAAGGCAAAAAATCTGGGGTAACCATAGTCAGAACCACCCTCCTACATTCTGCTAACATATCTTACAGAGCCTGGTGGTATGCAGTTTTTTATCATCATAGATTGGATAGGGCATATCCCTCTCCCATTTCCGTTGCAATCAAACGGGACAGCCTTTGGCAACCTATAACTACTTTTCTCGATACCTCTGCCATGATTGCTTCCTCTCACAATCCTCGAATTGAGGAAGTGCTTAAACCTCCATGATTGTATTATTCATTATATACCTATTGTGACATAGCAAATATTGTTTTTCTCTTTGTACCTTTATGCTCAATTTGTTTATGCTATTTCTTTGAACTGTAATTATGAGGATTTTTTGATAATTATTTTTCTCCTCCCATCCTTTCCCCCTTCCTTACGTTCATAATTTCATTTGCTTATATGTACACGTTTACTCTTGTTTTGTAAATTCTATTGTATTCAACTATTTGCAAATAAAATCTCTTTAAACTTAAAAAAAAAGAGTTATTCTCTTGAGGCACTAGGTAGGAACCTGGCACTTTGAATAAATGTGGTGGGGCTCGTCATCTTTCTAGATGGTGGTAAAGACTTGGAATTTCTTGTACATTTCTTCCTCGAATTACTCTGGCGGTGAGTCTGTTCCATGAGTAACCAGGAGGACTGATGCTCCATGCGCACTTGATCTCCGGTAGTTCGTGCCACCTTCTAAGTGGCATGGCCTTCCAATTGATTTTCTTGAACCTATTTCCCATTTCACTGGATAATCTTCCAAGCAAAGTGATCCTCTCCAAAGCTGTTGCAGGATTGCAGGCCCCTCTGGCCTGCAATCCTGAAAGGAGTGTCCACATGTGAACACTTGTCTGGCCACTGTAAGGCTCATCATTGACAGCAACAGATGCAAACATTGGTGTAATGTAGAGACCCTTGCTTGAAACCCCTTAGTAGTGCATCTCCGGGTAAACATTGCTTGTAGTTTACTGGCTAGTTTCTTTAGCCACTAATGCCATATCTTGGGTGATCGCACCACACAATTACTTGCCCTCTCACATCATCTTTATGTTAGTGGCAGAGCAAAAATCCACTACTTCTAGGGCACACCATCTTCCTGGAATGGTATCCACAGGAGAAATAACCATAGTTAGGATTAACTTGAAGGTAAAATGTGTGTTCAATGCAGCAACAGAGTTATCCTCAGAGCTTTTGGGAAATGTGCGGATAGTATTCCAAATTTCTTTCCTCACATCGCATTCAGCAGTGGTCTTCCGGTGTAGGAATGTTCACTGTTAGGGGCTCAAAACAGGTTTCGAGGGGGCACAAATGTCAGTCAAGAGGGAACATGGGCAGTTCCTCAGTCACCACAGTTGGGAAGAGGTGTGGCACAGTGGCCAGGGAAACTGACTCCGGAACCCGGGGCGCACGGTTCATTCACCGGTGGCAGATTAGCCCAGCACCATGTGACTCTGGGCAATAGCTTGCTTAATCTTCCCGATGGCCCCCAGCGCCTTAACACCCTCGGGTAATTCTTCACACCTTACAGATACTGGACTGGACATTTAGTAGGCTCTGAAAAGGGACTGCATTTTATTTAAATGTGCTATTATAAATAAAATATTTGTGAAAATAAAATATAACCTCAAACAACACTGTTTGTCAAAATGAGTCGAAGGAAACCCTCTAAATTAAAAAATGTCCCCTCGAAGCGCTCGCTTTACGCTCTCTTTTTAATTTAACACTATTGGAATTATTGAGCGAAAAACTCCTGTGCACTGCAAAAGTTTGGACATTTGTTTAAGAATCCTTTCACCCACACTTCCCTTGAAACCTGTGTCGTGTTTGGAGTGCCCTTCCTTGCATTTAGCAATTTCCAAGCCCCTCTACAAAGTTCGCTTGGCTGGCAATACTTGACTTTAGTTGCAAGAAAATGTACTTGTTATGTGTAGTAGTAGTAAAAGTATGTTTATTAGACCATTGGTCTCCAAACAGAATACATATTACAATAAATAGTTTAAAAACATGTATAAAAAATTCCGCAAATACTTTAAAAGAGACACATTTTCATACAGCACTACACCCATATTGTAATCAGCAATACAATGAAGCTTTAACTTAGGGATAGCGTTCCGCCCTAGACACAATTTTCTAGAGCGTAACCTACTATTACTTCATGCCAATTTCTATCCAACTATATTTGGATCCAACAGAGTCCTTTTTACAACCTTCATATATTTTGCCATGGCGATTGCTATATCAAGATTTGGCATGTCGGTAAGTAGGTTAATTGCTAAGAGGCGCTCAGTTATACCATATTTTAAAAACAAGGGTCGCAAAAACAGTTTCCGCTGTGACACCCATTTTTGACAGTCTAGTAAGATATGTAGATTATCACACTTGGTACCTAATCCACAGCGGCATTTACCATCCGGTTGTACCAATTCTGCTTTTCTGTTTCTCAAAGAAACCCAACAGTTAATCCCTATTCTCCATCGGAGCACCTCAGCTCTTAATCCAGCATTAGGTAGTGTATCCAAATAGGGATACCATGTATCATTCTCCCAGCTATTTATCATATAATGGACTGACACTTTCTTTTTCAAATATATCATATCATTTTGCCTGGATATTTCTCTTCCTGCTGTTTTAAGCTTCGCATTGGAGGCTTCAACCGACAGTGTCGCCTGGTCAAATTTTACATTTCAGTTTTTACACAGTGCACACAATTTCATTCTGATCCTGCTGGCCCAATTTAATTTACTGTGCAAGATCTCCTCTTTACACCATTGTGACACTTTTGTGACTTCCTCGGATCCCAATCTTTTCCAAAATCTTAAAACGGCCACTTGTACCTGTATGTTCCATGAGGTCACGCCTAATTCCAAGCGGATTGCCTGAATCATTGAGGAGCCGGGTAGTGACATCAACGGTTTTACACATTTCCCCTCCTCAATGTTCCAATTATTCTTCCCGCTCAAATATAGAACTTCGGCTCCATACTGCACTTGTGGGGGTATCATTGCCTTATAGGCTTTCAGTAATGGTCTATGTGACATATCCCCGTAAACTTGGCTAAATTTCCTTAGCCCGCATCCTGATGTATGGGCTTTGGCAGTCTGGGCTACTAAATGGATATCCCATTTTAAAGACTTTTCAAACCAAATACCGAGGTATCTGTACTCGTTCACACTTTCTAGTTTAGTAGTTCCCAGATACCAAATAAAATTCAGGGTTTTGTTCCCAAAACATAGAATTTTAGTTTTATCCATATTTACCGTCAGGCGTTTAGCCAAGCAATATTTATTGAAGGCAGCTAGCTTCCTTTGCAATCCGATTTCTGTTTGGTCAAAGATTACCAAATCATCGGCGTACAGCAGACAGGACAGATGTTTCCCATGCATTTTGGGGCTAGCACTTCTACTCACTTCTAGAATAGATGGGAGATCAGCTAGGTATATTGCAAATAATAAGGAGGCTAACACACATCCCTGTCTTAGGCCATTCTTAATCAACATTTTAGGAGTCAAGGCTCCGTCTACATCTTTAATGACTTGCGCCCAGTTATGTTTATGTAACTCCTGGATAATTTTCAAGAGCCCCTCGGGGATATTAAGTTTTCGTAGGGACACCCACAGGCAATTCCTGTCTACTAAGTCGAATGCTGCGTGGAAGTCTACGAAACAGCAGCATAACTTCCCCTGCTTTTCCACAGACTTCCTCGCAACCGCCCACAATGCGAAGCAGTGATCAATCGTGGAGTGCCCCTTCTTGAAGCCTCCTTGCTCCACTGGCACGATCGACCACCGCTCCGCCCAGTCATTCAAACTGCCTAAAATTATTTTGGAGAATACCTTTTCCCCAACATCCAGCAAATTAATGAGTCTATAATTTTTGGGTGCTTTTCTATCGCCTTTCTTGTGGATCGGTCTGATTACTGCTCCCCTCCACTTTTCGGGGATCATGGCCGACTCCAATATAGCCAGAAACATGTAGGAGAAAAATTGCGCCCACCAATCTTGCTGGGATTTTATAATAATTGCTGGCAGGTTATCAGGACCTGCAGCACGGGTTAGGTTTAAACTTCTTATAATTGAATATACCTATTCTGTTGTAAACAAAGGTTTTAAATCTACTACCGCCTCTGTCCAAGGACCAACATCCCCACCTTCTTCTTCAGCGTATGTTCCATATAACTCACCTAGATATTCTTCCCAAGTGGCTTCCGCTACTACACAGGGCATAGCCCCGTTAGCCTGTCCGGATTCTTCCTTTATCAGATTCCAAAACGTACGCAAGTTTTTAGATTCAATAATTTCCTGCAAGTTAGCCCAGCATTTCTCTTTGAATACCCTCTTCAGGTTTCTAACTAACATTTTATAATCCTTCCTCATGTCACTTAGATTTTTATGCCTTATTGGATCATATTTTTTCCTCAGGGTTCTTTCTTCTCTTCTTATTTCTCTTTTCTTGTTAAGACACTCCTCATTGAACCAACTTGGCTGTTTACCTTGCTTTGATTGTTTAGTAGTGGTATATGAGTTCCTGCTTTTTAGGTCTACCTTAAGGCACTGCGCCATTTCTTTTATCTTTTTCTCGAACCACGGCACTTTCTTAGTCCTTGCGTCTTCCAAACCCACTTTATGTTGGAATCCTGCCAACTTTTCCATATACGGCTCGGTTAATCTTGTTGTCAGCCGTTTAGGGTACTCTACTTGTTGAGGGAGCACCAGTTCTCTAGAGCTTGGGGGTCCCCATGCTAATGAAAATTGCAAAATATTGTGGTCACTACCGTCACAAGGGGTTATCTGAAACCCCTTGATAAGGTCAAAATTCCACGCTTGCATAAATACGTAATCGATCGGACAAAGTTGGGAACCAAACTTAAAGGTCTGCTTTGCCGGACAGTCTGTTTCCCATCTGCCGTTTAAGCAAAACAGTCCTTTTTGCCCCAAAAGTTTGCCCAACTTCATGTCTTGTTTGGAGATTATACAGTTTAGAAACGATGCTGGGGGTATGTTATTTGAGCTCAAGAGATCTTTAAACCATTGATCATTTCTCAAGGGGTTCAATTTATGATTGAAATCCCCCATTAAGATTATTGCACATTTTCCAAACTTTTCACACAGTATATCCAGGTCATGTTCAAAACATCGCATTTCACTCTCATAGTCTTCATTTGATTCCCATTGCATATAAACATTTACGATTATCATGTGATCATACAACCCTTCCGAGCCCTGCAAGGATACATCACTAACCAGTAACCTGTTATGTGACTTGAGGGGTCCCGTATGAAATTCTTAATGGTTGCTTGGAATGGAAAGCTTGAAGACCAGGGGTCTGGAACTCGATTAAGGATGTTTTGGTCAGGAGAGTAAATATGGTGATGAATGACCAGCACTGCTGCCTTCCGTTGGTCCTTCATGCGTCAGTCACGTCTGTCGCGTCTGTCTTACTCTAAATGACAAGGCATGCCTGGAGGATAGAACAGATTATACAATTATTGGTGTGCACATGAATCAAACACTCAATAACTTTGGTGATAAATTGCATTTTAGCAGTATCGGCGTGGCCTTTAGTGCCATCAGGCAATGCCTGACGAGCTGGTTTGACAGGACAGTGCCTGGGCAGATTTTTGGGATATTTTTGTGCTGGTTTTATGGTCTGCAGGGCCTGTTTTTACTGTTGATTTGCAAAAGAAAATGGACGTGGAGGGTCTAAAAAACTCAACAGTCGCACTACACAGATGTAGGTCTCTTTGACAGTAAAAACACAAAAGAATGAAATAAGAAAAAACATATTTTAAGGATGAAAACTTTCACCCACCTTGATGAGGCCTACTTCATCATCGAGTTCTTTCTCACCCCACTAACATAAGTGGTACGGGGGTGGGCTACCACTCTTTCAAAAAGAGGAAAAGGAGCCCTACCTATATGTAGTATGTTAGAGGTTACACCAATGGGAGCTGTATGGTGTTGTGGGGGATTTACAAGTGTAAAGCAGAAAACGTGAAGTGGTTGGAATTCCTCTCTGAGGACTTAACCCTAGTTTTAATGAATGGCCACAAGAAGCATATTAAATTCAAGAGGAAAGTGTCTGGACCCCGTGTGTGGTCAACATATTTGTGCCAATCCTAATACCCTGTTAACCCCTTCGGTGCACATGACAGCCCCCGGCCATCATGCTTCACGGTGGGCATGTGCAGAGGACAGCCAAGGGCCATCCGAATCCCACCCACTATTTAAATCGCCTGCACAGGGCGAAAATGTGCACAGCGCCGAAGGAGTTAAGAGATGTCTGGCATTCTTCAGGACCACATTTCTCAATTGTATCATGCTGCAGGTAAAGTGTGTAAGAAAAACCAAACAATCAAATGAAAATAAATTCAATAGTTCAAACGCTGGTCCACAATCAGTATTGCTTTGATCATCGTTGTCAGCATCTGTGAAGACAATCAAGAGACCAGACAAATAAACAATTAATATAGTGACAAAGCAAAATAGTCATAGTGCACGGCTGCATCCATACCTCTTGTATATTGCAACGGCACTATCCACCTTAAAGTGCCACCACAAGCCCAAAGGAGGTGCAAAAATAGTACTATATAATTATAGGTAGACATCCAACTCTAAATATAACAGCATACCCGCAACAGTATACTAGCCTCAACCCGCTAACCTCTGGCAGACAAAGACAGGGCTGTGAATAGTAATTGGAAACATGGGTCAAAAATGAAAAACAAGCCTAAACGTTGTATATATTATATAGACATCAGAAGTTATAGAGAGAGACACAAATGCTATCGTTGGTCTGAAAAAAGCTGAGCCAAACCAAACACATGCCATCGTAGGTGTTAGGGGCTCTTAAAAAGAACATGTAACCTGTTGTCCAAGACAACATGGAACAGATCAGCTTGATTGCAAAAGGGCTGGTTGTTCAAGCAAATGAAAGGGAGAGGTGTGCCAATCAAATAATCCTCTGTTTAAAGGTGACATCAAGTCAGTTACATCTGAAATGCAGAAGATAAAATCTGGCTCTCCCACTGACCCTGTACCTCCAAAACTTCTCTCCACCATTGCTCCGTTATTGTTGGAACGTTTACCCGGTCTATTTAATAAGTCGCTCTCAGAGGCGGATTTCCCTACAATGTGAAAAGCAGCAAGCGTGAGGCCGATTTTAAAGAAACCGACGGACGATCCAAAACTTCTCCTAAACTATCATCCTATCTCTCTACTCTCCTACTTCAGGAAGATGTTGGAATCCCATATTAACCAACAGCTTGTTGACCATCTTGAGAGTCATGGACTCTTAGACCCTTCACAGTCCGGTTTTAGGGTGGCGCACAGCACAAAGATAGTTTTGGTCGAGGTTACTGATAACATCAGACTGGCCTTAGATAAGCATCAGTCAGTCATCCTCATCCTGCTCGACCTGTCCACCGCCTTTGACACCATCTCTCACAGCATCTTAGAACATCCGCATTGGGAGATAGGTGTCAGAGGAAATGCCCTTAAATGGTTCAAAATCTACCTATCTGACTGTGTAACAACTGTTCAGATGGGAAATAGCACCTCCTGTAAGAGACCTGTCGAGATGGGAGTGCCACAGGGCTCTATTTTGAGCCCGATGCTTTTTCACCTGTACATGACTCCACTGGCTAAGGTGATCAGAGCTTTTGAATTGATGTCATATCGTAGGCAGATGACACGCAGATCCTGATCACCTTAGGCCTGGACCCTATTGAAACCAAGTAGCGTTTCAAAAATTGTATGTCTCACATTGACAGGTGGATGAGATCCAACAACCTTCAACTAAATGGTGGTAAGTCAGAGATCATGCTCTTTGGCAAGGCTATGGAACATTGAGCACATGACTGGTGGCCATCCAATCTAGGCCCCCTCCGAACCTCCAAGGAAACGGTCCGCAACCTCGGTTTTTACATGGACAATCAATTGACCATGAAAAGCCAAATAAATCATGTCATTGGCACCTGTTTCGGTGTAATGCGCAATTTGCAGAAGGTTTTCAAATGGATCCCTATTGAGGCGCGGAAACCACGAACCCAGGGATTAATTATAAACAGAATGGACTACGGCAATGCCCTATTGCTCTCAATAAATGAAAACCTTCAAAATAGGCTCTAGATCCTGCAGAACACCACTGCTAGGCTTGTCCTAGATCTTCTGCACAGATCTTTCTCTGCTCCTTGTTTAAGAGCTCTACACTGGCTTCCAGTGAAAAAACGAATTATTTTTAAAGCCCTTTATTTGACACATAAGCACATGTCCAAGATACTGGTCAAAAAAACGATGTTGGTATCAGCCACTTAGGGAGCTCAGATCCAGTAATAATGCACTGCTTTCTCCCCTCAGAGTCCATACCACTAGAAAAGGAGGTAGATCTTTCTCCTTTCTCGCACCGACATCCTGGAACAAAATGCCCTCAAATTTACGCACCATCCCCGACCATAGCTGCTTCCGTAAGAAGTTAATGACATGGCTATTCGATAACTAAGCCAGCATCTTTTCAGAGCCGTCTGCAAGCGCCATGAGACTCCTGGAGTGATGAGTGCGCTATACAAATGTCCCTGACTTGACTTGACTTGACTAGTAAGTCCAGGGCAATGAGCTCATCATCCTCAGAGATGCCTGTCTAAATGTGGTGACGAGCGGGATGCCGAATGATGTCACTGCAGCGCAACAATGCTCAAAATGATGGGGACTGAAGTCCCAATCATTGAGCAATCCTCGACTCTCAGTGAAAAAAAGTACCCCACAGCTCATACATTAATAGGAGACCATAGTATCTACCAGAAGAGATGCAGACATTAATTTAGAGCACCACAGGACACAAAAATAAAACCTATTAGGAAAATGGGGTGGAAGGGGTAGGATTCAATCTCACAACCACCATTGGAGAAATGGGAGTTGAAACCCCATGCCTAGATAGGTCACAGAATGTTATGCAGCTATACACACAAGGATGTACATGGGTAATCAAAGCTAACTGGCCACAACTCACTAGGGGTACAATAGTGCTGGTACGTTTGACCGAGGGGCTCTCAAAAATAAGGCAATAAGTGTGACAAAAGTCTACGGATGACTGGAAAAACTACCAGCAATGCAAATATACTGGGATCACATCAAGATATTCCAAGGGATCTCATTGTTGAGCCCTCTTATATAGGTCTTAAGCCTCCAATTGATGTTCCATGTTATGCAGGAAACCGTGTCCCCCTAGTCCAGAGGAGATCCAAAAGGGTTTATCAATCACTGCCCAGAAAATATCAGAGTCACTGTGCTCAGCCTCAAGATAATGTTAGGTTAGATTTTTATTGTTACGTTTACGCTTAATCACGCTGCTGTGATCAGAAATCCCGATATTAATCTCCTGGTTGGTGAGACCAATATAAAGAAGTCCCCAGGGACACATGATCATATATATCAAGCCACTGCTATTACAATTACTACACTGCTTCACTCTCCATGGAGTTTTCAAACCAGGATCTAACTCTGTAATTTGTTTAGTGAATTGTCACAAGGAACAGAAGCCACTAGGAAAAAGACCAGTCACTTTGGGAAGAGACCACAACGTATCTTGAAAGCTGTTTTATTGGGAGGCAATCTTTTATGTACTAACTGCTCCTTCAAATTAGAGCCACACTGAAAGGTAAAGATAGTAGGTGCTAGGTCCATGGAGCCAGTATTCAGGATTTTCCAAATCTTCCGAATTGATTTCTTAATGGAAGTTGAAAGACTGCAGAAAGTGCTTACACAGTGTTGTAACTTTATCTTTAAATCTAGCATTCTCTGTTAAGAATGCTATATGACATCAACTGGAATGTTATCAGTCAAGCTCCTTTAGATGAACACAAGGAAGCTGTTTCACGTCTGGAGATTAGGTATCTAAATCTTTTAAGAAATCAGCCATCTCCTGTGAGGTAAATTGCACCCCATTGTCTGAAACAAGAATATCAGGAACACCCTCATAAGTGAAAGCATCCTTAAGAAACTCAACAAGGTTTTTCGTTATGACTGAACTCATACAAGAAACATTCAATCATTTTAGATTTTACTTGTGGGGTTTGCTATTTTTAGTTAAATCAGATCACAAACCCCTTGTGCAAATGTTTTCTTGTAGGAATGTTGAGTGCACTACTCCTAGTCTTAAGAGATGGATTGAGGGACTTTGGGAGTACAATTTTTCGGGTGAATATTTACCTGGACTTAGGAATGTTCCGGCAGATTTTCTATCAAGATTGCCTTTGCAAAAATATGTTGCATGTGACCCTGAATGTCTGAATGTTTCCTAGGTGAAGGAATCCGCAATAAATGAGGTTGAATGGAAAAATTGTCTTGTGGATGCCAAAGAAAGAGTACCAGTTATGGATTTCATTGTCAATGGATGGCCTATTTTGAAAGTTGTTCCGGATTGTGCTAAAGGTTACTTGAATGTCAGGGAGGAATTAAACATTGTACATGGTGAACTTTTCCGTGGGGATAGATTGATACCTCCATGCATGATGAGAGAAAAGATAATCAATCTTGCACATGATGGGCATCTTGGGCATAGTTTGACAAAAGCAAGGGTCAGAGAGTCTTACTGGTGGCCAGAGGTTGACCGTCAAGTTGAGGAAATTGTCAGAGATTGCACTATTTGTGCTGGCAATGACAAGTCAAGAAAGGTGAGGAACAATCCTCTTTCTCTGGTTGCCATACCTGAACATCCTTGGTCTAAACTTGCTGTAGATATAGTTGGTCCTTTTGACAATTTGCCCCCTTCAGAGAGATTTGTTGTTGTTCTAGTGAATTATACATCAAAATGGTTGTCTGCTTCTTATATGAGTTCAGTCATAACGAAAAACATTGTTGAGTTTCTTAAGGATGCTTTCACTTGTTCCTGATATTCTCGTTTCAGACAATGGGGTGCAATTTACCTCACAGTAGTTGGCTGATTTCTAAAAAAGATTTATCCATCACCCATCACAAAACTGCTCTTTATGCTCCCCAGGCAAATGGTTTGGTTGAGAGCATGAATAGATTGATTAGAGCTTCTGCACAAACCGGGTTGGAATTGAGAGTTCCACTTAAATCCATTCTCAGAAAGAAGTTATGGGCGCATAGGAACACGCCCAACAGTGTGACTGGTGGTTCTCCTTTCGAAAGATTGAAGGGCAGAACAGCTGGTTCAAAGTTAAATCCTTTGTGGTTAAGTGTAAAAGACAGAGATTGTGTTGTGAATAATTGGAGGGTGAGAAAATATCAAAACAATTACAAACGGAGGTTCGATATCAAAATGGGGACAAAAAAGATTGCTTGGAAAGTTGATGATCTTGTTTTTGTTAAAAAAGCAGTGTGGTCACCAAAAGGTGAATCCAAATATTTTGGACCCAGGCGTATTGTAAAAGTTATGAACAATGTTGTCATGCTTGCTGGTGGAAATGTTTGGAGCATGTCTCGTTTGACAAAATGTACGGAGGTGTTGTAATTCAACAGCGATTAGATTAAGCATTAGCTCTAGCCGTTAACTTGACAATTAGCGGACTCCATTTTGTATTCACGGCATCCATCTTGTCTGCTACATGCTGCCTCGTGTCGACCATGTGCTTTGTCCTATCTTCCTGTTCACGGTGCTTGAAATCTGCATGTCAACAAGTTATATTTAGCATCCCTCACTTTTGCGCATGTCAAATAGGGTCCACATCTGTTAGCGATTAGTTCCAGATAGGAATGTGCTTGTTGACCCCCTGTTAGCTCCTCCCACTGATCGATTGTGCCTCTCGATATTGCCTTATATGTACATAAACTGTGCTCTTGTGTTTGTACCGCTTTCTTTTGAGCCCCTGTGCGGGTATAAATAAACCATGCTTTCTTAGATCGTGGTGCTACTTCTTGCAATACCGAAGGGTGCTGTTTGAACCGTAGCACCACCTTATGAGGTGTAATAAACGTTATTTTTTCTATTCCAGCTTCTGTGCCAACTTCTTCCTATTGGTCTGAGGACTTTGTGCTGATAAGGGTGAACCCCTTGCACTAGCGGGTTTGGCTGAGGCCTGCTCCGACAAATTGGCGCCCGACACGTGGGGCTCATCGGCGACTCGGATGCCCGAAGGAGTGGTCGTGACGAAGGATTGGGATCTCGCTGCGGACGTGATCACTGCCAGAGGAGACCCGAGTCTTGGCATCCAAGGCGTTTTTCCCTTCTTTCTGACTGACCATCCAGGTGGCGCCGGTCTTCGACTGAGATCTCTTCTGTCGATTCGCTGTGCAGTGGCCGTTTGGTCGAATTTAGAACTTGGCAGTTAGAAGCTGGACACCCTATGATTGGTAAGGGCCGTTTTACGGCACATACTATGGGTTTTGGATGCCCTTGTATGGTAAGGTAGTTTTAGGAACACTTACCGTGGCATATTTGTATTTGGTAAAGACTATTCTTATTTGTATGAGTATTTGTATGATTCGATATATGCGTTATAACACATATAGACAGGCAATGTGGAGATTTTTCTTCAATGAGTCAAATTTGAATGGCGCAATGTACTAGAAGTACCTTAAGTGCCACTTGGTGTATAATACTGCATATTTTTCATTATTTTTGGCATGCCTGTTTTTAGCGCACTTTGAAGGATGTGCTGCTTTTGTAATGGGGCCAGACTTAGACTCAAAGAATCGCAACTGGCTCCCCCAGAGGGGATGCCTAATAGGGATATGTAAGTAAAATTTGGTCTTTTCTTCCATAATGTACAGCACATTATGGCCTAAATACACTCGTAAGGATCCTGAGTTACGTTGGCCTATGCATGGGTCATTCGATATACGAAAGATTGAGTATGTGGAGCGATGTATGTTTGAGCGGAAGTCTAGACGTGATATGTTTGAATGTATGCGTATGTGGGAGAAAGAAGTGCGTGAACGAGCGAGATGTGAGCATGCCTTGATTGAGAAAGAGCAGCGGAAGAATGTGTATGAGAAAGCGCTGGAGTTGAGAAAGAAAGAACTGAAAGAACTGAAAGAGAGAGAGGAGAAAGTGCACAGATTGCAGGTATCTGGCCAATACCCTGTCCGACAACCTCTCTATCCTGTCCTTAATAAACCACAAGATGATTTTTTGTTACTAGATCGACCTCCACCTCCTTATGCCGTTCCGTACGCCCCGTCCAAAGGTGGTGAGGATTCCGATTCGGATCAACGAAAGGCGCAGGACACCCATTCTATGCTGTCCGTACAACGTGCAGCTGACATCAGACAGGCTGCTCGTAAAGTATTACGTAGCACTGATTCTGCTTCCGTCCTCTCAGCTAGTATGCAGGGGTGGTTGGAAAGGGAGCAGATGTATTTCACTGAGACGTTTGCTTCAGAAGTCGTTGAATCATTTCAGAAATTCTCTCCAGATTTAGAACCTGATGATGTAGCAACTGATTGTAAGAACATGCATGATGTCTTTTTGTTTTTTCTCAGGTGGCGGACATGATTAGACGGTTGGTCAAATTACGAACTGATGCGGCTCACTTGAAGGAGAAGAAAAAGCTCGCAGACGAAGCTGCGCATAAATCTCAGACCGGAGGGTCGCAGTCTTCTATCTTCGGAACAGATAAGCAAATGGCGGGTTATATTAAGCCCATGCGGGTAGCCGCGCCCTTGTATGTTCCTCCTAAAGGAGCGGGTGATAATGACGATAAAAATTCTGTTGATGCTAAAGGTTATTTTATTTATAATTGGGTATATACTCCTTGGAATAGGGCAGATGTAATGGCGCTTAAAGCAGCATTACCCGATCCACGTAAAAATCCAGCCGCTTTCTATGAGGAAGTTGAAGGTTCTATAAACTCCTGTACTATGACCTTGTGTGACATTGATTTATTTTTCGGATTAATATTACCACCGGATATGTGGAGGACCGTTCGTAGAATTAACGACCATGTTACTTTTGGCGCGGAATGGAAAGAGCTAGAACAATTGGATGTGGAGAGGGAAGTCGCTCAAAAGCCACATAAGTTAATATTAGATCTCCCTGCAGCTATATTAACTAAACTTAAAACAGTTATTCCCCTAAAAAGATAGATTGGACTGTTCTAGCATCGTGTAAACAAAAGGTAGATGAATCGGTTTCTGATTTATTTACACGTTTTGAGGTAGCCTTTCATGATTTTAGCGGTCAATCTTTGACAGATGATACAGGCAGACATCTGTTTGTCGACAAATATGTTACGAATCTGTTACCAGGGATAGCTAGCCGTTTAAAAGCCAGTGAAAGTTCTTGGACTACATCTTCTCCAGCATCTGTTTTAATGATGGCTCAATATTACGAGCGCCAAGAATTAGAAGCGAAAGGTAATGAAGACAATAAATCTAAAGATTTGAAAACTAAGGTTATGTTAGCTCAAGTTTATGGTCTGCCCTCTAGAGGCTATGATAGAGGCGGACGTGGTTCTTTTAATCCCCCATATACTCGTTTGAATTTGTCTATTAATCAATGTGCGTATTCAAGTGAAGTGATCTGTGGGAATACATACTGAAGATCGACACTCGTTTAGATGAACTACTAGAACTCTTAACGCCGCATTATTTGGGCTGTTAATTTGGGTCACGATTACCTTCTGTACTCAGAAGGATAAAGAAGAAGTTGTTTTTATCTGAACCACCTTATATATCGATCATCTTATAAACCGGTACTGGACAGAATTTGTGGCTCCTGAAGAAGGTGTCCTTTGTAACGCCAAAACGCGCGTCGGAAAATATTGATTGCCACTGTTTTATATATTTTTTTATTAATTGATTGTATTGCATATAAATTGAATATTTTGCCTTTTTTTGAAATTTTTGTTCTAATTTATGTGGAATTTGTATTTGGTTTTAACATGAATATTTGTATACTTATTAAATGAAACAAAGGTTTTTTTTTATAATTGCTTGGTATTGTGGTTCCTTTTTTGTATCTGCCTCCCCTATGTTTTGTTAATATTATGCCATGATGTTCACACTGTGTATTTCCCTGCCTTAAGAATCGCTATTCTGAACAGGGGGTCCTTGTTATTCACATTATATCCTCCAACAGCAACCACATTCTCTGTTATTGACTTGAAGAACGCTTTCTTTTCGATCCCTATTCATCCTGATAGCAGATATCTGTTCAGTTTCACTTTGAATAATCGATTGTATAGATTTTTTAGAGTTCCTCAAGGCTATACAGAGAGTCCGAGTATTTACAGTCAAGCATTGAAAAGAGAACTTGATTCCTTTGCTTTGCCTGAAGGTGTAGCTCTCATACAATATGTTGATGACATCTTGTTGGCAGCTGATACCCCTGAACAATGTGAAAAATGCACTCTGCTTTCCTTTCTTGCTTCACATCATCACAAAGTGTCACAAAAGAAATTGCAATATTGTAGACCAAAGGCATTCTACTTAGGTCACCTTTTGTCTAAGGAGGGACGTGAGAAGGGCACCAAACAGGACAGGATTACCTTTAATAATAAAAAGCTTGGTATACAATCAAGAATTGACTATTTTTTAATAGATCAGGCGCTAGTAGAAAATACTCATAAACTGATCCACCTTCCCGCTCATCTCTCAGACCACTCGGCTGTCCAAATGATGCTAAAAATAAATGACGATATAACAATACCGAGATGGACTCTGGATCGTTCAGTCCTCCTAGACCCCATAATAATTGACCAACTTACACAGGAGACAGAACTATATTTCCAAGACAATAATGGGAGTGCTTCACCCCAAGTGGTCTGGGACGCATATAAGGCAGTAACAAGGGGCAAGATCTGTGGCCTGGCCATTCATAAATCAAGAGACGCAAAAAAAGAGATCCAGAAAATAGAAGAGAATATAAAAACACTGGACCGACAGATCTTGATAGACACTTCACCCCCGAGATGTCAAGACTTAATTGAGGAAAGGCTCAAATTGAAGGAAAATTTATCGACATTACTAGAAGGCAAAATTAGGGAAAGATGGGAAAGCAGTAAACTTGCCCATTATGAATATGGAGAGGGCTGCGGGAAGATGCTCGCGTGGAAGCTTAAAACAGACCAAGCTAGAAATAAAATAAATTGTATAGATCCAGCAGACAGCTCTCAAAATGGGTCTGAAGAGAAAGTAATAAAAGAAGAATTCTCGGTCTTTTTTTCCAACCTCTACACTGAGTACTGTAATCCAAAAATTGAGGAAATAACCAATTTTCTACAAGCACAAAATATTTCAGTCTTAACCCCAGAGGAAAAAGAAACTTTAAATAGCGAAATAAAAACAGAGGAGGTTGTCCAAGCGATAAAAAAACTAAAGAGAGGAAAAGCTGCAGGTCCTGATGCCCTCCCAAATGAATTCTATCTAAAGCTAAAAGATACTCTGGCTCCCCAATTAACAATACTATTTAACAAGATTTTTATAAACAACGTTAAAATCCCGGAGTCATGGAACAATGCTACCATTTCTATTATCTTGAAACCAGGTAAAAACCCAAAAAAATGTGAATCCTATCGCCCAATATCCATCCTAAATTGTGACTATAAGATCTTTACTCAAATCCTGGCAAAAAGATTAGGGAAAATAGCGGGGTCATTAATAAACTCTAATCAAAAGGGCTTCATGGCAGGAAGGCATCTTCAGGATCTCACACATGAGTTGATCGGGGCAATTGATATCGCTATTGTAGAGAAAATCCCACGATCAATAATTACGATTGACGCTGCCAAAGCGTTTGACAGGGTAAACTGGTCCGACCTAAGTGAGGTATTAAAGAAATTTAAACTGGGGGATAACATCATAAAAGTCGTAGAAAATGTTTACAACTCGCCCAGAGCCAAAATACTAATTAATGGTCACCTAACTAACAACATCCAAATAGGTAGAGGTACACGCCAGGGATGCCCCCTCTCCCCCCTGGTTTTTAATTTATATATCGAGCCGATTGCAGAACATCTTAGGAATCTCCCTTCAATCTCCCCATTTTGCTATCAAGGGTGGCACAAGAAAGTTGCTTTATATGCAGACGATCTCATGATCTTTACTTCAGACCTAGAAGAGGCTCTTAAAACAACAGAAGAGACCTTAATAAACTTTGGGAGGATATCTGGTTATCAGATAAATCAAACAAAAACTGAAACTATAAGCTGGAATGAAAATTTTGTATCCCCCTTTAGTAAAGAAAAAATAAGATACCTGGGTATCGATCTGGTAAAGGAGATTGATAGAATTACCCAAATAAATTTTCATAGGGTAGAGATTGAGGTAAAAAAGTTACTGAAAGTCTGGAGAGCTCTGCCCTTAACATTCCTGGGTAAATCGAACATCATAAAAATCTTACCAAAATTCACCTTTATCTTTAATGCTATCCCGCTCGAGTTCAATAGAGAAAAGATAAAAAAGATGCAGGGAGACCTATCCAGTTTCATATGGTCTTCTAAAAAACCAAGAATCGCATGGCGTAAATTAAGAAGATCTAAAGAGCAAGGAGGTATAGCAAGCCCAGATTTACTAGAATACTGCAGGGCCTTCCAATTTAAAAGTAGTAGAGTGTTGTTGGGTCCTTATGAAAACTATCCATTATTCCTAAGAATTTTAACAAATAATACCAGCCACTTTCTCTACAAATTCGGTCATCCGAAGTTCTTTAAAAAAATTAAATTGAAGGTCCTGAAATCAGCCGCTAGACTATGGTACTCTATTAGATATACAGTGGATATCCCCTTTTATAGTAATAAGGCCCCGATCTGGGATTCTCAGATCACACCAGACTGCCTTAAAGACAGTTTAGCGATACCGCTAAGATCAGCAGGAATAACGGAATGGGGACAGCTCCTGTTTCAAAATAAACTTCTTGATTGGGATATATTATCTCAATGCACGAACTCCACTCTTTCGAAATTCAAATATTACCAACTACTGAGTTGGAGTAAGTCCCTCAAAGAAACTAGAAAAGGTAACACCGCCCTGGAGATAAAGATGCAGACGTCTAAACCATTTCTGAAAGAAATTTCCTTCTGGTACTGGGCTCTAATCTCGGCTGGGGAGGACGACTTCCGAATTCCAGAAAGTATCTGGGGAAAAGACCTGCCGACGCTGGATACAAGTAATGCATGGCAAGTATCTATGAGCATATGCTGGTCAATTGTAACGTCTGCTGCTCTCAAAAGAAATCATTTGCTCACTGTACACAGAGCCTACTGGACACCGAAAAGATTATCCAAACTGAACGGGGCCACAGTGAAGAGCTGCCCAAAATGTGGTTTACAGATGGCTGATGACTTACATATGTTCTGGCGTTGTCCCAGCCTGGACGCCTTCTGGAAAGAAGTGGGTACTACCTTAGAAGGGGTATTTGGAAGACAACTTTCTGTAAGTATGGACCTAGTTATCTTTGGGGTCTCAAGTATGAATGTAGGAAGACCTTTTACTAAAGCTCAAGAGAACTTAATTTTCATACTGATTCTTTTGGCAAGGAGGGAGATTTGTGTAAAATAGATAATTCCTGTTCCCCCCACTCATAACGAATGGCAGGCTTCAGTGTTGAAAGTGTTTAACCTAGATAAAAATAAGAAACATGCCTCTAAAAAATATAAATTCTGGGATTTGTGGGAGGAATATCATAAGAGGTGAATTAAATGGAGCTGTATATATATAATGTGCATGTAACATGGTGGTAACATTCCTGGATTTCCCACTACTTTCCTCTGTAAACTGTCCAATGATTATGCTATCGCAACAATGTAGAGGAAGGCTTGCAAGAGTAGCAAATATGGCTAGCTCAACCTACTACGATACAACAATCCTCCTCCTTATAAGTATACGGACGTAAGGGGTCTCTTTTCTCAGGGGTGCCACGAAGTTGAGAAAGGTCCCTGAAAACTCCTTACTTTTAACTGTTGCGAAATGAGGAAAAAAAAAAAAAAAAAGGAGGGACGTGCATTGACATCAGATCGCATACAAGCAATTTTAGATACTCCAGTACCCACGACACAGAAAGAAGTGCGTGCATTTCTTGGTCTTACTTCCTTTTGTAGACAATGGATTTTGGGGTTTTCATATATTGTTAAGCCTTTCGTTAGCACTTTTGACAAAAGACCCTCCAATACCGCTTCCATGGGCGGATGAATGTGAAAATGCTTTTTGGCAGTTACGACAAGCTCTTTGTTCAGCACCAGTGTTAGGTACACCAGATTACAGGAAGCCTTTTACACTCTATGTGCATGAGAAAGATGGATGCGCGCTGTCAGTTTTGGTCCAGTTACATGGCGATAAGCAACGTCCCTGTGCTAATTTTTCAGCAGTCCTTGATCCTGTTGCCCGAGCGTTGCCTGGGTGTTTTCGCTCAGTTGCAGCAACAGCTGTGTCAATACGACAGAGTGAAGGAATAGTTTTGTCACATAAGCTGTTAGTGTTGGTACCCCATGCTGTTGAGGCCCTTTTAAACAAGACATAGATCCAGCACTTAACTAGTGCTCGTCTGACAGGATATGAACTGACATTGCTAGCTCCTCACATTACATTGAAGAGATGTGCAACCTTAAATCCAGCTACTTTGTTACCGTATCCGGCGACTCAGCCTCAGTCACAAGAACCACATGATTGTATATTCCTGACTGAGAAACAGACAAAGGGTCGCATTGATTTGCAAGATACGCCCCTTCCAGATGTGGATGGTGAATTGAAGGTTGATGGGTCTTGTTTGAAATTACCAGATGGCACGACCTCAGCCGCGTATGCAATCACCACGCTTGAAACAATAGTGGACACAGCTCGCATACCACAGAAATCGGCTCAAGCAGCTGAATTGATAGCCTTGACACGAGCATATGAGCTTAGTACAGACCTATGTGTGAATATCTATGCAGATAGTCGCTATGCTTTCGGAGTGGCGCACAATTTCGGTCTACTCTGGAAGGAAAGAGGCTTTCTTACATCTCACGGAATGCAGATAATGCACAGAGATTTAGTGCATAATCTTTTGACTGCATTAACATACCCAAAGAAAATAGCTATTGTGAAGTGTAGTGCGCATAAGAAAGTGACAGACAAGATTGGACAAGGTAATGCCTTTACAGATCACGTGACACGTGAAACTGCGATGCAAAGAAGCACTACTTCAATGTATGTAGTGAAGTCACAAGCTGAGCGTTGGCATGATGTTAGGCAGGAAGTACGAGAGATACAGAAATCTGCTTCTGTAAAGGAACGTGAACAACGGTCTGAAGAGGGAGAGTTGGATGATGAAGGTTGTTGGCGGAACAAGCAGATGGATAGATGGAAGCTGCCTATAGCCTTTGTACAACCTATGGTTCAGATGGCACATGGGCTAGCACATGTTGGAGCTTCAGCAATAACAAGATTGCTTACGCAAGTTTGGGAGCATCCATAAATTGCTAACACAGCTAAGAGAGTAGTGCAGTCCTGTTTGATCTGTTTACAATATAATCCTGGAAAAGGGACACGAACTCCAGCTGGAGGATTTGCTACACCAGCTGCACCTTTTGAAGTCTTGCAAATGGATTATATCCAACTTGAGCGGTATAATAACTTGAAGTATGTCTTATTGGTGGTTTGTGCTTTCAGTAAAGGGATTGAGGCGTACCCCACGAAGGACAATACTGCTATTACTACGGCAAAAGTTTTGCTGAAGGAATTCTTCCCTAGATTCGGTGTCTGCAAACTCCTATGGAATGATAACGGACCTCATCATTTTGTTGGGGAAATTATCAAATATGTCCTGAAGGGATTAGGAATTAAACAGAAGTTCCATGCAGTGTTCCATCCACAATCAGCAGGATATAATGCTACTCTGAAGTTGAAAATAGCGAAGATTCAGGCTTCCACATCTTTGACTTGGCCAGATGCGTTGCCTCTGGCATCGTTGTCTATTAGATCAGTGCCACACTCTCGAACAGGCCTTACTCCCTATGAGGTGGTATTTGGAAGGCCCATGAATATTTGGGGAGTTCCAAAACCGAGTTCTGTGTGTGATGTACCTTTTGTCTTAATGAATGACTATTTGACACAATTAACTGACAGCTTGGTTTCTATTCATCGACAGGTTCGAGAAGCACTTCCCAACAGATCTGCAGGTGATGGCCATGCACTCCGACCTGGAGATTTTGTCATGGTGAAGGTATTTGAGAGGTCAAGCAGCTTGGAGCCGAGGTGGCGTGGACCAGAACAGGTGCTCCTTGCTACGAGAACAGCGGTTCGAGTCACAAACAAGAAAAATTGGGTGCATGGTACCCATTGTCGCAAGGTATTGTCTTCCCGGACCAGACGATCCCTGGAGCATCGTGATACAACTTGAGGCCAAGAAAAGAATCTACAGTTTTGAAAGAGACAGGTTGATCAACCGCCCTGGGTAGTGGAAACAGAATGCCGATATGACAAGGGGGGGGGGGTCAGCCCTGCGTAGTGTAGTGACACCCGTCTTGACTTCAGTGAAGAAACCAACGTCTACCCACGGGAGAAGAGCTCCTTCAATTATTTTTGTATGTGTTTTCTTTTTTAGAAGAGAATTGATTTTGTTGCTAAAATGAACAAGAAGAAAATCTTTGGTGTTATAGGGTTTTTTGCTACTTTGACAATTATAGCAGTAATCACTCGGTCTGTTGAAGTGATGATTCCTGCTTGTGAGTTGTTTGTTGTTATTACTCCCGTCCCAGAAGAGCACCAGCATTTCCCTCTTCCATATCATGAGCAGAAACATCGTCAGTCCTAGCTCAATAATACATTTGTTCAGATGTTACACCATACTCATAGTGCTACCAATACCACTAATTGTTGGATATGTGGTATGATTCCAGCGCATCAAAAGAAAGGAGGAACCCCTTTTATTCCACTTCCTTTCTCGCATAATGGCTCTTGTCGAGCCTGGTATACCCTTTTATTTTCAACTAGGAAACCTGCAGTAGGTGGACTTCTTTTTCGCTTGAATAAAGAGTGCTATCAGGACAAAGATGGGTATCCTCAAGCCAATGGAACTATATGGGAATGGGAGGAATACCGACCGGACAATTTTTCTATGCCATATGTTTTCACTCACACAAGAGACTTTGCTAAGAGTGAACAATTTGTGATTACTGTTACAAAGACTAAAGCAGACTTATGAGAACAAAGTATTAGACAAATCCCAGTTGGAGTTAGTGAATGTATTACAGTATTAAATATAGATGGGTCAAATGACAGTTCTTTTTTAGCTTCACATAATACATATCTAGTATGTGGCAGTAATGGATACCATTGACTACCAGTTGGGTGGTCAGGTATATGTTATGTATCCTTCTTGTTACCCCCTGTTTTCTTATCACCTGCATCGTATCATCGAGATTTTAAATTGTACAAAAATGTTTCATTGAATAGAAGCAAGAGGACCATAAGCACTGAGGAAGTAGATCAAACAGATACTAGTCTACAGCAGTATGTCGATTTTAATTTGGGACTGTTCTCTTTTTTGGGCACTGCATTGAATAGCAGGCAAGTGAGACGGTTAACTAGAGTTGTAGAAGCTGTCACCAATCAGACTGCTGTAGCGCTAGGAAATATTACTGAGTAGTTGCAAGTTGCCAGAATTGTAGCGTTACAGAACAGGATGGTTTTAGATGTGATGCTAGCAGATCGAGAAGGAGCATGTGAAATTATCAGTAGTAGTTGTGTGTACATTCCTAATAATTCGCCTTCAGTGTATGATGCAATTTTCAAACTGCATAAGATAGCTACAGACATTCACACAAAGAATGGCACTTGGTCCTTCGCTGGGTGGTTTTGGGCTCTAGTCTCTGCTTGGGGTTGGAAGCTACTGACTGTCCTATGTATTGTAATTGCAGTGATTTTGACCTGTTGTATGTGTATCCATTGTGGCCCAATGTTATGCTCCATGTGCATTACTACCTGCATGCCAACTAGGAGGAATATTGTGGAAACGAAAGCACAACACATGCTAAATAAGGAAGTAGCTGACATGATGCAAATAGATATACAAGATGAGTATTTAGATTATCCTAGAAGGGCGAATGTCTTCAGCTAATGCTGAAAGGGTTGTCTATTGTAATTTAACAGCGATTAGATTAAGCGTTAGCAGAAGACATTTTAGTTCTAGCTGTTAACTTGACATTTAGCGGACTCCATTTTGTATATACGGCAGCCATCTTGTCTGCTACATGCTGCCTCATGTCGACCATGTGCTTTGTCCTATCTTCCTGTTCACGGCACTTGAAATCTGCCTGGCAACAAGTTATATTTAGCATCCCTCACTTTCGCGCATGTCAAATAGGGTCCATATCTGTTAGTGATTAGATCCAGATAGGAATGTGCTTGTCGACCCCCAAAACTCCTCCCACTGATCGATTGTGCCTCTCGATATTGCCGTATATGTACATAAACTGCGCTCTTGTGTTTTTACCGCCTCCTTTTGAGCCCCTGTGCGGGTATAAATTAACCATGCTTTCTTAGATCGTGGTGCTACTTCTTGCAATACCGAAGGGTGGTATTTGAACCGTAGCACCACCTCATGAGGTGTAAAAAACGTTACTTTTTCTATTCCAGTTTCTGCGCCAACTTCTTCCTATTGGTCTGAGGACTTTGTGCTGAGAAGGGCGAACCCCTTTCACTAGCGGGTCTGGCTGAGGCCTGCTCCAACAGAGGGGGATAGGTGTGTAAAGTCTCAATGTTTTAACAAATCGTCACAAAATGTTCAGGCTCGGTGCAACAATAGGAGAGTTTCTTCTGATTCTTTTGCTCGCAGTACCAGAGCTAAGAAGTCACCATTGTATTTACAAGATTATTATCTTTAGTAAAAAGTCACTATTGTATTTTCAATATTGTTATTTTTTAGTTATTTGTTGTAATTTATTTTTCTCTGTTTCTTTTATTTATTTTATTATAAAAGGGAGATGTGTTGTAACTTTATCTTTAAATCTAGCATTCTCTGTTAAGAATGCTATATGACATCAACTGGAATGTTATCAGTCAAGCTGATTGCCAGTTGAAGCTTTTATCTTGCTGTTGCCACATGCCTCTCTGGTGGGTGCTAATAAAACCTACTTATTAATTGACTGGCTTTCATCATTTTATTACACAGATTAACAGATCATTTGTCGGCTGATGATGATCCTCTAATAAAGCATCCAGGTTGTTGTTGCAGGCCTGCTTGACTACCCTCTGCATCAGAAATGTAGGATATTGCCTTTCTATCAGTTGTCTACTTAAGGCTGTGGCATGTTTTTTGTGATTTGTTGTCTCAGAACAATAAAGTATTTTCCTAAGAAACTGGCCTACTGGTAAATTGTCCTGAAGGGACCTAGGATGGTAACTATCACAGTGTAAGAAAGAGTTCCTTGCCATCAGTTTCCTATACAGCTCAGACTGTATTCATCCATCCTTAGGATATAGCTGAAGATCCCGAAAGGGTAACTTATCTCTGCTACTTCCATATGTGAATATGTGAAATATATTTCTACCACTAACCCACTGCAAGAAGGTGGGAATCTCTTTATTACTCTAGTCCATATGACAAGCGGGTCATCAATATAATGTTTATAGATTTTCAAGTGGCCTTGGTAGGGATTGTCTGACAAGTAACTATGTGTACGTTAAAAAAACTGCACATATAAATTAGCCATGCAATGCACCTCCCATTGCAGTTCTGGATACCTGAAGGTATAGTTGATCCTGGCACTGGAAGAAGGTCTCTTTCATGACTAGATATACACACCTCATGATAAACGAGGTGGGAGTGCAGTTAACTGGCAAATCCTCTTGCTGCAAAGTTTTTACAGTCCTTAATGTATCATCTAGCGGAATGCAAGTTTCAATCGACTTTACGTCCAAACTCATCAGCAAATCTTATTCTGGATCAAACTTGATATCCTTCAGACCTTAAAGGTGATGTTTAGTGTTCTGGAGGTAAGATGACATTTTGAGGACTAAAAGTCTCAGGAAAAATTATGTAAATTGAAACAGAGGTTCAAGGAGTGAACCAATTCTACACACTTTAGGTCTACCAGGTGGAGGTCATTGGGGGTTAATGAATTTTCAGCAATATGTAAACATAGCTGCCAAGGTTTTAGATTGCTATGTGTGACATTTTCATAATTTTCAGGGAAATGATGAGAGACATTCTAACGACTACAAGTGACACTTTCTTACATGCAAAATCAAGCAATGAAATCAAACAATAAAGACGAAGGAACATATAAATACCATAAATTACCCCCATTTGAGCAACAAAAAACTCCAAGAAGAACTTTCACCGTCTGAAAAGCAATATAAATAGAAAGGTACTAACCACTCTGTCCATGCCATCCACCCAACTGGCATTATAACAGGTATGTCCATGCCACCCTTCTGCGCCCCTTCTTCCCTGGCTGCGTGATTGGAAGGTGCAGGCTGCTGTAAGCTCCCAGGTGCCACTTTCTGCATCCCAATACAAGGATGTTTAATTACAGGAGGCCATCTCACCACTGACTGAATCCCTGGGCAATTAAGAGAAAACCGTAAAACTTACAGCCGAGGAATTTCCTAATGCAAAAAAGATGAAAACCTGTCTTAATCAGCCTTCCACCTGCGCGTGCCGAGTAGGCCAGGGAAGCAGGCTCTGGCCGAGGAGGGCTGCAGGCACAACCCTGAAAAAGCCTGAACAAGGATTCATTCCTAGAAACTTGCCTGGAATCAAAGCACGTTTTAACAGTTTTAATTCTACTCCCCTGTATCGATGTTTCAGCATCATGTTTGAAAATCATTTGCAGTGAAAGACTGTGGGACCAGTCAGTAAAAAAAAAAAAATCACAAAACCTGAAGAGAGGCCTCAGGAAATGAGAACTTCACTGCAGATAAACTCACCAGAAAACTCGACCTGTACTGCGGCCGTCAAATAGGGTGGCTTGCCGGGGCCAGTGCAAGCAGTAGGCAGCACTGCGAGCAGAGGCCATGATTGCGTCCGGAAACCAGTAGCCAGCCGCTGAGAAAATCCCAGCTCCGGCTCTAGGACATGAGGTCCCCTGCAGCGCCTATCCACATACAACCTAAATGGGGCCGGTGTTCCGAGAAGCATTGTATTACCATGTGGCGCTGCACCCCCTACGTCACGGGGGTGCAGCGATTCTCAGAACTCAGCTATTCGCCGTCGCTCCCCCATTGCGCTTTGCCTCCCCCTACGTCACGGGGGAGGAGTTGTTCATTGTTCGTTCGTGCTGTGCCTCCCCCTACGTCACGGGGTAGGAGTTGTTCATTGTTCATTGTAGCTTCTGGGAGACGGTCGCTGTGCTTACACACAGCCGCCATTTCTTTACAAAAGTGTTTAACGCGAGCAATTTTTTAGTTCTTCATTGTTCATTGCAGCTTCTGGTAGATGGTCGATGTGCTTACACACAGCCGCCATTTCTTTGCAAAAGTTGTTATCGCTAGCAATATTTAAAAAAATAGATGGAAATAATTTTGCTAACATTTTATTTGCATAATTTTCAAGAAGTTAATTTTTCATATATTCTTTAATTCGACCATTTTAATAATCTAAATTTTGGCAAAGTAAGTGACGTGGGAGGAGTTGTTCTTAGTACGTTGTAGTTTCTGGGAGACGGTCGCTGTGTTTACCCACGCCCGCCATTAGTTTCTACAAGTGGATTTACGCCAGCCATTCTTATAAATTGATGCAACTAATTTTGAAAACATGCCATTTGCATGGTTTAAAGCAAGTTATTTATCACATATTGTTTTAATCCTTCTTTTTAATTTTGTTAAGTTGTTAAGTTGAGGGAAGTTGAGGGCTGTTTTCGTTTGTGGCTCGTTTTTAGGGCTGTTTAAGTGGGTGGAAATGCGTTTTTTTAGGGCTTTGGATCCTATTAAGTAGGGTTCCCGGATTCTAGAGCTCAGTGCCCGACTCAGGTTCGTGCATATTGAGGTTGGCAAGGTTTTCATGGATTTTGGCGTTTATTGGTCCAGATTTGGGCGAATTTTGGGACGTTTTTTGTGTTTATTGGGGGGCATGTGTTTGGGTGAAAATTCGTACCCTTTCTAGTGGATGGATTTTGTTGATAATTGATGAGATTGTTGGTAATCGCTCCAACTAGTTTCCTTGTAATTTGGAAGATGATTCAAGTATTGCAAGTTCTCAAAAAGCATTTCTTGTCGAAGTCACGATTTGCAATTTTTTGCAATGTGCGTTTTGGGCACATGGAGAAATTGTTTTGGGGGTGTTCTATTTGCACTAGGAGGACGGGGCTTGGATGAGTGGTATGGACAGTGTTTTTTAGGGTGCCTATTTTTGGGGATTTTTAACTGGCACGGAAGGGTGTGCTTGGCCAATGTTGAATTTAGTAAAATGTTCGGGTTTGGATTTTTGCGTTTTTTGAGGGCGCTATAGCAGTGTGTTCCAGCTACTTCTTAGCTGATTTGGCGAGATAGGCTGAGAGTTGGGAGTGTTTATTTTTGCTGAAAAGTGGTTTGAAGAAAATTGATGGAGGTTTGTATATTTTTGATATTTTGAGAGACCCAATTTGAGGCCTTGTCTGTTTCCAATTTTTTCGTGTTTTCGGGACACGATTGGTGTGTGTTGCAGCTAGTTCTTAGCGGAGTATGCGAGCTGGGCTGATAGTTTGGGATGTTGTTTGTTGGTAGTAATTGTTTTTAAGAGAAAGGGTGGCTGGAAGTGGTGTTTTGGCCCTAGTGTGGAAGTGCATTTTGACGGGATTTGAGGCGTAGGCATGTTTTCATTGTTGTCTAGGGCTCAGGGCCCTGTTCTGTTTTGTGCATATTGGTGTAGGGAAGGTTTTGAGGGATTTTCTAGTTTTTAGGTCGAGTTTTGCCTGTTTTATGGCCCTTTTTAGTGTTTGCGGGGGGCGTGTGTTCAGGTCAAAAGTCGTACTTGTTCCAGTGGATGTATTTTGTGGTTTTTTGGTGGCATTGTTGGTATTCGCTGGAACTAGTGTCTAGACAAGTTTGAAGAGTATCAGAGCAGTGGAAGTGTTGAAAATAGCAATGTGTGTGCGGAGTTGCGATTTGCAATGTTATCCAGTGGGCGTTTTGGCGCACATGGAGAAATTGTTTTGGGGGTCTTCCAGTTGCGCTAGGGGGACGGGGCTTGGGTGAGATGTAGGTAGTGTGGATTGTCAGGTGTGTCAGGTGTGGGTGTTTCTTTGGATTTTTGTGTTGAAGTGAAGGGTGTGTTTGGCCAATGTAGAGTTTTTGCATAATGGTGTGTTTTCTATTTTGCCGTGCTTTTAGGCCGTGATTTGAGGGTGTTTCAGCTAGTTCTTAGGTAAGTCAAAAGGGAGCTCATACAGATGTGTTTCTGTTTATTAGTGTGTGTTCACCAGGGTTTGGCTGGTGTTCATTGTGAGCAGCTAGTAATTGTGCTCACCGTGGTTTTCTTTCCCCCCCTAACATATAAAAAGGAGCTTGTACAGGCTGGTTCTAGGTTTTTATTGTACGTTGGCTAGGGTTCGGCTGGCGTTACTGGTGAGCAGTTAGTATATCTGCTAACCGTGGTTATTGTGTCCGTCCTAAGTCAAAAGGGAGCTTCTACAGGCCTGTTTCTGTTTTTTACTGTGAGTTCACTGGGTTTCGACTGCTGTTCATTGTTAACAGGTACTTTTTCTGCTCACCATGGTTTTCTTTACTCCCTAAGTCAAAAAGGGAGTTTACAAAATGCCTGTTCAAGAATTTTGTACATTGGCTATGGTTTGGCTGTCTTTACTGGATGTTTCTACTCACCGTGGTTCTTGTGTCCCTCCTAAGACAAAAGGGCGTTTTTACAGGCCTGTTCCTAGTTTTTACTGTGTGTTCATTAGGGTGTGGCTTGTGTTCATTGTGAGCAGCTAGTATTTCTCCTCACTGTGGTTCTTTGTACCCCCAAATCAAAAATGGAGCTTATACAGGCCTTTTTTTGTTTTTATTGTACTTTGGCGAGGGTTCAGCTGGCGTTACTGGTGACCAGATAGTATTTCTGCTCACCTTGGTTATTGTGTCCCTCCTAATTCAAAAGTGAGTTTTTGTTCCAGGCTTTTACTGTGAGTTCACTAGGTTTCAGCTGTTGTTTATTCTGAGCAGCTAGTATTTCTGCTCACTGTGTTTTTCTTAACCCCCTTAAGTCAAAAATGCAGCTTATACAGGCCTGTTGTAGGTTTTTGTAGATTTGCTAGGGTTCGGCTGGCGTTACTGGTGAGCAGGTAATATTTTTGCTCACTGTGGTTATTGGCTCCCTCCTAAGTCAAAAGGGTGCTTATACAAGGCTGTTCTTGGTTTTTACTGTGTGTTCACTAGTGTTCGGCTGGCATTCATTGTGTTCTGCTTGTATTTCTCCTCATTGTTGTTTTTTGTACCCCCTAAGTCAAAAAGGGAGCTTATACAGGCCTTTTCTTTGCTTTTATTGTATTTTAGCTAGGGTTCGGCTGGCGTTACGGGAGAGCAGGTAGTACTTATGCTCACAGTGGTTAGTGTGTTCCTCCTAAATCAAAAGCGAGCTTTTACATGGCTGTTCCTGGTTTGCTTTTCTGTACACCCTAAGTCAAAAAGGGAAATTATAAAGGTCCGTTTTACCTTTTTAGTGTGTGTCTACAAGAGTTTGGCTCGCGTTGATTGGGGAGCAGGTATTATTTCAGCTCACCAAGTTTTTTTGAATCCCCTAAGTCAAAAGGGAGCTTATACAGGTCTGTTCTAGCTTTTTAGGGTGTGTGGACTAGTGTTTGGCTTGCGTTGATTTGGGAGCAGTTACTATTTCTGCTCACCAAGCTTTTTTGTACCCCCCAAATGAAAACGGATCTTATACAGGCCTGTTCCTGCTTTTTAGTGTGTGTTCACTAGTGTTCGGCTGGTGTTCATTGTGAGCAGCTACAATTTCTGCTCACCATGGTTTTTGTGTGCGTTGAGTAGGGTTTGGCTTGAGTTGATGGGGGGCAGGTATTATTTCTGCTGGAAAGGGAGCTCATACAGGCCTATTCTAGTTTGCTAGTGTGTGTTGACTATGGTTTCATTGACGTTTATGGTGAGCAGATAGTGTTTTTGCTGCCTGTGGTTCTCTGTACCCCTTAAACTCAAATTGTAGCTTATACAGGCCTGTTGTATTTTGGGAGTGTGCGTTGATAGTGTTGCTGCACCTCCTTTGCTGCTCCTGAAACCCTGGGACATATACTTTTTGCACTTACATTTCTTTGTAGTACTACAGTGTTACCCCCCCAGTGTGCTTGGCATTTAGGATATTCCACCTTTCTTTTTTTTTGGAACACCGCATTTTGATAGTTCTTTTGCACCTGTCATCGCAATCTGTTCCACATTGTGTGTTTATTATACTTTTGTACACTTCTTCTTTAGCTGATTTTTCACTTTCTGTAGAAGATCTTCTTACCTTTTCATGCAGTTTTGCTTCGTTTTATGTTTAATGTATGACATTGGCTCTTCCATGCTCTATCCAGAGTTCTGACCACACCAGTACATTTGTGCACATGTACTTTACCCATTTACATTCACTTCCTACAACCTAATTTACAAAATGTTAGTGTTACATAAAGTAACAGTCTTTGGTTGCTACTGTGTTACATTTTCCACATAGTAGGTAGGACACAGATTAATAGACTGAGCCTTCACCACCCACGGACCTTCCAGCATTTTCTTTCCACCTCTTTTCCAAAGCCTTATGCAGTACTTTGTTATCTGTAATGACAGTTCTGTACTAGGGTTATCTCTGTTATACTTGTAATCTAATGAATATTCCTGCCTATGTGTATGAACCCCTTGCATAATCTAAATTACTCTGTCAGTTCATAAGCTTTTATTCGATTTGAAAGTACAAATCATACAAGCAAACATTAAAATACAATTCCTTATATGTACAAAAAATGACTCAAAATGTACACATGGATAGTGCATAAAAAGGGGATAGGAAACATGTACAACAATTAGTGGGCAACAGTTAATGGTTTAGAAATATAAGCAATATAAAAGTTATACAAAAGGATCATATGTGTACAGACAGGAAATCAATATATTTATCACACCAAGTGGTGTTTCCTGGCAGCTGTACATTAAAACAAAACAAAGGTCCGGACAGCTCGAATGGGCATGAGAGGATAAATTTGATGTATGAAGAAGGACCATACAATACATACTATACACATAAAACATAAATGATAGTTCGGCATTTACAAAAACTTTTATGTACAGACAGGAATGTATAAAATAATAGCAGCACTATACATTTCCTGCCAGCTGTACATCTCAAAAGGGCATCAAACTAGCATAGTACAAAGTTAAAAATGTTTTATATACAACATATACAGGTCGTTCAGTACAGACAGGTATGTATAAGAGTATTACAACACTATACTTTTCCTGGCAGTTGTACATTTCAAGATAAAGGTGGCCACAAAAAAGCAAATATCCACATTCTCCAAAGAGGATAGTAATATCAATGCAGTCTTTGCGGATCGGATGTTATATTTTATAAAAATGGGCTTAAGGTATTTTACCCTTAGAAAGTGGTAAAATTTGCAGAAAAGTAAAAAGTGGCAACAGCTCTGGCGTGAAGTATTGTCGCACGGGCAGGGGGTCTCGGATCTGACTTTCTGGTTTGGGAACGCAACAAGGTGGTGTACGATGCCCAATCTGACTCGGGTTAATACGAATTGGTGAGATGGACGAGTCACGTTCACAAGGTAGGATTGAAGCCCCGGAATTAAATTCAGTTCCTCATAGAACTTCACGGTGGCTAACTTACCGTGCACTTTGTCTCGCTCAGCCTTTTTAAAATTTAAAAACGTTTGCTTGATTTCTTTTTTGGGAATAGCGACTGCCAGTTCTGGCTCAAGAAAGACATCAATATCAAATAAAAGGTTATACCAGAATTGAATGTATCTCAGCCACTGTATACGTAACGAGTGGTCCAAACCTATACAATCAAGAATAATCTCTTGAGTGAATCGAGTCTCTGGCTTAGCCCAAATAGAACGCCACAATAAGAGTGGCCAAACGGCTGCTAAGTCAGATATAAACTCGATCCCTACCTCATCATGGATTAGTTGTACAGAGGCAGAAGAAGGAACACATAACAGTCTCTTTAAAAACTTATTTTCATCAGTTTGGAGCGAAGGGCCTTCACTATGGCCCCATACACCCGCCCCATACAGTGCAGAAGAAACACAGCGGGTGTTGTATATATTGGTCATATCTGGGATGCTTCTCGATCCAAGTTTAGAGGCATATCGAAATATACTGCTGGTGGTCCGCAGCATTTTCAAACTGATATTATCAAACTCAGAAGTCCAAGACCCATTGTTGGTGTAAGTGATTCCCAAATAACAGAAAGATTTAACGTGTGTCATTTTATCACTGTCCAAGAAAAAACTATGCTTCATCTTATTTGCAGCCTGCCCGCATGACATAACATAGGTCTTGGATTTGTTCACACAGAGCCTCCTATTTTGGATAAACAACATAAAACTATCGATTAGGCGCTGTAGGCCAATCTGGGTACGGGATAAAAGAACAGCGTCGTCCGCATATAGTAAAAGTGGGACGGGTTTACCTCCAATCAAAGGGGCGTCCGCGGAAATATCAACCAGGGTACGATCAACACAATTAATAAAAAGGGAAAATAAAAGAGGGGCCAAAACGCATCCCTGGCGAATTCCCCTTGAGACTTTGAGGAATGGGGTACATTCGCCTCGGGTGCCATAACGGACCTTGCAAGAGAGTTTACTCTGTCAAGTTGTCTTCATTGCAGTTATTTTTCATCCTGGTGGGGGGAGGGTGGGTGCATGACTATAACAAAGATACCCTTAGTACAGAACTTTACTGACTGCTAAGAAACTATTCCATCAAATCTGTTGACTTAACCTCTTACTCGTCCAGTGTTTTCTCCTCACAGTCCAAACCTGTATAATTCTTCTGTCGTTGCCCTCTCAGTGCATGTTGGATCCACCACTTGATATTTATTATTAGACACCACCTTGGGCGTACCCACCCTGAAAATGGCTCCAATGGGCATTGTTCATGCAGACTTTTTCCTGGCTTTTCTTGCTTTTTTTGTGCATTTTTTGTGCAAATTGTTTTTGAAAGACCTCATCAACCCTTCTCGTTAAAAACAATGAAGGATGTGAAGCAACTTTATATGCTAGCTCTGCATGCCATATTAATCCCAAAATTATTAAAGTAGTTTCTTTTCACCTTTCTGCAATGTTCTTTAGTTGCAGTCTACTCTTGTGTTTGTGCGTTTCACAACAATTGAATGCACCATCTCCATGCATATTGTGTACGAAAGGACTTGACAATGGAGTCAAATTATTTATTTTTTATCATTCTTTATTTCATTTTTTTAAAAATAATTTCCACATGTACCAATTAAATTCATTTATTAGCATAAAAAAATAAATACATTTTACATCATACATCACAAATACAAACATTACAGTAAAGAATTGTTGAGAATGTATCAAAAGTCACAATTGCTTAAAACTTTGCAATTCCAACAGTAACATTTAAAAATAAAATTCTGTACTTCACACCAAAATTTGTGGGCCCACAAATACTAATTACTATTTTTGAAAATTCTGTACTGTTCCAGTTTAGCTTTAATTTCTAAACATGATGTCCACAAACACTGAAACAACAGTACAGAACAGGTCAAAATAGTTTCAATGTTTCCGAATGGTCATTTACATTTACCGACATCTTTCTTTACTACTGACATATGTTACATATGTTAAAAATCACTTACACAGTAAGTATTTGTTTTGCATGTTCGGCTGTACATTAACATGGTCGTTGTCTCCTGATATTTTTTCAAGGGCCTACATTCTTTTGTTAGCATCAATGTATTGAGATGGTGACAATTGAATTATGAACACTATAATATTCTTCTATGTATATGTTAGTAAATGAAACATGGAAACTTGGTAACTATAATAATAATAATTCATATTTGTAAAGCGCAAAATCACACGTAAGGGGCACTGGGGGCCGTCTGTAAGATAAAGCAAGCTATTGCCCACAGTCACATGGTGCTGGCCTAATCTCCTGCAGCTGATCGATCTGTGATCCCCAGATTCCGGAGTCAGTCACCCTACATGGTGCCACACCTCTTCCCTAACTGTACAGTGCAGGCCTGACATAGTACTGACTGATGACATTATATATGACACTGATAAATCACTAAGACATTGAAGTGTACTTTACAAAAAATGTATGTGCACACTTAAGTTACGTATAGTTTCATCACTTACATTTATCTGTAGACATAATTAATTATTAATGCTTGTAAATAAATCCTTGTACTTTAATGTTAAGCAATGTATGCAAGTGTTGTCCTCTATATTGCCGGGCAATTAATGTTATTCTGCTTTTTGAATAACTTTTCAGATGTCGTATTCAGATTCAGTTGAGTTACATAGATATTTTCAATACTTTTAAAAACTGGACAACTTTTTTAACCTGATAGATTTAAATAGGATAAATTTGTCCTGTATGTCAATTGTTCTCTGGAAGTACCCATCTAGCCCTAAAACACTGATGCCGAAAGTGTAAGAAGAGCCATGTAGAAATACCATCGGAAACTGGTGGGAAGAAGCATGCCTTAATACAAAAATCAAGTGCACTTTCACTTCCAAATGGCGTCTACAGAGGTAGCCATGGCCGTTTCAAATGTGTTATGCAGGTTCATACTGTTAGCTATCTCTCTCAATTTGCTTGCTCAACACGATTATTCCTTATGACTCGAGCATGAAAGTTAATCTACTCAAGGGTACCTATTAATTTTCAAAAAAAATTATTCTTGTTTTTATGATCCACCTTTTATAATATACACGCACCTTTATCGAAATTTGAAACTATTCTTTCTCAGACAAATACTGGTGTTCATTGAATCTAAGTACCTAATTATTAAAGTTCTCGTTTACTATAAATCAGTTACTTTCGCAATTTGTTAAGAGCACACATCTGTAGCATTACTTCTGTATTAGTGAATTTCTGTGTACTTATACTGTAATCACCCCGGAGCAATTAAAAATAATGTCATTGTCTGTCTTCCTGCAGTTCTACATTGTCACTTAAGATGAAATTAAAGACAAAAAATTCAGCCTATAAATTCAAGGCAACATTGCCACAACTTTATTGCGATTGAAAGTGTAAAGCATAGCTGAATACCATCACTTTTTAGATATTTGTCCTATAATACAATTCATGTGGAAAGAGGGGCTGAAGATCTTACCTGGTATATAAGAAATTGTATGCCTCCTGTATTGCCACACGTACACCAAAAATGTAAGGCCGCACACCAAATTTTCATGCCTTATCAGCCAATCAAAGACTGAATAAATCGTCACCCAAGCGGCTCAGATGGTCCAGATTCTCCTCATCACCAGTAAGCACTATGCCTAGCAGGTTTGGTAAACGTCTGGACTCCATTGCCAACAACGTCTCAACTACAGCACTAACATGAATCATAATATGTTCCCTGTGTTGTGCATTATTAGGGGATCAGTAGTTGGCTGTGGAATCGTAGCCAAATCTTATTTTTACCTTGTACCAGATGTGGGCGTCAACGTCGCACCTTTTGGTGTACTTCCCGTGACATCAGCATTCTTCCTTTACCCCCACCATTGGGCTTTATTTTTGGATTTTTTTTTACCCATTTTCGATACCGTTGGAATATTCAAGGAAGTCTTTTACACACCTAGGGGCATATTACCAATGTTAAGCTATATTTATCACTTACGATACTTAACGATGAATTGTTTTACGCTAAGCATCGCCAGAAATTATCGCAGATAAACCTTGCTATGTTCAATGTTTATCGCAAAAGCGACATGCATCAATAACCTTGAAAAATCAATGATATTAATGCATTACCGAGGTAATGGTTTTAGCCATGTCATCCACCTTCCATTGGATAACATGGCTAAGAACAGCTCAGGTATGGTGTTAGCTTTTGGAGATATTTGTGCTTAGCGCCAATATTTACAAAAGTTACTAATTCTTGATAATAGTTGAAATGTCGCATATCAACATTTCTCCTATTATTTTTCTCTGTAACGCCAGCAAAGTGAAGCGTAAAGAAAAAGGGTGCTAACATGCGTATTTGCATGTTAGCACACTGTTACTGATAGGGTGGGAGTTTTATCTCTGCTTTTTTGGTTTTTAAAGCCAAAATAGCAGAGATAAATTCCTTGATAATATGCCTTCTACTTTGGCAAGGTGTCTTTTTTTATTATTTTCCACGTATGTGCAACATCTTCTCAAGTCTCATCTTTATTGCGGAGGTGGGTGGGTTTGCTAGTGAATCCAGCAAGATGTTCAAGATGAAGAATGAAAATGACTTGGATTACAACAAAAGAGGGTGTCAATAACCTGTCTGCCCGCCGAGACTGGGCAGGTGCGCCACACAGGTCGGAAACCTTTTTTATAATAGAAGATTATCAAAGGAAGATTAAGAATCTGCCTTACAATGGGTCTACTCTCTTGAGTACGCTTAAAATGATGGAGCAGGTAGCATCAGACAATGCCACATCAATCACTTGTTGTGCCATCTGTTTGGAATATCTTACTGAGCTATTTCATTCCCTGAATCTCGTTGCTAGAACAGCAGTTGACTTCTTGTTTACAGTCTGAAAATTTATGAATTGTTCAAAAAATGTATAATTTCTTGACATCATCTACACATAGATGGGCATTACTGTTGTCATTCTTCAAAGATGATGATTCAAAATTTCCAAAGTCTTTGTCAAACACTGCATGGGAAGCACAATCAAGGGCCACAAGCCAATAAGCTCCAAAAATGCTCATGCTGTGGTCAAAGTGTACAAACCTGACGCACCTGAAACATCACGCATGTCCATCAATACTAGTGTATTTTAAAGAAGGATTAAAGGCAGCTGGCAAGACCAAGAATCCAGTGGCCCAGAAAGCTGGCCCCGCTGCCAAGGAGCTGAACATCTCACAGGGATCATAAAATGAAAGGTTGACGGACAGTACAATAAAACAATGTAATATTTACCTGGTAAAGTGGTACGATAAGTGTCCTTGTATATATAGAGCAAGCCACTGTTGCATACAACCATAAAGACTGAATGTGCAAGTAAAACCTATTTTTAAAAAATCATTTCATAAATATAGTGTACTGTTGCCTATCGGATCCTTCAAGCAGAAGGGGAACATCTGACAGGTCGCCTGACAAGGATCACCAACCCATCAGCCTACATAAGTCTGAATTAACCTGAAAACAAACAATATCATTATGTTAGGTTATGGACAGGTCGGTACTTGTGAGGAGTGTGTGTTAAGTGTCCAATGATTTTGATTACTGGGAGTGCATAGATTGTGCCAAGCAACCATGATGTTCAACGTCCTGCATAAGCACAGTTAACTCACAATCTGATACAGGTGTAGCATTTGATGGAGAAATAAAAAGAAGAAGGTGTCGACGCACATCGGCATGTTTGCATCAAAATCTGGCGACGGTGATTGATACGATGCGACCAAGAAGGTCAGCAAAGGATCATCAAATTACATTAATGACTAACCCAGTTTTATCAAAAAGGTGGCATGGAAACATGGAATAATTTTTTAAAAGATTATGGAAAATGCAAGTAGGCAGGCGGATTGTAAAAGTCTGGCCCAGGGTCAGAGCCACATCCGACAAAACCAGATAGCCTGAGTGGATGGGGAGCGCGCCTCATTAGACAACACTACAAGAAACTCGGAGCAAAACGGGAGTAACCAGGCCTCTAGATCATTCAAGGCGAACAAAAAAGAGCTGGCCTCCAAGAAGTTGGCCAATAAGACAGCCGCCAAGTTCAAGAATCCAGCGGCCAAAAATGCTTCTCCCCCCACCCTCCAAAGAGTCCCAAAAAGACTCAAGGGGGTGGTGGGGTGGGACACACCTTGATGGCATTCCAGAATATTCAACTTCACTAGGAGGCAGGTTACCTCCTTTCTTCCACGAGGGGACCAAGATAACCATACAAGAATGTACACTCCACAACATACAGTTTAGTGTACTGCATGCAGAGTAAAAAGCTATTGACCGCTCCTTCATTTTGGAGTTTTTAAAAAACGTATTCTGCAATGTGTTTTCCTTTCACCCAGAGTCACTATTTTTGTGCTCCACCCTGGTAGGCTTTTCAGCGTGTGGGCAGTGATCTTGTGACCGACTCACCTGCATTCTGTTTGTTGTCATCCGATATTGTTGGAATCCTATTCATTTTCATTCTGCAACTTGAACATCTTGCAGGATTGATTACCAAACCCACCCACCTCCGCATTAAAGATGAGGCAGTACAACCAGTTGCACATACGTGGGCAATTATCTAAAAAGACACATTGACTATCTAAGTGTGTAAAAAACGTCATTGAATATTGCAAAGGAATACGGAACACAGAACAAAATGAGCAAAAAAGAATCATAAGATAGCGCACAACGGTGGGCACGTCCCCAGGAAGAGCGCCGATGTTACTGCAAGGACACCAAAAGGTGTCAAGTCGACACCCACATCTGGTGCGAGGAAAACAACCATCAATTAGGCTATGATTCTGCAACAAACCACTAGACTCCGTAATAATGCACAGCACAGTCAACCTATTAAGATTCATGTTGCTAAACTGTACTTAGTGCTATGGTTGAAACGTTGTTGGCAATGGTGCCAAGACGTCTACCACCCTTGCTAGGTATAGGGCTTACTGGTGAAGAGGGGAATCTGGATCATCTGTGCCAGTTGTGTCACGAGTAAATCAGTGTTTGATTGGTTGATAAGGCATGAAGATGAAGTGTGTGTCGCCTTCAATTTTTGTTTTTTGTGGCAATACTGCAGGCACACTGGGGTCAACAAGGAGCGTCCACTGAATGCAAAGACTCACGCTGAGGTCAAGAAGAGACCCCCGATTGTTGTCATTGTGTCCAGTGTGAATACATGGAAGCAGAACAGGATATCTGCTGACATCAAGCCAACTGCATGTTCAAGAACATCAATCCCAACAGACAGGTGGCTAAACCTAATTAACCAACACGGCCACTGTAAAGAAGTCACAGCAACCCCCTCAAACATACCACCCATGTAGCGGATAATGTACATAGTACATTTAAACCTGCTTCAACTCGAAATTTATCCACTCAAACAAAAAGACGATATTCCTGGACTTCCTTTAGGGGAACTGGAGTATACTTCCAAATTCTTAAAAATTTTGGGCCACTAACATCAATTTTGGAACTCAGGCCACTCACTTATTACATACATACATACAGTCAGAGCATGTTCCTATGATCACTCTACAACAAATACTCCCATTTTGACATTCCTATACATCCTGCTCCCTGAAATTACCTAAGACTTGTCATACATGGTGAAGACTATCAGTTCAAAGTCAATCCATTTGGGCTTCAAAACAACATCACGAGTGTTTACAAAGTCCATACCAGTAGTAGCAGCACATCTTGGAAGACAACAGATACGTGTTCTAGACGATTGGCTCATAAAATAAAGATCACCCAATTAAAACACTCTTGTCCAGAAAGCATTTTTTGGGTGATTCTACAGGAATTAAAGTTGATTTCTGCAGAGTAGCAACAAAAGCAGAAACTGATTGCAGAAAGCTATAATGGTGCTGCACTAATGAGTGTAACAAATAAAAAAATTAAAGATGTGTACCCTAATGCAAAATACGTGCACTGTTATGCCCACCAACTAAATCTGATTATGCAACAAACATTATGAAAGATATGAAGCAAACATATTCTTCATGGGTGAAATGTCAGCCTTCTTCTCATGCTCCCCCCAAGTAACGTAGGTACTTCATACCATTGCTTAACTGAAGGATTCCAAAGGGAGGCCGAACTTGTTTTATTTTTCAAATTTGTACATGTCCAGGATGTTCCCAAGGAGCCCTGAAAAGCAGCTCACAACACATTTACATTTACAAAGCTGAGGAGCCTCAACATGCGGCCACCACACTGCCTCTGCTGTGAGGCTGGACAGTTCAAAGGTATCTGGTGCGGTCAAAGTTATTTACCAATGAAGGGAGTCGTGTACACCATAGGGGTAAAGCTGCTCCTGGAGTGTCTTCTGAATGATTAAACCTTAGAGTTTTCATACAAGAACAGGTTGTTTGTGTGGCACTCGAATGTGTGGGACCATTTCATTGGCAGAACATCCTTCGATATTTTTTGGCCAAAGTACATTTGCTTTTTAATTCTAAATTTTAACAGCAGTATTATCTGTGGCTATAGTAAACTGAACTTACTCTGTCTGGTTGATCAAAGGGTTTCATCGCCATGAACGTGACACGTTTGCTTTGTATACCGGCCAGTGAAGCAGAGGTGTACAATATGCACATACTGGCTTTCACAACACCTCATTTGGAAGGCAAAGCTACTGTATATTTGGGCAATGTCTAATCAAGTTAGCCAGTACTAATCAAGATCATATAGAATTAAATAGTTGTTGATGTTATAAAATTACATTTTGTTGACCACTCAAAAAAAATTTAAAGAATTTAAAAAAACACACAGAAATGTCGAGCCATCTTATTCACTGTCACAAAATGGAAGAGTACTACAAAGCTTGATGCCGTTGACGGCAGAAGATAAAGTTAAACAAAAAAAAGAGCTGGAAGCCAAGAAGGTGGCCAGTAGTAAATGCAAATAAATAGCGGCCCCCCGACCAGGAGCACAAAAAAGGGTCCTGGGAGGGAGAACAGGACACACCTAGACGGAGATCCCGTCAACCGTGCAATTCTGTTTAATTTCATAGGAAGTAGTGTCAATATGTTCGTACACTGACTGGTTACCAATTGAAATAAAGCCTGAGAAGGAAGGAAATTATAGAGGATGCTGAAGAGATGGAGGAAGACACACTTACTGCGAATGCAACTTGAATCTCGGAACATCACAGATCTTTTATATGTTCATATATGAAATTTTTAACTGCAATAGGTTTACTGAATACTGTGCAACCGGAAGGACGGATATGATGCTCAAATTCATTCTGCTGCATGTGGGAGCGTTGGGCTGCACGTGAACTTACTCCACGGTTGCACCACAAGGCTGAATCATGGAAGACGGAAGAGGAAATGTGAGGATTAGAAGCAAATGGACATGAGCAACAGGTTCGTGGAAGACATGTGACGAAACATAATAGGCAGGTGCGTCACACTGGTCTCAAAGCTGTATTACAATAGAATATTAACAATGGAAGCTTACGCTTGCAATGGCTGTACTCTCTTGAGTACACTTAAATCTTTAAATTGATGGAGTGTGCAGCATCAGACAACACCACAACAATTTCTGATCAAACAGGGAGGAACCAGGAATAATCAACATAACAGTGATTGATGTACATGTGAAGGAGAAGACATTCAACATTGAAAAGATTGACGTCGAGTTTTAGAAATTGGAAGAGGTCGACGCAGATTAAAAAATAATATACATCAAGGAGACAGTAAATGCTGAAAGTTGACCGTCATCCCATTCACACACACCGATATAGAAATGTCTTATGACCGTACAAGCCATAAAAGAACAGTGATTCTTGGCGGCAGACCAATTTAGCAACAGCACATAGAGTACTGACACCTGTGAAAAAAAAAATGAAGATATAATATGTACTGTTTGATTTCCAACCTGACTACACAGATATGTTGTTTTGAGCTGAATAGCAAACTACAACTAAGACTAAATACTTGCACAAAACTGATTGGAGTGTTGGGTCCCAGTCATGGGATCGTTTGTCTGTACACGATCTGGCATGGATTTGCATCATTGAGTCATTTATGGACACGTCAACTCTTCCGTACACAGATTTACACTAAACCTTTAAAAAGATCTTGAAGCCAAGAAGGCTGTCAAGACTTCATACAACAAAATAGCTTCCCCCCGCCCAGGAGACCAAAAATGGGTCCCGGGCAGGGGGGACGGGAACACACCTCTCGACGGAGAACCCGTTGACCGTGATCCCATTCACACACACCGATATCGAAACGTCTTATGACCGTACCAAGCCGTAAATGAACAGTGACTCTTGGCGGCAGAGGAAGCAGAACAAAAAAGAGCTGGAACAGTGACTCTTGGCGGCAGAGGAAGCAGAAGAAAAAAGAGCTGGAAGGCAAAAAGGAGGACAGAGCGATGGTGAGTCTGCAGCCATGAAGGAGATCGACATATCTCTGGATGACATTTATCAACTCCACAAACAAGAACAAAGTGACACATTGCGTGACTTATACACAATGGAACATCAGAAGAACATCAAGCTGTATACGTTTGGGAATCATGAAAAAAAGTTTCAACCAAGTTTGCAAGGAGTGGCTTCAAATCACATATTCGAGCAAGCTGTAGCTTGGAGCCTGTAGTGCACATGTACAGGTCTCCGCAAACAGCATAATGTAATGTTACTGCTTTGCAAGTTTCGTGCATGGAATGTATATAGCATCCATGATGTGCACCGTCCACTCGAGCCGCAGGCAGCTCTCAATATCTGTATTGAGTTGGGGCATGAGATTGGGATAAAAACCTGGCTTCAAATATCATATTCGTGCAAGCTGTAGCTTGTAGCCTGTAGCGCAGACGTAAAGGTCTCCGCAAACACCATTATGTAATGCTACTGCTTCACCAGTTTTGTGCATGGAATGTACATAGCATCCATGATGTGCAAGGTTCCGTAGTTAGGATCTCCCCATCCGGATGATTTCCCCCTTACAATCTGCGCATGCGTATTTCACCACGCACGCATGCACAGATGCTACAATACACCTTTTGATTGTCTATATGAGCTCCCCAGCACAGCTGCAAAGTCCCGTACTTGGTGTAATGCGTCCATGACGTAATGTGCTACTCGTTTATTATGGACAGAATGATAAATTATCGTTGACAGCTATCTACCAATTAGGAAGTTTGAAATCTATTTCTTGTCCTCCATGCTACCCTCCCACCGCTTACTTCTAGAATACAGCAGATTTAAATCTGTTTTAGGGATTCCAGCGAATGTTTTGAGGTTTTGGTTTGCAAAAGGCAACCGTCAAGACCAAGCAATCAGCGGCCAATAAAGGTGTCCCCATCGACAAGGCTCAGGCCCGCGGTGAAGAAAAAGCACTTTTGCACACTGACTTAAGCGGAAGGGGACCAAAAGGCAGCCGTCAAGACCAAGCAATCAGCGGCCAATAAAGGTGTAATTTTTCACAGTAAATGTTCATATTGAATGGCAAGCAGGGGCAGTGTTTGACATAACAAAAAATGGTGTATATTAATCCAAAACCTGTGGACAGGTAGAAGCAAAACCAATACTAATGTTAGCCTGTCTGGACAGGTACTTGTGAGTAGGATTTGTTAAACAAAAAAGAGGTGGAAGCCTAGAAGCCTGACGAAGGCCAAATGTAACCAAAAGAAATAGGTAAAAGCCTAGAAGGCGCACAATTTTCACATAAGTAGCTGCCCCCCCCCCCCCCCCCCCCCCACCCAGAAGCCCATAAAGGGTCCCGGGCGAGGGAATCTGAATACATTTCTGCCCCCCCCCCCCCGAGTAGGTAACACCACCAGATCCGCAACCAACACCAAGCAGTGACTTATTGTCACTACCTCCCCCCATAACACACCAGTCTGGGGACGACTACAAGAGTTCCTACTAGTGTGGCTAAACATCACTATAGACAAGTGGGTTTGACAAATTATCCAGTATGGCTACAGCCTAGAATGCATCTCCACACCACCCATTCAACATCCACTGTGCAAACAACATGTAGACTTGTTGCAGCAAGAGGTTATCATTATGCTGCAAAAAGGGGCCATGGAACTATTAGAAGACAACATATTCACATCGTTCATGCAACTTATCAGAGCCCATGTACATCAGTACACAGTACAGGGCTTATGGACACCACAACAGAAGAAAAAGCACCTGAACATGCTAGAACTTATGGCAGTGTTCCTAGCCTTCAAAGCGTTCAAATTACACTCGTGCAACAAGACGGTGTTGATCCAGACAGACAACATGACAGCAATGTACTACATTTAGAAGCAGGGAGGTACACACTCTACACAGCTATCACATGTAGCTCAGAGCAAGGAGTCAACAATCTTCAAGACTGCAACATGAGCTAATTGCACTTCCGTTAATATGCTTGATTTTAACTTTTAAATACAACGAAAGAAAAGCTTGTTAAAATTTTAAATTATACGTTATACCTGATATCTTTTCATGGTAAACATTCAATCAATTCCAATTATTCCTATCCTGTTTTACAAGAACGGATAAGGTATCACCACTTCATTGCTGCTACACAGAATCGTTGGAGAATGGTACTGTATTTCATAAACGGGAGCGCGTTCGTGGATAGACGAACACGGATCTAGATATAGATCGTGAGTGTGGTGATTCGACTACGTTGGATAACTTGTGAGGACTCCTGTCCAGATTATACTGAGAGAGTGGTGGTCCTTTGACTTCATATTTGGAAGTACAAAGTGAATGAATATTTCAAAAGTGAATTTATCGATACATGTGGATTACGCCCTGATGAAGTCGATGTGTAGATAATTAACATGACGAAACACGTGTTGGCTGATTAATCCAATGACTTCTGTATATGGGAATTTGGAGAGCTTGAATCCAGAAAAGAGGAAAATAAAATATTATCCGTGATTTGAAGGACTTTCGTTGATGATTTAATTTGGATTACCAACCTGCGACTGCATCAGATTAATTCAGCGGAACTTTAATTTGGATATTGGATCTGTACATTTTGAGTGCTCAGGGAAATTAATTTGTTTGTAGACCTACTGTGTAGGTTGTGATGGGTGTTGGTGACCACACCTTTCCTTAGAAGCACCAACAAGATATTTTGGAAATTTGTACTATACCATTATTTGCAGAGCGCCCTTTTTGACCTGGGTTACCAATCGTTTGTTGTAGAAATTGAATCTGAATGAGCTTATGCGAAACAGAATTAAAATAAACAAAATGACAAGTCAGATATAACAACCATAGTAAAGTAAGTAACACAAAAATAACATGCAGTTAAAAATGGAATGGAAATGTAGAACATTTAACAAAAATTCAAACGACAAAGCATCCAGACTTGGAGTAGGTAACATTAAAACAAGGTAAGAAAAAGGATATGATATTACAATTCAAGTGGTTCAATTTAAGTGGAACGGCCGATGGTTTTCATTTTCAGCCCTTCGTTTTGTGCTTTCCTCAGCTCAATCAACATTGCAAAAAAAAAATTATCAATCACCCATTCTTTAATATGAGTTGACATATCGGGACAGGACAGAAGCCCATGAAGGGTTCCTGGCGAGAGAACGGGACACACCCCGATGGAGATCCCATCGACTGTGATCCCGTTGACACACAACGGTGTCCAAGCTTCTTAGTGACTACAAATTTGCGAAAGAACAGTGACTCTTGCAGCCAGCAGAAGCAGAACAATAAAGAGCTGGAGGCCGAGATGGCGCGCAAGAAGACAGTGCCCAACACCAAGAGACCAGCGGTTCAAAAAGCTGCAAACCCCGCACACAAGTTGGAACAGGGTCACGGGGGGCTGAACGGTACACACGTCGACGGCGAGCCAGTCAGTTGTCCGTGATCCCGTTGACAAACACCAGTGTCGAAGCGTTTGCACTTTCCAATCTACAGGTGAATGCTGAATGAGAAGCAGGGGCAGCGTTTCAGGACATAATGTCTCTGAAGTGACTAAACGGAAGAAAACAAAAAAGAGGGGGAAGCCTACAAGGCCGATGACGGAAAAAGAGGTAGAAGCCTCACAAGTTTCTAACAAGTTGCCGCCCCACACCTAGAAGCCCATGAAGGGTTCCAGGCGAGGGAATGGGACACACGTCGATGGCGAGCCAGTCTGTCTCGTGGATCGAAGACTATGATCTCCTTCTTCTTGACTTTGACAAAATGGAAGCTACAGCAATGCTTGATGCCCTTGGCGGAAGAAGATAAAGGTGAATAAAAAAGAGCTGGAAGCAAAGAAGGCGGGCAGTTGCAAATCCAAAGAAACAGCTGCCCCCCGCCCAGGAGCCCAAAAAAGGGTCCCGGGCGAGGGAACGGGACACCTCGACGGAGACCCCGTCGAACATGATCCTGTTGACACACACCAGTGTCGAAGCGTTTGCACTTTTCAATCTACATGTGAATACTGAATTAGAAGCAGGGGCAGCATTTCACAACATAATGTCTCTGAAGTGACTAAACGGAAGAAAACAAAAAAGAGGGGGAAGCCTACAAGGCCGATGACGGAAAAAGAGGTAGAAGCCGCACAAGTTTCTAATAAGTTGCCGCCCCACGCCCAGAAGCCCATGAAGGGTTCCAGGTGAGGAAACGGGACACACGTCAATGGCGAGCCAGTCTGTCTCGTGGATCGAAGACTATGATCTCCTTCTTCTTGACTTTGATAAAATGGATGACTACAGCAATGCTTGATGCCCTTGGCGGAAGAAGATAAAGGTGAATAAAAAATAGCTGGAAGCAAAGAAGGCGGGCAGTAGCAAATCCAAAGAAACAGCTGCCCCCCACCCAGGAGCCCAAAAAGGGTCCCGGGCGAGGGAACGAGACACCTCGATGGAGACCCCGTCGAACATGATCCCGTTGACACACACCAGTGTCGAAGCGTTTGCACTTTTCAATCTACATGTGAATACTGAATGAGAAGCAGGGGCAGCGTTTCATGACATAATGTCTCTGAAGTGAGTAAACGGAAGAAAACAAAAAAGAGGGGGAAGCCTACGAGGCCGATGACAGAAAAAGAGGTAGAAGCCACACAAGTTTCTAACAAGTTGCCGCCCCATGCCCAGAAGCCCATGAAGGGTTCCAGGTGAGGGAACGGGACACACATCGATGGCGAGCCAGTCTGTCTCGTGGATCGAAGACTATGATCTCCTTCTTCTTGACTTTGACAAAATGGAAGACTACAGCAATGCATGATGCCCTTGGCAGAAGAAGATACAGGTGAATAAAAAAGAGCTGGAAGCAAAGAAGGCGGGCAGTTGCAAATCCAAGGAAACAGCTGCCCCCAGCCCAGGAGCCCAAAAAAGGGTCCCGGGGAGGGAACGGGACACCTCGACGGAGACCCCGGCGAACATGATCCCATTGACACACACCAGTGTTGAAGCGTTTGCACTTTTCAATCTACATGTGAATACTGAATGAGAAGCAGGGGCAGCGTTTCATGACATAATGTCTCTGAAGTGACTAAACGGAAGAAAACAAAAAAGAGGGGGAAACCTACAAGGCCGATGACGGAAAAATAGGTAGAAGCCGCACAAGTTTCAAATAAGTTGCCGCCCCACGCCCAGAAGCCCATGAAGGGTTCCAGGCGAGGGAACGGGACACACGTCGATGGCGAGCCAGTCTGTCTCGTGGATCGAAGACTATGATCTCCTTCTTCTTGACTTTGACAAAATGGAAGACTACAGCAATGCTTGATGCCCTTGGCGGAAGAAGATAAAGGTGAATAAAAAAGAGCTGGAAGCAAAGAAGGTGGGCAGTTGCAAATCCAAAGAAACAGCTGCCACCCGCCCAGGAGCCCAGAAAAGGGTCCCAGGCGAGGGAACGGGACACCTCGATGGAGACCCCGTCGAACATGATCCCGTTGACACACACCAGTGTCGAAGCGTTTGCACTTTTCAATCTTCATGTGAATACTGAATGAGAAGCAGGGGCAGCGTTTCATGACATAATGTCTCTGAAGTGACTAAACGGAAGAAAACAAAAAAGAGGGGGAAGCCTACAAGGCCGATGACGGAAAAATAGGTAGAAGCCGCACAAGTTTCAAATAAGTTGCCGCCCCACGCCCAGAAGCCCATGAAGGGTTCCAGGCAAGGGAACGGGACACACGTCGATGGCGAGCCAGTCTGTCTCGTGGATCGAAGACTATGATCTCCTTCTTCTTGACTTTGACAAAATGGAAGACTACAGCAATGCTTGATGCCCTTGGCGGAAGAAGATAAAGGTGAATAAAAAAGAGCTGGAAGCAAAGAAGGTGGGCAGTTGCAAATCCAAAGAAACAGCTGCCCCCCGCCCAGGAGCCCAAAAAAGGGTCCCAGGCGAGGGAACGGGACACCTCGATGGAGACCCCGTCGAACATGATCCCGTTGACACACACCAGTGTCGAAGCGTTTGCACTTTCCAATCTTCATGTGAATACTGAATGAGAAGCAAGGGCAGCGTTTCACGACATAATGTCTCTGAAGTGACTAAACAGAAGAAAACAAAAAAGAGGGGGAAGCCTACAAGGCCGATGACGGAAAAAGAGGTAGAAGCCGCACAAGTTTCTAATAAGTTGCTGCCCCCCGCCCAGAAGCCCATAAAGGGTTCCAAGCGAGGGAACGGGACACAAGTCGACGGCGAGCCAGTCGTCCGTGATCCCGTTGACACACGCCAGTATAGTATTGTAATTGGACATGAAAAAAACTGTGAACAGTCAGAAGCAAACTACCTAAAGTCATACAGAGGTAGAAGCTGCACAAGTTTCTAATAAGTTGCCTTCCCACGCCCAGAAGCCCATGAAGGGTTCCAGGCGAGGGAACGGGACACACGTCGATGGCGAGCCAGTCTGTCTCGTGGATCGAAGACTATGATCTCCTTCTTCTTGACTTTGACAAAATGGAAGACTACAGCAATGCTTGATGCCTTTGGCGGAAGAAGATAAAGGTGAACAAAAAAGAGCTGGAAGCAAAGAATGCGGGCAGTTCAAAATCATAAGAAATAGCTGCCCCCCGCCCAGGTGCCCAAAAAAGGGTCCCGGGCGGTGGAAAGGGACACACGTCGACGGACATCCAGCGGAGCGTGATCCCGTTGACACACACAAGTGATGTAGCGTTCTACAGTTCCACCTACTCTCAGAAGCCGAGGACGAAATCACCACCACCACCACCACTGGCATGGAGAGCGCGCCTCATTAGAAAACACAACAAAAAAATATCCGAACAAACCGGGAGTAACCAAGCATCTACATCATTCAAGGTGAACAAAAAGAAAGGTGGAGTCCAAGAAGGCGGAAAATATTTCAGCCGCCTAGATCAAGAATCCAGCAGCCTACAATGCGGCCACTGGGACATCCGCCAAAACAGCCGCCCCCCGCCCTGGAGGCCCAAAAAGGTTCCCAGGCAGGGGAACGGAACACACCTCTACGGAGATCCCGTTGAGCGTGATCCCGTTGACACACAACGATGTTGAAGCGTCTCATGACCGTAGAAAGCCATAAAAGAACACTGACTCTTGGCGGCAGAAGAAGTGGTTGAAAAACCGCAAAACCAATATTAATTTTAGGCTGTTATGGACAGCACAATGATTGTGAAGGTTAAAAGAAATGAACTTATATAATAATGTTAGGCTCTGAAGTCCATTACACAGACACATGATTGTGCACTACGGCACACTTCCAAATAAAATCTATTATTAACAAGCAATTGCTTGAAATACAAGCCGGCGAACAATTGGTTATCAGCACAACGAGTACTGACACCGGCAAAAAAAAAAAGAAGATATAGCGCGTCCTGTTTGGTTTGTAACCTCACTACACAGATATGTGGCTTTGAGCATAGCAAACTCCAACTAAGACTAAATACTTCCGCCAAACTGATAGTAGTGTTGGGTCCCAGTCAGGGGTTCATTTCAATGCACACGATCTGCCATGGATTTGCCTCATACAGCCTTTAATGGATCCGTGAACTCTGGCATTGACAGATTTACAATAAACCTTTAAAAAAGAGCTTGAAGCCAAGAAGGCGGCCAAGACTCCAGACAACAAATTTGCTGCCCCCCGCCCTGGAGCCTAAAAAAATGGACCAACAATAGGAAAAATGTCGACAACAAAAGTACATGCCCAGAAGGGGCCTGTACTTTGTAATTTCAAAAGAGGCATCATAAATGGCCAGTACTTTCACTTTACAATACTGAAACACAGCCAAGGAAGGGACTGTAGTTTGAATCAAAAGAATAATGGAAAGGGAAGACCACTCGGTCCCCCCGAACGTATGGATGGGTGCCCCGATCCCCCCGGGAAACCATTGTGGGCGGGGGGCGTGTCTCGGCTGGTATGCCCAAAGCGGCATAGCCGGAGCACGCCCTTCCCGCCCAGAAGGGGTTGTCCTAAACACCGGCCCGGGAGTCCGCGCACAGATGGGCGTACCTGAAGGGGGCCCCTGCCCTCCCGCAGATGGATAAATAGAGAGGGAATCCAACAAAGCTTCCTCTTGTTCCAGTACTCTGAAGGCTGCACAACTCGTCGCTCGTGAGCCCTCGAAGGAACAAGCGGCAATTTTGAGAACTTGTAATCTTTGTTATTTCTCTTTCAGAGTCAGGCGTGTGGAAGATCGAGTCACCCTTGTGGATCAAGTCAGACGGAGTAACCGAAGTCATGTCTGGCAAGAAGGCGGGAAAGAGCTCCGAGATGGAGAGGATGCTACGCACCTTGGTGAACCGAGTAGCGGTGATGGACCGGAAGATGGGTAAAGTGGATGAGCTCGGTCGGGGCTTAGCGGCCATCAAGAAGCAGATGGCGGCCCAGAACATCCCATCGGGGCGGCCTAAAAAAGTCTTCGGACCGGCCTTGCCGAATGTCGCCCCAGGGGGTAAGGGTAAGAGGAATAAGGGGAGGGCGGGTTCCAGGGAGGTCCCAGTCCCAGAAGGGCCTCCATCGAGCCCGGGCGCAGACAATCCAGTCGCGCCGGTAGATAGCCCGTTACCAGGTCTGGATGGGGGTTTACCAGTCCCCGTAGTGATAGCGCCAATAGGGGATGACCAAATGCCCCCGGAACTAGCGCTTCAGTTAGCAGCAGTATTACTTTGGCTAAAGAAAGGAGCTGGGGGATCAGTGACGGCGGGCGATCCGGCTGAAGAAGCCAGATTAATTATTGAGCAGTTGCGGCAGTCAAGGGATGCCGGGACGGCGAATGTACCTTTTATTCCCCCGCAGGTAGCGACGGGGGTCACGACGGATGGTCGAGCGAAGGCAGCGGACACGGCTGGGAAGACGGCTGAACCCGGTAAGAGACCATTGCCATTGGTGGGGGCGAGTGCAGTGCCTTCAAGGCGGGAAAGTTTATCACAGCACATTCCCATGGCTACGAAAGAGATGATATGGGGAGATAAATACATCAACATATTTTCACTTTTGACTGACCATCGTGAGGTAGAATATGCAAAAACCCAGAAATATTTGTGGCACCCCAGCGTATGGCGAGCCAAGATGGCGGAATTCAGGGTCAATGAGACCATGGTGAACTGGGTCAGGGCCTTTTCTATTTTTACGGCAGTTATGGGTGAGCGTAAACCAGAAGTGTTGCCCGATTTATCATGAATTTCTATGCAATGTACGGGGGAAATGAATGGAAGGGTTATGACGTCACCTTTAGAAAAGCAAAAGAGTTTAACGAGGCTTTGACATGGGATTGTCTGGACACGGTGTCGTGGCATAACCAGCTTTTGCCAGGACCGGCGGGTACGTCGGTACCAAGCACGAGTGTCTCTGGGACATTCCAACATAAGCCGGCACAGCCCTTTCAGGCGAACGCCGGAGGGGAGCCACACCCCAGGTCCGGCGGGAATGGAGGCAAGCGGGGGGTTTGTTGGGGATTCAACAAAGGAACCTGTAACAGACCTCAAGGAACGTGTAGGTTCCGGCATGCTTGTTTGAGCTGTGGGAATTCCTCACACCCAGAAACTAGCTGTCGATCCAAGTCCAATGGTGCGTGAGGAAAAGGGGGATCCAAGCAGGATTGAGGTGGTGCCTTGGAAGCAAACATCTTCGCCCATTGATATCTTGGCTTTGACCCCCTGGCTGAACCGATACCCGGATCATGTATCCGCCGGGATTTTGAGGAATGGCTTTCTGTATGGCTTCAGAATCCCGGCGGGAAATTTTCGGGGGAGCCCCTTCTGTAAGAACCAACTGTCTATCCAGCACAACCCGGCAGTGGCCGTCAGAAAAATAGCGAAAGAAGTCAGCTTGGGGCGGGTAGCGGGGCCATTTGCCTGCCCGCCAGTTCTGGAATTTGTGTGTTCACCTTTAGGAATGGTTCCAGAGAAAGATCTGGGGGAGTATAGACTCATCCACAATCTATCGGCCCCTAAGGGGGCCTCAGTAAATGAGGCTATTGACCCTGAGGTATGCTCAGTTAGATACGCATCGTTCGATGATGCAGTAGTTCTGTTGAATCGCCTGGGCCCCGGCGCACTGTTGGCAAAATCAGACATCGAATCTGCATTCAGGTTGCTCCCGGTACACCCTCAGGACCAGCGCTTGCTGGGATTCACGTTCCAAGGGAAATATTACATGGATAAATGTATGCCCATGGGTTGTTCAATTTCATGTGCCTATTTTGAAATGTTTAGCTCCTTTTTGGAATGGGCGTTCACCGAGGCCACAGGGCATAGACAGGTAATGCATTATTTGGATGATTTCCTTTTTCTAGGTCCGGCGGGCACTCCGGAATGTGCGCAAACACTACACGACTTCTGCACACTCATGCGGGAGTTTGGGGTCCCATTGGCGCCAGGTAAGACGGTGGGGCCATCGCCCTCACTGGCGTTTCTGGGGATTGAGCTGGACTCAATGGAAGGGTGTTTCCGTCTGCCAATTGAAAAGGTGGCCAAGTTCAGGGCTTCCTTGATACAATGTCTCCGTAAGGACAAGGTGACCCTACATCAGTTACAACAGACAGTGGGTCAGCTTAATTTTGCCTTAAAAGTAATACCGATGGCTCGCCCTTTCTCACGTTCCATAGCACAAGCTATGGTGGGCCTGAGGGAAGGTCACCACCGCACTAGACTGTCGGCAGAGGTTCGCCAGGACATGCGCATTTGGTTATCATTCCTGGTGGATTTCAACGGTCGAGTGGCGTGGAACAAACCCCCAGCATCGTCAGACGAACTGGGCTTGTGGACCGACTTGGCTGGGAGTGTGGGATTTGGCGCGATCTTTGGTAACCAATGGTCGGCGCAAACATGGCCGGCGTGGTGGCACTCAAGTGGCCTAACAGGTAACATTGGGTTCTTGGAGCTATTCCCCATTTGGGTGGCTCTGTTGGCATGGCCGGAAGACTTTAGAAACCGCTCAGTGGTGTTTTGGTCAGACAACATGACGGTGGTCGAGTGTATTAACCACCAGGCTGCACGCTGCAAGTGGATCTTGAGACTGTTGAAAGAAATTGTATTGCGATGCATGAGATTGAATGTACAATTCAGGGCAAAACATGTGCCAGGTGTACTGAATAATGCAGCTGATGCACTCTCACGTTCACACATGCAGGCTTTCAGGGGTTATCTACCCACAGCGGAACTAGTGGCGGCACCATTCCCCGAAGCACTATGGCAGATCGGTGCCCCGGATTACAAGACCTTGTGGCAGCCAGTTTAGCGCCCAGGACGAGAAAAGCTTATGAGGGAGCGTTTCGTTCATACTGCGCCTTCTTAGGGCCGGTAGGGGGACATAGCTGGGGGCGGGAAGAATCCTTCCTCAGGTTTTTGGTGGCACTTCAGAAGGAAGGCAGATCGGCGGTAACCGCCAACAGATATAGGGCAGCCATATCATTCATGGCACAGCTCCATGGGATACGGGACCCGACGGGCTCCTTCTTAGTCAGGAAGGCGTTTCCCGCTGTTGGCAGAGCCTGGAAGGTCGTAGACAAGATACAAGGCACCCGATTGAGCTAGACAGATTGTCCTTGCTACTAGCAAAACTGGATGAGACATGCTCCTCGCCCAGCGAGGTAATTCTGTTCCGAGCGGCTTTCGCATTGGCATTCCATGGGGCCATGCGGGTAAGTGAACTCATAGCAAGGAACAAGAAGGATGTGGAGGGAGGTCTATGCAGGGATCATGTTCAATCACGGGGTGATTCTCTGTTGATCTCGATAGCCAGGTCCAAGACAGACCAGGAAGCTTAGGGGAATAGTGTGGTTTTGCAGCCCCAGTTGTCCCATAAGGTATTTAGAGGACTACCTGGCACAGAGGTCGACAACATGGGGGGGGGCCCTGCTTAGACACAAGGACGGCACCCCGTTGACGAGATTTCAGTTTCGGAGGGGGCTGGCAATTACGATTGCTGCAGCGGGCCTGAACCCGTGCGATTTTGGGACCCACTCATTCAGAATAGGGGCCGCTACTGAGGCTACGGCTCAGGGTCTGGGTACGGAAGAAGTGAAACAGTTAGGCCGTTGGTCCTCGAACTGTTTCAAGAGGTATGTGCAATTGCACATGTTGTAAAAGACTGATGAAATGCACTTACGCTTGTTGTCTTTTGTTTGGATTACAGTTTCGCAAGCCTGTGACGCGGGGCGAAAATTGGGATCGGCCCAACACCAAAGGACCAGCGGTCAAGGATCACCGACTGGAGATCAAGTGGTATGGGTCGTGGGCCACTCATACGTGAGGCGTGCTGGGGACGTATTCAAGGCAGGTGACGCGACTCACGCATCTGGGGAATACGGGTTCAGAGTGACCTTCCATGGGAAGGGAGGCCTCTGTTTTGACCAATTTCAAACCTTTGTTGAGGATCTCTTAGGGCGGCAAAGGTCACCGCCATCTGTAATCATAGTACATCTGGGAGGCAATGACTTGGTAAGACTGGGAAGACGGGTGTTAGTAGAACACATATTGTCGGCAGTCAGCTGGTTGGCTAAGAGGCTCCCGGGGTGTACGATTGCCTGGTCCCACATGATCCCCAGAAGAATCTGGCGGGGGGGTATCTCTGTGTCGCCGTTGAACCACTCGGTAAAGAGGGTCAACAACAAAATTGAGAAATTGTTTCGCTCCGCGCATTTACAAAGCATTCCCCATGGGTGAATTCGGGGTGATCACTGTTATTTGAATGATGGTGTTCACCTGTCCAGGGCCGGGAATGATTTACTCATAGGAGACTTCATAGCATGGCTAGTGGCATTGAGGAGACATGACCTTTAGGAGGTGTGGGGGGGCCGGATAGTCGGTCAACTATCCGGCCTGTGGCGGTAAGGTCATGATCGGTGAGCAGTGATTTCAAGGTAAGAAGGGGGGGCGCCACCCAGTACGGATGGGAGCGCCCGGGGGGAGGCGGCCATTGGCCCCTCCCACGGGGAGGCGACACCCACTACGGATGGGTCGCCTAGGGGGAGACGGCCATAGGCCCCTCCCAGGGGGAGACGGCTATATGCCCCTCCTATGAATTTCCCGGGGGCCGGATATCCGCTCCGGCGGAAGAGAGTGTGGGGGAGGGGGGGAGTCCATGCTGTCCTTCTTACGGATACCTCGCACGAGAACTCGGACGACCTTTAAGATGGCTTTGAGTGAAAGGGGGCCCCCACGACAAAGGAAGTTACAGTTGGCAGCAGGGTAAAGTCCTCGGCGCATGCGCCACTCACACCGTGAGGGTGGGAATTTGGTAGTAGGGATCTGACACCGGTTAAGACCTTGCCGTTGGCCCTTAATGCTAGGATGTACAATTTTATTTTAGAATGTTATGCATTTTCAGGATGCTAGACTTGGCTAGGAAACCTTTGTATTAGAGATTTGTTAAGGTTAGCCAAAGAACTTGTCTTCATCAAAATGTAATGGAAGTAAAATTGTACATGATTCATGAAACGTTTTTAATTTAAAGTTTTAAATTTTGTTTCATATTTTAATAAATACGGCCGGGGGGGTAACTCCCCCCCACCTTCCAAAAGTTCAAACCTGTGTCTGTCTCCTCCCATGGGGAATTAGTGTTGGGAGGGGGTGGCGGGCATCCCGGCCCATATAAACAAACACAGGCCCGAGAGGGTCTGTAGTTAGAATTGAAAAAATAGACAAACACAGCTTAGAATGGGCCGGTACTTTAAATGTCTAGAATTACAGTCACTGTACTTTGAAATCGATGTGTTGCATTCTGGGGATGCTGAGTTAGGTTCAAGTCAAAAATCAATGATTTTATGCAGTTTTGAAAAGAAGAAAACACACGAGCCACATCGAATGGAACCAGATAGCCAGGTGCGGCTGCCTGGAGTGCAAGCGTGCAGCATTTAGCAAAACACCACAAGAATCTGTGACGAAAGAGGGAGGCTGAGAACAGCTCGGAGAATAACCTTTCACACACAACTTATAAGACAGGCTAAGGGTGGCTTCTCAGATCTGATCTTGAAAGTGATGACCTCCTCTGTCGAGATGAATGGAGTTCCACTGGCGGGCACAAAGAAGTCATAGTTAAACCACTGTCACAAAATACTGCGATCTGCCTTGAAAATAAGGCTAAGATGTGGCCAGGAGCCTGGTTAGGAAAGGCGTCCTACTGTCCAAGACTATAGCGGACATTACCGTTGCAGAAAACAAAAAAGACTAAGGTGAAAACGAATGAAAGTAGAAAACAAACATTTCATACACATGGCCTGCTTTGTTCTGATAGCATCATGGGAGTGCAAGTGACACTATTTCCCCGGGGGACGGACGGACCTTTATGAAGCACAGTGAAGACACTGCAGAGGGAAGAGCAGAGATCGGACATACGCAACCGAGGTGCTGCCATGGGAGAGTGCTCAGTCTCAGACTGGGGTCAACAAGGAGAGTCGAATGAACGCAAACACTCACGCTGGGGTCAATTGCTGTTATTGTGTCCACTCTGAATACATGGAAGCAGAAGTGGAAAATATCTGCTGACATCAACACAACTGCATGTGGAACAACATGAGTAATTTAGAGTGTTGCATTAGACGGTGATCCTAGTACATGGCGATTGAGTGAACAAAAAAACAAAAAGGATCACCAGAGACTAAAGAAGTCGGACAAGTTGGATATTTGAAGAATTAGCTGACCCCCACCCAGAAGCCCATCAAGGGTCCCGGGCAGGGGAACGGGACACACATGTAGACGTAGATCTGTCTTATTCCCTTAGACTACATGGCAAAGTACAGCAACGCTTGATGCCCTCGAAGGCTGAGGAAGAAGTTGAAAAAAAATGTGTGGTGCACACCATTTGCTGTGACAAGGAGGACAGACATCGATCGCCGCCTAATGTTGGGTCTGGATGATTGCACATTGTTGCCCTGGACTACAGTGCGCATGGGCATCCACTCCATCCTCAGATTGTTTTTTTCCGCCATTGGGGTCGGTTGTCTATTGGTTAACTCAAGGTCGGAATCGATGATAAACTTTCTCTTTGGGCAAAAGGCCTTTAGTTTTCGTCGGTATTGTCTTGCAATCGGTACCAGTACTTGTTCCTGCTCTCTCAACATTTGCCAGATGAATATAAGGAGGCAGCAGGGATGCTTATTCAGGAAGGGAAGCTTATATCAAACGCATCTATCAAGTGTGCGCTGGACGCAGCAGACACCGCAGCCAGGGCAATTAAGAAAAGTGGGATGTTACGGCGACATGCCTGGCTTAGAATCTCCGGACTGAAGCCCGAGATTCAAAACATCATACTGAAACAGCCTGTTAACCCTGATCATTTCTTTGGCACCGGAGGTGGACACCACCTTAGGCACACAAAAAAAAACCTGCAAAGTCTATGGGGGCTCTACAGTCGCAGCAGTTCAGGGGTGGTTCCTTACCTCGCTCCTACAATAGAGAAACTTCCAGAGGCCAGCTGTCCCAGCAGACAACATACAGCAAAGCAGGCACGCAGACCACCTACACCAAACAGAGTAGGGGTGGCTATCGTGGAAAGAGCACCAAGGGCAGAGGTCATGGTAACAACAGCTCCCGATCCTCCACCACTAACAAACAGTGACGTCTTGTCACTGCCCCCAGACCATCCCACACCGGTCGGGGGGAGACTGCAACAGTTCCTGCCAGTCTGCAAATCCATCACCACAGACAGGTGGGTGAGCCAGCTTATCCAGTACGGTTATTGTGTAGAGCCCAACATACCCCCAAGACACCGTCCTATGTCCACAGAGCATTTGCAATTATTGCAGCAGGAGGTAGTCAGCATGCTACAAAAAGGAGCTATAGAGCTCGTGCCTGTGGAACAAAAAGGTACAGGGGTGTACTCGCTGTACTTATTCATCCAAAAAAGGACGGGTCCCTCAGACCCATTCTGGACCTCGGACCACTCAACCAGTACATTCTATCAGAACACTTTGACATGCTCACATTAGAGCAGGTTCAACCGTTAGTCAGTCAGGGAGATTTCCTCGCAACATTAGATCTGAAGAATGCATATTTTCATATACCGCTACACCCGTCACACAGAAAATACCTCAGGTTCACCATTCAGGATCAGCATTATCAGTTCAAGGTCCTCCCTTTCGGAGTGACGACAGCGCCCAGGGTGTTTACCAAGTGCCTGGCCACAGTGGCTGCACACCTGCAGAGACAGAACGTTCATGTCTACCCTTATCTGCACGACTGGCTTCTCCAGGCGAAGTCGGCCCAGCAGTGTGCCTACCACATGTCCCAGACCATTAACCTTCTTCACGATCTGGGGTTCTCACTGAATTATCCAAAGTCCCACCTTCAGCCCGCACATGTACGGCAGTATCTGGGCGCGACAATCAATACTCTGGCAGCCAAAGCACAGCCAAATTCAGTGAGGATCAACAGCATGCAATTGCTGATACAACAATTCAAACCACAATGCTCGCTTCCAGCACGAGTTTTCATGCAGTTGATAGGCATGATGGCCTCCTGCATCTTCATAGTCCCGCACGCGAGACTACACATGCTTCCGCTTCAGGAGTGCTTAGCACGTCAGTGGAATGAGGCTCACGGACAGTTGAAAGACCTACTGTTGGTGACCGGTCGCGCATACAACTCTCTGCGTTGGTGGAATCCACAAAACCTTTGCAGGGGCCGACCGTTCCAGGAGCCTGTGCCACAGATTATTCTGACAACGGACGCATCTCTCCAGGGATGGGGAGCTCATGTACTCCACTACACAGTGCAGGGACTATGAACAGCACAGTAGAGGAAGATGCACATCAACCTTCTGGAACTGATGGCTATCTTCATGGTGATGAAAGCATTCAAGGTACATCTGTGCAACAAGGTTGTGTTGATCAGGACGGACAACATGACGGCCATGTACTACATACAAAAGCAGGGAGGTACACTCTCCACAGTTGTGTCATCTGGCTCAGAGTTTGTGGAAGTGGGCCATTCAAAGGAACATTTTCCTCATGGCGGAGCACCTCCCGGGCAAGGACAATCAGATGGCTGACCTGCTCAGCAGGTACAGCCACCAAATGCATGAGTGGGAGATACATCCAAAAGAGCATTAGCCTGTATAGGAGTGCGTAGCCTATCCGGAATCTGTGGAAGCATCCAGTGCCATCCCTCTGGTCCCGATTCATCCACAATCACAAATACGTCTGTCCCAGAGGCGCATCTTTCCTCGGAGACATAAAGGGGCATATAACCAAGCAATAGCGATAATTATCGGTATTGCTTGGTTAGCGGGAAAAAAATATCGCCGAGCACCTAGGATTTTTACCGCTGAGATACCTTGATATTATCAAGGTTTATCTCAAAAGCGATAAAAATCCTGCGAAATGCATGAATATCGCTGAAAAATCAGTGATATTCATGCATTATCGTGACAATGCTCTTAGCCATGTTATCCACCTTCCATTGGATAACATGGCTAAGAACTGCTTTTAGCAGGCGTTAGCTTTTGGAGATATTCGCGCTTAGAGCGAATATTTCCAAAAGTTGTTAATAGGAGTTAGAGATGTTAGCGACTGTTTTCAGTCGCTAACCTCTTGGCACGCCCACTTTGCATGTCATTAGCGATAATTTTCGCTGACATGCAAAGTGGGCCCCTAAATGCCCGCTATCGCCTACAAGCTGTCGCTAACTGGTGTTAGCGACAGCTTGGTAATAGGGCGATAAAATTATCGCCGCATTAGCGGGAAAAAGTCCCGCTAATGCGGCGATAATGCCCTTGGTAATATCCCCCAAACTTTTTTTGGGGTGCATAATAAAAATAGAGAAAAGAAAAAAAAAAGAATAGAAAACACATACCGATGTCGAGCCATGTCAGGGTCCATGACAAGAAGGGAGCCATGTTAAAGGCTGGATGTTTTAGATTCCTAGCTCACTATAACGATATGCGTCTGGGTGGTGACAAGAAGCCATGATCTGCAGCTCACACAGTGCTACATGTCCAGGATACATGTCGCTGTTTGCTAGGACCCACAGAGACTTTAATGGACCCGTCAACTCTGGCGTACACAGATTCACAATAAACCTTTACAAAGAGCTCGAAGCCAAGAAGGAGGCCAAGTGTCCAGACAACAAAATAGCTGCCCCCGCCCTGTAGCCCAAAAATGGGTCCCGGGCAGGGGAACGGGACACACCTCGACAGTAAAAGTACAGGCCCCTTCTGGGCCTGTACTTTGGAAATCAGACAATTAAAGTACAGGCCCCTTCTGGGCCTGTACTTTGGAAATTGAACAATAAAAGTACAGGCACAGAAGGGGCCTGTACTTTGGAAATCAGACAATAAAAGTGCAGGCCCAGAAGGGGCCTGTACTTTGAAAAATAAACAATAAAAGTACAGGCCCCTTCTGGGCCTTTACTTTGGAAATCAGACAATGAAAGTACAGGCCCCTTCTGGGCCTGTACTTTGCAAATTAGACAATAAAAGGGCCTGTGATGTGTAAATTCGACCATAAAAGTACAGGCCCAGAAGGGGGCTGTACTTTGTAATTTGAACACAGGATCAATGGGCCGGTACTTGAAATGTAAAGAATGGGAGTCACTGTACTTTTAAATTGGTGTGTTGCATTGTGTGGACGGCGAAAAACCGCTGGCCTCATGTTGTCCAAACTGATCTTGAAGTTTTTGACCGCTTCAGCTGTACTTGAAGGGGCCTGTACTTTGAAAGAGGGGGCCTGTATTTTAAAAATTGAACATTAAAAGTACAAGCCCTGAAGGTGCCTATACTTTGGAAATCAGACAATAAAAGTACAGGCCCAGAAGGATGACACTCATCTGGGTTGCTCCGACGTGGGCACGCCAAACATGGAACACCACGTTTCTAGAACTATCCGTGGTACCGCATCAAAGGCTAAGCCATGGCGACATTCAGCACCCAGATCCGCAACAGCTCAACCTGGCGATCTGGCTCCTGAGGTCTTACAATTTGGGTACATCAACTTGCCTCCAGACTGTATGGATATCATAAGGGAGGCAAGTAAGCCCACCACCAGAGCATGTTATGCGGCAAAATGGATGCGGTTCGTCATTTACTGTGCCGGCCACAACATTAACCCGCTAGATGCATCTACTCACAACACCATCACTATGACAAAGGCAGGACGACATGCGCAGCTGGGGCGATGGAACCCACTTGTTTCTCTTTAGTTTCCAAAAGAGCATTAGCCTGGATAGGAGTGCGGGGCCTATCCGGAATCTGTGGAAGCATCCAGTGCCATCCCTCTGGTCCCGATTCATCCTCAATCACAAATACGTCTGTCCCAGAGGCGCATCTTTCCTCAGAGACATACATTTTTTTGGGATGCATAATAAAAATAGAGAAAAGAAAAAAATAATTATAGAAAACACATACCGATGTCGAGCCATGTCAGGGTCCATGACAAGAAGGGAGCCATGTCAAAGGCTGGATGTTTTGGATTCCTTGCTCATTACACCGATATGCGTCTGGGTCGTGACAAGAAGCCATGATCTGCAGCTCACGCAGTGCTACATGTCCAGGATACATGTCGCTGTTTGCTAGGACCCACAGACACTTTAATGGACCCGTCAACTCTGGCGTACACAGATTTGCAATAAACCTTTACAAAGAGCTCGAAGCCAAGAAGGCGGCCAAGCGTCCAGACAACAAAATAGCTGCTCCGCCCTGGAGCCCAAAAATGGGTCCCGGGCAGGGGAACAGGACACACCTCGACAGTAAAAGTACAGGCCCAGAAGGGGCCTGTACTTTGAAAATTGAACAATAAAAGTACAGGCCCAGAAGGGGCCTGTACTTTGAAAATTAGACAATAAAAGGGCCTGTACTGTGTAAATTCGACCATAAAAGTACAGGCCCAGAAGTGGCCTGTACTTTGTAATTTGAACACAGGATCAATGAATGGCCATTACTTGAACTTACAGTGATAATACACAAACACAGCTCAGAAAGGGACTGTACTTTGAATTGAAAGAAAATGAACAAACACTGCTCAGAAAGGGTCTCGAGTTTGTATTAAAAGAATAGACAAACACAGCTCAGAATGGGCCGGTACTTGAAATGTAAAGAATGGGAGTCACTGTACTTTTAAATTGGTGTGTTGCATTGTGTGGACGGCGAAAAACCGCTGGCCTCATGTTGTTCAAACTGATCTTGAAGTTTGTGACCGCTTCAGCTGTACTTGAAGGGGCCTGTACTTTGAAAGAGGGAGCCTGTACTTTGAAAATTGAACAATAAACGTACAGGCCCTGGAGGGGCCTGTACTTTGAAAATTGAAAATAAAAGTACAGGGCCTGTACTTTAGAAATCAGACAATAAAAGTACAGGCCCAGAAGGGACCTGTACTTTGGAAATCTGACAATAAAAGTACAGGCCCAGAAGGGGCCTGTACTTTGGAAATCAGACAATGAAAGTACAGGCCCAGAAGGGGCCTGTAATTTGGAAATCAGACAATGAAAGTACAGGCCCAGAAGGGGCCTGTAATTTGGAAATCAGACAATAAAAGTACAGGCCCAGAAGGGGCCTGTACTTTGAAAATTGAACAAAAAAGTACAGGCCCCTTCTGGGCCTGTACTTTGGAAATCAGACAATGAAAGTACAGGCCCAGAAGGGGCCTGTACTTTGAAAATTGAACAATAAAAGTACAGGCCCAGAAGTGTGCGAACTTCCAACCAGACAGGGAGTGTGGGAGCAGCACCTTATGAAGTCACACATTCTTACTGTCTAGGGTAGTGGCAGAGTATTCTATCATGCATTATGACTTCACAGTGTGCGACCTTCCAACCACACAGGGAGGGTTGGAGCAGCACCTTATGACATCACACATTCTTTAATATGAGTTAACATATCGGGCCCAAAAATATGGGAGGCAATGCTTGTGTGCTTTACTGATACCGGAATGGACACCAAGAGTCGACGAATGAAATTCATGAAATATTTTTCTACCAGCTTCAACACCAACAACAACTTTCCTCTTCGTATCTTTAAAAGTATAGAACAAATCTCCATCTATGTTGATGCCCTAGAAGGAATATCAAGGTGAACAAACAAGAGCAGGAAGCCCAGAATGTGGCCACTGGAACATGTGGCAAAATTGCTGCCCCCTGGCCTGGATCACAAAAATGGATCCTGGGCAGGGGAACGGGACACAGCTCAACTGAGATCCCGTCGACCGTGATCCCGTTAACACAACGATGTGGAAGCGTCTCTGACTGTAGAAAGTCAAGAAAGAACAGTGACTCTTGGCGGCAGAAGAAGTAGAAAAAAAAGACCTGGAAGTCAAGAACTAATGGAGCAGAGCGATGGTGAGTCCGCAGCTATGAAGGAGATCGACATGTCACTGGATGACATTATACAACTTCATAAAGAAGAACGAAGTGACACATTGCCTGATTTAAACACAATGGAACAGTTGATGAACATCAATCAGTATACTTTTGGGAATCAGGAAAACAAGTTTCAACCAAGTTTGCAAGGAGTAGGCTGTCTGAGAAGAGGTCTCTAATCATAATGCTCTGGGAAGTGGAAGAGTATCGTAACAGCTGGAACTGGATTAAGCCCATTAAATAGACAGGGAGGTTGGTCAATGGTGAAAGTGAACAATTTCCATGAAAAAATATACAGAAAACCACTGCAACAGAAACGTACATTCATATCACCAGGTCTCCCAACAGGTAAGGTCAATCAAAATAAAAGCTGTCTTTTACTTCAAGGTGACTCGACCCTTGACGGTTGAACAAATGCCATGAATGGATTGAGGGGAGAAGATAAACCGATCAAAGAATGAAAGAGGCAGCGGAGTGAACACCATGACAAAACAAATGTTAACTATTATGCCAAGACTTCATGGAAGGTTGCCCTCAATAAATGACCTTGCTTGCTTACTTTATACGGTGGGATGAAGCCCTTCTAACCATGATAAAAGGCGAAAAGGCTTAGGTGTAAATTGAATCCGAATGGGCTTAAGGCACGAAAGGACAGCCAGATGCCAAAATACCACCTCATATAAAATTAGTCTTTGAAGTGGAGTTGGTGGATATAGAGTAAGTGTTACCTGTGAGATGCTTTGCTGACCCACAAGATTCAAGCTTCCAGATTCCAGCATTGACTTTTTTCATTGCAGATGATATGCTGCATTTTAGATTTCTAAAAAATAGATGGAATAAAAAGCATCTAAATTCATTTTTTTGGTCTACATTCTGGAAGTACACTCATTTATACGTTCTACCTGATATCTTTTCAAGGAAAACATTCTATCAATCTCATTTTTTTATGTATTTTGCTTTCATGTTTTCCAGAAACGGATTCAATACCAAAAGTGAAACATGTTTTCAAAATCAGTACCAAGATTTGTTTTAAAGGAAAAAACAAACAATCCAGTAATTCTGTGTTTTTTTTCTAGAAGGTAAAATCATTTCATGAAATCCTTAGAGCTGTAAAATCGTTTTACAAATGATTAATAATTTGTCGTTTATTTATGATAAAAAGTTAAAATTGAGGACCCAAATGGGCAACTTGGACCCTGGGGAGCATTCTAGCAACTAGTTGCATAGTCATTCTTTGAACTGAAACATGAAGAGAAACTAATTTTAAAAGAATTTGGACCGCTCCAGCCAGAGGTAAGCCTACAGCAAATTTACATATACAGAGGGAAGCTTTACACACGTTATTTCTCAAAGACGTGTTACACCAAAAGTGGTTGTCTTAAAGGAGCCTGTCATTCAATGAATGTTCTAGGTAGAGCATACTTAAAATCATAATATCCAAAGCCTGAAGCATCCAAGAGTGAATTCTCAGAATGTTTCGATATTCTGATTCGTGAAATGTTACTCCCACCGGGTCCGATCTCATCTTGAAGGTTTGCACACCTTCACTGATCCTGCTATTTCTCCTTCATCAGTCATTCCAGGTTATTCACTTCGACTACATGGGAAAGTACAGCAACACTTGATAGCCTGGAAGGCTGAAGAAGAAGTGGAAAAACATTGTGCGGTGCACATTTAATGACAACTCGATGGAAAAGGCAGGATATGTTTTTGTTTTCAAGCCCATTGCATAGATACGAGTCTTAATGACTTCGACAAAATGGAAGAGTACAGCAACACTTGCTTACCTCGAAGGACGAAGAATCAGGTGAACAAAAAAGAGATGGAAGCAATAAAGGCGGACAATTAACGCATGACAATAAGTAGCTGCCCCCGCCGACAAAGGGTCCTGGGCGAGGGAACGGGACACACGCATATCTCAAAAAGAACAATAAACAGCTGGTGGTCTACAAGCTAGACCAAAAGACAGTCGTCAAGACCAAGCAATCAGCGGCTAATAAAGGTGTCCCCGCCGACAAAGCTCAGGCACGGGGTGAAGATAAAGCACTTTTGCACAGTGTGTTTATGAAGCGGAAGGGGAACATGTCACATGAATGGATTGAGGGGAGACTACTTGGAGTACCATATATGGTCATGACAGCGGACGCACCACAGTTAGGTTGGGGAGCCCATGTCCAACAGTACACAATGCAGGGCCTATGGACAACACAACAGAAGAAAATGCACATGAACATGGTCGAACTTATGGCACTGTTCCTAACCTTGAAAGCGTTCAAAGTACATTTGTGCAACAAGATGGTGTTGATCCGGACAGACAACATAACTGCAATGTACTACATTCAGAAGCAGGGAGGTACACACAGCTATCAGAGGTAGCTCAAAGCATGGGGTCAACAAGGACAGTCCAATGAATGGAAAGACTCACGCTGGGGTCAAGAAAAGACACCCAATTGGTGTTATTTTGGCCAGTGTGAATACATTGAAGCAGTGGAGGATGACACACACCAGTGTCGAAGACTTTTGACTTACCAAATTAAATGTGCATATTAAATGAGAAGCAGGGGCAGTGTTTGACATCATAAAAATGGTGTACAATAATAAAAAAAACTGGACAGGTGAAAGCTAAAACCAAAAGTAATGTTAGGCTGTATGGACAGGTCAGTACTTGTGAAGAGGATTGGGAAAAAAAAAGAAAGAGGTGAAAGCGAGAAGGCTGCCGAAGGCCAAATTTGCAGAACAATAGAGGTAGGAGCCTAGAAGGCGCACAACTCGTTAGTATAGCAGTAGAGCCCACTCACAATTATCATCAATGCTGAAAAATGTCAAAATAAATTGAACAGAATTAAACAGATTTGATAGACATGGATTGAATTGAATGAAACATGTGAAATTGGATTAAGCACATTAAATAGAGACTCTCGCCGGGGTCAAGAAGAGACAGCCAGCGTTTGAAATAGTTAGTCTACAGGTAGAGCCCCTTGTTATTATAGTGGGAGTTCCCACTTACAATTATTTTGAATGTTGAAAAATATCAACATAGATTGAACAGAATTAAACAGATGTAATAGACAGGGCTTTTTGCCAGGAACAAATAAGGTACAATGCTTTAGCAATTTAAAAAATTGGAAGCATTTCAACTCGTTAGTATAGCGGTAGAGCCCACTCACAATTATCTTCAATGTTGAAAAATATCAACATAGATTGAACAGAATTAAACGGGTTTAATAGACATGGATTGAATTGAATGAAACATGTGAAATTGGATTAAGCACATTAAATAGAGACTCTCGCCGGGGTCAAGAAGAGACAGCCAGCGTTTGAAATAGTTAGTCTACAGGTAGAGCCCCTTGTTAATATAGTGGGAGTTCCCACTTACAATTATTTTGAATGTTGAAAAATATCAACATAGATTGAACAGAATTAAACAGATTTAATAGACAGGGCTTTTTTCCTGGAACTTATAAACTTTAATGCATTAGCAATTTTAAAAATTGGAAGCATTTCAACTCGTTAGTATAGTGGTAGAACCCCACTCACAATTATCTCCAATGTTGAAAAATATCAACATGGATTGAACAGAATTAAACAGATTTAATAGACAGGGCTTTTTTCCAGGAACTAATAAAATACCATGGATTATCAATTTTAAAAATTGGAAGCATTTCAACTCGTTAGTATAGCGGTAGAACCCCACTCACAATTATCTCCAATGTTGAAAAATATCAACATAGATTGAACAGAATTAAACGGATTTAATAGACATGGATTGAATTGAATGAAACGTGTGAAATTGGATTAAGCAAATTAAATAGAGACTCTCGCCGGGGTCAAGAAGAGACAGCCAGCGTTTGAAATTGTTAGTCTACAGGTAGAGCCCCTCGTTAATATTGTGGGAGTTCCCACTTACAATTATTTTGAATGTTGAAAAATATCAACATATATTGAACTGAATTAAACAGATGTAATAGACAGGGCTTTTTTCCAGGAACAAATAAGGTACAATGCTTTAGCAATTTAAAAAATTGGAAGCATTTCAAATTGTTAGTATAGCGGTAGAGCCCACTCACAATTATCTTCAATGTTGAAAAATCTCAACATAGATTGAACAGAATTAAACGGATTTAATAGACATGGATTGAATTGAATGAAACATGTGAAATTGGATTAAGCACATTAAATAGACAAGGTCACCATTAAACCTCTCCCTTCCCAAGCGCTCTGCAATTCCCTTAACCAGTTTTTTGTGGACAAGATTGTGTTGGTTGGTTACGGCGGGGGTCCATAGCAGGGTGCTATCTTTCTGGATTTCCAGATAGATAGAGTGGTGGTTCTCCGAGGGAGGGGGGTATGGAGGGGGTGGGGGGTCAGGGGGGGGTGAAAAAATTAAAAACTGTCCTCTAAAACGTCCCTTAAAACTTCCTAGAGAGGTGAAAGATAGATGTAGGCTAATACACAACTTATATATGGGAGTATGGCAGGAATGGCCTTTTGTTTTCACAATCCTTTTGATTAGGCAGGAAATTCTTTACAATGAATAAACTCTGTATTTTATCCTGGAACACTAATGGACTTCGAACCTGTCCAAGAAGAAACAACATTATGCAATATCTACGAGACTCTCCTGCACAAATAATAGTGCTCCAGGAGACACATTTGGCAGAAACTGAAATACAAAATCTGTTGGCAAATAATAAGTGGGTAGACTTTGGTGTTGTCACATCACAATCATCACATATTAGGGGGGTGGCCATCCTCTTTAAAAAATCTATAAGAGCAAGGCTGGTTTCTAAGCAGGTGGACCCATATGGAAGATGGGCCATAGCTTCAATTATTATTTCTGGTTCACCATTTACTATAGTAGGATACTGCGGCCCGAATCAGGATGATCCATCTGTCTTAGCCACACTTTTTTCACAATTATACCTATTCCCAGAGCCGGTCACCTTGGCAGGTGATATAACGTAGTCTTGGATCCTGTATTGGATAAATCACCTTCCAATAGGACCATAACTTTATCTAAGACTAGGACTTTCTTGTTGGATAATATGAAAGCACTAAACTATAATGACATATGGAGGACACTCCATGGGTCTCAAAGGGGGGTCACATTCAGGAATTATAAATTTCACCATCAGTCTCGAATCGATTTTATTTTGATCAGTTATATTTTGGTTAAACAGGTTAAAGCAGTGACTCATCTACCTTTCCATCTTTCTGATCATACAGCTATTCTGCTTGAGCTCGAGGCTGGATCTAGGGTCCCCGTGAGAAATTGGTCTTTTGACAGATCAATCCTTGCCTCTTCTGATATTATTGACGCGTTAAATCATGAAGTTAAGCTTTTTTGGGAATTTAATCAGGGCTCAGCCCCACCTGGCATTGCATGGGATGCGTTTAAAGCTACACTAAGGGGTTATCTAACTAACAAAACTGCATATAAAAACAAGATGCACAGGGAATCTGTAGCCTCGCTCGTATTGGAGATTGTGGGTATCCAAGCAGAGATTGATAGGTACCCAGCAACTTCAGGGGCCTCATTAAAGGACTTACAGGACAAGTTGACAGCTATAAAAGGAAATCTTTCCTCAGTCCTGAATGCACGGGTCCTGGAGAGATGGGAGGCTAGAAAACTGGCCCATTTTGAATACGGAGAAGGTGCGGGTAAGCTCTTGGCCTAGAAGGCGAAGACAGACAGGGTCAGAAATAATATTAGTTCTATTGACAAGGATGGAATGACCTACTCTACAGATGAGGGAATTAGTGGAGCTTTTAAGTGCTTCTTCAGCGAAATATATCGTGAGGATAAGAATATACAACCCAATCAAGCAATGGAATGGCTATCGGGGATTTCTCTTCCGACCCTACAATTGGAACAAAGGAATGCTCTGGAGGGCCCTGTCACAGAGGATGAAGTACGCACTGCTATTTTCAAAAGCAAAAAAGGCAGGGCTGCAGGACCTGACGGGTTACCATCTGAAATATATAAAGTAATCTGTTTATCAACCCTTCCTTATTTAACAAACCTGTTTAATAGCATTCTACTGGAAGGTGCTTCGCCCCCCACCTCATGGGATAGGGCCTCTATAACCCTGATCTTAAAACCGGGCAAATTGGCAACTAACTGTGGGTCATATAGGCCGATCTCAATCCTCAACACAGATTACAAAATTTTTGCGTCAGTTCTTGCGAATAGATTGGGAGGGGTGGCGAATAACATCCTGCATCTTGATCAGAAGGGATTCGTAAAAAACCGGCAGCTCTACGAGCTGACTTATGATCTCATTGGTGCAGTAGACATGGCCACGTTCGCATCTCTTCCCTTAGCAGTTCTCACGCTCGATGCTACAAAGGCCTTTGATAGGGTTAATTGGGTTTACCTAGGGGAGGTTTTGAAAAAGTTTAACTTAGGCGATAACTTTAGGCGGGCTGTAAAATTATTATACAAAGACCCTTCCGCCTCATTATTGATTAATGGCGAACTTACTGAGCCATTTAGCATTACCTGTGGAACCCGCCAAGGCTGTCCCCTCTCCCCCCTTTTGTTTGATTTATATATAGAACCTTTTGCCCAAATAATTTGTGACAACCCTAATATTAAACCTTTTATTTTTGAAGGGTGGGAGCGAAAAGTCGCATTATATGCCGATGATGTTCTCATCTATTCGTCCGAGTTGAGCTAGGCATTTCCTACTGTAATAGCCATTGCAGAAGAGTTTGGGGCAATATCTGGTTATGAAGTTAATGCTTCTAAGACCGATATCATGGTTTGGAATCATGCTGTGCCAGTGGCAGAGGCACAGCCTAGCTCTATTTTGAGATACCTGGGTTTAAATATCTACACGGATATCAATAAGATTGCCCCTTTAAACTTTGCCCATGTCGCCAAAGAGGCTTGCAGGTTGATGAGAACATGGTCAGCTCTCCCAATTTCCTTGATAGGTAGGTCCAACTTGGTTAAAATGACTATTTTACCCAAGTTTATGTTTTTATTTAATACTATTCCTCTTTTCTTTGATCCACACATGATAGCAAAATTTCAAGCTGAAATAAACACATTTATATGGAATAGTCATACACCCAGACTGGCCTGGAAGAAGATAAGACGTCGCCGAGAAAAAGGGGGCCTAGCAGCACCAGATCTCCAATATTACGGATGGGCCTTTCAATTTTCCCACGTTAGGATGCTTTTAAAGACCCCTAATGGTACGGGCTGTGGGAAACTATTCTCAGCACTTCTTAAGGGGGAAAAAGTTAGACCGGCGAATTTCTTGTTAAAGTTTGGTGACCCTAAATACTTCAAGAAGGTCAAGTTAAAGATACTGAGGGACCTAGCTAGAACATGGGGTAATTTTAGACGTGGACTCAAAATGGACTATTATCATAGCAGGGCTCCACTTTGGGACTCTCCAGGATCCCCATCCTGGCTCTTAGATAGTTTAGCTCTATCTGTAAGAGAGGCCGGACTCTTATCTTGGGGTGACCTGTTTGCTGAGGGTGTCTTACTTTCATGGGAGGCTCTGAGTTCAACAATAGGAACCCGTTTCTCAAGATCTAAATACCTCCAAATTCAAAGTTGGGCGCAGGCTTATAGTCAGGTTAGGGGCAGATTCAAAATAGGAGGGGAGAGTATTCTGGTAACCCACCTGATAGATAAACCACCTTTCAAAAAAGAGATCACCTTTTGGTACAACCTTATGATAGACAAGACTGATGGTGAATTTTTGCTCCCCCACTCGCTCTGGGAAATGTACATTAACAACATGGATGTGGAAAGTTTGTGGCTAGAATCATTTAAAGTTTTGGGGGACACTGTGAAACCTTTGTGGCTTCGCCGTAACCATCTGTTCACATTGCACAGGGCTTACTATTCCCCACTACGTTTATCTAAATTCCCCAATAATGTTCTGGCTGCCTGTCCCAGATGTGGTTTGATAGCTGCATCAGATGTCCATATGTTTCTTGAATGTTCATCTTTAACATTATTTTGGTATGAGGTCTGCGTCTCCCTTTCTCTAGCGGTAGGATCCCAAATCAACCCATGCCCTGTGCTGGTATTTTTTGGTATTCTACCAGAATTATGTGGCATAGGTAAAAAAAAAATTGGTCTTCTATGGCTGTTTGCTGGCTAGAAGAGAAATTTGCAAACGTTGGAAAGATAAGACACCTCCTCTCTTTACAGAGTGGCGTGCTTCGATGCTACAGACGTCAAAATTGGACATGATTAGGGCTGGAAACCAAAATAAGAGAAGATTTTGGCTACTTGAATTGGTAATCATGGATCAGATCATCATGGGTTTTTTTTTTTTTCCCCATGTCCTATGATTACGCTGCTTGGAGGGGCCTCTCTGTTTGGCCCCTTTTTGCTATACATACCCTACAAGGGCGGCTTCGGGTACGAAAGTGGGTATTATACTTCAGAACGTTAGCCTAGATGGTACCAAGTGACGATTAAAGGGTTGATGTAGTGCACTGCGGCATATTCCGGCTTGTACCAGTATAATCCCCTACCAGTAAATCTGGGTCAGTGTCTCTGTCATCTCCCATATCTTCTCGTTACCATATGGTCACCAAGGGCGAATACGAGGACACAAAAAGAAAAAAGAAAAAAAAAAAAGATTGTAAACATTAAAAAGAGCATATCTCTTGCTGGCCTCCCTTACCCCCCTAGGTCCGATCCCCCCTTGCTTTCCCCTAACCCGCAGCAACTCACTCAGATCCCCCCCAATCTTGGAAGAGGAATTTTTAGCCTTTTTAAGTAAGGTCACTTCTTGGTCCCCTACTGACTGTTGTCCCCCCTTGATTCTCCGCGAGGCTTTTACAGCCTGTCCGCTTCCCCCCCTGGGACTTTTGAACCTGTCCCTGTCCTATGGCTTGGTCCCCAGCTCTTTCAAGGTTGCCGAGGTCGTGCCCATCTTACAAAAAAACCACGGCGGACCCTACGGTTATGAGCAATTTTCGCCCCATCTCCCTCCTCCCCTACCTCAGTAAAGTGATTGAGTCTCATGTTACCAACACTCTGAGCTCTTTCATTGAACACTCCCAATGCCTTGACTCCCAACAGGCCGGTTTTAGACCCGCCCACTCTACGGAGTCAGTCATACTTTCAGTTATGGAGGAACTGCAGAGAGGGGCGTGCTCTAACATCAGCCAGGTTCTGGTGCTCCTGGACCTGTCGGCCGCCTTTGACACGGTCGACCATGATATTTTGGTTGACCGTGTCAGGGAGGCTGGCTTCCGGGGCACCGATCTGGATTGGGTTCGCTCCTTTCTGTCCAACCTGACCCAACTTATCCGGTCCTTACGAGGCAATCATGTCACCGCGTTTAACTACGCGGATGACATCCAGTTAATCTTCAATATTGATGGCTCGGCGGAGTCCATCCTCAATTTCCAGTTGACCCTCTGCCACATCAGCAACTGAATGGGGGCTAACCACCTTAAGCTTAACCCAGACAAGACAGAACTGGTTCTTGTCGGGGGAGTCGCCAACCAATGGAAATCCACCTTTTGGCCTGTGAGCTTGGGTCTTCCCCCTAGTCCAGTTGACTCAGCAAAAAGTCTGGGAGTCATCATCAGTAATGATCTCACGATGAAGCCCCTGATCAATGCTGTAGTCTCCTCTAGCTTCTTCCAGCTCCGGAAAATCCAGAAGATTGCCCGTTTTCTGACCACTGAGGCTCTCACCTTAGTCCTGTTAGCTTTAGTCATTTCGAGGATTGACTACGCTAATTCACTCTATGTAGGTATCCCGTCCTATTTACTGAAGAGGCTGCAGCTCGTTCAGAACCAGGCTGCATGCCTCATTCACCATCAACCTAGGCACCAACATGTTAGTCCTCTGTTAAAGTCCCTTCATTGGCTTCCCGTGTCCGAGCAGTGCAAATTTAAGCTAGGCTGTACTATCTTTAAGTCCCTCGCCGGCATGAGCCCTTTTTTTATTTCCTCACTATTACACCCTTATATTATTATTATTATTATTATTTTTATTTCATTTTATAGAGCGCGTAGTCACCCGTAAGTATCCCAGCGCTAAAATCAGTACAACTAGGAGTCAGCAAGGGAAGGGGAGAGACAGTTTAAGGGAAGAGGTGGGTTTTCAATTGCTTCCTGAACCGTAGGTAGTTGGATTTGGTTCTCAGGTAGTGCGGTAAGGCGTTCCAGAGACGTGCGGTGTGAACCGAGAAACGTCTTCCTCCTGTTCGGGCCTTCTTAATTCTGGGGGTGACAATGAGGTGTTCCTGGTCGGAGCGGAGGGATCTAGGGGCTTTGTATGGTTTGATAAATTTTTTTAGGCTTGGGGGACCATTGTTTTGGAGCAATCTGTGTGCTAGGCAGAGGGCCTTGAACATCACACGTTCTCTAACCGGAAGCCAATGGAGACACTTCAGCGCTGGTTTGGCTGAGGCTCTGGCCGGGGTGTTAGTAAGGATCCGGGCAGCTGCATTTTGGACACTTTGTAGTTTATTCAGGGTTGCCTCTGGGGCCCCTAAGTAGATGGAATTACTAAAGTCGAGCCTAGAAATAATCAGTCCTTGGATCAGCAGTTTTTGAGAGTTGTGGGGGAGTAGGGGCAGGATCTTTCGAATTGACCTGAGCAGTCCAAAACACGTACCGGCTACCTTTTTTGCCTGTGTTGCAAAAGATAATTCCTTATCGAGCCAGACACCCAGGCTTTTTACCTCTGGTTTCGGATCTGGGATCGGGCCTAAACAGGGTGGCCAGATGTTATGAAGTGAAGTGGGTCCCTTCTAGCCAAGGAGGAGAATGTCAGTCTTTGAGCCGTTGAGTTTCAGAGACGATCTATTCATCCATCCTTATATCTGCGTCAGACAGTTGTAGAGGTCCGCAGGTTGTTGTTTCGGATGAGAAAGGGACACCACTAACTGAGTGTCGTCGGCATAGCTGACGATGCTCACTCCGAACGGGATAACAACCTCCTCCAATGGGGACATGTAGATGTTAAATAATGTGGGGCTCAGGGAGGAGCCCTGAGGCACGCCACATTGGAGGGGAGTGTCGGAGGAGCAGGTGTTGTTTTCCCAGATTTGAAAGGAGCGTTGACTCAAAAAGGACGATATCCAGGACAGAGCAGTTCCTTCCACACCGACGCTCATGAGTCGTTGGATGAGGAGCTGATGGTTGACGGTGTCGAAGGCCGCACTGAGGTCGTGGAGGATCACTGCCACTGATCCTCCTTCGTCTAAGAGTGCTCTGGCCTCCTCCACCGCCATGAGAAGGGCAATGTCGGTGCCCTGCCCGGGGCGGAAACCCGTCTGCGAGTTTTTTAGACGGTTGTTGTTCTCCAAAAATTGTGACAGCTTTCTGTTCACCATTTTTTCCGCAATCTTCGTTCCTCCCTCCTGCCCCTACTCATGGTCCCGGCTTTTAAATGTAAGAAACATGGAGGTTTAAGATTTTCATTTCTTGCCCCTTCTTTTTGGAATTCACTCCCCCTAAGCATTAGAGTTGCCTCTCCCTATGCACATTTTAGGTCCCTTCTCAAAACTCACTTGTTCTGTAATGCTTATCACTAACGCCTTTGTCTTGCGGACTGTCTACCATTGTTGCTCGAGCGCCAAGAAACCGCTAGGTGTTAGTTGAGCTTTAGAAGTTATTTTTACATTCCATTACATTACAGAGAAGTGAGAGAATGCTAAATCACTAATACTAATAACTATCACTTTCTTAGTGACAGGGCTGAGGCGTCTCTGCACGATTTCTTAAATAATCAGGCCAAGCGAGCACTGAGTAGGATTAGACAGGGCTGCAGAGCACCTGTCTAGATGATGATCAAATAATATTTGTAATATAAACGTAACTTACCGGAAGGTGAGCAGCATGCTTGCTATTTGGGAAAAAATATTAGCGTAGAACACAACAAATAAATAATTATTACTCATCGAGCCCCTCAACCTACACGCCCAGCAGGTCAAGCCGTTCCTGGTCCCGCTCAAAAATTTCGGCCCACCGGGGTGTAAACTGCTGTTGAGTGCACCACGTGCACCCTCTCTCATTCCTACCAATGCTCCCAGAGTACTTTGCATAACATTGGGCCTTGAGAAATTAAAGACATGTTCCAATTGTATCCTACCTCCAGACAGCGGCAATCCTCAAGTAAAAATATTTTAACTGTTCCTAAATGCTGAAAGGCAAAGTGTGAAGGCAGAGCCTTTTCAGTGGCTACATCTGAGCTTCAGAATACCCTTCCTCATTCAATTTCCAGTCTTCAACATCATACTCCTTTTCATAAGGCCCCAAAAATATGGGGGCACATGCATCAACAGAAATTGCCTTCGCAAACAGAGCGAATCGCTAAAATTTGCCGTTTGCGAATGCAATTTCTGTTTTTGGTATGCATCTTTTTTTTCATGTTTAGGAATCGCAATTGGCTTAGCGATTCTTTATTTTTTCGCAAACAGGATTGCGAGTTTTACCAAATTCACAAAAATAAGGATTCCTTAAAAAAATTGCGAAAAGCGGTATGCATGAAAATTCGCTATTTGCGATTTTCATAGAAATCGCGATTAAGAATTCCTAAATTTAGAAGAAGTGTGAGCAGGTGCTATTTTTTTTTCTCAAACAGAAACATATGCAATTGATTAGGCAACTACAAAGGGGTTTCACAGACCCTCAGGAACTCTTCCAGGATGGCAGCAATGATTTTGCTGGCACGTAGGTGGAGTTTGAGAGCAGCAGGGAGGAGAAGAATACTGAGTGAAAGAATCTTTAGATTGTGCATCACTTTGTTTGGGCAGACACAGGAAGACATATATGATAAGTATAGGCTTAATGCAGACTCAATTTTAGATCTGATAGCAGAATTAGACCCCATATTGCAGAGGCAAACAGCTAGGACTCAAGCTATACCCACCCATGTACAGGTGTTATGTTGTCTACATCTTCTAGCCTCTGGCTCCTTTCAAGGTGTCATTGCTGTTGCTGGGGGGGTATCACAGAGTGCATTGTCTAGATTTTTTAGAGACTTTCCTAATGCAATGCTACATAGAATAAACCATCACATAAGGTTCCCTACAACTCAGCAGGAGTTGCTGCAGACTAAATTAGACTTCTACAACATGGCACATTTCCCACATGTAATAGGATGTGTGGATGGAACTCATGTACCCATTTGTCCCCCTTCTGCTATGAATATATTTTCAGAAACAGGAAAAATTATCATTCCTCAAATATTCAAACAATCTGCAATGCAAAAGGAATCATCACTGACTTAGTTGCCAGTTATCCAGGGAGTGCTCATGACTCCTACATTTTTAAACATAGTGCCATCCATGCTCGACTTCTTGCTGTAGAATTTGGAGATGGATATTCACTAGGTAAATGCAATTATTCAATGTGAAAAGTATTTAAATGCCATGCTCTTGCATGTAATAGATACTCATTTCCAACTTGAATTTTTTTACTTAGGTGATAGTGCATATGGTAAGAGGTCATACATACTCACACCTTACCTGACTCCAAATACCCACAAAGAACAGCAATACAACCATGCCCATATCTCAAACCGCAGTATCATAGAGAGGACTTTTGGTGTCATGAAGTCTAGGTTTCGCATATTGCATAAGACTGGTGGAGCATTGCAATACCATCCTGATGTCTGCTGCAAAATAGTTGCAATATGCGCTATCCTGCACAACATAGCTACTAGGAGAGGAGTTGAACTTGATATTGAGGATATGCTACCAAATATTGACAACCAGCCTCAACAACCCCGGCCAAGATTACATGGACCTGACGCAGCAGAAGGGAGGAGAAGAAGGGCAGAAATCACTCAACACTATTTTTGACAAAAGGTGAGTTTACTGTAATGTAATTGACTTTTTTTTAAATTTGACAAATGATGGTTGAGCATGGCACTTCAAAAAACAATACTGCTTGTAAATTGAAGAAAAAAATAAAGTGAAAACAAACTTCAATCAGTCAAGGTGTGAATTTCAGAATAACATGAAATCATGACGATATTAACAAATTAATAATGAAAATCATTTCTTCCTTCCACGCAAACCTAAAGCTTTGGTTTTGACATTCTCAGAATTTTTTGATTTTGATGTACTCATATCTTGACCTCTTGTACTACGGCATTCTGGCAAATCTTTAGGTTTAATTTGTCATTGCTTACTTCATAATCTATGTTTGGACGCCCTTCATCAGATTTGTTAAGGTTATCTTTAGGCTGCATCTCAGTAGCAATTTGCAATCCTCTGGCCTTCCATTCCATGAGAAATTTTCTCCAATGCACTTGCTATGCGGTCAAAATGTGCACATGAGGCGTTATGTGCACCTTCAATCACTTTTGTTAATGTTGTAAAATTTTTGTTCATTGCAGTAATATTTTCACTGATATCACTGAGTTTTCCCTTCATTATTCTCGTGTCCTTCCTTGCAGACGCTGCACTTTCAATAATTTTAATTCTACAGCACTTGCAAGGGTGTTATCGTCTATGGAGTCACTTTGATTTGTGGACCTTGGCCTTCTCCTGAAGAATTTTTGCAGTCTTTTGCGCCGACTTGACTGTTTATCAGTATTGTCAGGGATTGCAGCAATTTCCTTTTCTACCTCAGTGACATTATTTTCTTCCTCAGTGTCTGAGTTCAGAAGCTGGCGCACTCTCTTCCTACCTTGCAATGTGTGCACAGGTGTAGAAGATATTTTTGACTGTGGATCACATGTGTTCTGCACATCCATGTTGTTTTCTTCTGAGACATTTATTTCAGTGTCCTTCTCAAAATCTACAAATGATAAAGTTCATTCAGTATATGTTTGATTTGAAGTAACATGTTTTAATGTTCATTTACATGCACATTTCTTTACCAATAAAATGTATGAATGCAAGCATTTTATGAAATCCTTTTGTGATGTTTTATTTCATAACTTAAATCATGAAAAATTAACATCCTTTTGAAAATTATGTGGAAAACTACATTTCCCATGATGCACTGCTTCCTTCAATAAAATGCCTTTTTAACTGCCATAAGCAAAAGCAAAGTGTCCTATTCTTAAAGGGGTTTAAACATGAGCTTTACTACTATGTGTGATTACATCTTGCACACCAAGGGCAGGAAAATGAAACTTTAACCTATTTACAATGTACACATACCTTGTGAAGTGCCTGCATGCTCAGAGGTGTCTATCTGAATCACTCCAAACACAGCTTCAGTCACAAGCGTCCCCTCAACCAAATCCTCAAGGGGGTAGTTGGTGTGTCCTTGGGAGGGCCTCCACCAGTTTTATTAGCATTTTTGATCCTTGTCGCAATCCATTCTTTTGCACGAGAGCGTAAGTCATACCACCTTTGTTGCAGGTTGGTGATGTCTCGGTGGGCAACCCCCACAGCATTTACCTTGGCTTTAATGGAATGGCCAGCCAATGTTTTCTTTTGACTGCTTCTGGGACCTTCAAAGACAATTTTCCAAAAAGCTCTTCCTGCCTCTGAGCGACCTCCTCTATTAATATCTGCAACTCCTGCTCACTGAACTTCATCTTCCTTTTTCTAGCATGAAGGTCTTGACTTCCAACTTCTGAATCCATTTCTCCCTCTGCAGCTCTCAAAAAACAGTCCTCCTGGTGCAGCAAACAAAGCTGTACTGACCAACTGCCACTCCCTAGTTCAAACTGGGTCTGAGGTGCATCCAATTAGTGTGTAGGCTTCCTGGGTGTGTCCTCAATCCAATGCATCAAAATGGAATTCGCAATTTTGCGATTTTTTTGCGATTTCGCAAAAAAATCGCATTTTATTTGCGAATTTGCAAAAAAGTGCGATTTTTTACGATTCCTTAAATTTAATCAAAAATAATGATGCATCCCATTTTGCGATTTGCAAGTTACGATTCCTTAAAAATCGCAATTCACGAATCGCAAAATGGAACAATGATGCATGCGCCCTTGGTGTTTTATTTGGTAACCGGTGTTCTCGGAGCCTTAGACCATGCAATTCTTTCTGTTCTCTTTCCTTTCTTAGGACTATCTACTATCAGTGCCTTGACGCTTTTAAGCATTTGTTAGTGCTCTATATGTCCTTTTCATTTCCTTCTATTTAATTTGTACTTATTTGGTTTATCTCTGAATTAGTTAAATCCTGGCAAGCTTTATGCTATTTATTTTGTATCTCAAGTGATGGTGCATCATTATCTGGGATTACTTTTGTTGTATTCCTTTTCAAGATGACCAGCATTGGCCGTTCGGTTGGACTGTGCCTGTTGGAGCAAGACCAAGGCTAATTTCTATATGGCTGGCTCCTGTTTGAGGTGGCATGGAAAAAAAAATATAAATGGACTAGAATGTGGACAGAGTACTGCCAGTGACTAAGATTGTTTAAAATATATATCATCAGTTTTTGCTTTCCTTTTTTGGATTCCTCAATGGCCAAGTGCAGAATAAGTGCAGCATAACTAATAGACATTTTAAAATCTGAAAATATTTGAACATGTGAGTCTGTTAGTTTTATTAAATATGATAAAGGAGGGCTAGAGAAGGGACGAGTCTAAATATTGTTATTTGGGGATCATATTAGTTAGGTGAGGTTTGAGATGAGTCAAGGAGAAGGAACTGTCCTGGGTCATACTAACATCTATTGCACCAAGAGTTGATTCTTGGGTGGTGCCTAACTGGGTCCCAGTGCACCCTGCTGCATTCCATCGCCACATCGCCGCTGAGGAATAGGCCATCACAGGATACAACCGCCGGGGACCACGAGTCGCACAATCCTCTGGCTGACTTCACCTGCACTATTTAAGTATATGTTTTTCCACGGTGCGGGGCGCGTCCGGGTGAAGCCTGGGCCAAGGGCCGGTCCGTCCTTTCCAGTCATTGCCAGATAGAGGCAAGGCAGGGCCACCCCTAGTGAGCCGATGGTCGAATCCCTGCGCTGTGCTGGTAAGCCCTGGATGGCTTAGTACATAAGTGATGATCTGATTATTTTTAGCTCCTGTGATATTTAATCTTTGTAACTGATGGTCTTAAGCAGAGCGCTCTCCGCTGTGGTAGGGGCGGCTAACTGGAAGGATAGATCAAGGGATTTCAGTGAGAGAAGCTACTGTGTGATCGTACGGTTTATACATCTGGGGATTCCTCGCTTCCCTCTTTTGCTCCACCTTTGCTGATCACTGTGAAAGGGGAAAACTGGTCTGTGAGCTCAAATGTAAACTGATGACTGGGGAGTGAATCTCACACATTCCAGTCACTGTTTTACATTGACTGTTTTAGCACCATTCACCCGTGGTAGTCTGCTATTTTTAGTTAACTTAAAATCCTGGCTGGTATTGGACACCTGGAGAAGGGATAAAAGGGACAAATACTATCTTGTCTTCCTATACCTTTTATATAAAAAACAGAGGGATTGCAATTGGCAAAGGTATCTTAGTGCAACTAGGTGAAGACACGCTATAAGGTACAGTTAGACCATCTTAAAAGTGAGGAATCTGAGTGTGAAAAGAGATAACAATATATCATACAAGGGAATTTGGGTTAACCATGGTGAAATGAAAGGCAACAGGGAAGTCCCCAGAAGCTGGGAAAGCTAAAAAACAACCCAGACATGTAGCAACGAGTTGCACACTCGATGAAATAGACATCCTATTGGAGGAAGTAGAAGGGCTTCTATCACAAAAAGGAACAAATGACCAAAGATGACCAAGGCGAAAGATAAGGCAAGGGGAAACATTAAATCCTTCTTTAATAAACCAGTGATCGGACCATCTATGCAAGTAAATCCGTAGCCAGTGATACAGATAAAAGTTCCCTAGATAAAGCTAAATAGGGATAGGAAGTAACTACAGCCAGGATACTAGCTGATCCTCCTACTGCTGCATTTGCAATAACAATGTGGTAACCGCTTTGAAGCTTTAGGGACGCTGGAAGAGACACAAGCAACCAGAATCACACCCACATCACATATAATAGAGCCAAGTTCTCAAGACATAGAGAAGATCCCCCAAACAACCAGATAACGGTTTTCCAAGAACAGATAGCCGGATTAAAGGAATATATGAGTAACTTAACAAATGTCATTAACAAAAAAGTCAACAAACTGACAACCATAGTATTGACCCTCAGTTCTAAACTTCCTCCATTAAAAGAGGCAGCTACTATCAACTGTCCAAGTAAAAAAGTGACCCCAGGGGGCTCTACCCATGCAGATACATTATGTGGCTCTACAAATTGGCCTCATGCAGTATGGACAAGGGAGGGCCCTAGAACCGGTAGGGAGATGTTCGCGCCCCCTTACGAAACCTTGGTCAAACAGCAATATCCCACAGATAATCAAGTTGATAGCGAGATATACAGCAATTGGCATAAGATAAAACAATTGTCAGTGCATGCGTTCAGCACCAAATATACTAAAACCAACCAAAACCCTACTACAACCATTAGGAGGGCAAGAAAAAAACTGGGACATATATATGGTAGGGGTACCAAAGCTCCCACCCATAGCTAAAGATACACAGGACTCAATAATCAATAACGTCATCCATTGGCTCAGAAAAGAAGTGAGGGGCTGCAGATCTATCATAAGAGAAAAGAGAAGATATGAAGGAAGCCATCAGACTTAGTGAGGATCAGCATCTGACAGATTAAATAGGCCTAAAGTTAGCAAGTCACAGTCTAGTGGAAGGTTTAATAGGATTGGAACATAGGTACAGACCTCCTATCGAATCAAGCATAAGACTTAAAATCAGCCCCCGGGGCTGCACAAACACACCAGTATCATTCATAACCCAATGCAAACAGCTAGTAATTATCCATCTAGTACCTCAGCGCAATGTGGGAGGGTCTTTTCGCACCTCGATTGACATCTAGGATCCCAGACTGAAGACATTGAGGCCACCAGTTGACTCATGTATCTGCAGTAGGCCACCCCAATCTAGTAGTTTTCCATAATCAAAAACACAAAGAGCTGTGATGTCACCTCACACATTGCAGAGACCAGAAGGGACGCAATGTGGCATTACATAACCAAAGGGAAGAAGTGGGTCAGATAGATAGCATAAAACTTCTTTCATAGAACCAGCAGGCATTAGAGCAAAGCTTGAGGACCCAGAGTGGGGCTTATTCATAGACCAATTCCATATAGTCCTGATGCAGAAAGCTTGGGGTATAGAACCGGTGCATAGAGTAAGCTACATTACTTCTGCATCAAACGTAGCCCCCTCAAAAGCAGGAAGAACATCAGGGTTGGTATGGCTCAAACTGGAATTATTTCCTAAGGTAAAGAGTCTGAGCTCTGGATCCAGTGATATAATGGTGTGACTATTCCCTGTGGCCCCCATTTGGGAACAAGTCACATAGCAATCATAAACGCATACATTTGCTCACTTCAAACAAATCTCTCTTCAGGATCAGTAAGCCAGTTATCACATATGATTGATCTTCTAAAAAATTGACACTTTAAACTCATAGCAGGTGATTTTAACATAAAACTGCTGGTGGGTTTAATTTCGCCTGATCTGAGGGAAGACTGCTATGTTGCCAGGAATCTCTATTAAGACAAAATAACAAAGGCAAAAAGGGAGTAGGACATAGATAAATGGAGAAAATTACAGAAACATTACATTACACAATAGGAATACGAAGGAATTGTTGCATCTAAAACCTCTGGATCCTATAGTGTAGAAATCATTTGATTCTGTAGTTCAACCCGATGTTTGGGAAGCCCACTTTAATGACCTCTATAAGCCATGGTCATGACCTCTATAAGCCATTGTCAAAGAACAGCACAGTAGCCTTAGAGAAGAGCAGTGTGGGCTACAAAGGGCAAAGGAGCAGGACACCGGCCAAAGACATTATAGTACTGGTAATAGCAGAGACCTCCCAGGTGCTGCATTTATTAAAAAGAGAGAAAGCCACAGGCCACAATGACATTCTGGGAGACTTATATTTGTTACATCTTGATATATGAGTCCCATACTTGAAAACCTTTAGTAATGCAACCCTGGGGGGGAGGAGATTCCACTCTTCTGGCACGGAGCAATTATTGGTCTGTGGGTATGGCTCAAAATGGAACTATTCCCTAAGGTAAAGAGTCTGAGCTCTGGGGCCAGTGATATACTGGCGCTACTATTCCCTCTGGCCCCCATTTGGGGACAGTCCCATTACAGTCATAAACACATACATTTGCTCACTTCAAAGAAATCTCTCCTCAGGATCAGTCAGTCAGTTATCACATATGATTGATCTTCTAAATAATTTCCACTTTAAACTCATAGCAGGTGATTTTAACATAAAACTGCTGGTGGGTTTAATTTTGCCTGATCTAAGGGATGACTGTTGTGAGCTACGAACAGGCCCAGTTGACAATGTGTTACACAAGTTAACCCAACCAAGGATTGCTGACCAAATTATTGATCTGCTTCCCACAAATAACCTGAATTTTGTCAATGGTTGTACTTAGTCAGATTGCCCTGCTCGTCCAACCTTTAAGCAAGGGTTGTACACAATTAATGTTGAGTACATCCTGATATATATCTCTATCTGGTCCTTTGTAAATAATATGAGTATGATACCAAGAAATAATATTGACCATGACGAGCTAGGGGCTCATTTTTGTGCTGGAGCCCTTGTAAATATATAGCTATAGTGTGAAGTGCTTCATTGTAAACAGAATGAAAACATTAGCAACAGAAGGAATGTCTAATGGGCGTCATTAGCAGATGATGATAAAGTACAGTCTGGTATTTAAAGTCTTCCCGTGGAGAAATTGTCACCTTTTGAGATGCTAGACCCAAGTGTAACCAAATTTGTAGAACTGCACACAAATCTTATTGGGAAAATTAAATTGCTCCTCACTAAAGAGAGGCGGAGGGGTAACTTTTGCTTAAACACACCTGGATGGTATTCAAGTTAATGTCGAAAGGCCATATTGGAGATCGTAGAAGCCGCAAAACTGAGGAATGGCAAGGACTTACGAATTGCCAGGAAACTCTATAAAGACAAACTAACAAAGGCAAATATGGAGTAGGACATAGATCAATGGAGAAAATTACTGAAACCCTACACAATAGGAATACTAAGGAATTGTTGCATCTACAACCTCTGGATCCTATACTGCAGAAATCATTTGATTCTGTAGTTCAACCCGCTCCCAGGACACCCCCGCACCGCACGACCACCAGCTGCAGCATGTGCCCTCCTCCCGCTGCTGCACTCAGCCTCGCTGAGCCTGCCACCACGACCTCACCCCCCGCTGCCCTAGTGGGATCGCATCCTCTGCCTGACTGTTGTCGTGTTAATCTGTTTTTCTATCCAGTGCTCTCTGTGATTTTTCGTGCTCATTGTATTTTTGCTCCAGTGTTCTATGTTACTTCTCGCCCCCTGTGCCTGTGAATTGTACTTTTTCCCCTTGTTGTTGTTCTCCCTGTGCCCCTGTGCCCCCTGCCCTGCTCCCCGCTGCCCACTGCCGTACTCGCGGCCACGCCCCCTTTTCTTTCTGTACCCTCCCCGCTCCCACCTCCCAGCTCCTCCCTCCCTCCCACTTCACCATAAATGGCGAACGGGCGTACGCGCAGCGTGCACGCGCAGCGGGCGCGCCGATTGTGCGCCGAAGGCGCGCCAAAGGTAAGCCCGTCTGTGCCCGTCCGTGCCTGGACCGCGCCCAGTGCCAAGACCCCTGGCCCCCGCAGTCACCAGCCCACCTGCCGGACCTACGATGCCACCGAACTCTACACACTCAACGCCGGTAGAATCCCGGGCTGCTATCCAGCTACCCGAGACGCACCCATGGACCCTTCTGCTGCCACTCCTGCAAGTTTACCTGCATTCAGACCTGCACCACACCAGCACCGACCAAGCCGAACTCCAGCAGCAACCACCTCAAGTGCATCCTGCTCAACACCCGCTCCGTCCACAGACACACCGTCGAGCTCTGGAACCTGCTCGACACCACAGCCCCAGACGTCGCCTTCCTCACGGAAACCTGGATGAATGCCTCCTCAGCGCCCGACATCGCCATCGCCATCCCGGACGGCTACAAGATCATCCGGAGGGACTGCATCAACCAGACAGGAGGAGGCATCGCCATCGTCCACAGGAACACCATCCGCATCACGACCAACACCGACGACACCCTCGCACCCGCCAAAAACCTGCACTTCCAGATCCACATCAACCCCAAGACCACCCTCCACGGCACCCTCATCTACAGACCCCCGGGACCACGCACACAATTCAGCGAAGACATCGCCGACTTCATCAGCCCGCACGCCCTCCCCTCCGCTGACAACATCCTCCTCGGGGACCTCAACTTCCACCTGGAGAACAACAACGACCGCAACACCACCACCCTGCTGGACAAACTCGCCAACCTCGGTCTCAAGCAACTGGTGACCACCCCCACCCACTCCACCGGACACACACTCGACCCCGTCTTCTCATCTAGCAAGGACATCGCCTTCAGCCATGCCACCGGACTCCACTGGACGGACCACAGCTGCGTCCACTTCAGCTTCAGAAGGACCACGATCCACCACCACCAGCAACAGGTTGCACGCAGAAGCTGGAACAAGATCACAGCCGACCAGCTCGCGACCTCCCTGAGCATGAACCCTCCCACCAGCGCAACGAACCCAAGCCAGGCGGCCACCAACCTCGTGAAGTAGACCAGCAACTGCGCAGATGACCTTGCCCCTCTGAAGACCCCGCCTAGCAGACCCGGCAGCAAGAAAGCCCCATGGTTCACCGACAAACTCAAGAGCTCCAAGAAGAACTGCCGAGCCCTCGAGAAAGCCTGGCGCAGAGACCCAACACCGAACAACATGACTGCCCTCAAGCTCGCCACCCAAAAACACCACCAACTGATCCACTCCACCAAGAAAACTGCATTCAAGGAACGACTGGACAACAACGCACACAACAGCACGGAACTCTTCAACATCGTTAAAGAGCTCTCCAACCCCAACGCCGGAAACAACAACATCACCCCTTCGCTGGACCTCTGCAACTCCCTTGCCTCCTACTTCCACAACAAGATCGCGGACATACACAACAGCTTCAGCTCCCAACCAACGCACGCCACGACTGAACCACCGCCCCCCACCACCACCCTCCGCGCATAGACCCCGATCAGCACCGAAGACACCATCCGCACGACGAACTCCATCCACTCCGGATCTACGACCGACTCCTGCCCTCACCACGTCTTCAACAAGGCCGACGCTGTCATCGCACCCCACCTGTGGGACATCATCAACACCTCCTTTGACACCGCCACCTTCCCGGAGAGCTGGAAGCATGCCGAACTCAGCGCTCTACTAAAGAAGCCATCAGCCGACCCCACCGACCTCAAGAAGTCCCGCCCCATCTCGCTGCTCCCGTTTCCTGCTAAAGTCATCGAGAAGACTGTCAACAAGCAGCTGGCCGCCTTCCTCAAGACGAACGGATCCCTCGACCTCTCGCAGTCTGGCTTTCGGGCCAACCACAGCACCGAGACCGCCCTGATCGCAGCTACCGATGACATTCGAGCCCTGCTCGACAACGGAGAAACAGCGGCCCTCATCCTCCTAGACCTCTCCGCGGCCTTCCACACTGTCTGCCACCGTACCCTAGTACAGCGCCTCAGCAACGTGGAATCCAGGAGAAGGCACTGGAATGGATCACCTCGTTCCTCGCCGGAAGGACACAGAGAGTCCGCCTCCCCCCGTTCAGATCAGAAGCCACCGAAGTCATCTGCGGCGTTCCTCAAGGCTCCTCGCTCAGCCCAACCCTCTTCAACGTCTACATGAGCCCCCTCGGAGACATCGCACGCCAACACAACCTCAACATCATCTCTTACGCCGACGATACCCAGCTGATCCTCTCCCTCACCAACGGCCCCGCCACCGCCAGAACCAACCTACACAAAGGGATAACAGACGTAGCCAAGTGGATTATGAGCAGCCGCCTGAAACTGAACTCGGACAAGACGGAAGTCCTCATCTTGGGATCTTCACCCTCCGCCTGGGACGACTCCTGGTGGCCCCCCGCCCTGGGCAGCGCACCCAAACCGACAGACCACGCACGCAACCTAGGCTTCATCCTGGACTCCTCCCTCTCCATGACCAGACAAGTCAACGCCGTCTCCTCGTCGTGCTTCAACATCCTGCGCCTGCTACGGAAGATCTTCCGGTGGATCCCCACCGAGACCAGGAAGCCGGTCACCCAGGCCCTCGTCACCAGCCGTCTGGACTACGGCAACTCCCTCTATGCCAGAACCACCGCCAAACTCCAGAAGAGACTCCAGCAGTTCCAGAACGCCTCAGCACGCCTCATCCTGGACATCCCCCATCGCAGCCACATCTCCGGACACCTGAGAGATCTGCACTGGCTCCCGGTCAACAAGAGAATCACCTTCCGTCTCCTCACCCACGCACACAAAGCCCTGCACAACCAAGGACCAGCATACCTCAACAGCCGCCTCAACTTCTACGCTCCCACACGCCATCTCTGATCGACCAGCCACGCCCTCGCCGCCGTCCCCCGGATCCGAAGAGCCACCACAGGAGGAAGGTCCTTCTCCTACCTGGCCGCCAAGACTTGAAACTCCCTCCCGACCCACCTCCGCCTGACCCAGGACCACCTCGCCTTCAGGAAGCAGCTCAAGACCTGGCTGTTCGAGCAGTAGCGGACCCCCCCTCCCCTAGCGCCTTGAGACCCTCCGGGTGAGTAGTGCACTATATAAATGCCGTGATTGATTGATTGATTGATCTTTGGGAAGCCCACTTTAATGACCTCTATAAGCCATGGTCATGACCTCTATAAGCCATTGTCAAAGAACAGCACAGTAGTCGTAGAGCAGAGCAGTGCGGGCCACAAAGGGCAAAGGAGCAGGACACCGGCCAAAGACATTATAGTCCTGGTAATGGCAGAGACCTCCCAGGTGCTGCATTTATTAAAAAGAGAGAAAGCCACAGGCCACAATGGCATTCTGGGAGACGTATATTTGTTACATCCTGAGATATGAGTCCCATACGTGAAAGCTTTTAGTAATGCAATCCTGGGGGGGGGGACATTCCACTCTTCTGAAACAGAGCAAATATTGGTCTGTGGGTATGGCTCAATGGAATTATTCCCTAAGGTAAAGAGTTTGAGCTCTGGATCCAGTGATATACTGGCGTTACTATTCCCTGTGGCCTCCATTTGGGGACCAGTCACATAACAATCATAAACGCATACATTTGCTCACTTCAAACAAATCTCTCTTCAGGATCAGTCAGCCAGTTATCACATATGATTGATCTTCTAAATAATTTCCACTATAAACTCATAGCAGATGATTTTAACATAAAACTTCTGGTGGGTTTAATATCGCCTGATCTGAGGGAAGACTAATATGAGCTACGAACAGGCCCAGTTGACAATGTGTTACACAAGGTAACCCAACCAAGGATTGCTGACCAAATTATTGATCTGCTTCCCACAAATAATCTGAATTTTGTCAATGGGTGTACTTAGTCAGATTGCCCTGCTTGTCCAAAGTTTAAGCAAGGGTTGTACACAAGTAATATTGAGTACATCCTGGTATATAGCTCTATCTGGTCCTTTGTAAATAATATGAGGATGATACCAAGAAATAATATTGACCATGAAGAGCTTGGGGGTCATTTCTGTGCTGGAGCCCTTGTAAATATATAGCTGTAGTGGGAAGTGCTTTATTGTAAGCAGAATGAAAACATTAGCAACAGGAGGAATGTCTAATGGGCGTCATTAGCAGATGATGATAAAGTACAGTCTGATATTTATAGTGTTCTGGTAGAGAAATTCTCACCTTTTGAGATGCTAGACCCAAGTGTAACCAAGTTTGTAGAACTGCACACAAAACCTATGGGGAAAAATTAAATTGTTCCTCAATAAAGAGAGGTGGAGGGGCTACTTTTGCTTAAACACACATGGATGGTATTCAAGTTAATGTCGAAAGGCCAAATTGGAGATCAAAGAAGCCGCAAAACTGAGGAATGGCAAGGGCTTACAAATTGCCAGGAAACTCTATATAGACAAACTAACAAAGGCAAAAACGGAGTAGAACATGGATCAATGGAGAAAATTACCAAAACATTACACAATAGGAATTTGGAGGAATTGTTGCATCTAAAACCTCTGGATCCTATACTGCAGAAATCATTTGATTCAGTAGTTCTTCCAGATTTTGGGAAGCCCACTTTAATGACCTCTATAAGTCATGGTCAAGACCTCTATAAGCCATTAGCAAAGAACAGCACAGTAGCCTTGAAGAAGAGCAGTGTGGGCCACAAAGGGCAAAGGAGCAGGACACCGGCTAAAGACATTATAGTCCTGGTAATGGCAGAGACCTCCCAGGTGCTGCATTTATTAAAAAGAGAGAAAGCCACAGGCCACAATGGCATTCTGGGAGACTTATATTTGTTACATCCTGAGATATGAGTCCCATACTTGAAAGCTTTTAGTAATGCAATCCTGAGGGGGAGGACATTCCACTCTTCCGGCACGGAGCAAATATTGGTCTGTGGGTATGGCTCAAAATGAAATTTTTCACTAAGGTAAAGAGTCTGAGCTCTGGATCCAGTGATATACTGGCGTTACTATTCCCTCTCGCCCCTATTTTTGGACAAGTCACATAACAATCATAAACGCATACCTTCGCTCACTTCAAACAAATCTCTCTTCAGGATCAGTCAGCCAGTTATCACATATGATTGATATTCTAAATAATTTCCACTTTAAACTCATAGCAGGTGATTTTAACATAAAACTGCTGGTGGGTTTAATTTCGCCTGATCTGAGGGATGACTGTTATGAGCTAGGAACAGGCCCAGTTGACAATGTGTTACACAAGGTAACCCAACCAAGGATTGCTGACCAAATTATTGATCTGCTTCCCACAAATAACCTGAATTGTGTCAATGGTTGTACTTAGTCAGATTGCCTTGCTCGTCCAACCTTTAAGCAAGGGTTGTACACAAGTAATATTGAGTACGTCCTGGGATATAGCTCTATCTGGTCCTTTGTAAATAATATGAGTATGATACCAAAAAATAATATTGACCAGGAAGAGCTAGGGGCTCATTTCTGTGCTGGAGCCCTTGTAAATATATAGCTGTAGTGGGAAGTGCTTCATTGTAAGCAGAATGAAAACATTAGCAACAGGAGGAATGTCTAATGGGCGTCATTAGCAGATGATGATAAAGTACAGTCTGGTATTTATAGTCTTCTCGTGAAGACATTTTGACATTTTGAGATGCTAGACCCAAGTGTAACCAAATTTGTAGAACTGCACACAAATCCTATGGGGTAAATTAAATTGCTCCTCACTAAAGAGAGGCGGAGGGGCAAGTTTTGCTTAAACACACCTGAATGGTATTCAAGTTAATGTCGAAAGGCCAAATTGGAGATCGTAGAAGCCGCAAAACTGAGAAATGGCAAGGGCTTACAAATCGCCAGGAAACTCTACAAAGACAAACTAACAAAGGTAAAAAGGGAGTAGGACATAGATCAATGGAGAAAATTACAGAAACCCTACACAATAGGAATACTAAGGTATTGTTGCATCTAAAACCTCTGGATCCTATACTGCAGAAATCATTTGATTCTGCAGTTCAACCCGATGTTTGGGAAGCCCACTTTAATGACCTCTATAAGCCATGGTCATGACCTCTATAAGCCATTGTCAAAGAACAGCACAGTAGCCTTAGAAAGGGGCAGTGTGGGCCACAAAGGGCAAAGGAGCAGGATAGGGGCCAAAGGCATTATAGTCCTGGTAATGGCAGAGACCTCACCGGTGCTGCATTTATTAAAAAGAGAGAAAGCCACAGGCCACAATGGCATTCTGGGAGACTTATATTTGTTACATCCTGAGATATGAGTCCCATACTTGAAAGTTTTTAGTAATGCAATCCTGAGGGGAGGACATTCCACTCTTCTGGCCCGGAGCAAATATTGGTCTGTGGGTATGGCTCAAAATGGAATTATTCCCTAAGGTAAAGAGTCTGAGCTCGGGGCCAGTGATATACTGGTGTTACTATTCCCTCTGGCCCCCATTTGGGGACAAGTCACATTACAGTCATAAACGCATACATTTGCTCACTTCAAACAAATCTCTCTTCAGGATCAGTCAGCCTATTATCACATATGATTGATCTTCTAAATAATTTCCAATCCAATCCAAAAATTCTTTATTTCGGTAGTCAAAACCATAAAAGATACATTAAACTCATTACTAAAATAGGAATATAAATGTCATTCATAAAACAAATTAGAACACATTCTGTACATATCGGTCATGACACATTACAAGGAAACTAGAACGTTTAAAAAGTTTTAAGACTTAGAGTTCAACGTCAATTGGTTGGGAACGTTTAACCCACATCGCATGCAAATACTTGGAAAGTGCATATACAGTGGGACTAGCTCTGTCCGTCTTAAGAATTCTAAAAGCATAAGAGCATTTTCTGGAACCCAGATTTCTGCAAAGTGGTATCCGCCAGTACTTTCTGGATTTGTTGTAGGCTGGGCAGAAGAAGCGAACATGAAGTTTAAATTCTCTGTCACAGCTACACCCATGACAGGACTTGTTAGTAGAGGTCGACCACTTGCTAGTAAACTCCCTAAGTGGTAGGGTCCCATATCTCCATTGTATAAAAAGTTTCCTCGCTAAAATTGGGAACACAACATCCATAAAACCTTCAAAGAAGTAAGAATTTTTGAAAGTTAAAAATACATTGGTCAGGGTGCCGTGATTGGTGGGGCAAACTGCTGAGTTCAGTTTGTTCTCCCTGAAGATCCTGTTAAGATCCTTGTGTGACATATCCGAGCAACCCCTTTCCGGGTTGTGCCACATGTCAGACAAGCCTAGACTCATTAGTTCACGCTTAACAAACCTCAGCCAAGGGATTTTACAAGCCTTATTGTATCTTAGTATCTGCTCCAGCTCTTGTCTATAGTTGAGCAGATCTGTGGTGACCCATACTCGACGCCAGAACCTAAGTGTCTTCAGTGCTAGCTCTTCTTGGATGGGGGGGCAGGCCGAGGTCTAACCTTAATGGTAACAACGGGGTGCTTTGTGGAAGTGACAGCAGCCCTCTTATAAATTTTGCTTCTATTTTAGTAGTATCAGAGCCTGGGGAGTGACCCCATAGCTCACCACCATAAAGAGCTGCTGCCCTTGCTTGGCTCTTGTAAATCTCAAAAGCTGGGCTCACCGGCTTGAATGTCAATGTATTAGAGACTTTTGAGATTCCGCCCACTAGCTGTGCTAATTTTAGTTCTGCGTTGACTTGCTGGGGTCGCCAGGATAAATTTTCACGAAGAGTAACCCCCAAGTACTGGAATGTCGTGACCCTTTCGAGTCTCACACTACCCAGGATCGGATTGGGTCTAGTGGATGGAGGAGGATTGAATGTCATGAATTTAGTTTTGTCAATGTTTATCTTGAGGCCACGACACCGGCAGACGTCCCCAAAACCGTCCAAGATTAGTTGAATCCCCATTGGGGACTTGGAAAGCAAGAGGGTGTCATCGGCGAACAAGATCACTGGCATCTTCCTGCCGGCCAGCCTGGGCGCATCAATATCAGGAATACCATCCAGATGAGAAATTACACCATTAACATATAGGTAAAACAGGGTCGGTGCCAGGACACAGCCCTGTCTCACCCCTCTGGCGACCGGAAATCTTGGTGACAGAGCCCTGTTTCTACCGCATCTGACTTGGGCAAAGTTTCCCATATGTAGCCTTATCAGGACATTCAGTATTTGAAGCGGGACACCCAGATCTTGAAGAACCCCCCACAGTTTCACCCTCGGCACCAGTTCAAAGGCGGACCGGAGATCGACGAGGACGATGTAGAGGCTACCGCCCTCAATTGTAACAGTTTTCCAGTACAAAAGGATCAGATGGAAAATCTGGTCCACAGTGGACGTGTTTGTCTGGAAGCCTGCCTGTAAGGGGCTTAACACATCATGGTCTTCCATCCAAGCTAGCAGATGATCAAGGACGAGCCGCGCAAAAAAAAATTGCGGGACAACTATCAAACTAATAGGCCTATAGTTGGCTGGGAGCAGAGGAGAACCCTTCTTAAAAATTGGGACTATATCCACTCCCAGCCAAGTACAGGGCACCTCCATCCCCCTCAGGACTGCATTAAAGAGAATGAGTAAATATGGGCCCCAGATCCCTGGTTGATGCCTGAAAAGGTCCCCAGGGAGCTTGTCGAGGCCCGGTGCCTTTCCTAAAGCCAATTTGCTAATTGCAACAGATACTTCTCCCAAGGTAAACTCCATAGGGTCAGCTGAGACATTTAAGAATGTGGGTCCCACCATGCTAACTTCATCCAGTTCAGGTGCATATAGATCTTTGAAATGTGATTCCCACACCGAGGCATCAATATTTGGCTCGATCGCAGTCTTCGGTTCTCCTGAGCCTATGTTTACCAATGACCAAAATCTGCGTTGGTCTTTGGCATCCAAAGCAGATGTCAAATTGGTCCAAATATCCAGGTCCCAATCGCTCTTTGCTTGTATTAATATTTTCTTATAGTGATGCCTTCTATCTTGGATTATAGCCTTATTTGTGCCGCCTTTTACCGCCATATTCAATTCAGCATTAGCCTTCCTGCAAGTTGAAATATACCAGGAAGAAACTGGTAATCTACAGTTCCTTGCCACCACCTCAGGGTTTAGGACCCCTGCTAAATCAGCAAAAAGGTCCAAATGGACAGTACGTAACTGCCCATTGAAATCTGGCGATCCCTGCTGGGCAATTAAACCTTCCACTTCTAAAAATCGGGGAAGGGCCTATTCCCTCTGGCCCTCATTTGGGGACAAGTCACATAACAATCATAAACGCATACATTTGCTCACTTCAAACAAATCTCTCTTCAGGATCAGTCAGCCAGTTATCACATATGATTGATTGTCTAAATAATTTCCACTTTAAACTCATAGCAGGTGATTTCAACATAAAACTGCTGGTGGGTTTAATTTTGCCTGTTCTGAGGGAAGACTGTTATGAGCTACGAACAGGCCCAGTTGACAATGTGTTACACAAGGTAACCCAACCAAGGATTGCTGACCAAATTATTGATCTGCTTCCCACAAATAACCTGAATTTTGTCAATGGTTGTACTTAGTCTGATTTCCCTGCTCTTCCAACCTTTCAGCAAAGGTTGTACACAAGTAATATTGAGTACATCCTAGTATATATCTCTATCTGGTCCTTTGTAAATAATATGAGTATGATACCAAGAAATAATATTGACCATGAAGAGCTAGGGGCTCATTTCTGTGCTGGAGCCCTTGTAAATATATAGCTATAGTATGAAGTGCTTCATTGTAAACAGAATGAAAACATTAGCAACAGGAGGAATGTCTAATGGGCGTCATTAGCAGATGATGATAAAGTACAGTCTGGTATTTATAGTCCTCTCGTAGAGAAATTGTCACCTTTTGAGATGCTAGACCCAAGTGTAACCAACTTTGTAGAATTGCACACAAATCTTATGGGGAAACTTAAATTGCTCCTCACTAAAGAGAGGCGAAGGGGCAATTTTTGCTTAAACACACCTGGATGGTATTCATGTTAATGTAGTAAGGCCAAATTGGAGATCGTAAAAGCCGCAAAACTGAGGGATAGCAAGGGCTTACAAATTTCCAGGAAACTCTATCAAGACAAACTAACAAAGGCAAAAAGGGAGTGAGACATAGATCAATGGAGAACATTACTGAAACCCTACACAATAGGAATACTAAGGAATTGTTGCATCTAAAACCTCTGGATCCTATACTGCAGAAATCATTTGATTCTGTAGTTCAACCCGATGTTTGGGAATCCCACTTTAATGACCTCTATAAGCCATGGTCACGACCTCTATAAGCCATGGTCAAAGAAGAGCACAGTAGCCTTGGAGAAGAGCAGTGTGGGCCAAAATGGGCAAATGAGCAGGACACCAGCCAAAGACATTATAGTCCTGGTAATGGCAGAGACCTCCCAGGTGCTGCATTTATTAAAAAGAGAGAAAGCCGCAGGCTACAATGGCATTCGGGAGACTTACATTTGTTACATCCTGAGATATGGGTCCCATACTTGAAAGCTCTGAGGGGGAGGACATTCCACTCTTCTGGCACGGACCAAATATTGTGCCTATCGATAAGAAGGGAAGGAAGGATGTTCCTGGCAATTATAGGCCCATTAGCCTCATAGGCATAAACCAAAAAGTTTTTGCCAAGCAAATCATAATTAAACTACAAGACTGTATTGTTGAACATGATATCCTTGAGGACTGCCAGGCAGGATTTAGGGCAAAGCTCAGTAACTTAGATCAGGTATTTCGCCTAAGGCATTGTGCTGGAAGTACGTTACCCTCAAGCGGTACCACCTTTAAGTCACCTTAATTGATTTGAGGGCGGCCTCTGACCTGGTCCCAAGGGAGAACCTCTGAGCTTTGTTAGAGGTATATGGCATTCCGGATAATCTTATAGGAGTCCTAAAAACCATGCACTCAGATTTATGTGCCCAGGTTAGGCGGAAAGTGGGGGTGCTTTTACAGCTAAGATAAGAATCAAACGTGGGGTCATACATGGGATCATGCTGGTTTTTACTGTGTTTAGTGTACACATAAATTGGCCAGTGGAATGGCTTGCTTAATGTAATCATGATGCACCTTGGTCAGCGGGCACTTGTGTACCAATTTTGATGTTTGCTGACGACACGCTCCTAATCTCTTGTACACAACGTGGACTCCAGCTGTTGCTGGATCACTTGTCATCCTTTCACCATACAAGGGATCTTGAGATAAACCCAGCAAAGTCAAAATGTATGGTGATATACCTTGGGGCTCTGTCCTCAAATAAACCTACAATACTCCCTGACTCGTTGCTGTTCCGTTACTCCCGTTGTCTGTGGGTGAATACTGCCCCAAAATCAGCTGTCCAGAATTAACCCACCTAATGATGAGTATTCACCTCTATCACTTAATACTCGCGTTTAAATCAGAGATGGGTATTTTTTCTGGGATATCTTCATATATATATTTTTTTCATGTGCTGAGTCTGTCCACACTTCCCCCCCCCCTTTATCTTATAGGCATATGGGTAATTCTTCCATCAATGCGCACTATGGCTAACCTGAGGTTGTTTACCTCCGACCTCATTGGTTCAACCTTCACGCATGCGCATTACACATTAACCCAAGTCTGGTTGCCTTTACTGCTTCAGTCTGACCGGCACGCATGCGCAATATGCAGACCTTCCCACTCGGAAGTGAGTATTTTCTACCCGAGGCTGTTTACTCTCTACTCCTTTTTCTACAGTCTCACGCATGCGCACCACGCACGCTTCCCAACCCGGAAGCGCGGACGCGGCGATATCCAACTGAGGCTCATAAAACGGCCCGCACTCCTACAGCCCGGATCGGCGAGACCCGGTTCCGAGGGCAGGTTAGGTGTATCCACAGGAGACTGGCGTTGTGGGCGTGAGTACCACCCTGGCTGCAAAGGACCATATGAGCTAAGTACCGACGCTGCTTACTGACAGTGTTTGTCCCACTTTTCTTTCCCATCTTTGCTTCCATTATAGGATGTGCCAAATGCGCGGTCCCCTCCCTCCCGCGGTCTATGGGGTGGATTTTCATCCCTTGTGAAGTGAGAACTTACTTTTCTCACCCCTTTCTTTCTTTTTTGCTGAGTGGTCACCGGCCATTTGGCCCATTGATCGCAGAGTGATTTAGTTGTGTTTGAATGTCTTCACTGTCATTCGCCTCCTGTTTCACTTATTTCCCTCCCTGCGCACTTGCACTGAGGGTTCTTGCAGTTGGTAACCAACCACTAGTACTACATGTGAGAGTGTCTCTTCACTGTTTAAGGCTATGTTACCTACCATCTAGTCTTAGCCACAGGCAGAGCCACGCACCTCTGCTATTAGGTATGAGTTGTGCACCCTGGCACCTTGAGCACAAGTCACTGGCTTGAATCTGCTAGCCTATTGACAAAAATTGTAATTGTCTGTTTGTCTTTTTATGTCTGTTTGTATCTTTTTATTTCCCAGAGGTGCTTTTTACTTTTTGTCTCTAAATCTTGAGGCTGTGTGTGTCCTGCCCTCGGGTGGTGATGCCCCCTCATTTTTTGCACTCCACAGACTTTTTTCACTTTCAAGTCCTTTGGTTGGGTGGGCCTTAGCGTGCTCATACCGCCGAGGTTTACACTCTAGGTCCTGACGAATGCCAGGTTAATTATACCACACCGGCTGAAACATGTTGACCATTCACGTTGTCACTTAATGTTAGTGGTAGTAGACCATCCAATTAGTTGGCCTTACTTACCATCACATTTTTAACCTTGTCCTTGATGATCTCTGATTAAAAGAATTTTTGATACATACAAGGCAATTTTAACTCACCACTTCACACTATTCACATAATCTTTCACATAGCCCTCCCACCCTCACAAGACCAGCTCCGCAGTAATTCTGGCGTCGCAGCACACCGTGGTGGCATTCGGTCACACCCGGTGGGGCCCGATGATGAAGCAAGTCACCGACCAGGTCGGTGAGTGAGGGCTTTCTTAAATAACCAAATGGGCTTTGTTGGTTCCTTGTGCTCTGTGCATTTTCTCCATTTTGTTGTTGTTTTCAAATATAGGAAGACCAAAATGTGGGGAGCCTGATAGAGATGTTCCTGAGTCACAATTACTACCCTCATTTTGAGTAATTCCCAGACAGAATACAACCCCCCCAATCCAAATAGTTGTATATAAAGTTTAGGCTTTCCACTCTACCATTAAATTCCTTTATTTCCTCATGGTTTAAAAATGGTCATACACATTTTAATTGTCCTTTCTATCTGCAGACAGGAATCTATCAATCATTTTCTATTTTTCGTAAGAAATGGATCGTTCCAATATTTTGAGCTACTGGGTACTGTCCATTACAGGGAAGCTTCCAGAATCTTTAGATGTGACACTGAGGAGAAAATTGTCTTCAGTGTGTCCAGATTCTTACTATGGGCATTTAGAATAACTCAAAAGTGACCTCTTCTGTCTATTGGACTAGGACTATGATAGATGCTCATACACTTTTAAAGCTTCTAGGATTAAATTATATTTATTACTTTGAATAGTGGAGTGGGATAATGGAACTATTAGTCTTAAATGTATTATTTTAAATCATGGTCTTAATATAAGTAATTTTCCTGTTTTTCATTATACTTTTAGGCTCTTCTCAGTTACCTATTACTTTATAAAGGTTGTAAAATTGTGTACATGATGGATGAACTCTTATGGTCATGTAGCCAAAAAAAAGGATATAATTGAAAAATATAATAGTAAAAACAAAACTAACAGGTGTGTGTATCTTCACCTCAAAACACCCTAGTGATTTAAATTTATGTGTAAGGCACTTTGCTCCCAAGTATGCCTACTAGCGTGCAGCCAAACCAAAATACAACTTACGATGGACAGACTCAGCAAGGTGTGCCAATCATCGAAGGTTCCTCACTCCTTAAATAGCGACCCCTATGTAGCATGAAGGCCCGTACTCATAATGCTGCTATTTTGGTCCCCAAATTTTGACGTCTACTGTGTTTTTATGAAGAGGTAATAGCTCTTTATTATGCTTTAGTTCTTGAAGAAAGCTTATAGCAAAATATACAAAAAGGGCTCACATAATCTCCTGCTGGACTGGGGGACCTAGATAGCAAAATGGACCCTTTTTAGCCCAATTTTCAGTCTTTTTAGAGGTTTTTGCTGCTCATGGTTTTTCTTGTCCAAATGATAGGAGCGATTGGTAATGTGGGCTTCCATTTGATATTAGCTTAATCCTCGATAATTGTGCTTTTTTTGTAATATTTGGATTCTATTATGTATTTTAACTTACTTTTATCATGTATTGTATTGTATGTAGCACTTTTATGGTCATTTCAACCGAAATAAAGTAATTGAATTGAATTGAATTGAGATGAGTAACAAGGAGGGATACAGTAGGGAAAAGTCTAGAAAGGGTTATCGGGGAGATTATAGTAGTAAAATGAGGTTTGGGATGAGTCAAAGGATGGATTCAGGAGGGAAGAGTCTAGGAAGTGTTATTTTTGAGACCATAATAGTAAAATGTGGTTTTGTCACACAGTTTATACATTCTCCGTATAACTGTCCATTTGTTGGACAACATAAATGTCAAAATTGCATGCCTTCAGGATGTTGGCCTTAGTCCTGATATCTCACAGTGCACCATCTGTACCCCAAACCTGACAAGGTAAGAAATGGAATGTGCACCCTCAGACCATGACACACCTGACTCCCCAAGGAAATAGTGGAAACAGATCTAGAAACCTTTCATTTGATTACTTTTTTTTTTTTTTTAATTTTTAATTTTTTTTTTTTTCTTCATTACAGCATATCATTATGAGCATTACACGTATCACAATTTTATCCATTACTGTATTATTAATTTACAATATAGTAATTTAAACACCAGCATTTGATTACTGATGTATACTCAAAGAGATACACCGGAATACACAACATGGCGTTTCAATATTTATTGACGCTTTGTGATTCTTGAATAAAATGACTGCGCTGCAACATCTAATAGAAGGAAATAGAATAACGTGATTAGATTTGTCTGTTTAGAGAATATATGCTTACGTATAAGTACTGTAATATAAGGTACTCCTATCTAGCACTACCTATCCTAGTATACCTAGGGTGGGTGAATCTTCCAAATATCTGTAGGGTGATCTAACTACGCCGTTACCTGTGGTAAGTGCCATCAGAATGCCCATCTTGATGGATAACTGGGCATCATCCCTCATAAGATGTGACCAGGAATCAGCTGGGCTGGAATTCTGGCATGTGGTGATCTTTCAGTCATAGCAAAATGGTCCTCTAACAAAACAAGGGAGTGATGTAATTTATATAATAAACGTCACTCATGTTGCCTTGCCGAAGTCCCAGCAAGACCGCAATTGTTGATTTTATTACGAAAGATCTGTGGCTGAGCAGACAAAGCAGACAACATTTTGAACAGTGAATATAGCCCTTGTACAGAATGTTCAAGGTATTTGACAATATGTCTACGGAGTGGAAATGTAAGCAAAGTAAGTTCAGAGAATATTATCCTGCACAGGTACGCAATGAAATGTCTGCCAAATGTCAATGTTCTAGAAAAGATGCCATGCTTAACCGTGAACATGTAAAATGATGGTATTCTCCCACAAGAAGAATGTCCCCCACTTCTTGAATGCAAGGAAAGTTCAAAAATTCCCCCAAAACTATGCTACAGTATATGGTTAAATATGTATTGAAAACCTAAAACCTGAAATCTTTAAAAGCATTGTGCTTATTTAATAACAAAAAGCATAGTGAAAGTCAAATTGTAAAAAGTTGATAGAAAAAGATGTGCTAAAAAGCCAAAGATTTTAAAAGCAATTTTGTGTATAAAAAGATGGACAAACGAAAAAGATCCACAACTCGAAACTACCTGATGGTTTATGTATACCGAGCAGTAGGCGAAACATTGCTGCTTCCCCATCCGCAGATGATGATCCCAGTGACACCCATTGCACCAGTTGTATAGAGCAAACATGGTCCAATCAAGTCCCTTCAGCAGCAGCTGAAGGACCAATGGCCAGACCCAGTCCACAAAGGACGAGCCAAGATCTATATCGCCAAGAGCTGAAACATCCCAGGAAGGCTCGGCGTAGAATCCATTCTGAAGCAACGGCAATCACAAAGGGCATCAATACAAGTGGGTCTAAAAGGACTCACCAGCAGCTCTGTGTTCATAGATTGAACAAGCTGCATTCCCAAGCATATATCCAGGGCACACTCAAAAGTGTGCGGCATACAGCAGAAAACAGGCTGCACAGAGTGTAGCCTGACAGGCCCAAAGGACAAGAACCAATCACTGTTAAGTTCTTGGAGAAAGGGTGCAGCAAAGGACTACCGTTCTCTGATAACATAGGAGCACGAGAGGCAGTGTGATCCCCATTTGGCTGTGTGATGTACCATCCATTACGAAACAGAAAAAATAAAATCAAAGTCCCAACACTTTGTAACTGGACCAGTGGTAAGCCTCTAAAAATGCTTCCCAGCATGGAGTGTGTGAAAGATAGAAAAATTCCAAAGCCGGTCTGGAAGAGACTACCCAACCCTGAGAAAATTTACTTTAAAAAGTGTGCAACCCTCACAGTGCTAGACATGTTAAAAATGCGGTGCACAAGCTCCCTAAAATGGTGTGGCAAATTAGTGCAGGGAAGCGACTGTATCTCACAGGAAGACCTTGCAACTTGAAGATCAAATGTCTCCCTTGGATATGTTAAGGCCACGTCCTTCTGATACAATAAGGCTTTCAGTTTGCTCAAAGCATCAAGGGCATATTCAAAAGCTTTATCGAAGGCCAAAGCTTCATATCCCTAACTGTACGGGCGGATGGAAACAGTACCTGTATACAACAGGTCATGATCGCAGGAAACGTCACCAGATAGGCGATAACCGGTTTCGTTCCACAGTAGCCGTAATCGTATCAAATAGCTTTCATTGGAAAGTAATCTGAATGGCAGACACATTACGGCAGCTGGAGAACCCTTCAGAGAATATGACAAGTTTACTTTAGATGCATTACATGCGCCATGGCAGGAAACCTCTCTTCAAATCAAAGAATGTCCCAAGGTACTCTCAAGGTCAGTCCCACTAAGAAAAACCTCAGTTTCACCTTTCTTACATCGGTAAAATCCATGTCTGTGAACATATCCCTCTCCTAGCTCTTCATATCTTTCCACCTGATGATGCTGTAAGCAGTATTGAAAATAAAGGGCAAAATTGGCAGAGAAATAAAGCAGTGGATTATCAAATCTTCAGAAGGTATTTTTGCAACAGTGAATGGTCGTTTTTCTAGCTTCTCAATGTGTAACATACCCCCACATGCATCAAACTCCCGTTTTGCATTTCCAATTTTGCGAATTTTACCGAATCGCAAATATGGATTTGCAAAACGGGATGCATCATAAAAAGTGCATAATATTTCCGATTCGGTAAAAATCGCAATTTTTACCGAATCGCAAATATTATGCGAATTCAAAATTGCGAATTCGCTATTCCCTTCGATTCCTATGGGCCATTTGGCCCATAGGAATCAATGGAAATTGCGAATTCGCAATTTTGAATTCGCATAATGTTGATGCATTCCATGGGTGCAGGGGGGGTCCAAAGGACCTCCCCCCTGCACCCCTGAAATGTTTTTTTAAATGGATGTTTCACACACACATGTCCTAAGGACATGTGTGTCTGTAACATGACATTGTTTAAAATGTAAATTAGAACGTTTTAAACATTTTTCGCAATTTACCACGAGGTTCAACCTCGTGGTAATTTGCACTTGCAATCTTCAAAATCGCAATTTTTTAAAGAATGATGCATTGCATTTAAGGAATCGCAAATTTGCGATGCCTTAAATGCAATCGCATTCTGGAAAGTCGCAAAATTAGCGATTTCCATCACAAAATAATGATGCATCTGAAAAAGCATTTTTGGAATCGCAAACGGCCGATTTTAAGGAATCGCACCGTTTGCGACTCCAAAAATGCTTGATGCATGTGGGGGATAGTCACGTCCTTTTTTACCATGATGATCTGCTGTTTAGTAAAATTGTACGGCAAAATAAAACAAGTGGTATTAAGGTGTTTCAATAGATTGGGACCAGCATGAAGTGTCTGATAGTCCAATTCAGTAACATCATAGCTCTAAGCTGCAACTGCCCATGTTATAAAGACGACATGTCACTCTATATTATGTTGATTGTAGATGACACAATGTTACCCAGAAAATATATCCTCGTGGGTAAAATAGTCATACCAATACCAACTGCTGCCAGAGCCCTTTCTAACTTTGCCCTGTCAATTTCACTCAGTCTCTCAGAAGCGTCCGGTTGCGAAACCTTCCATACTTCATTGTATTTAGCATACAGAAAGCACTTTTGACGTGGACTTCGAACACCCAACATAAAGTCCTGCAATCCTATGTCATCAGAAAGAAGGGACAAGTGTTATTTCGCCTGAGACAATGTTGAATGTTTAAGCCAATCAAGGTGCAATTTCCCAACGCTGTATGTTGTTTTTGTTGTGACCACTCACCTGTAAGGTCAGATCATCTGCAGGGGCAATTAACAACCCTGGTAACCCCTAGAACACCTCTCGACACTGTTGATAATAACAGAAGTCTCTGCAGGAGTTCCAAAGAGGGAATGGGACAGGAAAAGAGGAAAAAAACACAGTTGTGTCTGTCACCTGGTCCAGCCTGGTTTCCAAATCTTCAGTTAGCAGGGCAATTCCAGTCTATGTGTTAACCTTAAATTGCATTAAACAATACTATCAACCTCCTTTTATATTTATTTTATCAACAAAGAGAAATAATTGTTAATTAGGAAACTAAAGAATCTTATAATGTGGAGACTCACACAGCGATAAAGGAAGAGGTATAATACCTGCTTCTCTGGCTCCTAAATATATTCTGGGTAATATTTATTTATTTATTTTATTTATTTATTTTGAGAGTTTTCTATAGCGCGAACTTGAACCGATTAGGTTATCAGAGCGCTTTACATAGCACCAGTTCCGTTACATGTTATCACAGCAGTTTACATAGAATCAGTTACGTTACACATTTCAGGAACTTGAACCGATTAGGTTATCCAAGCGCTTTACATAGCACCAGTTCCGTTACATGTTATCAAGGCACTTTACATAGAATCAGTTATACTTTTCTCATATGGTTCTCTGTTCTTATAAGGTTCACTATTAAACCATAAAAGGAAAAAAAAGACATCTGAAACTAAAGCAATGACATTACTTAGGGCCCATATGTATGAAGCTAATTAGCATTCGCAAAGGCCGAAATTCTGCGAATTTCGGTTTTTGCGAATGCTAATTACCTAAATGGTATGTATCAAACATTTTTGCATCAAAATAAGGAATCGCAAAATTTGCTATTCCTTATTTTGCGATTGCACTTAAGGTATCGCAAATTTTGCGATTCCTTAAATGCAATGTATCAAAGAAAAAATATGGAAAAAATGCCATTAAGGAATCGCAAATTACCACCAACTTCTAGTTGGTGGTAAGTTGCGAATTCTTTTAATAGTGCTTTTTTTTAAAAAAAACAAAGGTGCCATATGACGCCCATACATGCCCTTAGGGCATGTATGTGCGCCATATGCCCCCAAATGTCTTTTTCAGGGGTGCAGCAGGGTGTTCTTGAGACACCCCTGTACCCTTGAAAAAATTCCTAATTTGCGATTAGCAAATTGCTAATCGCAAATTGCCCCTTCATTCCTATGGGCCTCCTGGCCCATAGAAATGAATGGGTAATTTGCGATTAGCAATTTGCTAATCGCAAATTAGGAATGGTAAGGAATCGCTATAAAAAAGCGATTTTGTTCATACATACCATTTTGCATTTCCTAAATAGCGATTCCTTAAAATTCGCTATTTAGGAAATGCAAATTGGTTTGATGATACATATTAGACATGTATCTATCTTAGCGTCAGGCTGCTCACCTAAATCACCATGGAGTTGTTTGATACAAGAGACATCATTATAAGAAATGACAGGCAACTTGCCCAGCACAGAGATCAGCCAATATCTTCTCCTTGATCTTGATTTTGGGGAAATTACCAGTTGCAAGTATATAAAACAAAATATGAGGAAAAACAAGCTTTGTTCAAACACAGCACTTAGCTGTGGTCCTCCTATAGTCTAGAGTCTCGTCGCTTCGCTGGAGAAAGAGCGTTGGAGCCGGCTTGATGTTGATGTCTGAACGTGGAAAGTCTGGAAGAAAAAAAAGCTGAGCAGATTATGCTGGAGAGCCGTCCTTTTATAGACGCCTAACCAGAGACCATTGCTGGGGCATATTGCTATACGTGTGACCCAGGAACCGGCAGGAAAACGTGCACAGTGCCAGGGACGAGGGCACGTGAAAGGAAGAGAACTGTTCTAAACTGTGCGGTTATCATAGGAATAGAGTCAACAATGCCAGTGTGTAGGAAGTTAATATGCCGGCTTCCAACAAGCATTGCTGCCAACAATAATAATGTCAATAAGCTTGGATAACTAACAGAAACAAAAAGACGCTTTGGGCATAACACAAACAAAGAAATATTAGGCATTACGCTTCCTTGTTTTAACATACAAGCAGTGGTCCTGAACAGACTAACACGCTTTGGCAAATAGGGATCAAAGTGTTTAATGAACCTTCACTTATTGTACATACATTGCTATAGGACTGTCACAGGGTCCCTGCAGATGATGACAAATTACACAGTGTATGGACTGTACAAGGGAATCCTTGAAAGTTACCACCCCGAGTGTTGTGTCTGCATATAACGTGGGTCAGGTCTATTGAATCAAAGCCCTTTGGTGTTGCAAAGAAAATGTGCCTATCTGTTAGTATCTAATGGCCACCCTAAGAATCCTTCCTGATTGGATCGTGACAAATGTTATGTTTCACTGCAAAGCATGTTGTCTGATGCTCTGCTCTAACTGATCGAGTCTGCAATTCCCAGCATCCTGTGTGGCGGTTATTAAGGTGAAGGTGGAAGATGCACCCAATTCCTTCTTGGCTCTGTTCAATGCTCCCAGAGCCAGGGCTGACAAGGCGCCCCCGGTTACCTGTTTTGCACCATCCCCCCCACATCACCCACCACCCCACATTACCATCCCGTCATCTGCAAAGCAGGTCGTGGGCCAGCGAGGAAGCGTCTGTACTGTAGTCGACCAGTGTGGAGCGATAGCCAGTTCCTCCCACCCACTTGCACAGGACCACAGGAGGGCAAATCCGTGGCCTGGAGGCCCGGGAAAAGGAAGCCCAATTCTGGCAAGGAGGAGAGGAGTGCTAGAGCAGATGAGAGGTAGAGTGGGTAAGGCTTGCGGACTGCCCAAGGTAGAATATACCTGTCGTAGTTTCACCCCGCCATCGTACCTCGCCTCAAGTTGTAGTCACGACACCCTGCTCTCGGCATTCAAAACCCACATGTACTGCCCTTTCCCCTTCACCAGTCCAAACAGGAACCTGGGAGTCAGGGGTTGATAAGTACAAACAGGCCCGGTTCTAGCGGGTGGGCGAGGCCCACCCAAACATGAGCATTGACCACCCAAACAGAAGGATTGGCCCTCAGCAGTGAGGGCTTGAAGGCAGGCGTGCAACACACAGGTCGTGTGTGTCAGCCCGGGCCGAGAAAGCTTCCCGGGGGCACACACACACAGACACTTCACAGGTCTTCAAAGACCATTTACATGTTAACGAGGCTTTGTTCATTTTCTCACCCCTTCATCTCTGCATGGTGAAAGGCGACAAATCCTTTCTTTGACAACGGTAACCTTTGATAAACTTTGCCTACTGTCCTGCTACCTTGATATTTCTTTTTCTATGCTGTGCAGGAGAAAAGAAGTTTGTTTATTCCTAGTCACTTCTCAAAACCCCTGCAGCGGCTTATCACATTAGGCTGCGACACAAAGTTTGACTAATGGAGTAGGTAAGAGAATGGGTTGCTACATTTCTTTATTTTTTAAATCTGCACAGGCCCAGCAGGACACATACTTTGTGTGCGCTTCATTTAAACAGTTTTTTTATCATTTATCATGGCCAATGCAGGACAACAATAAGACCATACAAAATGCCCAGATAATGTTGACGATTAATGATCCTGCTGCAGAGCAATCATTTGTCTGTCAGTAGTTTTTAAATGCAGATGAACTGTATTTTATGTGGACAGCTCAGTGGGTTACTTCCTTTGTCACAGAGATTCTTGTGTTATTTGTAGTTCAGAAGTTACAATCCTAACATAGGACAGTGATCAATGAACTATCACCAAAGAGCTGCATACAAACATGATTGGTATAGTTAGAACTTTGCTTTTTTTGGTTTTGTGATATAGTTAGAACTTCCCCAGTCTTTCATTATTCTAATGATGCTAAAATGAGTATGTTTGGGCAGATATACATTTTTATCAGTAAAGCTGACCCCCATGGAACACTCTTTAAATCCTAAGGTTGTGTTTCCCCAGACCAAACCCTCTTAAAACATACTGCCCATCAGTATGGATGACATGTGATTCCTACACCTTGTAATCCTCATTGTCGAATGTGACATTCCATGTAGACTGATTTACATACTTGTATGATTCATTGTCTCTGTATAATGTGGGAGTGGTGTAAAGTACTGACACACACTACACTGATATGAGTAGCGCTATACAACAAATGAAATGCATATGAGAGAGGGGCTACGTAAAGATGAGGGGCGCTGGTGGAGGGTGGCAGTGAGGGAATCTGAGGAAGAGGTCATGGGGTGGAGGAAGGAGCTAGGGAGAGATGAGGGGTACAGATGGAGGGTGGTAGTGTGGGAGTCTGAGGAGGAGGTCATAAGGGGGAGGGGCTACAGAGAGATGCGGGGCATTGGTGGAGGGTGGCAGTGAGGGAATCCGAGGAGGAGGTCATAAGGGGGAGGGGCTATGGGGTGATGAGGGGCACTTGTGGCATGTGGCAGTGAGGGAATCCAAGGAAGAGGTCAATAGGGGGCCATGGAGAGATGAGGGGCACTGGTGGAGGGTGGCAGTGAGGGAATCCCATGAGGAGGTCAATAGGGGGGGCTATGGAGAGATGAGGTGCACTGGTGGAGGGTGGTAGTGAGGGAGTCCAATGAGGAGTTCAATAGGGAGGGCTACAGAGAGATGAGGGGCTCTGTTGGAGAGTGTAGTGAGGGAGTCTGAGGAGGAGGTCATAAAGGGGAGGGGTTACAGAGAGATGAGGGGCACTGGTGGACGGTGGCAGTGAGGGAACGATGAGGTCAATAGGGGGGCTATGGAGAGATGAGGGGCACTGGTGGAGGGTGGTAGTGATGGAGTCCGATGAGGAGTTCAATAGGGGGGGCTACGGGGAGATGAGGGGCACTGTTGGAGGATGTTAGGGAGGGAGCCTGAGGAGGAGGTCATGTGAGGGAGGGGCTACAGAGAGATGAGGGGCACTGGTAGAGGGTTGCAGTGAGGGAATCCGAGGAAGAGGTCAATAGGGGGCCTGGAGGGATGAGGGACATTGTTGGAAGGTGATAGTATGAATGAATGAATGAATATTTCTTTATTCGGTCTTTTAAAATTTGAAAAACCATAAAAGCATTTTACATATTTAAAATTCAGATTGTTCATTTTTAAACGTTTGTTACAAATCAGTATAAAACGCGATGTCCAAGGATAACAACCGAAGGCCCTAACCCTAATATCTAATACATAGTAAGACTGAATCTATCTAAAACAGTTCATTAAAAGATTATCACAGAGTCATTCGGTGTCTATAAATACATTTCAGAAATTTAACTATGTGTTTAGAAATCCATTCCGTCTCTAGAAACTGCAGGCGTAACAATGCTGGACGACATCTTCTAATACCCAACAATTTTAGCAAAGGTAGCACCCAAGTCTTTCGATGGCCAGCATATAATTTGCAGAACAAAAAAGTGTGGATGGTTGACTGTACAGAAATCTCATCGCAAGGGCAAGGTGGTAAAATTGAAACCAAGCTGTTTATCTCTGGAAAAGTAACCAAGTGATAGAAAATATTTAGTCTAAACCGCGTCAAGAGCAATCTCTCGAATGTGGAGAGGTTAAAGGCTAAATATGGCTTGATTAAGAGAGTGGTTTGGACCGCCATTGCATGTTGAGCAGAAGCTTTAGATACTTCCTTCGCGATTCATAATTCTTACAGATGACTAGGAGCCATTACTTTCAAGGTCTTTCTTGATATTGCCCGGACCGTACTTGGAGAGGAATAACAGCTCCCCAGTCCTAGGTCATTAAAAAACCTTTTTACGTACGACACCCATCTAATTTTGTATGAGTAGTTCAGTAGCACACAGTCTGCAATTATTTTTTGGGTAAATACATTTTTTTCCGAGGTCCAGATTCGGTGCCAGAGGAGAATTGGTTCAATTTTGGCCAAATCTATTAAGTAGGGAAGCTCCAATTCCATGTGACATCCAAGAGTAGACTAACTTTTCGGTACCGCTAGCAAAAAACTTAAAAAGGTGTTCTCGGCCACTTGCAGGCTACTAATGTTCGCATACCCCCACAAGCCAGCCCCGTAGAGGGCGACTGCCTGACATTTAGCTCTGTATATCCGTAGCAGTTCTACGGGTGGCCTCTTACCCAGCTATTGAGAAAAATTTATGAGTGCTGAAATTGCTCTCATAAGGTGGTGTACTCTTGCCTCAATTGCAGGCTTCCAGTTTAGTTTGTTGTCAATGATAATGCCCAAATATGGGTATTGGCCAGTAATTTCAAGTTTTTATTTATTAAGGTATATATCCTTTGCCACTGTTTTCCCTGGGCCTGCTGTCATTACATACGTTTGTTTATGTTTCTGTGTAACTCTAGGCTCCCCATAAACTCTGAGTATCGATCCAAAGCCTTCTGGAGTTCGCGGGGGCTACGAGCCAATGTCACTGCATCATCCGCGAAAAAGCAAAGTGGGAATCTGGCGGTGATTTACTTGTGCAAGATCCTGGCCCCCCTTCAACATGGCTGCCTCCAGGCCATTAGTATAGAGAGAAAACAAAAAGGGGGCCAGGAAACATCCTTGCCGGACCCCCCGCTCCACCCCAAACGATGCCGACAATTCACCTTTCACCTCAAATCTCACCCTTGCAGAGGCGTTAGAGTATAGTTCTCTTAAAAAGTCCACCAAAGGTGGTTCAACCCCCATTGTTAATAGGACCGCCCACAATTTTGAGTGGGAGACACAGCCAAATGCCGCGGACAGATTGACATACACCATGTATAATCAGCCCGGCTTAGCACAGACGTATTTTCCCAGAAACATAGATAGGTTCAGAGCTTGCTCGGTTGTTCCAAAACCTTCCCGAAAACCAAATTGAAGGTCCGAAAGGACCCTACCGTCGTCAGCCCACCGCTGGAGACGCTCAAGGACAACTCTACCAGCCACTTTGCCTAGCGAATCCAGCAGAGAGATCGGGCGGTAGCAAGAAACCTCCTGTCGGTCTCCTTTTTTAAATATGGGGACCATGATAGATTTGGTCCAGGAGTCCAATATTCCCACCGCCGTCACTGCATTAAGTAACCTTGTCAAGATTGGGGCCCACAGATCCAGGTTGTATTTAAATAGATCTATGGGAACCCCATCTGGACCCGGGGCCTTACCATTTTTATTTGCTGTGAGTGCTTGGTACACCTCATCTAGGGTGAATTGTAGAGCAATGGGGTAGGACACTACAGGAAGGCTATTGGTAGTAACTATATCAGTGCCCGTTAACACTGGGCTTTTCTGGAATATCTTTGCAAAATGAGCCACCCATACGGACTCCTTGATGGCTACGTCAAGGGTCGGGCAATTTTTCGTGTCCACCAGGAGTAAAGATTTGATCACTGACCAAAAAGCAGCGTTGTTTTTTTTCCTGCAGCTGCTATGTAGTTGGTCCCATAAGGCCTGTTTTAACTCTACCTTTCTCTCCTTTAGAGCAGTCTTATAATCCTTTCTTAAAGTTGCTATTTCCTGTGGTATTCTTTTCGTTTTTTGCAAAGCTACTTTTAATTTAGTATGTGCGGCCGTCCATCTGTGGTTAAACCACCCTGTTTTCTTGGGGCGACTGTTTTTCAGCTTTACCATCAATGAATCTTTTATTGTACTTAGAATTACACCAAAATGGTTTAGAACTTCCTCATTTGCTACTCCGTGATCTAAGCACTTAACAATTGTCGGATAGGCTGCTTGTATGACTTTGCCTGTTATCTCCAAGGGGTCTACCTTCTCCCATTTTAAAGAGAAACCATTGATCTTATCCAGTTGTAAGGAATTTTGACTTAACATACTAGGTATACTTTGAGTTATATATTGGTTGATTAATCGAAGTTCTAGGCTGAGGGCGCAGTGATCACTTAAAGTATTAATTAGTGGGGTAAAGCTCATTACACGACTGACCATAACATCTGACATTAGAATATAATCGATTGTTGTCCCACACCCCCTCCCCAAAAAGGTCGGATCCAACTGCCCTGATACTTTGTCCATTTTGTTAGCAATGACAAGACCCAGGTCTGAGCGAGTTTCATTTAAGTACTTTCCTATGGTAAAATGATTAAAGTGGACAACAGGGTCCTCATTTTCATCCACTAACCCACAAAGGTTACAGTTACTAAGTAAACAAGGATGTTGATTGAAATCGCCACCCCAAATAATGTTAGCCCCTGCTCTAACTCCTGAGTCGCGCGTTAGGGAAGATAGCTTTTCCCGCAAACTATACAAAACCTTCAGCGTCTCCCCTGCCAATAAGTTGTTATAAAAGTTAAGCAAAAGGACGTCCTTGTTATTAAAAGAGAGGCTGAGGAGCTGATAGTTTACGTTCAGCTCTAAAACTGTTGTTTTCAGACCTCCTAATGTGTTAGCAATAAAAATGGTCAAACCTCCTTTAGCCCTACCCGATGGAACAGCTAGTGCGGGGGAAAAATACGTTTTAAATCCTGCCAAATGGATTTCAGACATGGACCAAGTCTCTTGAAGACAAATCACATTATGTTTATCAAGGAAATTCAAGGCACTCTCATCCCTCACCTTGGAGCGAAGGCCAGCTATGTTCCAGAAAAGGAATTTAATCGATGGTAGATCGTTATCAATGTGACTGTCTAATACAGAGGTGGGAGGGACTACCTGCCTGGGGTAGGCTTTAGTAGATTCCACCCTGTTGTCGCTACTAATGAAAGGGGGGACATACCCTGGTAGCAATTGGTCAATATTACGGAAAACCCTACTGTCTCTCCCAGTTCCTAAATCATAGGGCTCGGGCACTGGAAGATCACTACCCGATAGAGTGGGTGGTATACATATCTTGGCCGATATTGGCAGATCAATGATTATTGGCAAAGCGTCAGTGGGTGCATCCCCAGTTGCCTCTTCTTCAAGTCAGTCGACTCCTTCCAGGCCAGAAAGCATTGAGAAGTGGTTAAAAGTGGGGATAGTAAATCCGTAACCTTCTATAGTAGGCCTATGAGGAGCCGTATGCCTTTGATGGTGTCTTGGCGGGTGAGGAAACAGCGATTGGGGGTAGAAGTAACTTAAATTATGGGTGGAGATACCTTCACTACCTCCGGTGTTAAACAAATCGCCAATATGTCTCACGGCTCTAGGGTCCTTGAAGTTGATGATTATAACGTCTCCCCCTCTATTCTTGGGCCGATTCCCCACCCAACCCTGCCGCCTTACATTAAGGATTACTCCATTGATGTGTGCAGGCAAAGGTCTTTTATTGGCCAACCAATATATTACTTTATTTTTCAATGCTCTGTGGTCCTCTATTGTTCCTTCTGGGAGTACTGGGACCCCTGCAATCACTACGACAAAAGGTGCAGCCTCCGGAGGTAGATCTATTTTATTATGATTTGGACTACTCCTCTTATTGGGGACCGTAGGCCCATTTGCCGTTAATTTGCGGGTTTCATGATTTTTGGCCAACACTTCAGTTCTTTTATCCTTATTCATATTACTATTAGTGGATTTGGCCCTAACATGGGGGACTGAAATGTTCTGGAGGTCAGACAAAGATTGGTCTCTGGTAAGGGATTTGGATGATGGTCTTTGTCCGGGTACAGTCATTTCACTATGGTCTATGGGGCCTGAAGTAACTAATTTATTAAGCAACTCTGTGTGTCTTGCCATTTCATTTTCTATTACTCCTAGTTGCAAGCCTATTCTCTTGACCCTCTCCACAAGGGGCAGGATTAATGATTTAACCAGTTTTTCCATGCTTAACAATAGATCATTTGTAGGTGTGGGCGAGGGTGGCAGTTGATGTGAAATGTTTTTAGAGGTGTTTACTTGGGCATCCCCCACCGGGCGTTGAGATGGTTTTACATTTTTTGCTCTCGGTCCACCCTTACGAGCCCTCCCACGTTTCCTCTTTTTTGTCCTGGGACCTGTGTCTGAATTCTTTATAACTACACCTTGTCCTGATGATGGTATTTCAACCGGTAATGTTATTTCCGAAACAGATGAAATAGCCACAGAAGTATAAAATATTAGGTCTGTTCCATTAGGGCCATAGGTAGGTGGTTCAGTTTGTAACAACCGGTTTGGAGCACCTGTCCCTTGTGGATATAGGGGTAATGGTTCGCTCTCATCAAAACTTTGCCTTGGGGGAGTGACTGCTAGGTTTATTGTACCCAAAGAGGAATGTTTTTTATTTGTTAGCTCAAGGGAAAGACGTTTTTCTGTCAGGACAATTTCCTTCTCTAGAACGGAGGCAGCCCTGGTAATGAAGGCATCTAGGGTTCCCCTAACCGAACCACCCACCAGAGAAAGTCGACCCAAACTGCTACGCTGACTCATGTTCCCTACTTCGTCTAACACTAGGAGAAAATAATGGAAAGTACAATCGTAAATTAATTACGAAAGCTTGTAATGTACAAATTGGAAAACAAAGAGTCCCAGTACCAATAACAGGTAAATAAACTCAATGTTCCTTACGCCGTGGTGTGTCCTGCATCAGATGTTAGTAGGGTGGCCCAGCCTAGCCTTGGCCAGCCCCGGACGGCCACAGACGGCCTGCCCTTTGCCCAGGCTTAGCCCGGCTAGTCCCGCTCGCGTCCCGCGATGCACAGGAGAGGGTACAAATATATACAGGGAGGAGGGGGGTGGGAAGAGGCCCCAGCTGCAGCGTGGATTATGGCGCTGTGCAGGCTGGTCCTCGCAGTTTCACCCGCGAGGTAATACTGCTCCTCTGCCCCAAATCGGCGTTGGTGTCCAAGTGTCAGCAGGTCCTCGGAAACAAGATGATGTTTCAGGTAATTGCCCGGAGTTTTTAAAAAGCCAGGAGAAGTTCAGCCTCAGTTACGGCTGCGGGCAGCTCCCGCAAAGCGGGGGCCGTGAGCCGTTATAAGCTGCTGGGAGAAGGGGGCGGGAAGAGGCCCCAGCTGCAGCGTTGATGGTGGCGCTCTGCAGGCTGGTCCTCGCAGTTCCGCCCGCGAGGTAATACTGCTCCTCTGCCCCAAATCGGCATTGGTGTCCAAGTGTCAGCAGGTCCTCGGGAACAAGATGATGCTTCAGGTAATTGCCCGGGAGTTTTCAAAAAGCCAGGAGAAGTTCAGCCTCAGTTACGGCTGCGAGCGGCTCTCGCGAAGCGGGGGCCGGGAGCCGTTATCAGCTGCTGGGAGGAGGGGGCGGGAAGAGGCCCCAGCTGCAGCGTTGATGGTGGCGCTGTGCAGGCTGGTCCTCGCACTTCCGCCCGCAAGGTAATACTGCTCCTGTGCCCCAAATCGGCGTTGGTGTCCAAGTGTCAGCAGGTCCTCGGGAACAAGATGATGTTGCAAGTAATCGCCTGGGAGTTTTCAAAAAGCCAAGAGAAGTTCAGACTCAGTTACGGCTGCGAGCGGCTCCCGCAAAGCAGGGGCCGCGAGCCATTATCAGCTGCTGGGAGGAGGGGGCAGGAAGAGGCCCCAGCTGCAACGTTGATGGTGGTGCTGTGCAGGTTGGTCCTCGCAGTCCCGCCCGCGAGGTAATACTGCTCCTCTTCCCCAAATCGTCCCTGGTGTCCAAGTGTCAGCAGGTCCTCGGGAACAAGATGATGTTGCAGGTAATTGCCCGGGAGTTTTCAAAAAGCCAGGAGAAGTTCAGCCTCAGTTACAGCTGTGAGCGGCACCTGCTAAGCAGGGGCCTCAAGCCGTTATCAGCTGCTGGGAGGAGGTGGTGGGAAGAGACCCCAGCTGCAGTGTTGATGGTGGCGCTGTGCAGGCTGGTCCTCGCAGTCCCGCCCGCGAGATAATACTGCTCCTCTGCCCCAAATCGGCATTGGTGTCCAAGTGTCAGCAGGTCCTCGGGAACAAGATGATGCTTCAGGTAATTGCCCGGGAGTTTTCAAAAAGCCAGGAGAAGTTCAGCCTCAGTTACGGCTGCGAGCGGCTCTCGCGAAGCGGGGGCCGGGAGCCGTTATCAGCTGCTGGGAGGAGGGGGCGGGAAGAGGCCCCAGCTGCAGCGTTGATGGTGGCGCTGTGCAGGCTGGTCCTCGCACTTCCGCCCGCAAGGTAATACTGCTCCTGTGCCCCAAATCGGCGTTGGTGTCCAAGTGTCAGCAGGTCCTCGGGAACAAGATGATGTTGCAAGTAATCGCCTGGGAGTTTTCAAAAAGCCAAGAGAAGTTCAGACTCAGTTACGGCTGCGAGCGGCTCCCGCAAAGCAGGGGCCGCGAGCCATTATCAGCTGCTGGGAGGAGGGGGCAGGAAGAGGCCCCAGCTGCAACGTTGATGGTGGTGCTGTGCAGGTTGGTCCTCGCAGTCCCGCCCGCGAGGTAATACTGCTCCTCTTCCCCAAATCGTCCCTGGTGTCCAAGTGTCAGCAGGTCCTCGGGAACAAGATGATGTTGCAGGTAATTGCCCGGGAGTTTTCAAAAAGCCAGGAGAAGTTCAGCCTCAGTTACAGCTGTGAGCGGCACCTGCTAAGCAGGGGCCTCAAGCCGTTATCAGCTGCTGGGAGGAGGTGGTGGGAAGAGACCCCAGCTGCAGTGTTGATGGTGGCGCTGTGCAGGCTGGTCCTCGCAGTCCCGCCCGCGAGATAATACTGCTCCTCTGCCCCAAATCGGCGTTGGTGTCCAAGTGTCAGCAGGTCCTCGGGAATAAGATGATGTTGCAGGTAATTGCCCTGGAGTTTTCAAAAAGACAGGAGAAGTTCAGCCTCAGTTACGGCTGTGAGCGGCACCCGCTAAGCGGGGGCCGCAAGCCGTTATCAGCTGCTGGTAGGAGGGGGCGGCAAGAGGCCCCAGCTGTAGTGTTGATGGTGGCACTGTGCAGGCTGGTCCTCGCAGTCTCACCCGCGAGGTAATACTGCTCCTCTGCCCCAAATAGGCGTTGGTGTCCAAGTGTCAGCAGGTCCTCGGGAACAAGATGATGTTGCAGGTAATTGCCCGGGAGTTTTCAAAAAGCCAGGAGAATTTCAGCCTCAGTTATGGCAGCGAGCGGCTCCAGCGAAGCGGGGGCCCCGAGCCGTTATCAGCTGGTGGGAGGAGGGGGCGGGAAGAGGCCCCCAGCTGCAGCGTTGATGGTGGCGCTGTGCAGGCTGGTCCTCTCAGTCCCGGCCTCGAGGTAATACTGCTCCTCTGCCCCAAATCGGCGTTGGTGTCCAAGTGTCAGCAGGTCCTCGGGAACAAGATGATGTTGCAGGTAATTGCACGGGAGTTTTCAAAAAGCCAGGAAAAGTTCAGCCTCAGTTACAGCTGCGAGCGGTGGTAGGTGGTAGTAAAGGTATTTACGGAGAAAGAGGTTATCGGTGCAGTGCCAAAAAAGACTTTCGCATCAGCGCTGAGCCGGCCCTGTCATGGCCTTCCTGTTTTTGTTTATTTAATTAGCAGTCGGTTCATAAGGGCTACTGTGGAACATACTTTAAAGTGCATGCTAATTATATTTACTGCTATATTCAATGTTTTAAGTATGGATGTGATTTTACTAATGTTTTTACCAGGAATAATGAAAGTGGAGCCCGATGATGCCTGATATGGCCTGGGGCCCAAGCTCAGCTGTGAAATAAGGTGCACTGGAGAGGAGTAGTGGATAATCAAGCCTGTAGGGAGTGCGTTGCAGAGGCCAGGTCAGGTGGAGGTAGTAATGAAGTGGGATTCTCCCTGAAGGCTCACACAGAGGGAGCCCCCGGGCTGTCACTTGCCTGATACTCCCACCTCAGAAACCTCCTCTTCCCATCAAAGGAACATTACATGGAAAAAAACACTTTTTGAGAGTGATAACATTAAAGAGAGATTTGGAAAAGAGTGCGTTTTACTGGGCCTTGTAAGACTAAGAAGAGATAAAGAAGGGCCCTGACGCAGGCCTGCCTAGACATGTATGTGACAAATCAAGTCTGCAGTGGCCCACCCAAATACACTTTTGGCCCACCCAAATAAAAATTCTTGGAGCCGGGCCTGAGAACAAAGGTAGCACCCAACCTTCAACCCAGAACCTAAGTGGCTGAAATTAAAACAGTACTGCTGACAAAGTGATTGAAGCATTTTAGCAATGCAAAGGCAAGGGAAAGCGCAAGTAGGAAGGTGACAATGAGCAAGGCAACAAGGAGTGAAGTCTGAGGTGAGGCCTAGAGCTGCAGGTATCCCACCAGGTGCCGAAGCAGTCAGCATTAGGCCGGTGCAGCTTGCCCCCAGGGGCTACACTCACCACATATTCCTCCAGCTTCCCTCACCCAACCCCTCCAAAGAAGCATCCAGTCCACAAGTAAGAGGTCCACAGTAAGGGGCATAGCCAAGGCACAGAGCAGCAGTGACGATCCCACCCTCTCGGCAAGGTGATCAACACACTCTCAACAGGTGAAAGACTAAAAGGATAGCAAATAAATACACAAACCGACAGTGCAGCTGAAAGAAAACCCCAAAACCCTTGAACACAGAAAAAAAGAGAAAAAAGATGAGCATGAGATTGCGAAGGATACGACAGACAGCTGGGCAGAAGAATCCCAGTCAAAAACGTGCATGTAAAAGATCAAAAACAAATAAACAAACCAACACAATCAAGATAAACTCGACAAGAGAGGCAAAAGTCACTCAAAGCAGCACACTCATATCACCAATCCAAACTTGTTTGGAAAATAGAAAACTAGTACCAAGTTCAGCTTCCTAAAAGACCCAGGAGCTGCAATTTGCACAATTCTAGGAAACGTAAAGGGACTTCTAACACATATAATTACAACAGGTAGTAGTGTTTTTTCTGATTGCACATCTTGTGTTTAGTGCAAAAAATATTTAGGAAATACCACAATTTCTCTAATTAGTACCGTATTGGTACAATAGCATCCTACTACCATGGATGCTTGAAACACAGTAGTCCATTTACTTTTGTGTGAAGATAGAAAAGCCGTAGTACCGAAGCGATCAAAGAGAAGAGTTTCCAGTTCTCTCATTAACTCGTATTCACATTGCAGATGATTCTGAATTGAAGACAAGAGCCAGATGAATGTGGACAGTAAACGTGTATTGGAACCCGGAAAAAACAGCCGACATGTGTTTCGTCACAAAAGTGACTTCTTCAAGGCTGTAAATATGTATATGCAAATACAGTGGTTTACAATATGTTCAAAAGATATACATTGTTTGCCAACAAAGACATTTTGCAAATGTTGTTACATGTTGGTATCAAATGACTAGGAAGACAGCAAACCATTGCGTATTTCCTTATGTACTGGTGATACATATCGTCCAACTTGTATCTTATATATCATTCAGAAAATAGATACATGAGTATATAAATGTGATATACACAAAAAGGATAGATCTGACACTTCACAAGTGTTTTGGCACTCTGATTGTGTGCGTGCCTCAGAGAGGTAACATTTATTAGAAGAGAAGAGAAAAATCAAGAATCCCCGAGAGAATTCTCACTGAACCTGTTGTGTATGAGATAGAGAAAGGAAGTTCAAACATTAACCTATCACCTAGACAGGCCAAAGAAAGAAGAACAAGTCGTAAGATTTATTTTTACTGACCTGGATTCATGGTCGATTGGTTAAGGTTATGAAAGATGGTTTAAAGTTGAAGAATATAGTAGAAGATGAAAAGGAAGAAAATGGCATTTAAGCCCCATGTAATCTATAGTGTGCATAGAACAAAGCATTTTGTCCATTTAAAAAGAAAATGTGGCTTACAATCAAATCAAATCAAATCAAATAAAACGTTATTCGATTTCATGGCATGAGAAATCATGAAAGTACAAGAAAAGAAAAAATGTATGAATATTTAAAAACAGTCAAATATATACTCACTAGAAAAACCAATAGACAAATACCAGGTATATATCTAAAAGGAGGGACAATACTCATGGGATTACACAAAAACATTTCATAAAAAAGATAAAAATTCATTAATGGTATGTCAGGGTCTATTTTTAAAAACACAATCTAAAATGTATAAAAGGGTATCACAGTATAGTAATAATAAGAATCTTGGCAAAAGTATTAATAAATCCCCATAATCAAATGGTAAAAACAGAAGAAATAAACCTATAAAAAAAACATTACCTAATGATCGCCTTTAAATAAGATGTTACAGCCAGGATAGTCGTCGATTTTTCTAACAACTGTAATCTTAGAAATGCTACCCTACAATATCTAATATTCCAGCTTCTAAGAATCGGTCTAAGGTATTTCTTTCTAGGTACCACATTTTTTTACAAAATAGAGTGCAGTGCAGGGTTGATTGTAATGAAACATCATCGCAGGGGCATATAAATGTGTAAGATGACCAATCATTTACCACCGGGAATGAAACCATTCTAAAAAAGGAACCAAATCGAAAACGGGCCATAAGCATACGGCTAAAGCTGTTTTGTACCGTCAACAAATATTGTTGAATGCCCACGCCACTCATAATCAATTGATTTGCCATTACCATATGTTTTTCTCTCTCTATGCACCATTTTTGGTCTTCAAAATAATTTAAACTACAAGCTTTCAAATCTTTTCTAGAGATGTCTTCCAGGCTGCTGGGGGCCTTAAAATATTTGGGATGCCCAATAGAGTTAGTTATCTTTTTTATATAATTGAGCCACACCATATCTTTGACTCCATCTAGTTTAAAGTAGTCCCGAATTACATCCCTATTAAAGCCTGCTTCGTCCGTTACCCAGACCTTATGCCACAGTAGTAACTGAGCTATCTTGATGGGGTCTGATATGTAAGAGAGTCCCAGTTCCTGATGGCAGTTGTAGGTAGCAGAAGAGGTAGGGACACCCAGTAGGTAGCGAATAAAAACATTTTTGCAGGTTTGTAATTAATCCGGACCCTCAATGCCCCTAAACCTGCGCCATATAGCCCAGTGGAGATGCATTTTGACTTAAACTTCCAGCAACTCTTGTATAGGTCTTCCTCCTATCCTTTTAGCAAAATTTGTGACTGCCCCCACAGCTCTGCTAAAATTCAGCTTTCTGGCCTTAATTGCCAATTTCCATGTTCCTTTCTTATCAAAAGTAATGCCTAAATAACAAACGGTGCCAATATTTTTCACCTTTCTGTTATCGATAAAGACATTACATTTCATGCCTCTATTCTTGCCACAGCCCATGGTAAATGTCTTTGTTATGTTCACTCTTAGGCCCCTCTCTTTCATATAAATAACAAAACTGCTAACTGCCCTTTGAAGGCCTAGTTGGGTCCTTGACATAATCACTGCATCATCGGCATAAAGTAAAACAGGGACGGGGAAGCCTCCAATAGTCGGGTAGTCATTTTGATCTCTACTGAGGTGTTGGCCCAAACTATTAATATAAAGTGTGAAAAGAAATGAGGTCAGTATACACCCCTGTCTGACACCCTTTTCGATTGGTAATTTGGCAGAACACTCCCCCATCTTCCCATATCGCACCCTCGCCTTGCTCTTTTATACATTTCCCTTATAAACAATATTAAAACCGGGTCCACCTTAAGATCTTCTAAAGTGTTCCTTAACATACCATGGTCAACACAAGCAAAAGTTGAACTCAAATCTACAAAAGTAAGAAAAAGTCTCCCCCTCTTTGCCTTTGTGTATTTATCTATAATCAAAGCCAAATTCAATCCCTGCTCTAAAGTTTCCATGCCTGAACGAAAACCATATTGTAAATTTGTCGCCCAAATTTGAAGTCTATTTAAAATTATTCTCCCAGCAATTTTCATTAGAGCGTTCAAGAGAGAAATGGGCTGATAACTAGGGTCGTTCCTATCCCCCTTCTTAAAGATAGGTACCACTATCGCATCTGACCAGGTAGGGATAAGTTTAAAATTGGTGCTACTATTTAGTACCATCGTTAACAGTGGAGCCCACAGATCTATATTCGATTTCTAGGCATCTACTGGTACCCCGTCCAGGCCTGGTGCTTTCCCTGCCGCTCTCTCCCTGATGGCCCTTGTCACCTCCTCTAAAGTGATGTTCAAATAAAGGGGAAAAACTCCCTGCTCACTAACTACTCGCATATCGGTGACTACTCCCTTGGATTTGTAGAGGTCCCCAAAAAATTCCACCCACCTTTCTCCCGTAATAGCCAGGTCTATGATATCTACCTCTCTTTCATGATAAAAAGTAGCGTTTACGGCTTTCCAAAAACCGATTATGTCCTTTATTACACATGCCTAATGTAAAACTTCCCAGGCTTCCTTCTTTAACTGACTTTTGCGTTTCTTCAGGGCAAGGCGATAGGCAATCCTCGCCTGTCTAATGTCCACCTTACATTTTGGTACAGTATGCAGCATCCTTTTGAGGTGGGTATGGGCTCTAGAACAATCTCTATCAAACCAACCCTTCGGTTGAATTCTTCCACGACTATTTTCCCTCATTAGGAGTCTATAAGCCTTCTCTGATATCTTTAAAAAGGATGTACCATGTTACAACGCATACCATTACAACTACCTACTGTTACAACGCGACCATTACAATGCATACCATTACAACGCATAGCGCTTTGAGGTGCTGGATAGTGGTAAGTATAATTTACTATTCTAACTCCAGTCCCCGTGGACACTAGGGAAGGTGTTGGATAGTAAATTATACTTATTCCCTATCCTAGAGCGCCCCCCAGCGCAATGCGTTGTAATGGTATGCGTTGTAAAAGTTGCGTTGTAACAGTAGGTAGTTGTAAAAGTTGCGTTGTAACAGGTGTATACCCTTTAAAAAGGCAGAATAAACATCCTCAATAGCGCTCCCCTGTGTGAGACATGTTTCCATTTCAGACTGGGTTTTATTAATGAAACTACGCAAAAAAGCCTCAGGGTCAACTCTATCCCATTTTAGGAAATAACCATTAGTGGTAGCTAGTCGTACCCCATACTCATAAGGAGCCTGCCTCTTTCTATTTTTATAGTTTCTCAAAACGAGAAGCTTTAGACTAATTGGGTAGTGATCACTCATTGAGATTACCTCTGTTATACACTCCAAGACGCTAGGGGCATATCTCTTGGACAATATAACAAAGTCAATATTAGAGTTGCAGCCTCTCCCATTAAACGTTGATTGGAAAGGTATAGGACTTGAACACAACTCATTTGCAAAACTCAGGTCAAATTGATGTAATATATCGTTAAGCAACTCCCCACTTTTATTATGAGTAAAGTGTGAAGAAATATCCTCGTTATCTTCACCTAAGCCGCAAATGCCCTGTTCACTGTGCGCACAGAGTGAACAATTGAAATCCCCTACCCATATTAGAGGCATATCTCCTGTCTTGTTTTCCTCTATGGTTTTTAATACATTACTTAGTTTCCTAAAGACTGTCTCTTTTCGGTCTGTTGGGACGTTATTATAGAAATTCACTAAAACCACTTCCTTATGCCATCTTAACTTCAGAATCAAAATCTGATAGCACTCGGACCAATATTTGATCTTAACATTTGATACTCCAGCCTCTACTGAGATGTAGGTACACAACCCCCCCTTATTTCGGCCATGATTGGTAACAATTGCTGGGTATGAAATGTACTAAAGCCCTGAATATGGGTTTCCCTCTCTAACCATGTTTCTTGGAAACATAATATATCGTACTTATCCACAAATATTAGCCACTCAGGATCATGTACTTTGGCTGCGAGGCCTGCAATGTTCCAACTCAGAATTTTACAAGTGCTCGCTTCCTCCCCCTTCTCTTTTACATTATCAGATGTTCCCTGTGGGGTCCTTGTCTAACTAATAATATCTATCTTATCCATAATAGTTGGGGGTCGGTCGGTGAAAACACCATGAGACTGGCTACTATTTTTCACCCGCATGGGATTAGTCTCTTCGATATGTAAGCTTTTACCAATGTTGAACTCACTATTTCCCCTGCTATTCTCCATCCCTAAAGACATAACAGAGTTCCCATGAGTTTTCTTCCTCGCATGGGTATCGAACTGTCAATCCTGGTCATGCAACCGTGTCAAGGATTCATAGCGATTTGGATGTAACCAGTTTCTGCTTATGGGTTGTGCATCTTGAGGGTCCCTAACTAATCTCCTCCCACAGGGTGCATTAACAGGACGTCTCAATTCAAAATTTGTTCCTGTCTGGGTTGGTAGTTAAAAAAGATCCTAAAGGCAATATATTAATATCAAGAAAATCATAATGATTGTTCCCTGCCCTATTCAAGATCTCCCTAATTAATCTGGGATCGCTAAAAGTCAAGACTATGAAACCCATGGGACTCATCTGACCATTTTGAAATGCTTAAATAAAGGATCACAAAAGCCAGTACGATTTCCCAGCCAATGTAATGATTTATTGCACAGCTCCCTCCATGTTTCTTAGTCATGGTGCTCCAGTTCTAGGATGTTAGCTAAAATGACCACATAAGGGGTAGCTGCTGGGGGTAAATCAAGACAGGATTGCCCTCTCATAAATTTATCTGGTCTTTGGTCCCCTCGGGGTACAATCACACGTGAACCTATATTTCTGTCAATTGGTTCCCTCTGTTCCCTGTCATTCTTCCCTTGTTCACATTCTCCACTCGATCTTTTGCACTGGAGTAATATTATTAGAGTCTCTAGCCACAGCTGTGGTATTAGTTATATTAACGGGAGTATTTATACTAGGATCCTGCAAGCCCCCAGTGCTGCTATGTGTCCCCTCTTTAAAATTACCAGTATTGCCACGTATAATAGTTTCTATATTAGTCACTCTGTCTGATAGTACCCCCAGGACCTGTGTAATGTATGATTTTAGGGAATCCATGGTATTCTGGAGGCCGTCGTTTATCCTTTTCTGGCCCTCCAGTTTCGCGGCAATAGAGTGATTACCCACACTGTATTGATTTTTCTTCGTATAGGTTTTTAGCGCAGTTTGTTTCTTAGTGCTTTTTCTCTTTTTGCCTCCCTTATCAGTATGGCCAGTGACCGATTCTGGGTCAGCTACTTCAATTGCCTGACATCCCTCCAAACGTACAGATATCTTACTACGTTTAGTGGGAGGGTGTGAGTCCTCTCCCAACTCACTGTGATCGCTTAAAATTATTTGGTTGTCCACATTTTGTATGCATCCATTCTGCGGACTCCTACAGTTACCCTCCTTTCCATTCACTAAGGGACTAGTAGTATCCCCTTTCTCCACGGCATCTACATCCCCCCCCCCATTGTTAATGTTTCTTCCACCATGTGGATTTGTTCTTCAATAGCTCCCATAGCTCCTGTGAGGTAGGTCAAAAGTGATTGCTGCCCTGCCCCCTTCTGCTTAGATGTTACATTACTCAATTTGCGTTTAGACATCTTAAAAATACAATAATGAAGTTGTATTCTACACTACACTCACAAAGTACTCACACAAAAAAAATCAGTGTTTCGGGAGTCAGTTCTCAGAGGGGGTTCCCATCCCAGCCTCTTCCGGCCCCTGATGGGCACAGAAAGGCCCACCCTTGGCCCGGGCTTTGCCCGGCGCGCGGCTGCATGCATACCACATATTGGGGGAAGCAAATGTTAAATACCAAAAAATAATGCCGAGGGCAGTACAAAGCAGTCTCAGGTGCGAGCCTCTCCTGGCCCCCAGGGACTCGTAGTGCTCGCAGGGTCAAATGCAGCTTTCCCAATTGGCGTGGCGGCTCCCGTAAAGCGGGAGCAGCAAGCCGTAATGTAGGTGCTGAGGGCAGTGCAAAGCAGTCTCAGGTGCGAGCTCTCTCCTGGCCCCCTGGGACTCGTAGTGCTGGCAGGGTCAAATGCAGCTTTCCCAATCAGCGTGACAGCTTACAGTTGTTATATTGCAGAATGCTCCATGTTCTTATTATTCCGATTGGGGCGAATATGTCCAAAACAGTAGTACTTTAATGTTCACATCGGTGGCCTCCCATCCTGTCAGTGTCCATGGAATTCTACCATAAAATAATATAATCTATACCATCTACTCTACAGTATTGCTGTTGAAACCACATGTGGGGAAAACCAGAAAAAGATATATTTTACTGTCCACCTAAATTAATAGAGTTTGCTGTCTATAAAGTTGTTCGCTTCCAACCAGTTGAAGCACAGAGAACCCTGTTAAGTCTCCTGCCTATCATTGAAACCACATAGTACAATTTAAACATAGGTGGAGCTGGGCTGATCGTAAGGTCCTTTGGGCTGCGTGAAATTTGAGTCGGCTGTTCAGGTATGTTTGTCCAGTGTTGTGGAGGGCCTTGTGAGCGTGGGTTAGCATTTTGAAGGTGACTCTGGCTTCGATGGGGAGCCAGTGGAGTGTGCACAGGTGCTGGGAGATGTGGCAGTGGCTTGCCAGGTTGGGGACCAGTCTTGCAGCAGCGTTTTGGATTCTCTGTAGCTTGAGGGTGAGGTTTTTGTTTATTCAGGCATAGAGTGTGTTGCCGTTGTCGAGCCTGCTGGTGACCAGGGCGTGAGTGATGGTCTTTTTGTGTTCAAGGGGGATCCATTTGAAGGTCTTACATAGGAGGGGGAGGGTGTGGAAGCAGTAGGACGAGACAGAGTTGATCTGGCGGTCCATTTCGAGCTCTGAGTTCAGAGTGATTCAAAGGTGACGTGTGTGGTCCGTGGGGGTGGGCGGGCTTCTGAACGCAGGGAGCCACCAGGTGTAGTTCCAGGCATCTGGGTTTGGACTCATGATGAGTACTTCCATTTTGTTTGTGTTTAGTTGTAGGCAAATGTTTTTCATCCTTTTGGTGACGGCTTCCATGCCTTCTCGAGAGTTGTGTCTGGCGGTGTTGGGTTTGTTGGATAGGGAGAGGATGAGTTGGCTGTTGTCTGCGTATGACACAATGTTGAGTCCGTAGGTTCTGACAATGGGGGTGAGCGGAGCCATGTAGACGTTGAAGAGCGTAGGGCTGGGGGAGGACCCCTGGGGGACTCCGCAGGTGGTAGGTGTAGGGTCTGAGAGGAAAGGGGGGAGTCTGACCTGCTGCATTCTGCCAGAGAGGAAGGAGCGGGTCCAGTCGAGGGCCTTGTCTTGGATCCCTGTGTCATGGAGTCTGCGTATTAGGGTGCGGCGGGAGACTGTGTCGAATGCCGCTGAGAGGTCGAAGAGGATGAGGGCTGCTGTTTCTCCTTTGTCCAGTAAGGTGCAGATGTCGTCTGTTGCGGCAAGGAGGGCAGTTTCCGTACTGTGTTTTTTTCTGAAGTTGATTGGGAGGAGTCGAGGATGTTGCGCTCTTCGATGAATGTGGCAAGTTGGCTGTTGATGGCTTTCTTAATGACTTTCGCTGGGAACGGGAGCAGGGAGATGGGTCTGTAGTTTTTAAGGTCAGTGGGGTCCGCCGAGGGTTTCCTCAGGAGGGGGTTGATCTCAGCGTGTTTCCAGTCGTCAGGGAATGAGACGGTTGCCAGGGAGCGGTTGATGGTGTGGCAGAGCATGGGTGCGATGGTGGCGGCGGCTCTGTTGAAAATGTGGTGGGGGCAGGGGTTCGTGGGGGCCCCGGAATGGATTGACTTCATTGTCTTCAGTGTGTCTTCAGTGGTGAGGGCTGTCCAGCTGTCGAACGCTGGCTTCAGGGTGTCGGGGTGGTTGGTGAGGGTTCAGTGTGTTAATTGTCTTCGTCGAAGTTGTCGTAGTTGTTCTTGATTTTGTGGTGGAAAAAGGTGCTGAGTTTGTCGCAGAAGTCTTGTGAGGGAGGAATGTCGGTGGACTTGCTGGTGGGTTGGGCAAACTCCTTGATGATGTTGAAGAGTTCTTTGCTGTTGTGTGCATGAGTGGAGATTCTGTCCTCAGTTGTTTTTTTCCTCGTTTTTCTGATGAGTTGGTGGTGGGCGTTGGAGGGGGCTCTGAAGTTGTTGTGGGCTACTGTGTATTTGGTGTTCCTCCAGGCCTTTTCGAAGTGGTGACAATTTCAATTTCAATTTTTAATTATTATGTTTTGGCTCTCAACGAGGGCCACATAAAATTCACAATACAAATTACATGCAGAAGAAAAATTCAATAAGCAAACACAAAACAAATTGCATCCATTGGCAAATAGACAAGAATAGACAACGTCAGACATCTCCATAGCACATTAATAAATAGCTAAAAAACCTTTAAAAAAATTAAAAATGTGGCAACAAAACATTTCATTTGGGGGACAGTGTAGGAATTGTAGAAAGATATTTACATTAGAACTGCCTAGTAGGAGACATATTGGTTTTAACCATTTAAACCGCAATGAGCGGAGTGCAGGGGAAATCAACAGGACATGCGTTCGATCCTGAGTACTCAAATTACAAAAATTGCACATGGGAGAGGATCCATACCATTTAGATAAGAGTAGATTTAGGGGCAGTAAATCGTATCTTAAAAGAAACCATAACCTACGGACACCATGTGGCATATTCCATGTGGCATAGGGTTGGACCAACTTCATAGAATAAGAATTAAGGAGGAGGTCCCAACCCCCTTTTTGCTCGTTTTACATTCTTATCTGTTTGAAAACAGAGTTCCCACGATGCCTGTTTTAGCAGGATTTTTAGCTGGGTTGGTGAGTGAAGGAACAAAACACTTTCGTCTAACTTTAAAAGTGACACAGCTCTTCTAAAGTTCCTTTCTATTCGAGAGAACTCTTTGAAGTTGCCCAACAGTTCTCCTTTAAGGAGAGCTCTCATCGAACCCGGTTCAGCTCTGGCCAAGCAAGCCACCCATCTTACCAGAGCACATAATCCCCGAACCCAGCTGCTCCTCAGGCCAAAATCAAGCCTAAATGTGCCCAAAGAGCACGCGGTGTTGAGGGTAGATAGGGATCTTAGAAGTTTCCCTTCAATTTTATGACAGAAACTCCAGTGCTTCAGCTCTATGAGTTCTATGCCATATAATATCGTAGCAGGAATCTTTGCCCTATACACCTCAAGTAAACAGGCAAAGTGTCTTTTACCGGTGGCGAGATAGAGGGAATTCAAACCTTTGCCATGAGCGAGGGCTTTACGTGAACTATGTTCGATATGGAGCTTCTCACTCAAATTGGACGCAATTATTTTACCCAAAAAGGAATAGGATTTGACAACCTCTAATTTCTGGCCACCTATAAACCATCCAAAGTTTTCAGAACAGCACTTCTTTTTCCCTGCAATACACATAATTTTACTTTTAGATGTATTAATCTTCATAAAATGAGAATCAGCAAAGGCATGCAGAGCCTGCAGCCGATTAGCCAGACCTTTAGGTGTTAAATCTAGGACAAGAATATCATCGGCATACATCAAGCAAGAGATAGGGACCCCCCCCACCACCGGAGCTATACCCACACAGGCAGTCAGGGAAGCAGGAAGGTCTACAGTGTACAAGGAAAACAATAATGGAGCCAGAAGGCAGCCTTGTTTAAGGCCGTTCAAAGATGGAATTTGGTGCGAGAGTCCCCTTTCTCCACCTTGAAGGACACGACACCAAGTATCCGTGTGGAGAGCACGTACGAGATCCAATAAATAAGATGGTAAACCAAGGGCGGCTAATTTTCTCCACAGCTTTCGATGATCTACTTTATCGAACGCTGTGGAGAAATCAATAAACGCAGCGAACACCACCCCCCCTCTCACATGTGTGTATTTATCAGAGATCACATGTAGGGCGGTGAGATTATCTAATGTACCGTGCCCCCTACGGAAACCAGTTTGTTCTAATGGTAAGATGTTGTTCTCCTCGATCCAATCGTTGAGTAATATTAGGATACATTTTGCAAAGACCTTTCCGATTGTGTCGAGGAGGGCTATCAAACGGTAGTTCATGGGGTTGTCCCTAGCTCCCTTCTTAAAAATAGGGATCAATATACTTCCCCTCCAAGAAGCAGGGACCGTTTTAGTAACAAAGCAGGATTTAAACAATGGGTAGAGGATCTTACTCCATAGCGAGGGTTCCTGCTTTAGAACCGTCATAGGTAGTTCGTCAGGTTCCATTGCGCCGGAGGAGCGCATGTTCTTTATGGCCATTTCTATTGTTTTCTCTGTTGGAAAATTAATAGGACCCTCAGGTGTTAGATCAGGGTCACTATCTACAGCCAATGTATCATTCCCTGCATACAGCTTCCGAATGTAAGAGGACCATGCCTCTTCAGATATGGGGATGGGGAGAGGGCTCGTTCTAGTAACGCATCCCTTACCAACTATGGACCAAAATTCTCTAGCCTTGCCATGCGCAACTGCTTCCCGCAAATTTATCCATACAGAATCTTCCTTCTCCTTTTTTAGTTTCGCTTTTAATCTAGTTCTCTTTCTTTTTAACCTCGATATTTCTTTTGCTAGTTCACCAGATCTACCTAAAAATTGCTCTCACACTAATTTATTTATTTCCTTATTCAGGGTACGCAATGCACTAGGATAAACTACCTTTTTTCCTAGAACAACTAGCCTTTTTCACATCCAGGATGATCTTCCTCATAAGTTTTTCAATATTAACAATTTCGGAACCATGCCAATCGTTTAATTCTAATATAGTTTTACATAGAATATCCTGCACACCTATAATGGCAATTGGATTCCAGAAACATCTACCCGAAGAACCATGAAAATTAACATTGTTATTATTAAGGGACCAAGACTCAGTGGGGGGAGGTTTTAAAGAAATAGTTATAATGATTATGCTGTGATCACTCAAGGATGTAGGGGATACCATAAAATCCTGAATGCATGGGAAAATGTCATAATCTGAGATCACATAGTCAAGTATTGAGGCACTAAAGGGGGACCTGTGAGTAAATTTCGCGGGCACATCAGAGGGAAATCTCCCATTTAGAATAAGCCCCTCAACTGCCGATAACTCTTTCAGAAGAATCTTCCCTCTTTTATTAGTTATTATTTTATCTGGAAAGAGGGATTGTGGAATAAAATAGGCCTCTTCTTTGGGTTTATTTCTAAATAGATTTAAACTAGCATTAGAAATTTTACAGTTCAAATCTCCTACTAGGATAACTTCAGGTGGGGAATAAACATTTTTAATCTGTCCAATATACTGAGACACATGCTTCAATAAAATGTTAAAACGCTCTTCAGGAGGAATGTACACATTAATAATTACGACAGCAGACTTATTTGGAGAGCTAGGGAGATTTGCTATTGTTATAGCTTGGAAGAGATTACTTGGGTCAATATAATGAGAGAATCTCCAGTGCAGTTTGTTAGACAGTAAGCAAGCAATTCCCCCTTTGGCATGACCTTTCTTGGAGGGGGCAGCCGGCGCTTCCAACACATAGTAATCCTTCCCTGCATAAATATTATTAGTACACCATGTTTCTTGGATGCAAATCACAGTTGCTCCCAGCGAGAATAGTAACTCTAGTTTCTCTGGACTACTATGTATTCCAGCTGCATTCCAAGAAATAATTTTCAGATTAATTTTAAAGATGATGGAATAATTTGGGATTATCTGGGCTCTTATTTGATAGGGCACTAAGCAGCCAATTCCACCGATGATTATCCTCTGATGGAAGTGAGTTCTGAATTAGTGGAGGAGGCAATACCTGGGAAACCGAACGTTTCCCCTTAGAGACCCAAATCTTTAAATCTTTAAATGGAGAAAGAGCCCCATCTTGCTTATCACCCTTTTGGGCCATCCCGTGGGGATAAATGGTATTACCTAAACGGAAAATAGGCAGAACGTCAATACCTCTGCATTGGAAATTCTCCGCTTGCTGTAATATAAGATTTGCAATAATTTTGGAACGAAATTTGACCCTTATGCGTGACACACTATCTCCACCTAGCAAAGAAACTAACTCAATGTCACTTGATTGAATAAGGTGAAGACTTTCCAAGTCACTGAAACATTTAAGCAGCCATGATCTATTTAAGGGCAAATCAGCATCAAATAAAGGCAAGAAGTCCAAAACCAAAGTGTCCACATAAGACATTGATATTTTTGCCTGGGAAGAAAGGTGTGGACGTACACCAACCCCATCTGTAGGAGAAAAAGAAGAAGCCAAAGGGTTGAGGGCCCCAAGTTCGGCCGGGATAGAGCTCCTTATCTCTACCATTGGAGGGGCAATCAACCCATGTCCACCATTCTGAGGTAGGTCCTCCACAGTCATAGGAAGAGTATTACAAATGATCTCTGGACCACAATATGGACGGCAGGATTCATTAGCCAAATTTGTGGCCACCGGGTTAGAGACAGTGACATTATCTTCATTATCAGTTAAAACAATTGGATCTTGGAAGATTATCCGCCTTTGTCTTTTCTTCCTATATTTGCGCACAGGTTTCCTTTTTTTTCCTTTATTGTTTCTATGTTTGACGATTTTTTCCTTTATCTCTTTCTCATCATCATGTTGCCCTTTTTTCTCAGGGATGAATATTGGAAATAATTCTTGTGTCACTTTTAAAACTGAAACAGACAGATTTTCTTCCTCTATTTCAAGATCTGAGTTCTTTACACAGTTAGTCGCCGCAGTGACTGGCAGGACCGTGGCATTGTTTTCTTGAACTACTACTGTAGGCTTTATACCAGAGTTCTCTGCAGGGGCATTTATATACTCCGTTGCCAAGCTAATATCGGCCTCGGGGGGGGGGGGGGAACACTCCTCATTTCAGGAGCCTTTTGCAGCAACGTATTCAATATTTGAGTGACAGAATCCAAAATACAGTCAGAGCTGCCCACAAATTTACCCAAAAGAAGTAATATAGAGGCTAGCAAATGTTCCAGGGCAATCAGAGATTCCGATATAGGTTTTTCGCCTGCAGCAGCAGAAGGACAAATTCCAGATAGATTGAGCTCAGGGCTCTTGGAGACATTTAGCAACGCGGACATATCCTGTACATTTATTGAGGGAGTACTGCTATATAACAATAACCCAGATGGGGTAGCACCCACTGATGGCTTAATGGCTTCTGGAGATTTCAAACTACCTGCATCCAGGTAGCGGCCACAGAGTTCTAGGTCAATAGATGACAATGAGGAATCTCCTCCTGACCGAACGTGAGGAGTGGAGGCTTGTGGAGCTGGTGAATTGTTAGCTTGTTTTCCCTCCATAGTTTGAACATGGAGCTTAGTATCACCATCAGCTTCGGAATGTACAAGGCAGGTCCTCGCAATAGTTTCTATATGGAATGGATCTGTCAACAAAGAGAGGGGGACCGAATTATCAACCACTTGTGTCGGCCCCACATGTGCAACTGAAAGCGAGCCATCTTTTCCATCAACTGGTAAATTCTTATCCACCGGTTTTTCCCACAGTTCAAAAAGCTGACATTGTCCCTTTAGTAAAGGATTATTAACTGCTTTATTTCTTAGGGGGTTGGATTTTGTTTTAGCACAGGTCCTTCCCCCTACTAGTCTCCCAGAACGAAGTTTCTTTTTCATCCTCTCCAGTACTTTTCGAAGGATGTCGTTTATAGAAAATTAACTTCCACAAAGAGTGCAATTAAAAATGTAAATAAACCGAAAATAAATGTGTTATTGGAGGAAAGTCTGGGGTTGCCCTCCAGTCAATGTCAATGGAGCAAAAAACTGTTGTTTAAGTTCACAAGGCGGCACTTCGTTTTAGACACAACACGTATATTTATAAACAAATATAAATAACCTGGCCCAGCCCAGCCTACCTCAGTCACCGAGGGCCACAGAGGGCCCGCCCTTTGCCCGGGCTTAGCCCGGCGCCGCCCGCGCGCGTCCCACGATGAGAGTTCAACTCTTTCACAAAGCAACAACCAACTCGGCATCAGCAGCAGTGATCTCCGCTCCTCAGCGCTCCTGCAGCGCAATTAGAGCCAGGTGAGGGGGGCGTGGCGGGGAGGTGTTCCAGGCCCAGATGGCTTGTGGGCAATGGTGTTTCCTGGTCTCCCGGTCCGCCTACAAGCCCACAATCATGAGTGTTTCCCGCGAAGCGGGAAACGTGAGCAGTTGGATACAAGCACTGCCAAATAGCGCTTTCAGATGATCGGCACTTGAGGTAAACAGGAGCGTTCTTCCCACGACGAGAGTTCAACTCTTTCACAAAGCAACAACCAACTCGGCATCAGCAGCAGTGATCTCCGCTCCTCAGCGCTCCTGCAGCGCAATTAGAGCCAGGTGAGGGGGGCGTGGCGGGGAGGTGCTCCAGGCCCAGATGGCTTGTGGGCAATGGTGTTTCCTGGTCTCCCGGTCCGCCTACAAGCCCACAATTTCGAGTGTTTCCCGCGAAGCGGGAAACGCGAGCAGTTGGATACAAGCACTGCCAAATAGCGCTTTCAGATGATCGGCACTTGAGGTAAACAGGAGCGTTCTTCCCACAACGAGAGTTCAACTCTTTCACAAAGCAACAACCAACTCGGCATCAGCAGCAGTGATCTCCGCTCCTCAGCGCTCCTGCAGCGCAATTAGAGCCAGGTGAGGGGGGCGTGGCGGGGAGGTGCTCCAGGCCCAGATGGCTTGTGGGCAATGGTGTTTCCTGGTATCCCGGTCCGCCTACAAGCCCACAATTACGAGTGTTTCCCGCGAAGCGGGAAACGCGCGCAGTTGGATACAAGCGCTGCCAAATAGCGCTTTCAGATGATCGGCGCTTGAGGTAAACAGGAGTGTCCTTCCCACGACGAGAGTTCAACTCTTTCACAAAGCAACAACCAACCCGGCATCAGCAGCAGTGATCTCCGCTCCTCAGCGCTCCTGCAGCGCAATTAGAGCCAGGTGAGGGGGGCGTGGCGGGGAGGTGCTCCAGGCCCAGATGGCTTGTGGGCAATGGTGTTTCCTGGTCTCCCGGTCCGCCTACAAGCCCACAATCACGAGTGTTTCCCGCGAAGCGGGAAACGCGAGCAGTTGGATATAAGCACTGCCAAATAGCGCTTTCAGATGATCGGCACTTGAGGTAAACAGGAGCGTTCTTCCCACGACGAGAGTTCAACTCTTTCACAAAGCAACAACCAACTCGGCATCAGCAGCAGTGATCTCCGCTCCTCAGCGCTCCTGCAGCGCAATTAGAGCCAGGTGAGGGGGGCGTGGCGGGGAGGTGCTCCAGGCCCAGATGGCTTGTGGGCAATGGTGTTTCCTGGTCTCCCGGTCCGCCTACAAGCCCACAATTACGAGTGTTTCCCGCGAAGCGGGAAACGCGCGCAGTTGGATACAAGCGCTGCCAAATAGCGCTTTCAGATGATCGGCGCTTGAGGTAAACAGGAGCGTCCTTCCCACGACGAGAGTTCAACTCTTTCACAAAGCAACAACCAACCCGGCATCAGCAGCAGTGATCTCCGCTCCTCAGCGCTCCTGCAGCGCAATTAGAGCCAGGTGAGGGGGGCGTGGCGGGGAGGTGCTCCAGGCCCAGATGGCTTGTGGGCAATGGTGTTTCCTGGTCTCCCGGTCCGCCTACAAGCCCACAATCACGAGTGTTTCCCGCGAAGCGGGAAACGCGAGCAGTTGGATATAAGCACTGCCAAATAGCGCTTTCAGATGATCGGCACTTGAGGTAAACAGGAGCGTTTTTCCCACGACGAGAGTTCAACTCTTTCACAAAGCAACAACCAACTCGGCATCAGCAGCAGTGATCTCCGCTCCTCAGCGCTCCTGCAGCGCAATTGGAGCCAGGTGAGGGGGGCGTGGCGGGGAGGTGCTCCAGGCCCAGATGGCTTGTGGGCAATGGTGTTTCCTGGTCTCCCGGTCCGCCTACAAGCCCACAATTACGAGTGTTTCCCGCGAAGCGGGAAACGCGCGCAGTTGGATACAAGCGCTGCCAAATAGCGCTTTCAGATGATCGGCGCTTGAGGTAAACAGGAGCGTTCTTCCCACGACGAGAGTTCAACTCTTTCACAAAGCAACAACCAACTCGGCATCAGCAGCAGTGATCTCCGCTCCTCAACGCTCCTGCAGCGCAATTAGAGCCAGGTGAGGGGGGCGTGGCGGGGAGGTGCTCCAGGCCCAGATGGCTTGTGGGCAATGGTGTTTCCTGGTCTCCCGGTCCGCCTACAAGCCCACAATCATGAGTGTTTCCCGCAAAGCGGGAAACGCGAGCAGTTGGATACAAGCGCTGCCAAATAGTGCTTTCAGATGATCGGCGCTTGAGGTAAACAGGAGCGTCCTTCCCACGACGAGAGTTCAACTCTTTCACAAAGCAACAACCAACTCGGCATCAGCAGCAGTGACCGTGACAAGTTCGGTGGTGAACCATCTAGCTTTCTTGGCGCGGGTGTTGTTGCTTTTCTTGAGGGGGCTATGGTGTTGGCACTGTTGGAGATCCATCTGTGCAGGGTTCGGGCTGCGGTGTTGGCGTGGTCGTTTACCGCGATTGTTGGGGTGGAGTTGCTGAGTGATGAAGTTAGCTGGTCGTTGGTGATTCTGGTCCAGTTTCTTCATGGGAGCAGGTGCCTGTGTCTGTGGATGGTGTGTGTTCTGAAGGTGAAGTGGACGCATTGATGGTCAGTCCATAGGAGTTCGGTGGTTTGGCTGAAAGTGATGGAGTTTCCTGTTGTGAAGAGGGGGTCGAGGGTGTGTCCTGCTGAGTGTGTGGGTCTGGTCTCGATCTGGCGGAGTCCAGTGTTGTGGAGATTGTCTAGAAGTGATATGGTGCTGGGGTCCAGTTGGTTGTCGAGGTGGAAGTTGAGGTCTCCCAGTAGGGTGTAGTTGGTGGACGTGATGGCATGCGGGGAGATGATGTCTGTGATGGAGTTGGCAAAAAGTCCACAGGGTCCAAGGTGTCAGTAGATGAGGGTTCCACGGAGGGTGGAGGTAGGGCTGGCCAGTATCTTGAAGTGAAGGTGTTCCATCAGATCTGTGGGCTCGTCGGGGAGTGTGCTCAGGCGGAGGTTGGATTTGTGGACAATGGCAATTCTTCCTCCAGGGCGGGTGGGGCGGTCCTTCCTGGAGATCTTGTATCCTTGGGGAAACACCAACACTACTGATACTATCAGTCTATTAGACAAATTAGCTAGTTTTGAGTTAAATCAAATTGTCTGTGAGTCTACACATCAAGCAGGGCATACATTAGATGGTATCTGCACCAATAACTCTATTATAGAGGTTAAGAAAGTCTGCCCTTTACCTTGGTCCGACCATTCTGCGGTGCATTTTACCATAGCGCTAGCGACAGTAAATGGTGGTCAGTAAAAGTCAGTCAGCAAAAATGACTTTATGTCAGCACTAAGGGATAGACCTGTAATTCCTACTGACGCTAATCAAGCTGCGACAGTCTTCCATAACTGGCTAAACAGAGCAGCAAACACTGTTGCACCAGAAATGATAATGCGATCTCGACATAAAAAGGCCTCATCCCCCTAGTACTCTGCAGATCTTAAACTAGCTAAAATTAAGTGCAGGCAAAAAGAACGTATCTGGAGATCTCAATATAACACTGCACAAAGGAAATTCAACTGTGCTGCCCTTGAAGAATAGAATGTCAAAATCATACAGGCTAACACCGCCTACTTTACCACCAAAATCCAAGAGGCTACAAACTCTCCAAAAGAACTGTACCAAACGGTCTCTGCATTACTGAAGTGTCTGCGGGACACAACATTAAACCAGACTAAAAGTTTATAGACATGTCTGGCTTTTTTCAAAGCAAAGCCCAGTCTGTATATAACGACCTCCTAAAATCAGCTAAGGGTACAGCGAGAAATGTTTCAGCTCAGCCTGATGACAATGTCGAGCACTGTGGCCTATCAAAATTCCCATTACTGCAGGGGGAGAAAGTGGCGGACCAAATCAGGCTCTCCCCTGGACCCTTGCCCGCTGTATATATTACATCTGGCTCCAGAGTAGATAAGTACCTCGCTATCCCTTGTATTACATCAAACTTTGATTTCAGGAGTCTTTCCAACGACCTGGAAAAAAACCTGTATTCGTCCCCTCTTAATAAAGTCAAGATGGACCCACTAGACTAGAAAAACTATCTTCCCATCTCCTGCCTGCCAAAGTTCTTGAAAATACTATGAACTCTGAACTGACATCCTATCTAGAGACTAATAACATCATTGTTAATACACAACATGGCTTCCTATCAAAACACTCTACGGAGACAACCTTGATCATGGCAGCAGAGGAAATACCAAGTGATAGGTAATGGAGGAAGGGCTGTGCAGGTCCTGCTTGATTTAACAGCAGCCTTTGATACCGTGAACCATGCGGTACTAATACAAAGACTCCAAGATGTAGGAATCAGTCGTATAGCTCTTGCCCTCCTCTCTTCCTTTCTATTGTCTAGAGAACAAGTGTTTTTCTGGGATGGATATTGGGCTGAGGACTTTACACTTCCTGGTAGAGTCCCACAAGGCTCGGTCCTGTCCCCTACACTTTTTAATATTAATGTAGCTCCGCTGGCTAGACAAATAAAAAGCTACTGCTTAACGCTGGTGTCATATGCTGATGACACGCAGGTTATAGTATCTGTAACCCAGTCAGTGGATGCCACTGCAGCCGAATTTTGCAATTGCACTTCTGCACTGATGACCTGGATGAATTCTAACTTTCTAAAGTTGAAAACTGATTAAACTGAGGTTCTAGAGTTTGGTCAGAATGTCTTGATTTGTAATCATCTCTGGTGGCCAACTGCAGCCGGTACCTGTCCCGTTCCGGTCAACAAAGCCAGGAACCTCGGTTTTACTTTTGACAAAGACCTCACCTGGGCCTTTCATAATAATCAACTTTTATCTGCTTGCTTCTTTATGTTAAAAGGCCTGAGAAAGATTCTCCCATTCATCCCCTTTTCTTTGAGGAAAACAGTGGTAGTAGCCATGATTCTGTCTAGATTTGACTATTGTAACGCTCTATATTTGGGAGCAGCTGCTGCTCAATTTGCCAAACTTCAATCAATCCAGAATGTGGCAGCTAGAGTCTTGCTCAAATTACCTAAACATCACCCTTCATCGAACAGTATAAAACAAAATCACTGGCTCCCAGTCCGACGACCTGTTAACTTTAAGACGCTATGCCTGGTGCATAAAGCCTTGCTTGGTGGTGGGGCTGAGGATGTGCAATCCCTGTTTTCCCGTTACGTACCATCACTGTCTTTAAGGTCGGCCACCCTTGGCCTGGTACAACTCCCCAAGATAAAGAGAGTAAGGTGTGGAGGAAAATGCTTCTCTTTCCTGGCATCCAAACTTTGGAACTCAATGCCTACACACTTGAGAATGTTCCCAAATAGATCTGTCTTCAGGAAGGAAATTAAAACATGGCTTTTCTCCCAACCCTAAACATGCCGGCCGTTATGTTTAATCACTTTACCCAGCACCAAGACACCTCGGCAGTAGTGCGCTCCATAAATACCTTCAGTCAGTCAGGTAGAAAAGGGAGACACTGAGGCAAGTAACAAAATAAGTAACAACCTAATCATTACAAAGGCACAAATACACGGGGTAGTTTGAACGAATCAAGTAGCAGAATGGTTTTACCCACTCTGCACAGTCTGGAATGTAGGTTCTGCCAAAATCTAGGAAACCCAATATTGATTATAGTTTCTTAAGTCGGTTTGGTGGTTGAGGAAGAACACACCTTTCTAAGACATGTGTTACAAGGCTTCTGCCGTGACTGGACAATTTGTATCCCAAAAATAGGACACTGAGATAGGCAATTTTTGATTTCTTGAAATAAAATGTGTAGCCCATATCTGCAAATCTCAAAACTACGCAATCTAATCTAGTCAAGTGAGTTGACAGGTTATCGTCCGTTAGGTAAATACTGTAAAAGTTCTGCAACCAGGGAAGAAAAAAAAACGAGCTGTAATTATACCCTTGTGTCAATCGATAGAACCATTTTGAGATCTAGAGCCCTGAATGCGGTTAAGTGCCTGCTTTCAATTTGAGATATCTAATGTTGGTTTGTATTTTTTCCTCACTATGTTGTTCATTAGTGCAGTGCTGTGCGAGTTTTGTACAGCAAATGTACATGTAGTGGTATTCAAGTGTTGTAGTCTACACTGTGGCCCACATGCATCATTGTTTCATTGTGCACTTCCTAATTTGCGATTTTTAGGGAATCGCAAATTAGGAAATGCAAAATGGGATGCATGTACATTTTCTCAAAATATTTGAGAATCGGTAAAAATCGCAATTTTTACCGATTCTCAAATATTATGCGATTAGCAAAGTGCGATTTCGCAATTCCCATTCATTCCTATGGGCTAAAATGCCCATAGGAATGAATGGGAATTGCGAATTCACACTTAGAATATCGCAAATCCTGATTGCATTTCAAGGGTGGAGAGGGGGGTTCAAATGACCCCCCCTGCACCCATGAAATGTTGTTTTCGCATCATGTTGCACACACACATGTCCTAAGGACATGTGTGTCAGTAACATGAATGTGTAAAAAATGCTTTTGCAGCGTTTTTAACACTTTTTGCAAATTTACCGAGTGGTTCAACCACTCGGTAAATTTGACACCCTAATTGCGAATTCGCAATTGTAAAAGTAATCATGCATTGCTTTTAAGAAATCGCAAATTTGCGATTTCTTAAAAGCAATCGCATTTTTAGAAATCGCAAAAAATGTTGCGAGTTCTAAAAATGCTTGATGCATTCCAAAAAGCATTTTTGGAATCGCAAACGGCCGATTTTAAGGAATCGCACCGTTTGCGACTCCAAAAATGCTTGATGCATGTGGGCCTAAATGATATGAAAGTCCTGGTTCCATTACTGGAAACAATAGATTATTCATAGGGGAGGTGCAACTTTATATTACACCTTGGTATCCAAGTTGTGTGAGTATCTCTCTAACTTGTTTTTAGCCTCATTTTCAAGGGGGTATTGCCTTTGTGAAGTTGACCTAACAGGTATGATGTGCTAAGGGTAACTGTCATACTACCCCACATGGTTGCGGTATAATGCTGGAGCTCGTTCTAAGGCCCACTCCTTGGCATATGAATATTTAATTACATCTTGTATGATATTGAAGAGGGTAGGCAAAATACAGTTTCTTTTCTGAGACACTCAATTACAAACTCTTGTGGCCAATCCTTTTCAGACAAGAGAATGTCATAGCCGAATAGCAAGTTCTCCCAAAAGAGAACATTTATGGAATGTTGTATATCCCCCTCAGTTTGCTGTTGCAATTCATCTAATTGATGCAGGACACTCAATCTTCTATCCAGTGTTTCCACCTGGATACATATTAAAACTACTACAATGGTTCAAGAAATGATTACAAAAACAACAACAATAGACTACTAATGTATTACATAAATAAAACACAATTGAATCTAAGAACAACAGACATGGAAACTAAAGAAGAAATCATGAAAATGAACCCAAAACAATGATCAAAATTTCTTGAACCTTTATAGTTGTTCTTATATTTATCAGACCCAGGTTCTGGTAATAGGGCTGCCCCTATTTGATGTATCCACCTGGATATAGTAATTTGTTGCTACTGTTGGCAGACACTCCATTAGATTCTGGCGACCTATCGTGACTTCTGACACACTGTCCAGCATGATCAGAGACCACTCCCCGCTTAGAAGCAGTATCCTCAATATCTGTGCCATGATTTACTTTAATGACTGATGCCTTCTTCTTTTTGGATTGAAGCTTGGACTGTTTAGGTTTGTCTTCCTGTTTTATTATTTAGTGAAAAGAGCGTTGTGAGTCCTTCTTAGGTTTCACATACTCCTTGGACAGGTGCTCCAATTATACCCCTCTCCCTGAGCATTTTTTAGATGAATCCTGAAAGGAACCAGAGGAACGTGTAGCAGTTATTTTAATATTATTACGGTTATGTAAATTATAGCAATTTTTAGTGGACTCCTGTTGAAGCAATCCACCAGTTGCCTTAGACTTTTCTTTTTTTCTTATTTTCCCACTTTTCCTTAGTGCAAGAGTCTGATGCCTGCTTTAAGGCATCCTTTTCAGAATTCCTTTAATTTGTGGTTTGCTAGGTCTGGCTTTCAAATTATCTCTACGTGTTGATGCATAGGTTTGCCATCCTGGGCTATGGGAGCTAAATTCCTGAGTTGTTGGCGTATAGCCAACTGTGGCACTTGAGAAACAATAACCAAGAGCTTTATGTCGTATACTATGATTTCACTGCTTTAAGGGTATACAGGTGCGTCCTTCTCGGTCCCTGCTCTTTATCTTCAGGGCCGGTCTAGGTCCTTCCTGGTATTTTCACGTAGGCCATCCTTCAGAGAAAAAAGAGAAAACTCTATGAGAATGTTGTCCTTTCTTAGTTTTAATGGTGGGAAGTAGGAGTGGAAGGAGGTTTACTAATCATCCGGTTTCCGTCAGCAGTGTTGCGACATATGCAAGCTTATCATGCCGCCTGTCTGTATGCCTAAGCAGATTTATGCAGGCCACCACACAGTCTCCACCATGCAATTACCCTCAACCCCCTCCCTTCTCAGTCACAGAGGTGCTACCGTCTAAGATTCCCTTCCCGAATTAGGCGACCACTACCTCAGACAGCCATGCTCCTCCGGCAATGTGGCGACACAGCTCGTGCTGCCGAATGGGGTTCGGCTCCCTCCTTGGCTCTGTTGTCGAATCTTCGGTCTGACCTCCGTCTGCTGCCGGGAATCCTTCCTGGACGCGGGAATTCCTTCTGTCTCAACGCCACTCTCAGTGCTTCTCTGGGCATCAGCTTGCGAGTACTCCTCCATGCCCAACTTGTTACCATCCTTACAGTGGTGAAAGCTACCTATCAAGCAGGATGCTGCATCATCAGGGATTCTGATTGGCTCATATGACCTCGTCAAGTGAGCAGTTAGGGGGTCCAGGAAGTCCAGCCTCTTAAAGGCGCTCTCCAGGTCCTGAATGCTCGAATCTGATGGAGACTGGAAACAGAGGAGAGGGGAGATATAAGGGGATATACATCCTCATTGTTCTCTTCATCCTCCAAATGTCCACATACGTTGTGACACCACCACTGCTGCTTCCCCTTTAATGTTACTGAACATTATAGCGGATGCTGCAGCAAAGATGCCCATCAGCTTCATCCACAAATCTATGGCAGAAGCTGCCTGTAGGAAGCTGGCTCTGTATATACTATACCAAAATGAGCAATAGTGTGCACAGAGTCCAGTGGATTTCCAAAGGTAGGCAGAGATAAAAGTAGATAGCACCTTACTCTATATCTGTTGTAGTGTGGGCGAGCAGTAGGGCTTTATCAGAGGATAGAATTAAGCATTTGTTGTGCACACTCAGGTATGAAATGGCATAGGTAAGTGTAAATGTTACTTTTCAAGGTAGGCTGAACAATACAAGCTAGCTGACAAAAATGACTTTGTTACAGGTATGTAAATACTTTTAGATTACTTTTGATTTCTTTACAGATTACTTTATGGATTACTTTTTTTACTCAGTGTGATATGCCTAGATATCACACTGGGACATTTCCTAGAGAAAAGGTAAGCAAATCAGTTTTTGGATATTGGCAGTTTTTCAAGTTTTCATACAAAACCAACTCCACACTTAGAACAATTTTCACAAGAAAGCAGTCAATTCACTCTCAAAGACCCTCCCCCCGCGGCACTTGGGCATCCAGGTACAGAGTGCTGAGGTCCAATGTCATCCAATTGAGTTCTTGTCTGAGGAGGCAATGTTATCTAAGCCTTTGAAGCTTCCCCTTTGTAGACCCTGCTGGTCCTTGGGGCGGAGGTTTGGCACCTCATCCCAGGATGTATGCTGTTCCAGACCCCCAAGAGTAGCAGGCTCTTGACCCAGGGGTCCAGAAACAAGTTTGGTGGTGTCAGCCGGTGAAAAGCCAACGAGCCAGGACACTAGAGTTAGGCCTTTTTTCAGGGGACATCTCTAAAATGCCCTCTTAGTGTATTTTTCATAAAACCCCACACTGGCATCAGTGTGGGTTTGATGTGATGAGAAGTTTGATACCAAACTTCCAAGATTTCAGCAAAGCCATTATGGTACTGTGGAGTTTGTAATGACAAACTTCCAGCACCATATACTCTTAATGGCATTACTGCACTTACAATGTGTGAGAATTGATTTAGACGCAGTAGGGGTACAGGGCTCATGCACCTGTACCCTCACCACTCGTTTAGTGCACCCAGCTACGGGGGTGGCTGACTTATGCCAGGGCAGTGGGTTGTTGGCATGGCACACAGGGATGTGTTCAAGTAAACATGTACCTGAGTAACTGTGTGCACAGCTGTGTATATCAAGCAATGTTTCTTAAGTGTTTACATAATAATACCACAGATTATGATCACATAGCCAATCAACATTTCTGTTAGTTTTCATTGTTATTATTTCACATATATCATTCTGACAAGTCATCCATAATAATTCAATCGAATTCACTTCGATATATATATAGACAGCAACCAAAAATACAAAATACAAAATCATATAATTTATGGACAAATTCTTCTTCGGTGTCACTCCATTTTATTCATGCGGTGCCCTATGCATTTCGGGACAGGAAGTCCCTTCTTCAGGGGACTCTCAACTAAGAATAAATAAAGCCAAATAATAAAACAGTAACCATATTTTGGCAAACATATACTACCATCAACTTCCTGCAACATCCCGGGTTAATGGCAAAGCTTGTGAAGGTTTGAAGGTTTTATTAAATTAGCACAGTTAATTAAAACCATTGCTATAGAGTGTCATCATAGCGCAGTTACCACGTTAAAAGCAAAAACTAAAAAAAAACACATCAAGGTTTAAGTTCATATACATATAACTAAACAGACAATTTGTAGTTACCATTATAATCACAGAACAGGATTCCAAAGCCAAGAATAAAATAGATTAGCACAGGAATAATAGGACAGGGGACGAAAAAAGTCTGTGATAAGTTGTTGGGGGGAGGAACTGGAAGCGCAGGGGTCAAAGAGGGTAAAAAGAGATTGTCCAGGAGTCTCATCTATTTTCCAGTCCTTATAAGCACTTGAGTGTCTAAGGAAGTAAAGCAAAGGGCCGATGCCTCCTAACATGTTCTGATGCCCCTTTTAAATATAAGGGTTTTAAAAGAAGTCTTCTGGGAGCCTCAAAGGCGGGACAACAGCACAGAAGATACAACCATGATTCAGACCTGTAGTTGCACAGTCTGCAGGCCCCCTCCTCACTTGTTGGAGCCCATCGGTTGAAGGCAGTGGAGCGCAGACCTAGGAGACGCATGAACATTATGTTCTTCCGGGCCACTGCGTTCAGATTTTCCAGGAGGTAAGATTGAGGTACCCCAGGGAGGTATGAGATATTCAAGGGAATCAAGATAGTTGATGTTTTTAGAACCTGGGTGTCTATCAGGTGGGAAATTTGTCTGACCTGCTTATTGATAACCTTTTTCCAGACTGTGTATGGAATAGTGTCTGCGGTTAGTAATGAGTTATCGATGTCCAGCGTTCTTATGGCCTTTATGATTTGACGATTCCACGGATTCCCGGGGCTGGCAAGAGTTTCTTTTAACCGGGCTTTTAGAGTGTTGTCTGCGGCTTTTACTGTCCTTATAAAGTATTTCAGGGTATCAGCCTCACGGAAAATAGATTGTCTTTGAAGGCCCAGCTCCAGTCGTAGTCTTGCCCTGTGGATGAAATTCGGAAGATGGAAGATTTTTTTATAAATGAGAATTTGGGTATGGTCGAGACTGGCCGAGCATGCGCCGGGGAAGGCCTGATGCCCATAGTTTAGGGTGGGGAGAAGAGTGGCTTTAATCATCTTCAGAATGGGTTCGGCAGAAGGACTACTCAGGGACTGGTTAAGTCGGATCAAAGAGCATGTTATTGCTCCAGCTCTCATTTTCAAGGCGACTAGGTGAGCTTATGGTCTAGAGGATTCGCTAAACCAGACCCCCAGGTAATTGTATTTTGATGTTGTTTTGATCTTTGCGGGCCCAATGTTCCACCTTAAACTTTTCTTGTTCTTACAACAACAGAATATCAAAACCTTTGTCTTTTCCTGGTTGATTTTTAGAGCGTTAGCAGTATTATATTTGTGGAGCATGCTTAAAGCTCGTTGAAGGCCAGATTTTGCCTGGTCATTTATAACAATATCGTCGGCATATTGCAAAATGTGCAGGTTTGTTTTTGCAAGGCCCAGTTTTGGCGGAAAGAGATTGCTTTTCTCAAGGAATCTTCCCAGGTCGGCGGTGTAAAGGTTGAACAAGAGGGGGGCAAGAACGCAACCTTGCTTTAGGCCGTCTGAGGTTGGAATTTTTGCAGAGACTGACGTTGGGCCAGTTCTAACTCATACCCATGTGTTCTTAAGCAAGGAGATAAGGGCTCCTAGCAGACTCTGAGGGATCCCCCACTTGTCTAATTTCCTCCATAAGGTGTTGCGAGACACTTTATCAAAGGCAGCGCTGTAGTCTATAAAGCAGCAATAAAGAGGGAGATGATTTTTTTGTGCTGCTTGTTGACTCAGGATCGCTAGTTGTTTATGTGGTTCCAAAACTGGGTCAGGTTTTTTCCCTTTAACAGGGCAAATATTATTAGCCACTCATTCTGTTCTTTTTGTATCTTAGCTTCCCATGATGATTTTTTAAAGGCTTTGCGCAGTGAGGCCATATTGTTAGCAGAGTGCACAGTGCCTTTCGATTTGTGCAAGCGCACAGCCCTCCTTAGGGCTCTTCTTTGGATGGCTAACACCGGGTCAAAAGTCTGCTTCAGGTGAGGCCTGTAGGGTCTGTGGTGAGCTTCAGGTCCTGTTAAGAGGTCTCATAATTTGACAATGGCGTTGTCCCACCAGTGATCGAAGTCTGTGGGGGCATTGTACGTGGAGTTTGGAGTTGTTCCCATGAGCCAGGTGCCCACCTTATCAGAACCCGAGGCATCCCATTTAATTCGTCTGACTAGAGTATGGAGTTCGACCTGCATTGAATGTCCTACTTCAGTTATTTCGGCAGGGGCAGGCACTTGCAGGTCCATTGTTATGGTCACTCTCGGTGCGAGTGGGGATTTCCATCATGATTAATTTTTTCGCCAGAGATGGTGATAAAAAAATGTAGGCAATGGTCGAAATATTCTTAAATGTTGGCGACAGATGGGCACCAGGATTCTGTTCCAATGTGATTTGCTTTGCAGAACGTAAGTTGTAAGTGGTTAAAAAAGTGGTCATGACTTCTTGCTCCTTAGTTTTACTAACTGAATGGGCGTTGGTAGCCAGGTCTCTGATGTTGAAATCCCCTAGTAACAGTACTTCTGCAGAGGCGAATTTCAATAAAAGTTCTTCCAGATGTTTGACCAATAAGACTTTTGCCATTGATTTTGATGTTTAGCTAAGTTGTGGTAACAGTTAATTAAGAGCAAGGGAAAGGCCCTGCTTGAGGTTGAAAGACCAGTAATAATTACAGTTTGCCCTCCCGTTAAGTTCCGGTAGATGGGAGTAGCTGCGATCCTGCACCTGTGTTTGATAAAAATGGAGAGGCCCCCAGATGGTCTTCCATAGGAATAGGCCTGGGAGGCTGATTGAAGGAGTTCGTAATAGCCGTGGAGAGCCGATGGAGATAGAGACCAAGTCTCTTGAAAACAAATTATGTCACTTTTATTTAGAAATTCCAATGCTGATTTGGATGAGAAGATTGACTTTAACCCAGCCGCATTCCAAGAAGAAATGGTCAGTTTGGAGTCTGACCATTTAGCTTCCCCGTTAGGAGGAGTGCTGCTGGGAGCATGGGGTTGAAGGCTATCGGTGGGAGTTCGCATAGAGACTGTGAGTAGTGTGGGAGACAGGGCGACTGGATTTACAGCTCACCAGACGTTGATTGTTATTACATGAGATGTTTATGAGGTTGTCCGCTTTCAAAGCATCTGGAAGGCAGACATGGGTTGCATCCCGAGTCCCCTTCAGTACGCTGATGTACGGCCGCACTGGGTCATCCTGAAGAAGAACGTGGGGATATTTTTGTTGTAGAGGAACCCACAGTTCTATGCCCCAGTCTTCAAAGAGGCTGGCTTCCCCAAAGATTGCATCCCTTAGGGATTTTCGAGACCACGTTGTAACAGTTGCTTCCGAACCCCCTTTGCCTGGTATTGAAGCAAACTTGACCGATGTAAGATCTGAAGAAGTGACCCCAGAAAGCGCCGGAACATGGTTGAATAAGCAGATGAGGTTGTTTCTACTGAAGATGTCGTGTGGGCCCTTGTGTACAAAGTGAGGAAAAAAAACAAGTTCTGCATCTTTTTCCGGACTTTGGTATTTCTGTCTCCCAGCTATTTCAAGTAGAGGTGCGGGGGCCTTGAGATGTTGAGGTCGAACTTCAGATGGATGATTGTTCCCCACCAGTTGGCTTCGCCCTCCCGAGACATTTATCAATTGGGACTGAGAAGGCCTCTGCATTTGTATAGGGTGATCGCGAAGAGTTTTGGTTGGGTCACCTGATGAGTGACACAGAGAAGGACCAGTCAGTACACCTTCTGCTGTAATTTGGAGTTCTAAGTTTGTTTGTTTTGCATTTTCCGAGCATTTGTTTGGTCTGTTCCATGTGTTTGGGACGTCCCTTAGGGGCTGGGCTATGTTGTCATGACTGCCCAGGCTTTGATCTTGAGAGGCTGTACCCTTGGTTTTTGTTGACAAAGATCCATGCATCGCTTTTGTAGAGTATAGTTCAGTGATTCCGGAGGCTGGGGGCGTTCCCTTAGGCACTTCCTGTGTTAATGGCCGGTGATTATCGGTGGCGTCATTATTGTCCATGAGAATCATTCTAGTGTCAGGGGTTTTCATTTTAGGTTTTGAGGCCTGGTTAAAAATGGGGAAGTAGGAGAGCCCCCTCGCTTCAGAAGCTGGCATACTAGATGCCCCTGACCCGTCGAGCCCCGATCTCCTTTTCGCAAGACGTTGTTTTTTGGATTGTTTTTTAAGTTTCTTTCTCTCCCTCCTAGAAAGTAGTGGTTTCATGGGAAGATTAGATGGCAAGTAGGCGATGTTTAAATGGGCTGTGTCAGTGAGATCAGACAGCGTAATCGCTGATGGAATAGGGGTTAGACCTATGATGTTAGTAGACTCAGAGCAAGCTTTGGGATCACTTAGGCCGGTCGCCAATGACAAGCAAGGAGAGAAAGGTGAATTTTTTAGGTCTAATTCTAAGGAAGGAGAGATAGTTCTTCCCGCTAATGATGGGGCATCCAATGTTGTAATACACAAGGACTCTTCGGAGGAAAAACCGGTTTGAGTCTCTTGAGTGGATTTCAGATTCACGTTTCTATTGGTGTTGAGCTTCACGCTGTCCAAAAGCGCGCTCAGAAATTCTGGAAGGGATGAGAGTTTGTTAATTACTGGACAGCAGGAACAAGAGTTCGAAATATCGGGAGGCCCTACAGATCTTTCAAGAGAGCTTAGCCTGGAGCCCAGGTCAGACAGTGCTGAAGCCAAAGTTTGAATTAAGTCAATCTCTACTTCCATTTTCTGAGATTGCCATAGCAGAGCAGTTGCAATTGAGTATTGCTTTACATGAAGGGACGTCAACAAGACCAAGATAGGACTTATAGGTCCCGAAGGGGACCCTGGTGGGGCCTTGGCTTCTTGCACAGTGCTGAAGGAGTTGTAGTGAGGGCTGAAGCCCGCTGTGTGGGCTAGAGAATTCTTGATTCGGGCTTCTAGGGAAGCCAAAAATTGATCGGATAGGTTTTTAGATGACAGGGGACTTTTGTACTTTAGGCTCTTCCTTAAAGATGAGGAGTCACTGGGCGCAATTTGAAGTACACCCGGGCTGCATTGTGGTGCGGGCTTCGATAATGAATAAGCTGCTGCCGGGTCCCTGCGGCTTTCTTGCAGATTTAAAGGGGCGGGCAAGATGCTGCCATGGATTTGGGCTTGAACTTGTAGTTTGGCTACAGTAGTTGTTACAATAGTTTTTGTAAAGTCTAAGCCAGGGTCTGATGCAGAAAGGTTTCCAGTGCCGGTGGGATAAACTCTTAATGGGTTAATAAGAGTGTCCTGGATTGTGATGATATCCTCCTGGAAAAGCCTGTGTGGCTGATGATTCTCATGTGAAACGTGAGCCTCAGGCGAGCATAAGCGAGGACTCTCAGAAAGTGATCTTTTGATATGACCAGGGCGGTGGGAAGAGAGCTGGTTGTGGTCCTGGGTTTCCGCATCACACTGCGATGTCGGAGTAGGGGCAGAGCCAGTTTGAGGAGCAGGTTTACTGAAAAACTCACTAATCCGTGCTTGTGACAGTTGGACACCTGGGTATGACATTTTATCTTGGGATGACAGCGACTGTTGTAGAGCGCTCCTGGGGGAGACAGCTCGAAGGATGGTACCCTTTTTCCGGGGAAGTTTCCTAAGTGGAATAGTGACTTGCCCCTCCATGAAGCTCCCGCGGGGTATTGCTTACAAATTAGCAAGTTGGAGCTCGGAGCTTGCACTCTCCCTGTCAGCAACCCCTCTGCACACTGTCCAGTGATTGCTTACGCCAGTGAGAGTGGGAAACTAGCTGTAGGTTTTAAGCAGCCCGTCTGTATAACGTGGTAGTGGTAGTGGAAGGGAGTGGAAGGGACTTGCCGCCACCGGAGGCGCTAAGAGCGATTATGGCATTTTGCGAGGCCATCCTCTCTTCTCCTCACCACTTTGCTAATAGGTGAGCAGAGCTAGGTGAGCTAGGCCACTCCTCACTCCTTGCTGCCCAACAGTCTTCACATTGATGGGTTCAAAGACAATAGAAGATATCCTGTTTCCCCTCGTTGCCACCCAAAAGTGCGTCTCTCGTGTGCTGAAGGCGGTGTGGAAACGGTTATCCCCCTCTGATGGTGTCCGGTCCAATCAGTCCGGGTCTGCCAGGGGTCGTCCGTAGGAGCTGGGCTCTAATCCCTGCTCTGCACCACTCTACACCGCTCAACCTACACACATCCTATGCTATGTGATGAGATAGCTTACAATGGTGGTATCCACACTATTTGCCATTATATCATTAGTGTTAATACAAAAAGCATACCATAATAGGCCAACTATCTGTTTTCCCATGATCCTAGATAGTTCACACACCAGCGTGATTCTCTCCACCTTGATGTGACCAAAACATGCTTCCCTCATGCTCTGCGCATGACTCACTGCCAAAAAACGGTGTTAAGCAAGTGCAATCCTCATGGGAACAGATGTACTCACAGGGCTCTAAGAAATGCAAGAATCATACATGTTCTAAGCCTAATTTTTTAAGCCCACTTGTGAACCATGTGTACACCCCACACCATCATACCTTAAATGTCTGCTTTGTTTACAAAGTTTTAACCACCGATGCTGAACCTGCATAAAAAACAGACCAACTAATATTCAGCACTATAATCCTTTACCACGTCAGGTCAGACAGCAGAATCATCTGCGTGGGATCGTAATGCTTTAGTTCAAGCTCTAGATCTCATAAATTACCTACCTGGTTAGTTGAAAATCGCGTGTCACCAGTGATACGACTCTCTTCTTCGTGGGCGCTCCCAGATGAATGTATGCAAGCAGTTTATTTCTTATTGCCGCAAGCCAATGTTTTTGAGACGGACTAGCTCCGCCCTTTTTATCACTGTGCTATTACTCCCATACTTCACGGCGGCCATCTTAACAATATGTATTGCCCTCATACGGTCCTAATTATATGTGTGTTCTCCAGTTTTGACCACCTTTTCTTAAAAGGTATTCCACCATACTGACATGGCAATAACCTATGCGCAATCACTACTCTTCAGCTTGCTATGATGTGTCTACGAGTGGACTCAATGGGTGGTTATTGCGGCGCCCATTTTTGAGTGGGATAATACCAACCATCAGTACCTCTGCATTTACATTCACATGTGTTCAAAACCCCCCCAAACCAACACTCATCTTGTACAGTAATTTCAATATACAGCAACATCTCATGCATATGGGTAAAGATCCTTCACAGAGATTAATGAAGTAAATATTACACCAACTATCTTAGATGTAAAAAAGAGTCAAAACAATTGAATGTAGCATTTTCGTACATTCATAATCAACATATTGAACGCTTCAGACTTTAGATCAATAAACCCCCAAAAGTTGCAAACATATGTTTACTTACCATGTGTAAACTAATGTATGTAAACTAGCTGACAGCTACATGATGAGTAAATGTAGACTTTTAATGGTGTGGAACCAGAGTGTTTCTGTGTAGATAACTGTGGACGTCTTCAACTACTGATGAATCCTATTGCCTGTATCTTTTCATAAAAAACATCTCATGTCAAGTTTGTAATTTATTCCAAATGGCAACATGGGGTTACACTTATTAATCGACTGAAATTCTTTTTGTGATAGTGTCTTGCAAGGGTCTGTGCCCTCCGTGTGTTTTACATTTTCCAAAATCAGAAATCGTAATTGTGCAATAATATGACATTGTTCCAACTAATGTACTTTCATGTTTGAATTTGTTTTATTGGCCCGAATCATACTCTTGTGTTCTCCAATCCTGATTTGAACTTATCAGTCTGTTTTTCCAATATAGAGAAGTCCACAGGGACATTTAATACAGTGAACCACGTTCATGGTATTACAATCGGATGTGTGTTTAAGTGTTGTACTTTCACCAGACCAGGGATAAGTGATATTATTATTCTCAATCACATTATTGTAGGCAGTTGCTACATTTTTTCATGTGTTGATCGATTTTTGACGATTTCTCATAACTTGCAGACAGCAATTCTTTAAAATCTTTGCTTCTTATGTAGGTAAATAGAGGTATATCCAGTAATCAGTTCTTTAATGCTTCTAGATTTTGTTAAAAATTTAGACACAAACACAATATGCTTTGTTTCAAATTTTGGTTGTATGATTAGTAGATCTTTGTGTTCAATCTGTTGTATGTGTGCTTCGGCTTTCTTAACTGTGGTAGATGGATAAACACTTTGCAAGTATCTTTGTTTGATTCCTGTGACATCTGTCTTACATGTGTCTTTCTGAGAAGAAATGTGTTTGATTCACATCATTTGTGAGTATGGTAAATTCTCCAAAAGGTGTGGAGGGTGGAAGCTCTGAAAGTGTAAGGCATTGTTTCTAGCAGTAGGTTTGGTATATAGACTAGTGTTTAATCCAGTGCTGTTTTTTTCTATCAGGACATCAAATAATGGTAGTTGAACATTACTGATCGTGTAAGTGAATTTGATCCCGTAGTTTCTTGTATTTAAAATTTCAATAATATGCCTCAATGACTCTTCATAATTTCACCATATCAAAATATGTTCTCAATATAGCGACAAAAAATAGCCAAATGATCGCTCCATGTGGCAAAGACCCACATCCTAAGACAATGGGTCTAAACGGTGGATCCACAAAATTACTGTGTATCTTTGGAAGCATATACTAATGCAAATGCTTCGTAAATTGATTAGTAAGGCAAGTTCGAGTTTTGGGATTAATCCAATCCATGTCCACTGCTTGGTCAAAAATGTTTATCAGCACTGCTTTGATTTCCAGTGTGGGGTCATGGTCCAATTTCAAATATGTAGATTCTTAAGACAGATGCTCTGCCACTTTTTTCTGGTAATACATGAAATGTTAATCACAAAGGTTTCTGACTCCTTAGGTTCTTTCTTCCTTTTTCTTTTTCCTTTTCCCTTTCCTTTATGTGCTTCCCAATGGCTTTGTGGTCATCAGCTCTGGAGGGTGTGCTAGGTCGTGGCCCTTGGATAAACAAGCATTTGCAATGCAATAGGTCTCGCATTATTTAAGTTTGAGCTATTAGCATTGTAAATGGCAATTGTTTTTTGCTTTATGCTATAGTTTTTTTTTTTACATAAAAAGCTTCATATAAAATATGTTTTATTAAAGTTATTTATGCAGTATCTAAATTTTGTTTGCATAAAACAGTATAATACTATCTTAGTAAAAAAGTCAAATATTTTAATGGAAATTCACCACATGTTCATTTATGTGTTGGTTTTGAAAATAGCTAAATTAATAGCTTTGTCATTTACAATGCCAATAGTTATAACTTTCGCAAATGTGACACCTATAGCATTTGTCATGCAACATTTGTATTTACGTGACTTAGATGTATTGATATTACAAATAACAATGGCTTTTAATTTTTTTTAATACTTAATAAAAGTGATTGTAATTTATAATGGCAATAGCTTAAACTTTTGTAAATAACTTTTGTGAAGATTATGTTCAGTGTATTTTATTGTAACAAAATCCAAGAACAGAAGTGAAATATTAACATCTTTTTGTGACATTTGTAATAAAGCTTGAAACATTGAGAGAACATATTTGTGCTGTGGTGGTGCTGAGTGATGCTGTGGTGGTGCTGAATGGGGCTGTGGTGATGCTGAGTGATGCAGTGGTGGTGCTGTGGTGGTGCTGAGTGGTGCTGTGGTGGTTCTGAGTGATGCTGTGGTGGTTCTGAGTGATAATGTGGTGGTGCTGAGTGACTGTACTCACTGTCACTCTGCACTCACTGTCACTCTGCACTCACTGTCACTCTGCACTCACTGTCACTCTGCACTCACTGTCACTCTGCACTCACTGTCACTCTGCACTCACTGTCACTCTGCACTCACTGTCACTCTGCACTCACTGTCACTCTGCACTCACTGTCACTCTGCACTCACTGTCACTCTGCACTCACTGTCACTCCGCACTCACTGTCACTCTGCACTCACTGTCACTCTGCACTCACTGTCACTCTGCACTCACTGTCACTCTGCACGCACTCTGCACGCACTGTCACTCTGCACGCACTGTCACTCTGCACTCACTGTCACTCTGCACTCACTGTCACTCTGCACTCACTGTCACTCTGCACTCACTCTGCACTCACTGTCACTCTGCACTCACTGTCACTCTGCACTCACTGTCACTCTGCACTCACTCTGCACTCACTGTCACTCTGCACTCACTGTCACTGCACTCATTCTGCACTCACTGTCACTCCGCACTCACTGTCACTCCGCACTCACTGTCACTCCGCACTCACTGTCACTCCGCACTCACTGTCACTCCGCACTCACTGTCACTCCGCACTCACTGTCACTCCGCACTCACTGTCACTCCGCACTCACTGTCACTCCGCACTCACTGTCACTCCGCACTCACTGTCACTCCGCACTCACTGTCACTCCGCACTCACTGTCACTCCGCACTCACTGTCACTCCGCACGCACTGTCACTCCGCACTCACTGTCACTCTGCACGCACTCTGCACTCACTGTCACTCTGCACTCACTGTCACTCTGCACTCACTGTCACTCTGCACGCACTGTCACTCTGCACGCACTGTCACTCTGCACGCACTGTCACTCTGCACTCACTGTCACTCTGCACTCACTGTCACTCTGCACGCACTGTCACTCTGCACGCACTGTCACTCTGCACGCACTGTCACTCTGCACGCACTGTCACTCTGCACGCACTCTGCACTCACTGTCACTCTGCACTCACTGTCACTCTGCACTCACTGTCACTCTGCACTCACTGTCACTCTGCACTCACTGTCACTCTGCACTCACTGTCACTCTGCACTCACTCTGAAATCACTGTCACTCTGCACTCACTCTGAAATCACTGTCACTCTGCACTCACTCTGCACTCACTGTCACTCTGCACTCACTGTCACTGCACTCATTCTGCACTCACTGTCACTCTGCACTCACTCTGCACTCACTGTCACTCTGCACTCACTGTCACTCTGCACGCACTCTGCACTCACTGTCACTCTGCACTCACTGTCACTCTGCACTCACTGTCACTCTGCACTCACTGTCACTCTGCACTCACTGTCACTCTGCACTCACTGTCACTCTGCACTCACTGTCACTCTGCACTCACTGTCACTCTGCACTCACTGTCACTCTGCACTCACTGTCACTCTGCACTCACTGTCACTCTGCACTCACTGTCACTCTGCACGCACTGTCACTCTGCACGCACTCTGCACTCTGCACGCACTCTGCACTCTGCACGCACTCTGCACTCACTGTTTCTGCACGCACTCTGCACTCACTGTCACTCTGCACTCACTGTCACTCTGCACTCACTGTCACTCTGCACTCACTGTCACTCTGCACGCACTGTCACTCTGCACTCACTGTCACTCTGCACGCACTGTCACTCTGCACGCACTCTGCACTCACTGTCACTCTGCACTCACTGTCACTCTGCACTCACTGTCACTCTGCACTCACTGTCACTCCGCACTCACTGTCACTCTGCACGCACAGTATCGGGCTTGTCTGGTTCTGCACCCACCTCAGGGTTCCGGGTGGGGCGATCGTGCCACCCCCCTCGTCGTATCCAGGTGTCTTTCTTCCCTGTGCTCAGTCTTCAGTCGCTCCGAAGCCCGTCCCTTGGAGCTATCCCAGGCGGGTCTCTGCCAGCAGGGGCGTGTTGTGCGTTTGCAAGTGGTCTATCTCCGTGTGGCCCTTGAGGTCAGGGTTGGCTGAGGTGGCTATCTCATCCCTTCTCCTTCCGCCCGGTTCGTGAATATGGTCCGGCCCTCTCCCGTGTAGCGCTTGTCCTCTCACAATGACCCCTGGTGCAGGGGGGGGTGGGGGGGGGGGCACTATCTCTTCTTCCAGTTCCTAGTATCCCCACTGCTGCTTCAGGGCCTTCTTCCCCGTTCGGCTGTGTGCCTTGTCACGTAGGGGGAGGGGGGGCAATGTCCGAAGTCTCACCCCCTGCCGCTCTCGTGATCGTTCTGCTCTCCCTTCCCTGCGTGGCCCCGATTCCTTGCTAGTGTCGTCCCTGGCGGGGTCAGCCTCCGCTGCTGGTGCCTCCCGTAGTCTGTCGCCTGCCCCCGTGTCTCGTGTGTCCTCCCCACCGGCCGTTCCACAGGCGGGAATGTGTGTATGGGGGGTGGGGAGAGGGCACCTCCGTCGATGCGGGTGGCACTAATGGGAATTCGGGGGTATGCACCGGACCGGTAGGCCACTGGCGCAAGGCCTCCCCCCAAGCGGTCCCTTCCTCCGCTTTTGACTCCTGGGCTCACCTCCGTTGTAGGCGTCCAATCTCGCCTGCGGGAACGGACCAGCTCCGCCGATCCAAGCGCCCGCGGTTTTCGTCGTTGGAGGGGGAGGGGTGCGGGGGGGGAGGTGAAGGGATCCCCCCGCTCTCCGCTCCCGGGTAGCACCTCCACCAAGCGCCGTGCCTCGCGGGTGGGACCCGTTCCGCTTCTCCCTCGGTCTCCGCGTCTGTGGTCCGGAACCTCACTCAAACGGCCGCCATCTTGGTAAAGGCGGCCGGAATTCAGTCCGGAGCTGCTGCTACTTCGCGGACGCCTCTCTCCGCACCTGAATGAGGCCCGGGCTCGGTCTGTCGCGCCGCGATTCCGGCTCCGCCACAGCAATCAGGCCGCCTCACAGGGCAGGTTCGCTTCGCCACTACGGTTGCTCAGCCCCTGGCCTGCGACCAGGAAGTCAGGCAGGCCGGGCGGGACAACCGGAAGTAGGAGGGCGGGAGCCTACCCCGCCTCCCACGGAAGAGCCGCGATTGTTTGGCGCACCGGAGCAGGCAGGAGCCTACCCTGCGCCCCGGTGCCGAAGAAGGGAAGAAGAGTCTTGCTGCCGGTGGGAGCCGCTGCACTGAGGATGCCGGTGAGTGGGGCGTCGCCTTGTTGGGGGGGGGCGGGGGGCATCTGTGTGCGCGCGCGCGGCGGCGGACTGTGTATGTGTGTGAGCGTGCATGTGTGTGTGTGTATGTGTATGTGTCCTGGAGTCTGTGTGTATGCGTGTGTGTGACGGGGGGGGGGGGGGGGGTTGCCTGTCTGGGTGCCTGCGTGTCTGTGTAAGTGTAAATGCGTGTGCGTGTGTGTGGAGCCGAGAGGAGAGGGGCTGGTGTGTGTGGAGGGGTCTCTGTGTATGCGTGTAGGTGACGGGGGTGTGCCTGTGTATGCGTGTGTATGTGCGCATGCGTGAGTGCTGTGTATGCGTGTGGCTGTGATGTGCGCATGCGTGAATGTTGACGCGCGTGCACGCAGCTCAATCCACGCTCGTCACAGTTTTGTGTCCCTCATTCCCCCGTGTCAGCCGACTATAAGTCTCCGCCCTGGACGCATCCTTCGGATGCGAATTCCAGGGCGAGACCTAAAAAGACTCTGTATGCGTAGATGTACGAATCTCGATGTTATCAGTGTTTTTCTGCCCTGCAGGTGCAGTCTCTCTTTGTGTGGTATCTTTTTCCATTGGACTTCTAGATGATGCAATTTCATGATCTGAAACAATGCTTTCTTCAGATGAGGCATAAGGGACTCTTGTTGGTTTCCTTTGTGCATGTACTTCTGTCCAAGTATATATTTTGTTAGGTTTATAGTCAATCCAGTCTCTTTTAGATTTACTCAGTTTTTGTTCTTATAACTCATTTCCATAACTGTCCAGTTTAGTGTTGGTTTGTTCTAAAGTCCAGTTTAGTGTTGATTTGTTCTAGAGTATGCAATTAACCCAGGATGTTGCAGGAAGTTGTTGATAGTCCATGATGGCCAAAATATGGGTTCTGATTTATTATTTGGTTTTATCTAATAATGTTTCAGAGCCCCCTGTGCCCACATTTACTCAGGTACATGTTTACTTTAACACCATTTGAATATTCATAATGGGGAACTGATAACCTCCAAATACTGTGTAGCATGCAAAACACTTTGCAGTGAGTTTGGTTAAAAACCTGCACACAGAGGACTCAGATTAATAACGGAGTGCACCATTAAAATCAATTTTCATATTGATACACAGGGGTGTGGGCCATCCCGACTCTTCACTTTATTCTGCACCAAAACACACAGCCTCCAATGGCAGTGTGTGTGTAGAGGTACATGGCCTCTAAGGGTGGCACAATAAGTGTTGCAGCCCTTAGAGGCCTTCCCTGGCCACAATGCCCTTGGTACCTGTGGTACCATTTACAAGGGACTGCCATGTGGCCAAAGAGTAGTCAATTGTGTTTGGTTTCAGTACAGTTTAGGGAAAGAACATAGGCCCTGGGTAACTGGTTGGCAGGAACCTAGGGCACACTCAGTCAAAGTGCATCAACAGTTTGGCAAAAAGTAGGGCCAACCATGCAAAAAGAGGGCACTTTTTTAGACTGCCCCATACTCATTTTGGAACTGTTTGAGCACTTTTAGCAAAACAGCTAGTAGTGGTTGCCATGTGTTCTGGTATATACTGCCCCAAGTGGCACAATCTTCCTCTGGGGGAGCCATCCCCATTGGCAAGCATATTGTGAGAATGTTGTGCTTTTCTTGGGGTCCTGTATGGGGAAACACTGCTTAAAGTTGATTTGTTTGATGTGCAATCCAAAATAGAATCTCCTGCCGTCTGACGGGAACCTTACCCAGGACTGCGGTAATAGACATTGGACTAATCCCAGACCTAGTCAATTACAGTTGTTAAGCTTGAGCAGCCCTCGCAGTATTTAACGTCACTGGTCGCATGACATGTTGTGTCAATCGTCTATGGGCATGATTCTTATGCTGTTAGGAAAGCTTCTCGACCGAATGGGTTTGGGAATGGTTTCTGACGGAATCGGATTGGGAGAGTCAAAGCAACTGAGTACGATGCATCCGGATGCTTCCAGATACGATATGGTTGGACTTCAATGGGAGCCTTTGTACCGACCGAATGCATAGGCTCCCACTGAAGAAAGGGGTGTCTGGGGAAAATTGGGCATCATGTGGCTGCCACACCCTGGTGCCTGCCAGACCGTGCATGGCTGGCAAGAGAGACCTATGAGTGCCCTCACAGGCTTGATTAGGAAGGCTCCAGTTGCAGGCCCGCAAAGTCTGATTCCGATGCCGATTCCAGTCGGAAGGCATGATTCAGAAAGGCTGCCCAAATCCAGTATCGTACTTGGTCGTTTGGAAACGCAGCCCACAGAGTGGTACAATTCTGCACCATACGGCTCGGTCATTCCAAATGCCATCAGGTTCCGACTGGGATATTCCTAACGCCTAACTCGCTTCATACTTGGTCAGTCGGAAACCTTTCTGAGTCGGTCGTAACAACATGTTCCCAATCTGATTTAGATGGAGCAAATGGCATTAGGAGGCCTTTCTAACCGCATCAGAATCAGGCCCCGTATGTGCTAACCAGATCCGTGTATGGTATACTTAGGTCTGGTGCTGTCAGATTTCCAATATCTGCATAGGGCATGTAACCAGCTAAGACTATGGCCTTGTTACTCCCTCATTGTTAAGGATACCAAGTCTAAAATTGTTTCTTGAACATGGTAGGATGCCTTCAAATCAATTCTGATGTTAATGCTATTACTAGTGCTTCATAAGCTGGGTATATTTTAGGAACTGCCACTAAGAATGAACATGTCTTGTTTGTGTATCTACTGTTGGGAATGTAACCCATGAATATAATACCTCTGTCCTATATGCTTTGTGGGCCTCAACCATGAAGGTAACATGTCTACTGGCAAGGCACAATCTGTATTGTTGCAGCATCTGTGTAACCGCATGTCTGAAGTTTACTTTTATGTTAATTGCTGCATCGTTGTCAGCCATATGAATATGTGGAATTCAGAAAGGTTACCTCTTTGGAGTGAATCTTTGAAAGGTTTAAGCATGATAACATACACTCAATACATAGGATTCACCTACTCACCTGGGGAGAATTATATCCCTAATACCACAATCATCTCCGATAAGATGGTAATAGGGTCTTAAGGTATATAAAAGAAAACTACCTGGGTGATCCATCAAATAAGAACCCAAGCTAGAAGGCTGGTGGTGCCATCTCATACGGCTTATACTTTTTCAGTAACACTGTGAGTTTATTGGAAAACATACATGTCAAAACTGTGCACAACAAATTTTACAAACACCATCAGGATGTGTTGTCCTTTGTACTGCTAGCACTCAGATCTAGAACATTTTTGTTTGGTTACTCATGCATACCCAAAGAGATAGACAAGAAATACACAACAATGCATTTCAATATTTATTAAAGCAGTTTGATTCTTGAGTAAATTATGTGTGCTGTAACAATCAATAGAAGGAAACAAAATAAAGTGATTAGCATAATGAGAATGGTGAAGAAGATAAACAACCCGACCATTTTGCGGTTACAGAGACTGTATACTTGCATATAGGTACTGTAATATATGGCACTCCTACCTAGCTCTCCCTATTCTAGTGTGCCTAGGGTAGGTGAATCTGCCAAATCTCTGTAGGGTGATCTAACTCCCCTGTTACCTGTGGGTAAGTGTCATCAGGTTGACCTTCTTGGAGTTGAGGAGGATATCATCCCTTGCTAGAGGTGAATGGGAATCAGTTGGGTTTAAATTCCAGCATGTGGGGATCTCTCAGTGCCAACTATATGCTCCTTTAACTAAACATGGGAGTGATGTTGTGAATATAGTAAGCAACACTCATGTTGCCATGCCGATGTCCAAGTTACGCCACAATTGTTGATTCTATTTTGATAGCTCTGTCACTGAACGGACAGTAACAGACAACAATATTTTGCGCAGTGAACTTAGCCTAGTACAGAACGTTCAAGGTATTTGATAATATGCCTATGAAGTGGAAATGTAGGCAAAGCCATTTCAGAGAACATTATCCTGCACAGGTACACAATAAAATATGTATCAAACGTCAATGTTTAAGAAAATATGTGAACATGGAAAATGGCGGTGTTCTTTCTCAAGCTGAATGTGACCACAAGACAGTTTGGGGTGAGTCATGGTGTAACAGAGGAGGCAAGAATCAAGAAAGGGTCTTGGGAATATCATAATAGTAGAATGTGGTTGCCAAGCCAGGTCTCCCCTGGACAGGAAACAAGCATTCTCAGACTGGTTTCGAGGTTTCCCCCCTCATCCGGCAGGATAGCCTGATTCCAGTGGCACAGTGAGCCCGGGACCAACACCTGGGCATACACGGCGCACTTAGGACGACAAAGCAAAAGTCACACAAATAATGGACGGAATGCAGAACAAATCAAAACATTCACTCCCTATCAAGAGATCTGGGTTGAATCCATCATTATTTTGCTCACCATGTCATCCCAGTTTAGACCTTGCCACGTGCAAATCAATCTTGACCCTGTGCTTCATGGAAAGAGTCCAGCCCGACATGCCAAGCCAGGTATTCTGTGGACCGGAAACAAGCATCTTAGGATTGGTTTCACCCCTCATCAGGCAGGATAGCCTGATTCCAGTGGCACAGTGAGCCTGGGACCCACACCAGGGCATACACGGCGCACTTAATACGACCAAACAAAAGACACACAATTAATGGACGGAATGCAGAACAAATCAAAACATTCACTCCCAGTCAAGAGATCTGGGTTGAATCCATCATTATTTTGCTCACCATGCCACCCCAGTTTAGACCTGGCCATGTGTGAATCAGTCTTGACCTTGTGTTCATGGGAACAGTCCAGTCCGACCTGCCAAGCCAGGTATTCTGTGGACCGGAAACAGGCATCTTAGGACTGGTTTCGGGGTTTCACCCCTCATCAGCCAGGATAGCCTGATTCCAGTGGCACAGTGAACCCCGGACCCACACCAGGGCATAGCCGATGTACTTAGGGCGAGAATGCAAAAGACAAACAATTTATGTAACGGATGGCAGATATCTTGACTGGCACCCCCAGTCAAGATATCTGGGTTAAATCCATCATTCTTTTGCTCACCATAACACCCCAGTTTAGACCAAGTAGAAAAGCAAGCAGACAGTAAAACACCCAGTGAGATACCGACACAGACACCTAGACATTCACTCACACACACGGGCAGAACTGATATGTGTCCACTGCTAATGAAGGCAGTAACAGATTTTAAAAAACACAATACGTAGTAATATTCCCAGGAGGCAATCCAAGCAGCCTATTACAGACATATTTAGAGAAGCATATATGTCACAAGCAGAGGTAGTCATTTACTAACAAACTTACATGCACATGGAATGAGAATTCCAGGTTGGAACCAAGACACTCATTCAGATATCTGCTCAACAACTGACAATTTCAAGACTACCATAAAGAGAAGTAAGTAGCCTTTGCATTATGTCTTGGGCCTGTTATATTTAGAGCCTGTGCATACACATTTTACTGCTAGGGCTGTCTTCTCACCTACACTTTTAGACAAGGTGCAAACTGTTCTTGTACCACATAAAACTAATTAGTGAGTTAGGCCGTATGTAGGCTATAGCAGACTGAGCTATGTGCTTAAAAGGTAAGAGATGTACTGTGACATTTCAGTGAGCTATATAGACTCCTAGAGAATCATATGCTGTGATAGACCTGGCATCACTGGCGTGAGTCTCCCTTCCATTTTGATGGGTTGCCTCTTCTTTTTTGATATGTCTTTGCTGGTTTTATGCTTTGGGCACTGTGCCACTGCTATTCAGTGCTACAGTGCAAGTGCTCCCTGTGTTAAAATGATGTACTAATTGGTTATTCCATGATTGGGTTATTTATTTTACCTGTCAGCCCCTAGTACAGTGCACCATGTGTGCCCAGGGCTTGTAAATCAAATGCTGCTGGTTGGCTTGCAGCACTGGTTGTGCCGCCCACAGAAGCAGCTTGTAAAGTGTGTCTCAGGCCTGTCATGGCAAGGCCTGTGTGCAGTCTAGCACTACCATGTCGACTTGGCCAAGTGCACTCACTTTCCAGTCCCTCAACCTTCCCTTTGCTTTATGTTAGACACCCCTAAGGTAGGCCCAAGGGCAGGGTGCATTGTAAGTATAAGGTAGGATATGCTCTGATGTGTGTAGCATGTCCTAATAGTGAATTACAGCCATTTTTGTTTTTCACTATTGAAGGCTACCTGTTTTCCATAGGCCAGAATGGGCAGTTAGATTATTACATTCTTATAATCCTAACTGACTCAGGGAACATGGTAGAAATTCGAATTTAGTATGCCTGAACTCAGAATAATAAACTACATCTTTTAGTAAAGTTGGTTTTAATATTCTGTGTTTGAAAATACCACTTTTAGAAAGTAGGTATTTTCTTGCCTTACTTTCCAGGCCTGCCTCTGCTAGGTTGTGTATTTCTTGTCTGGGTGTGTCATTGCCAAGGAAAGGAGAAGGAACTTTTTAAGGACTTTCATCATTTACAGAATATTCTCCACGGTCTTGAACTGTGCTTGCCTCTGCTGAAGTCTCAGGAACAAAAGACTTCACTTTGTCAGGGCTAGGGGATTCCAGGAGACAGGCTGGGGCACTCCAGTGGTGAATAGATAGATCTGCATCTAGATGGGAGGGAGGAGTTGCACCTGGGACCGGAATAGGGCTGGGCCTTCCCTCTACAATGCTGGCTCCACCTTCTGTGGCTTGTCTGAGGTCTCTGCCCTGCACTGTGAAAGGAGAGAAGGAATCTTGTCAACACAGTGCTCCAGAACTGTATCTTCCCTCCCCTGTGCTGGCTCCACCTCCTGTGGGGCGACTGATGACTATGCACTGCACAGTGAAAGGAAGAAGAGAGTCATGTAAACAAAGTGCTCAGGAACTGGTTTGGACTAGGCATAGGCCTCTCTGCCTTCAGATAACAAAGGATTTTGGGTTATAAATATTGGGACCCTGATCCCAAGAAATTATATCACATCTGGAACAAGAAACCTTTGGCCAAGGAGAAGAACCAAGGAAGCTGCAGGAGTTTTACTTCCCCTCTGCCAGTGTGCTGTTTGCTGGGTTGGCAGTGGTTGCTTCATTGCCAAGGAAAGGAGAAGGAACTTTTTAAGGACTTTCATCATTTACAGAATAATATCCAAGGTCTTGAACTGTGCTTGCCTCCTGCTGAAGTCTCAGGGACAAAAGACTTCACCTCCAGCTCCCCACTGAATTTCCTTACTGGGAATTCTAACTCCAGACATTTGCGTGTTGCTGGGAGCTGGAAGTGCGACGCATCGAGAAGAAGTGTGTTGCCACCGCCGCCGAGATCTTCACCTCGCCGAAGAAGCGAGCCTTCGCCGCATCTCCCTGGAAGCGTGTGTTCATCGAAGCTGCCTGCTGTTGCATCACCGGAGAAGCGTGACGCCATCGAGAGAGTCGCCATCGCATCACCGGAGAAGCGTGGCGCAGGGCCAGTTGTGGCTACAAAGTACAGAGTAGCCGCAAGACTTCCAGGACGTCGTCTCATCGTCATCGCATCGCCGCATCAAGGGCGCCATCTTCTTGCATCGCAACCGGATCATCGCATCAAGGCGCCATCTTGTGCACCATAACGGGCCCGCAGGCCAAGAATCTATGCATCACCTCCGCACCGGTAAGGATCACGACGCATCCCCTACTCTGCACAAGTATTGAGGCCCGATGCATTATCTCCCCCGGATCACGGAACAGACGTATCTCCCCTTTTGCGAGCCTTTTGTTTACTTTTTCGTTATGCATCCAGGTACTTTGTTGAGAACTTTGTCGCATTTATCATCAACTTGAACTAAGCAACGTTTTATCTTCTTTAAGCAATCCTCAGTGTAGTATTGTGGAATTTTGTCGTTTGTGGTCTTGTGTTAAGTCTATATAAAGAATAGTTATTTTTATAAAACCTGTGTTGAGTCCATCTGCAGTGTTTTCACTGTTACTGTGTATATTCACAAATGCTTAACACACTGCCTCTGAGATAAGCCTGTCTGCTCGTGCCAAACTACCAAGGGGGTGAGCAGGGGTTATTAAGGAGTGTAATCCCCTTATCCTGACTTAGAAGTAAGGGTACCTATTTGGACAAAGGTGAATACCATTGCCAACTAAAGACCCCCAGATCTAACATTGTTGGCAGTGGTGGGATTTGGACTTTGCATTTGTGTTTCATATACCGTGATTGGTGTACACTACTAGTGAGTGCAGACCAAACGCGACCACATATTTCTTTTTAAACTCTTTTTCCTTGGACTTTTAGTTTTTATCCTGAAAACTCCCAGGTTTTACTACCATGAGTAAACCAGCAACCGTTGCATTTATGGATCTTAAATTTGAGGAAGAGAGGTTGGATACCTACACTGTGAAACAGCTCAAATATCTGTGCAGGAAATTGAAAGTTGCTACACCAGGCATTTCTAAAAAGAAAGACTACCAAAAGGTGCTGAGGGCCTGGGTAGAAGCAAGAAATGCCCCTGGTCTTGTGGTGGAGTCAGCTGTGGATGAAGATGGGCCTATTGAGAGGCCAGTGTTTTCAGCTATGGGGGGGGGGGGGCTCTCTCCACCTGGCAGCAGAATCTCTTCCAAAGGCCTGTCCCCAAGAGAGTTGGAAGACAGGTAGAGAAATAGGGCACTGAAGCTGGAATTGGCTAAACTTAAGATGGAGAGTCAGAGGGAAACAGAGAATAATAGGCAGGATTTGGAAAGAGAGAGAATGAGAATGGAACATGAGAGGATGTTGAGGGAGTTAGAGATCAAGGCCAAGGGTTTAGAGATCAGTCCCTCTGGTGGCAGTGCACCATCTGTGCCTTCAGAAGGCAGGGTACATATTCCTAAGGATGTCATCAAAGATGTCCACAAAAACGAAGATATTGGGCAGTGGTTTGCAGCCTATGAGGTAGCAATGTTGGCCCACCGGGTCCCTGAGAAGGATTGGGGAGCGGGGTTGTGGGGCAGCTTTTTAACTGAAGTTAGGGATACTTTGTTAGACTTGCCCAGTGATGATAGGATGTCTTATGCCCACATGAAAGAAGCACTGATGACAAGGTATGGGTTAACTGCAGAACTCTATAGACAGAGGTTCAGAGGTTGAGCTTGAGGGAACCACTTGGGTAGAATATGTGTCTTTCTATTGCAGAGCTATGGATGGTTGGGTGAGGGGTAGCAATGTTGATAATTTCCAAGCGCTCTATGATTTGATTGCTAGGGAGCACTTGTCTGCTAATTGTTTGCCAGAGCTACGCCAGCACCTTATTGATAGGAAGTTGACTAACCCTAGAAAGCTTGCTGAAGAGGGGGACAGCTGGGTCAGTACCAGGGTCCACAAGGGTCTTGTGGGAGACTCCGCCAAAGGTGGGCAGGGTCCCAGCGGAAGAGTGGGGGAGACAATGGTAAACAGAGGGAGTTCCAAAAAGGTCCCCAAAGTAATTCCCACGGGAACCAAGGTAAGGGTTCCCAGACTCCCCCTGAGAAGAATTCAAGACCCCCGACAGGTAAACCTGTTCAGAGGGGGCCTGTTACCTGCTTTCAGTGTGAGCAGGTGGGACACCGTTTGTATGATCTCTTTGCTCACCTGAGGCGGAAAGCTTGCTTGCTGCCAATTTTAAATATTTGGTCTCTTTGCTTTCTTTGTTTGCGCCGCATTTCAAATAAATACATTTTAAATTCTCATCTCATGCCACATTGTCATTCCCATCTCCCGTAATAGCCAGCACTGACTCCTCCGAGTTTCCGCAGTTGATTAGGTGCTGTGGTCGGAGACGCTTGAGCTGTTTACATTGCAGTCACTTGGAGGAACTACAAGTCCCAGCGCTCTAGCGCTGCTGACGGGACTTCAAAAGAAAATGGCTACTTCTCCGCGCAGCGGACGCGCCGTAGTCGCGCCGAAGTCAAGCCTAAGTCCAGCCCGTCTGCGCCCGTCCGCGCAGGGGACAAGCAAGGGGACGGAAACTCTGTCCAGGGACTGACCACTGGTAAGATATCCAGGGATAGGTTACTTGCTCTAAATACACAATATACGTACTGCAATCAGGCCCTTAATGTGGAGAAATGGGTAGGGCCGATAAGTTGCATTGAATGTAAACAAATAGTAGAACCGTACCAAAGACCGTCAGGGAATGAGAACGAGATACGTAGAGTCATAAAGGGCGGCCTTATAAATGCCCGCTCTATGTGCAAGAATGCACTTCACATTTATGACCTCATTTTAGAAAATGCCCTGGACTGTCTATTAGTTACGGAAACATGGCTCAGAGACTGGTCTAATCCGGATATAGTTCAGGCTTTGCCTTTGGGCTTTTTAATCCAGAAGTTAGATAGACCTCTCCAACGGGGAGGGAGACTGGTGATTATCTATTGGGACTCTCTGAAATGCACCACTACGGAACTATCAGATATTAAAGGGGCAGAATGTCTCCAATTTAGGCTCCAGGCCCACAACTCTTTTACCTTCGCTGGGGTTCTGATATATCGCCCACCGGGACAAGTGACCCAGTTTTTAGAAAGTATAGGGGAAGTTTTGACTAGTCTTTCTCCTAAATTGGCCAATTTCACCTTATTGGGAGATTTAAATCTTCACTTGGATAGCATTAGTGATCCAAATGTGAAATCTTTTAAAGATATTCTTCAAGTTCTGGGGCTGTCGATTTTAACAGTGGAATTCACACATAAAGCAGGGCATATTTTAGATTGTATTAGCTCAAATCTAAATACAATGAAGGTTGAATCCCCTCTGACTCAAATTTGGTCGGACCATAAATGTATTGCTTTTAGCCTTAAAACTGATGGCAAGAAGTCAATGAGGATGGTCATTCCTGAAAATAGGACGCCTACCCCATGCTGGGGGAAAATTATAGAACACCCAGACCTTAACACCTGGGTGAAGGAAAGTAGACCGTCATCAGTGGGGAATGCGACCATGGATAATAAGAGCTATGAGGGTTGGATGAGGAACATAGGGGAAAGGAATAAATCTCGGGGGACCAACTTTAAAATAAGACAAGGGAAAATATCTGCTCCTTGGTTCACTTGCACACTAAAAGATACCTTAGGAAAAGTGAGAGTCCTAGAGTGGACATGGCGCCGACATTATAACCGTAATGATCAGGAGGCCTACAAAACAGCTATAAGAGCTTACCATGCAGATATTAAAGGCGCTAAAGCAATTTATTATACAGACTTGATTGAAGCCTCTAAAAATAACCAAAAGGAAATTTTCCAAATTGTCAATAATTTTAGGAACCCCAAAATACTTTTACAAGAAATTCCTCCATCTCAGGCCCTCTGTAATGAGATAGCAACCTTCTTTGAACAGAAGGTCATGAATCTCACCTAAGATTTTCCCCAGGTTAATCTGGAAGTCTCAAAGGAATTTTACAATCCTAAAAATAAAAAGCCACACTCGGTAGTGTGGGAAACCTTCACCCCGAATACCTTGGACGAATCTCTAAAGTTATATCTAAAATCAAGTCAGGATCACCATTTGATCCATGTCCGCCAGCACTGCTAAAAGCTATAACAGAGGAGGTAAACCCTTTGATTAATTCAATCCTCAATTCATCACTTCAAACAGGGCAGATTCCAGCCCGCTGGAAAGTTGCTGCCGTAAGACCCTTACAGAAAAAAGCATTACGGGATCCTACAGTCTTATCTAACCTAAAGGCCTATTTCGCTTCTCCCGGCTATCTGTAAAATGGCATAAGCCTATGTTAATAAGCAGCTGGTGGCTTATTTGGAGGAGAATCATATTCTTCATCCTAACCAAGCCGGGTTCAGAGCCCATCACTCTACTGAATCTGCATTATTGTACACCACAGAGACCATCAGAGCTGCATTGGATCAGGGTAAGAGGGCTGTCCTGATCCTGTTAGATCTTTCTGCAGCGTTTGACACGGTGTCCCATGCTATTCTATTACATCGCCTTATGAGTGTTGGCATAGGAGGCACCGTGTCAAAGTGGTTCACAAACTTTTTGAAGGACAGAAGGCAGATTACAATGCTAGGCCAGTTCTGTTCTGAGGAGATGGTGGTTCAGTCTGGGGTACCGCAGGGCTCCAGTTTGAGCCCCATTTTATTTAATCTGTATATGGTCCCCCTGATCGAACTCATCTCCACTTTCGGCATTAGCACTATAGCGTATGCCGATGACACGCAACTGGTCTTAGCCTTTGATGAAGACCCGGCAATCGCCGAAAAGACCCTAAAAGAGTGTCTTACGGCGACCTTTGCCTGGATGAAAAATAACCATTTGAAATGCAACTCGGCCAAAACAGAAATTGTGCCGTTTGGTACAACAATTTCTTCTCCCCCCAGAGTTGCTGGCCAAAAGAGGAAGACGACCCGCCCAATACAATCGTGGCAGCACGAAATTTGGGCATAACATTTGACTAGACACTCTCGTTTAAACAGCAGGTAAAGGAAGTGGCAGTATCATGCTTTAACATCATAAAGGGCCTTAGGAAATTCTTTGACCTCCTACCCTTATCTGCCAGGCGTACTGTTGCAGTGGCATTGATTATATCTAGATTTGATTACTGCAACAGCCTGTATGCAGGGGTTAATAAATCTGCCCTGCATAAATTGCAGATGGTTCAGCATGCCACAGCAAGACTGGTGCTCAGATGGCCACGGAAATCTTCGGCCTCTGCTGCACTGAAGGAGCTTCATTGGCTTCCTATACAGAAAGGCGTCCTGTTTAAGGTGTTGGTGATTGCCTTTAGGGCTTTTCATAAACAAGGCCCTCTATACCTTTCTAAATATTTTAACAGCTATTACCCCACTCGAGAACTCAGATCCGCCACAGCCAATCTAATGAGTGTCCGAAAATTCAAATTGATGACAAAGGGAGGTAAGTCCCTGGCAGTATTGGGTGCTAAAGCATGGAGCACGCTGCCTCCTAAATTGCGTACTATCACACCTGAAAAAAAGTTTAAGAAATTCCTCAAGACATGGATCTATAGTCTGGCAGACTCAGTCTGCAAATCGCTGGTTTAACTACCCTGATTGAGAACTCTATTTCCGCCCATCTTTCAGCATATGAGTCTAAGCGCCAAGATGCTCCCTGGAGTGGTAGTGCGCTATACAAATGCTTATCATATCATATCATATGATCCCCAGTGTCCCCAAAAGGGTCAGTATGTGCCATCCTGTGCACCACAATGTCAAATGGACAGTGTAGCCCTGGGTGGGGAGGAGATGGGAGCCCAAGGTGGGTGGGATCCTACAAAAATGTCCCTTGTCTCATTAGGAGACTTTGAGATGGTCCCTAGAACTCATCTGCCTGATAACACTAAGAAATACAGGCAGTGGGTGACCATAAATGGCCATAGAGTGGAGGCTTTGAGAGACACCAGAGCCAGTGTGACAGCTGTCAAGTGTCACTTGGTGTCTGAAGAGCAGGTGGTCCCCAATGCATTCTTCCCAGTTGTTGCTGCTGACAACACAGAGAGCCATTGCAAGGTGGATCAAGTTCCCTTTGAGTGGGGGGGGGGGTCTCTAGTACTCTTCAAGTAGCTGTGAGGCCATCCATGCCTGTTGATTGTCTGTTAGGCAATGATTTAGAAAGCTCCCCTTGGGCTAAGAAGGGGGAGAGTAAGGCACATTTAGAGATGTTGGGTCTGCCTGAGTGGGCATGTGTGACCACTCAGTCTATGGCAGCTAAGGGTGTTCAATTGAATCTGGAGCCTGAAAGTATGACCCAGGGACCATCCTTAAAGAGAAGAGGTAGGGGGTGCGGGAAACCAGCCCCCTGTGTTCCCACGGTCCAGGAGGAGGCAGACCTTGAGGGGGATGCCCTGGAACCTACAGGGGAGCAAGTTTCTGAACTGGGGAACCTGCCTGAGCCGACCCATTGGCAGCAAGAAAGGGGTCCCTCCAGGGAGGAATTTTGTGCAGCAGAAGTGCCCTTCTCTTGTGGGTTTGAGGCAACAGGCCACAAACCAGACAGCAGGTGATCAGTCTGGATCACATTGGATGTACTGGGATAACGGTCTCCTGTATAGCGAGCCTAAGGTTGCTGAGCCTGGGTCAGCCCGTGTGCTGGTGGTACCCCAGCGCTTCAGAGAATTCCTACTGGGTTTGGCTCATGATATTCCTTTAACTGGCCATTTGGGGCAGAACAAGACCTTTGGGAGGCTTGTCTCCCACTTTTATTCGCCCCAGATGCGGAAGAGTTCAGATACTCATTGTAGGACCTGTCAAACTTGCCAGGCAAGTGGGGAAAGTGGAAGGAGGCATTAGGACCCTCTCCAACCTTTCCCTGTAGTCAGTACCCCCTTTGAACGGGTAGGCACTTACATTGAGGGGCCACTGGACCCCAAGACAGCCATGGGCAACAGGTTTATCCTGGTCTTGGTGGACCATGCTACCCGGTACCCGGAAGCCATTCCGCTCAGGACAGTGACGGCCGCCGTGGTGAGACGTGCACTGATGGGGATCTTCTCCTGTGTGGGGTTCCCCAGAGAGGTGGTGTCTGACAGTGGAACAAGCTTAATTTCTAATTATATGAAGTTTCTGTGGAAGGAGTGTGGTGTTACCTACAAGTTCACCACTCCTTACCACCCACAAGGTAATGGGTTGGTTGAAAGATTCAACCGGACCCTTAAAGGCATGATCATGGGTGTCAAGGAACCAATGAGGCATAAGTGGGACGTCCTCTTGCCATGCCTTCTGTTTACCTACCGAGAGGTGCCACAAAAGTCCCTAGAGTTAAGCCCCTTTGAGCTTTTGTATCGTCAACCGGTAAAAGGACCTTTGAGTTTTGTCAAGGAAGGCTGGGAAACCTCCCCAGGATGTATATAGTTACATGCTGGCCTTCAGGAAACAGACTCAACGTTTCAGAGATCTCGCTCAGGTGAATCTGGAAGCCAGCCAGGAGTAAATGAAGTGATGGTACGATCAGAATGCCACTCTGATTGAGCTTTAACCTGGACAGAAAGTGTGGGTCATGCCCCTGTGGAGCCTTGTGCGCTCCAGGACAGGTGGACTGGTCCATATGAGGTGATGGAGCGCAAGAGTGATGTCACTTATGGTGTGAACTTGCAGTCTCCCAGGAACCCCTTGCGGGTCCTGCATGTCAATTGCCTAAAGCCCCACTTAGAAAGGTCCGAAGTGGGCATGCTGCTTTCGACAGATGATGGAATGGAGGAGGAGACCGAGCCTCTTCCTGACCTCCTGTCTGCGACAGAGCAAGATGGGTCAGTGGATGGTGTCAGCCTCTCGGTCACACTGACCCCTGATCAGCAGCAAGATTGTTGCCAGCTGTTTGGGATATTCTCTGATCTATTTTCCTTGGTTCCCGGTGTCACAGAGTGGTGTGTCCATGATGTGGACACTGGAGACAGTCCTCTTGTGAAGCACAAGGCTTACAGAGTGACTGACAAGGTTAGGGCTTACATTAAGGAGGAAATCTTCAAGATGTTTGCTTTATGGGTCATTGAGTCCTCAAACAGTCCTTGGGCCAGCCCAGTGGTCTTGGTCCCAAAGGATGCCACGCCGGATGCCACACCCGAACTCCTGTTCTGTGTGGACTACAGAGGGCGCAATTCCGTCAACAGGACTGATGCACACCCCATCCTCAGAGCTGATGAGCTCATTGATCGGTTAGGGGCTGCAAGGTACCACAGCATGTTTCATTTGACGTCTGGGTACTGGCAGATCGCCTTGACTGATGGGGCTAAGGAGAGATCGGCATTCTCCACACCAGATGGGCACTACCAATTCCAGGTGATGCCCTTTGGGATGAAGAATGACCCGGCCACTTTTCAGAGGTTGGTCAAGCAGGTGTTGGCTGGGCTGGAGGATTTCAGTGCCGCCTGCCTGGATGACATTGCTGTGCTCAGCGCCAGCTGGGAAGAACACCTGCAGCACCTCTGGGAAGTGTTGATGGCACTGTGCAAGGCAGGCCTCACAATCAAGGCGAGTAAGTGCCAGATCGGGCAGGGTTCCATGGTGTACTTGGGTCACCAGGTAGGAAGCGGCCAGGTGGCGCCCCTACATCCTAAGATTGATATCATTCTGGCATCGGAACCCCCAAAGAGTCAGACACAGGTGAGAGCCTTTTTAGGACTCACGGGGTACTACAGGAGGTTTGTCAATAGGTATGGCAACATTGTTGCACCCTTGACTGAGCTGACTTCCAGGAAGCAGCCCAAGAAAGTGAACTGGACTGACACCTGTCAGAAGGTTTTTGACTACCATGTGCACTGCACCCATGCTTCAGGCGCCCAACTTCTCAAAATAATTCATTGTACAGACAGATGCTTCAGAGCATGGTGTGGGGGCTGTTCTATCACAGATTAATGAAGAGGGCCTAGACCAACCTGTAGCCTTCATGAGTAGGAGGTTACTTCCACAGGAACAGAAGTGGAGTGCAATTGAGCGTGAGGCATTGCTGTGGTCTGTGCACTGAAGAAGTTGAGACCATACTTGTTTGAGACTCATTTCCTGATTCAGACCAACCACATGCCCCTCAGATGGCTGATGCAGATGAGGGGTGAGAACCCAAAGTTGTTGAGGTGGTCCAATACCCTACAGGGTATGGACTTTACGGTGGAACACCGCCCTGGTACAGAACACGCCAACGCTGATAGTCTGTCCAGATTTTTCTGCCTTAGGGAAGAGAACTACCAAGGGGAAGGGTAGTTCTCCCCACATTTCAGCTAGAGGGGACACAAGTTAGACCTGGCATCACTGGCGTGAGTCTCCCTTCCATTTTGACAGATTGCCTCCTCTGTTTTGATATGTTTATGCTGGTTTTATGCTTTGGGTACTGTGCCACTGCTATTCAGTGCCACAATGCAAGCGCTCCCTACGTTAAATTGATGTACTAATTGGTTATTCCATGATTGGGTTATTTGATTTACCTGTCAGCCCCTAGTACAGTGCACCATGTTTGCCCAGGGCTTGTAAATGAAATGCTGCTGGTGAGCTTACAGCACTGGTTGTGCCAATCACGGAAGCAGCTTTTAAAGTGTGTCTCAGGCCTGCCATGGCAAGGCCTGTGTGCAGTCTAGCATTACCATGTCGACTTGGCCAAGTGCACCCACTTCCCAGTCCTTTAACCTTCCCATTGCTTCATGTTAGACACCCCTATGGTGGGCCCAAGGGCAGGGTGCATTGTAAGTATACGGTAGGATATGCTCTGATGTGTGTAGCATGTTCTAATAGTGAATTACAGCCATTTTTGTTTTTCACTATTGAAGGCTACCAGTTCTCCATAGGCCAGAATGGGCAATTAGATTATTACATTCTTATAATCCTAACTGACTCAGGGAACATGGTAGAAATTCGAATTTAGTATGCCTGAACTCAGAATAATAAAATACATATTTTAGTAAAGTTGGTTTTAATATTCGGTGTTTGAAAATAACACTTTTAGAAAGTAGGTATTTTGTTGCCTAACTGTCTACTAGGTTGTGTATTTCTTGTCTGGTTTGTGAGTGACAGGGCTGGGGTCTTCCAGGAGACAGGCTGGGGCAGCCCTGTGGAGAATAGAGAGGTCGGCATCTAGAGGGGAGGGAGGAGTTGCACCTGGGACCTGACTAGGGCTGGGCCTTCCCTCTACAATGCTGGCTCCACCCCCTGTGGCTTGTCTGATGTCTCTGCCCTGCACTGTGAAAGGAGAGAAGGAATCTTGTCAACAAAGTGCTCCAGAGCTGTATCTTCTCTCCCTTGTGCTGGCTCCGCCTCCTGTGGGGGATCTCATGTCTCTGCCCTGCACAGTGAAAGGAAGAAGAGAGTCATGTAAACAAAGGGCTCAGGATCTGGTTTGGACTAGGCAGAGGCCTCTCTACCTAAAGAGAACATAGGATTTTGGGGTATAAATATTGGGACCCTGATCCCAAGAAATGAGATCACTTCTGGAACAAGAAACCTTTTGCCAAGGAGAAGAACCAAAGAAGCTGCAGGAGTTTTACTGCCCCTCTGCCAGTGTGCTCATTGCTGGGTTGGCCTGCAGTGGTTGCTTCATTGCCAAGGGAAGGAGAAGGAACTTTTTAGGGACTTTCATCATTTACAGAATATTCTCCAAGGGCTTAAACTGTGCTTGCCTCCTGCTAAAGTCTCAGGGACAAATGTCTTCACCTCCAGCTCCCCACTGAATTTCCTTGCTGGGAATTCTAACTCCAGACATTTGGTTGTCGCTGGGAGCTGGAAGCGAGACACATCGAGAAGAAGCGTGTCGCCGCCGCAGCCGAGATCGTTGCATTGCCGGAGAAGCAAGCCTTCACCGCATCGCCCTGGAAGCGTGTGTTCATTGAAGCTGCCTGCTGTCGCATCACTGGAGAAGCGTGACGCCATCGAGAGTGTCGCCATCGCATCACCGGAGAAGCGTGTTGCAAGGCCTGTTGCGGCTCCAAAGAACAGAGTCACCGGAAGGCTGCCAGGGCGTCATCGCATCGCCGGATCAAGGGCGCCATCTTCTTGCTTCGCAACCGGATCATCGCATCACATCAAGGCGCCATCTTGCACACCGTAACGGGCCCGCAGGCCGAGAATCTACGCATCACCTCTGCACCGGTAAGGATCACGACGCATCCCCTACTCTGCGCAAGCATTGAGGCCCGACGCATCATCTCCCCCGGATCACGGAACCGACGCATCTCCCCTTTTGTGAGCCCTTTCTTTCCTTTGCGTTACATGTCCAGATACTTTGTTGAGAACTTTGTCGCATTTATCATTAACTTGAACTAAGCAACGTTTTATCATCTTTAAGCAATCTTAAGTGCAGTATTGTGGATTTTTGTCGTTTGTGGTCTTGTGTAAAGTCTATATAAAGAATACCTATTTTTATAAAAACCTGTGTTGTGTCCATCTGTAGTGTTTTCACTGTTACTGTGTATATTCACACATGCTTAACACACTGCCTCTGAGATAAGCCTGTCTGCTCATGCCAAGCTACCAAGGTGGTGAGCAGGAGTTATTAAGGAGTGTAATCCCCTTATCCTGACCTAGAAGTCAAGGTCCCTATTTGGACAAAGGTGAATACCATTGCCAACAAGAGACCCCCAGATCTTACATGCCCAATAATACATTGATCATACCACCCAGACTTCAATCTTACATACCTAAGTTGAAAAGAAAACATACACTAAAACATCCAGTGGGATAGTAACAGAAGCAACTAAACATTTACTGACACAGGCAAGGACAAGGACAGATCATATGTACTAAGTGCCAATGGAGGCAGATGCACACAGCCTTAAGAAACTCAATAGTCACTAACACACCCAGGAGGCATGCCATGCATCCTTTTGCAGACACAGTTAGAGAACAATGCATGCCATAAAGAGAAGCACTCATTTGCCAACAAACTTACATATACATACTATCACAGCCCCCGATAGGGACTGACAAACTCATTCTGATATATACTAAACAACTCACACTTTCAAGTCTAACATGCAGAGAGGTAGCATTTGTATCATATCTCGGGTCTGCTACTCTTGAGCCAGTGTATACAGGATTGTACGTGATTTCATAGAACACGATTTCATGGAATACAATTACTAAAAAACCATTTAATCTAAACTGTTTAATTGCATTTTTCTGAATTAATGGCATTTACCTTTTTCTAGAAACCATTTTATTATTGTATGTCAATGCAATGGTTGCAGTTCTTAATTTCAGATTTTTTTTTGCTGGAAATATTTATTTCAGTGCTTTTACTTCAGGGGACATCTTTTCATATTTATATCATCTACATTGTCAGATAATTACTTTGGATGCTTTTAATTCTTTGAGCCATCACCACCTATACACAGCATCCATCGCTAACCCCTCAAAGTCCCTAAACACTATCAATCCCTACCCCATTAAGCCTCTCGCCATACATAAACAACACTCATTCCTGAAGCCTAAAAGTCCTTTCTACTCCAGAACTCTACCATCCTCGAACCCTAAAATCACTCACTATCCCTAACCTCACCCATCCCTTTCTACGCCAGGGCCGACTCATGACCCGCGATGCCTGTTGGTTTTCTGGCAAGCCGCATACTTGCACGGCGGCCCATCCGCTTCCAGAGGCACCTTGGGACATTATACTCACCTGGTGTGGGCGTCTGGTGATCCCCTTCTTTCGAGCCATATTCTTGCTCTCCTCTTCGCCTTGCTCCCAGAAGGCAATGGGGGAGTGTTACTTACCTTCCTAACATGGTAATCTTTATGTAATACATGTCCCTATTTTCCCTATCCGAGATGGCTACACCTCTCCTTCCTGCTTTGTCACTTCCTGTTCCTGTTTTGTTACTTCCTGCTCCTGTATGTCACTTCCTCTTTTTCTGCATATAAGGGATCAGAACCTTTCCTTCTTTGCATTGCAACACTCCTTGTTCCAGCTGGTGTGTCCGCGCTCCTGTTGGCTCCTTAACTCTTGTTTTGGTGATCCTTTCCTTCCATTGGCATTCCTGGTTACCTTGCAACGTCTGCTCCAGTTTGATTTACAGTTTTCTCCTGGTTCCTTTTGGGCTCCTGGTCCTCCATTGTTTTCTGGCTCCCTGTCTTCTCCTTCATTCCCGGAGTCTCATCATCATCAGAGGTTTTTTCTCTCCAGGGTTTTCCTCTTGGGACTCCTTTTGGTGGGCACTGGCTGCTTTGGCTTTCAATGTCTGCAGCACCGTGGCTACCGGAAGGGGACGCCCCTGTCTCGGAAAAACCAGGACTTACAAGAAGCGAAGCTAGGAACCATCCCAACGCCCCAAGACTGGTAAGAAAGACCCTAAACCAGACATCCCGGAACCCAGGAACCCCTTTCTTTGGTTAAACCCCATCCATCCCATACCCCATAAAACACCTCAGCACACCCAAACTCCACCCTTCCTTGAACTCTAAAAAGCCCTTACACACCAGCCATCCATGACCCATGAGAATTCATGACCAAATACTACTCAACCCTGAACCCTAAAAACCCTTTTTACATTTAGACTCCACCCATCCCTGAATCATTAAAACCCCTTATTACTTTAGACTCAACCCAAACCGTAACCCTAAAAGATCTTCAACACCCCAGTTGGTACTCATAGTTGATCTTAAAAACCCTCACCAGCCCTAAGCTCAGCCAATCCATGTAACTTAAACCTCTTGACACCAATACACTCCACTGTCCCTGAAACACACCTAAACACCACTCATCCATGAACCTAAAAAGCCCTTGCACTCTACCCATCATGAAGCCTAAAAAATCATTCTATGCTCAACAATTATTCCTGACCTCTACGCGCCTATTCTTTACCCTCAACAAGATTCATCCCTGAGCCCAAAAAACCCACAGTAGTCCCAGACTCCACACAAGTTTAATGTAATTTTGGATTTTCTTTGAAATGATCTTTCCTTTAAAATGCAAAATGTTTCCTTTAATTTTTTATTTTTTGTATTTTCTTACACTTGGTTTCCCATTAAGTAGTTTGCTCTAATGTGGTTTCTATGTTTTCATTTTTTCAATAAATTCACCAAATACCCTCTGAGGTGTATTTTGACTTTTTTTCCCTTGCTAAGACCAAAAAGTAGGTTGGGGTATATTGGTTTCACACAGGTCTTATCACAGTATGGAGGAAAATTTGGAGGGAAATGTAAGCAGTCACAAGCAGGGAAAACAGTATATTTTAAGCTACAAAGCCCACAAACCAACAGGTAACTTTAAGCAGTCACAGTCAGGTAAAACCTTAATTTCATGATCGTTTCGCGTCTGAACTCTTCTTGCCTCAATATGTGCTATGTGTTAGGTGGTACTTCAACTTCCTGCATTCTGGTTTGGAGGCCCCTGCTCTGTTTTTATTGTCACTAGCACCACTACAACTGCCCAATAACTCATCTATGTCCTGTGCTGGCAAACGCCACTGAGTACAACCGAGTGCACACTGTAGACAAGATGGCGACTAGCACTTGGGAGGCTCAGCTCTTACCTGTGCTGTTGATACTCACAGCACCTGCTCCATCATGCTAGCGGGACCCCAGACAGCAAAATCAGCAATACATCTAGCAATACATCTAGCGTCTTTGTGTCTAAGGCCTCCTGTGTAATTAATGCCTCGCAGTGGGGAAGTTCTGCAGACTTTACAATGTGTCCCTTCCACCCCGCTCTCATCACCCCTGACCTGGGAGGGAGCTGGAGGTTAAGGCGGATAGCGCTTTCAGTAATCTCCATGATCGGTGCTCTCAATGGAATCTCAATGGAACTTTGACCATGCCCACTGGGCGGAATCTATGACTGTCTGTATGTTATGCGGTGCGAGAGCAACCATAGCCAATGCCCGGTGGAGTTGTCCTATGCAGTTATAGAGGAGATTGGCTCTGGTTCTCCCCTCGGCCTGCACCTACCCAGCCGGACATTGGACATTGTTCTCCTCGTCACCCTGTTTTGTCCCACCTGCATTTCTCACCCCAGTTACCATTTACCCTCCACCTTTCTCTCCCCGGTAACTCACAGTGACAGGCACACCTGTGCATGCCTAGTCTAATCTTCTACAGTGACTGGTACACTTTTTCATTCGGTTGCCTTCAGCATTTACACTCGTATTTCTGCATGGCAGAGATTGAAACATGCTGCTGCAATTCACGGTGACAGGCACACCTTGGCTTGTCTAGACTAATTTATTGAGGTGTCTGATACACCTGTTTTTTATGTTTTAAATCAAGCAGTGACTTATGGACAAATCTCTGTTGTATATGGAATTCATCATTTTGAATCAAGGTAATCTGCTCTTTGGTAAAAGGGGACAACATATATATGGAATAAATCGCCATACACTGCCGTAGGTGTTCATGTATGTGACAGTGATACACACACCTGTTTAACTACTACAGTTTCTTAACTCTTGCTACGATTCCATACCAATACCTGTTTAAAGAAGAATGTCTTTATCGACACTGATACACACACCTGTATACATGTCCATCTGCAGCAAAAACAGGCACTCCTGTTGAGCATCTGTATGCAGTTGTATGACGGCGGTGCGCAGCTGCATTTCTAAACAGTAGACTGCTTTACCATATTCTTCTTCATGTATATTAATGTAGACCCATTTTCATGTGTATGCAATCCTACCGAACACATACATGTTGGGGAAAGACTAGTATGGTTAAGTGCTTGTAACCAAGGGCCATATGTATCAAGGCCAAATGGGTTCGCAAACGTAGAAATTCGCAGAATTTCGGCGTTTGCAAACTCATTTTCGCAAAATGGTATGTATGCTTGAATTTGAGTGCAAAATAAGGAATCGCAAAATTTGCGATTTCTTATTTTGCGATTGCATTTAAGGAATCTCAAATTTTGTGATTCCTTAAATGCAATGTATTAAGCAAAAAAAATTCAAAAACGCCCTTAAGGAATCGCAAATTACCACTAACTTCTAGTTGGTGGTAAATTGCGATTTCCTTGAAAAATGCACATTTCAGCATTTTTCAAAGTGCCCTATGACGCACATACATGCCCTTAGGGCATGTATGTGCACCACATGTGCACCCATACTTATTTCAGGGGTGCAACAGGGTGTCCTTTGGACACCCCTGCACCCTTGAAATTATTCTCAATTTGCGATTAGCAAATTGCGAATCGCAAATTGAGAATAATTTCACATTCATTCTCAATTCATAGATATGAATGGGAAATTATTCCTTAATTGCGATTAGCAAATTGCTAATTGCAATTAAGGAATATCAAGAAATCGCTAAAAAATTGCGATTTTCTTGATACATACCAATTAGCGATTCTGAAAGAGCGATTTCTTAAAAATCGCTATTACAGAATCACTAATTGGTATCTTGATACATATGGCCCCAAGTTTTATCATTGCTTAATTTTCGCTCTAAAGTTTTTAACGACGGTGGTTTGGAGTATTACGATTATGCATTCTATCTTTTCAGTGGTAGTGTGTCGCTTTGGGTATACATGTTCTTCAGTTTTTTTTATACAGTCATGCAGTCAGTTAATCCCCCACCTCCATTTCAGGAATCACCTTGTAATCCATGATTTCCATTGAAACAAAGATTCAATGCACTTGTAATGTATTTAGGAGCTATTAGTGCTTCAAAATACAGGCCAGAGAGAAAAATAAGATCTTATTGATCCATTCACTGGGTTTCGAAAGCAGGGAGGTTTTTAAACATTTTCCAGATTTGGGTTTAGCGAAAGGTGAAGGGGTTGATTAACGTCAAGAAGTGATAAAAACATTTGATGGCAAGGTTTGACATACAACCCAGTTTAGCAGTTTTACAACACAAGTTCTTGAAGAAATCACAATCACAAAATGAGAATGTGGATGGATATATCAGTGTTTTGAGGAAATTATGCTCCCAGTGTCAAGTTGGAGAATACACAGATCAATTGATTAGAGATCAGTTCATAGGCATTTGCTAAGATAGGATAGGCTGATACAGCAGAAACTACTCACTATGAGCAATCCCTCTTTGGAAGAGGTGATAAAAGTTGCCAAGAGTGTTGAGTTTTAAATGTCAATCCCACAGTAAAGTAAAGTGTTAAAGCTGTGCACATCAACCCATCTGCTCCCAAAGATACCAAAAATAATGATAAAACCTTTTTCAAATGTACCATTTTTTTTCTTCAGATGTGGTAACCATCCACATAATAGAGAGGGCAGAGGTTGTCCAACCAAAAATGTGTCATGGCGCAAATGCGGAAATGGTGATGCATTTGCCAAAGGTATGTCAGGGGAGTCATATAAGAGGGACCAACGTGAGCTGTGTGGTTGATGATGAAGAAGTGAAGGAGCAACAAATTGTAAGACATTTTCAGGATATGATTATGGTTGTTTTGGAAGACAAAAGTGAAGGTGTGACCCTAGTGAGTGTATCTATCCAGATTTAGATATTAGTGTGGGATACAAGGTTTTACATTTATTGGTTGATTCTGGTGCATGTATAACAATGGCAAGGAATTAATTATTTTCCAAAACATGGGGGAAAAGGGAGTTGTTTCCTCCACATTCTGTGTCTGTGTAGTAACAGGGCGGTACAATTGACTTGGAGGGTTTCTTTGAAGAGATGATGAAATTGATGGAGCACAGAATACATCATTTTGTGCTGCTACCACCAGGCTTGTTTGGGATGGTCCTCAAACCAGGTGGTAGAGTACAAGTCTTATTTATTAAAGACCCATCTGTTTCCGGCTCCATTGAAAGTAAGCTTCCAAAAGGTTTTGCGAAGGGTTTGGGTAAAAATGCAAAGCTTCAAACATAAGTAAAGGTCAAACAGGGAGCAGTTCAAGTCAAGCACAAGGTTAGATCAGTACCTTTCAGTTTCAGAGAGGATATAAAAAAAGAACTTGAGTTATAACAAAATAGACGGTGATTGAACCTGTTGTGAACGTATCTAGGACCCTATTTAAAACATTCTCGATGTATGCCGTTATGTGGTTATATCAAATCATATCCTTATAAAGGCATAAGAATCATATCCATATTAAGTCATAGCCAATGCAGTCCAAATACGGCAAGGCTACTCCCATAGACTCCTAGAAAGCACAACACGTTCTTAAACAAACCAAGCCTCCAGCAGCCCAGGAAGTCCCCCTGCCTCGGTATTGCTTTGTCCTAGAACTCCTGGAGTCCTGAAAGAACTGCAAGTTCTTAGTGACGTCTTATGTCCAACCTTACGTCAAACTCTGCACCTTCCAGGTATAAACGTACAAACATCTGCCTTAAGCAACACACGGTGGTTTGGATCAGATCGGCTATCTACTTGCCCGACGCCCTGCTGATGCGAGTGCCGAAGGAAGCCGACCCTCCCTGCAGACGCACTAAGAGAGACGCTGTCTTTTCTCCTGCCGAGAAATCCAGCTCCAGTGTTTCCCTGATACCCTCGCGGGTTGCTGGGAGATCGAGTCCTGAGAGAGAGATACAAGACCTCCTTCATTCTATACCCAAGGTACAGAGCTGATTAGACACTTAGAGAATTTTTGATTCAGATTCATGGCAAAAACTGTAACTCATCTACTCCTTCCCACGTACTGGGCTTAGGTTAGGTACACCAGGGTAGGCGTATCTTAGAAACAGCCGTTGAGTCAGTTTAGTCATTATTTTATCATTGTATGTATTTTATCCATTTTAAGTATCTTATGGCTTAGAAACCATATACATTCTTTTACAGTATTATTTCATAATACTCATTTTACTGTACGTACTTTACTTTATGATAAATGTATTGCAATTGTGGCAATTCATTTCTCTTGCATGAGAAAGAAGACTGCTCAATAAATACCCATTTTATTAAAAACGCCCGTCTCTCTATTTCTCTGCATTTCTGGTGAAAGGAAGCATGAACGGTTGACTGAGTGAAATAGCTATCTATTGTTTCCGCGACTCTGTAGATATTCCTTATTTCAGGGGGAACAAAGTTGTCATGTTATATGGTTGTCAGAAGCTAATCCCTTCTTGTGTATTCGAGAAAGTTTCTAGTGACCTCTGACCTAGCTGGCACACACAATTAAGTCTAACATATTCAATAGAGACCTAGTCGACCTCAGTCCTACATCTACACTATCGTTTATGTTATTCCAAGGCGCATACCCTATTGGGAAATTTAGGAACTACACTGCAAACCCATTGAATCAAGTTTGTGGTTATTGCCGCTGGTTGTAGCAAGCAAAACACAAAAATGGCATGTGGCTGATCATAGATATAAGAAGCCTTAACAAAGAAATAACCATTACCCAGAATTAATGATTTGTTGAAAGAATTATGTGAGGCATAGTGGTTCTCTAAAATAGAACTCGACCCAGCGTACCATCAGGTTGTGCTAGAGGATACATCACATAATTTTACTGTTTTCAATTTGCCTTTTGGCATGTGCCAATTTTGCAGAATGCCTTTTGGGCTGGCTTCTGCTGCAACTGTCTTCAAGCGGATAATGCAGCAGTTGTTAAGGAGCATTCCTGGTATCCTGGTTTTCCAGGACAATGTCTTGGTTTTTGCAAAACATATAAAAGATCATGATAGAATTCTAAGGGTGGTCCTTCAAATCTTTGAAGAGAAGTATGTGGGAGGTCATAATCAGCTATGCATCAAGAGTGTTGCGTGAACCTGAGTTGAACTACTCAATTATAGAAAATGAAATACTGGCATGTTACTGGCTTAGTGAGAAATTCAGGGGTTATGTATGGGGTAGATGATGTATTATCCAAACAGTTCATAAGCACTCATATTTATTTTCAATAGTGACAGAAGCAAATATACTTCACCACGTATTTCCCCTTTCACCACAAAAGTTGTTACAATATGACTTTGCATGTCACCGCTGATCTCCTCTCTAGATTACCCTTTAGTGATCGGGATGTACAGGAAGGACTATTTCGTAGCACAGGTTGATGTTGTGGATGTTAAAGCTTGTGCAGAAGTGGATCAGAAGAATGCTGGTGATGAGGAAACTAATGTCATGGTCAAGAAATACATAGTGAATGGGAGGCCCAAAGAGAGGAATGTGAGTTTTGAAATTCAACCTTTCTGGTAAGTGTTTGAAGATCTTTCCATAGAAGATGATGTAGTGTGACAAGTGTGTTCTTCCTGACTCTTTACATGTTGTATTGGTTAATTTTGCCCATGATCGACACCTTAGTTCAACCATGGCTAAGAGAAGTCAAGTCAAGTCAAGTCAAGTCAATTAATTTATATAGCGCGCTACATACCCAGAGGGTCTCAAGGCGCTTGAAGAAGGGTGGGGAATTACTTGTCGAATATCCAGGTTTTAAGTTGCTTTCTGAATGCTAGGTGGTTCTGAGTGAGGCGAAGGTGAGTGGGAAGTGAGTTCCAGGTTTTAGCCGCCAGGTAGGAGAAGGATCTTCCTCCCATGGTAGTTTTGTTGATGCGGGGTACAGCAGCAAGGGCTTGGTTGGAAGAGCGTAGCTGGCGGGAGGGGGTGTAGAAGGAAAGTCGTGTGTTGAGGCATTCGGGTCCAAGTTCGTATAGTGCTTTGTGTGCGTGGGTTAGGAGGCGGAATGTTATCCTCTTATTGACGGGAAGCCAGTGGAGGTTTTTCAGGTGATCAGAAATGTGTTCTTTACGCGGGATGTCTAGTATGAGTCTGGCTGATGCGTTCTGGATGCGTTGGAGTTTTTTCTGGAGTTTTGCGGTGGTTCCGGCGTATAGGGTGTTTCCGTAGTCCAGGTGGCTTGTAACCAGTGCGTGGGTGACCGTTTTTCTAGTTTCGGTGGGGATCCAGCGAAACGTTTTTTTGAGCATGCGAAGAATGTTGAAACAAGATGATGAGACGGCGTTGACTTGTCTGGTCATCGAGAGTGAGGAGTCAAGGATGACGCCCAGGTTCCGTGCGTGGTCCGTCGGGATGGGTGCTTTTCCAAGGGCCTCTGGCCACCAAGAGTCGTCCCAGGCGGAGGGGGAGGTACCTAAGATAAGGACTTCTGTTTTGTCTGAGTTCAGTTTCAGACGGCTGGGCTTCATCCACTCGGCTACATCTTTCATTCCTTCATGTAGGTTGGTTTTGGCGGTGTTAGGGTCTTTGGTGAGTGAGAGGATCAGTTGAGTGTCATCCGCGTAGGAGATGATGTTGAGGTTGTTGTGGCGTGCGATGGCTGCGAGGGGGCTCATGTATACGTTGAAGAGGGTGGGGCTGAGTGAAGAGCCTTGTGGTACGCCACAAATGACTTCAGTGGCCTCTGACTTGAATGGCGGGAGGCGGACTCTCTGAGTTCTTCCGGCAAGGAACGAGGTGATCCATTCCAGTGCTTTTCCTTGGATTCCGATGTTTCTGAGGCGTTGTATCAGGGTGCTATGGCAGACTGTGTCGAAGGCTGCAGAGAGGTCGAGGAGGATGAGGGCGACTGTGTCTCCATTGTCCAGTAGAGTTCTAATGTCGTCTGTTGCTGCGATGAGTGCGGTCTCAGTGCTGTGTTTGGCTCGGAAGCCGGACTGTGAGGAGTCAAGGGATTTGTTGGTTTCGAGGAAGGCGGCGAGCTGGTTGTTGACAGCTTTTTCGATGACTTTGGCCGGGAATGGAAGGAGCGAGATGGGGCGGTAGTTTTTGAGTTTGGTGGGGTCAGCTGTGGGTTTTTTCAGAAGGGCGCTGAGTTCGGCATGTTTCCAACTTTCCGGGAAGGTGGGGGAGTTGAGGGAGCAGTTGATGACGTCACGGAGGTGTGGTGCTATGATGGAGTCTGCTTTGTTGAAGATGTGGTGAGGGCAAGGGTCTGTGGGGGATCCTGAGTGGGTGGAGTTCATCAGGCAGATGGTGTCTTCTGTGGAGATTGGATTCCAGTCATTAAGGATGTACAAGGGGGGTGAAGGTGCGGCAGAAGTTTGGGTGGGTTGGTCTCCGTGTTGGTTGGTGAAGCTGTTGTGGATGTCTGCAATTTTGTCGTGGAAGAATGAAGCTAGGGAGTCGCAGAGGGTTTGAGAGGGAGTGATGTCGTTGGAGTTGGCAGTGGGGTTAGTAAACTCTTTCACGATGTTGAATAATTCCTTGCTGTTGTGGGCGTTGTTGTCTAGTCGATCTTTGAATGCGGCTTTCTTGGCAGTCCGGATCAGTTGGTGGTGTATGCGGGTGGCGTTTTTGAAGGCGTCCCTGGTGCTGGTGTTTGGGTCTTTCTTCCAGGCCTTCTCAAGGGAGTGACAGAGTTTCTTGGATTTCTTAAGATCATCGTTGAACCAGGGGGCGTTTTTGCTGCCTAGTTTGATTTGACGTTTTTTCAAAGGTGCTAGGTTGTCGGCGCTGTTGGTTAGCCATTGAGTGAGGTTAATGGCTGCTTGGTTGGGGTTCGAAGAGTGGGCAGGGGGGTTTTGAAGAAGCGATGAGGAGATTTGGTTGATGGTGATTTTGTTCCAGTTTCTTCGCAGAGTAGGTTGAGGATGGTTGTGGGTTGTGGTCTTTTTGTAGATAAAGTGAACGCAGCTGTGGTCCGTCCAATGGAGAGCTGTGCTGTGACTGAAGGAGATATGTTTGCTGGAGGTGAAGATAGGGTCGAGTGTGTGACCTGCGTAGTGAGTGGGGGTATTAACAAGTTGTTTGAGTCCGAGGTTGGCGAGATTGTCCAGAAGGGTGGTGGTGTTGTTGTCGTTGCTTTTTTCTAGGTGAAAATTGAGGTCTCCCAATAGAATGTAGTCCTCGGAGGGGAGGGTGTGTGGGGTGATAAAGTCAGTGATGTCTTCACTGAATTGTGCTCGGGGTCCTGGTGGTCTGTAGAGGAGGGTTCCTCTGAGTGTGGTCTTGGGGTCGGTGTGGATCTGGAAGTGGAGGTGTTCGGCGCTAGCGAGGTTGACGTTTGAGCTGGTTGAGATATTGGTGTCCGTCTATGGACTGGGCTATCGATATGGTGAGCAAGGATTGTATGGTGTGCAGCAGAGCAGAAAAGGGGCTCAAAAGAGTACACGTCCTTTACAACCGATCCAGTTCCCTGAAAAGCCTTTGTAAAAAGTAGGTATAGACATGGTGGGTCCTTTCAGTTTTTTACCCCGCTATCAGAGACATGCATTTGTATTAATGGATTACCATAGCAAATGGTCTGAATTTTTTTTTCCATGTCCACTGCAGAGAATGCCGACATTTTTCCTCAGACTATACATATGAGGGTGGACTTTCCGGAATATATAATTTCTTGAATTCATCTGGAGTGAAATACATTAGGAGTTCTTTCCACAATCCGCATACCAATGGGTTGGTATAGAGAATGAATCAGGTAGTGATGGATTGTATGAAATGGGGCGTAAACAGTAGATTTGATATTGAAGAAGCTGCTAAGTTTATGGTGTGGTTCCATCCCACCACGCCACATTTGCTCACTCAGGTCACTCCATTTAAATTACTAAAAGGGCATTAGCCTATAACTGACCTTTATCCAGCCTGCTTGTCCAAATCTGTGCAAAGGAAGTTTACAAGGAAGTTGGGCCAGATGGGCAAAGCTACCAGAGTAGAATAAGAACAGAGGAAAATGAAAGAGCGATTTGATTAGAAAAAATCCACAAGATGTCAAAAAATTCAGACTTGGCTTTGGTGAAAAAATCTTCTTTTGTAAACAAAGGGGATGCCTGTTATAGTGTTCCTGTAAGAGTAGAAAAAGTATGTGGTAAAGCTGCAAGGGTGGAAGGTGGTCACTGGTGGAGTGTTTATATAGTTGTAAAGGTTCTTAATCACATGGCAAAGGGGTTGTGTGAGGTCCTACTCAGGCATTTAATATGCAGCCTAAAATTCATATTGATTTAGTGGAACAAGAGTCTCCTGATTTGGGGGCTGCAACTAGCACACTTCACAGATCATCTAGGGAGAGATATGTACCTTGGAAGCTGAGGTAGTGCTTATTCTCTAATTTGTATGTCACTTAAAACACGGTTCTGTACTAGGTAAAGGCAATTTGCTATTGTCTCCGGTTTTTCACTAGTACTTTTTTATATATGTCCTTAATATTAATTTGTCATGACTTGTCTTCTTTGTTATAATCTTGGCCACTAGTTTGTTTATGTATGTATGTATATATCCTATGATAGTTTGTTTAGATTGTTATTATTTATTTAATGTTCAATTTTTCCCCTCTTTTGTTTTGTATTTAGAAAAAAGGGAGACAATGTGTTATGCTATATCCTCATGCTGGCTCTGCATCTGCATGCAGAAAGTTTATTGTGTATTCCACTCGCCTCCCTCCTGCAACGAAAGTTCCACACTGGTCAGCAGGTGCATGTCCTGAGGATACAATGTCGGTGGTTTACTGCCATAAGCTGAAAATAAACTACCTTTTGTCCGGAGCGTAATCTTAATGGACAGACAGCTGAATCCACACTCTGGGATTCCTGTTCAAACTTCTGCAGGTGAAGGAATAATCTAAGCAACTTACAATGCTGTTTTTCCCACACTTAAACACGTCACTCTCCTAGCCAAAGACAAGTGCTACATGCACTTTCTAGATACAGTTTAAATCCTAAAAGCAGATTTCTACGCCTCAAAGCACACTCTGCTTACCATCTGAGGTGTATTTTGACTTTTTCCCTTGCTAAGACTAAAAGGGAGTTGGGGTGGATTGCTTTCATACAGGTCTTAGCACAGTAAAGGGGAAAACTGAGAGGGAATTGTAAGCAGTTCAATAAAATATTTTAATATAAAATAATAATTAATAGGTAATCAATCATAACTTAATTAAATTCCCACCCTATATCCCTACAAACCAGGAATTCTGTAACTATATTATAACTGAAATAAATCAACACTCCCCTTTTACATAATTAAAAATTAATGAAATAGTTAATTAGCAATTAAGTTAGTAATTAATTATTATGTACTTCACTTCCCACCCTAGACCCCTACAAACCTAGAAGTCCCAACTAAAATATAGGTAAAATAAATAAGTATGCCATCAATTAAATAATTAAAAATCAATTAAATAATTAATTTAAAATGAGTAGTTTATTGGTAATTAATTATTACTTAACTTCCCACCCTACACCCCTACAAATCCAATAACCCGTAAATAATATATAACAAAAATAAATCAGTATTACATAAGAAATGTAACTCACATAATTAAATAAATTGTAGGAGATAATTCATAACCAATTATTACCCTTTCAAAAGCGATATTTTAACCATTATATAATTTCAAACGATATTAAAAACATCGATATTACTTAAAAACGATATTACTTATCTCAAAAAATATATTATTGTCTATGATATTTGTGCATCATGATATTTGTGTGACGCAACATTACATTTCCGATATTTCTGCCTCATGAAATTCTTAAGTTGATATTTTGCCCAAACACTCCACCCAGTAATCACTGGGTGTAGTAAACTGCGCTCAACTCAGAAACTCACACATCCAATCACCTGTACCATGTAGCCCACAAGGCTGGGTGCTTAATGTTATAAAGTGGGACATGCTAAATATTAAGAAAGGTATGTCCAAAGAGTGAATACGGCAGACTGTTATCACAATACTGATAAATGAGGCATGTTTCTAAGAAGAAGCCTAATTGTGGTTAAAAGTCATTTTTTCTCAATTCCCATTTGGATAATATTAAAAAGTTAATTCAAAGAGTTTGTTTTGTGGTAGATTTTTTTATATGTAGATGCTAGGCCATATAGGCACCGATCTGGTAAGGGGTGCAAATTTTTTGTGAGCCCCTATTTTTGGCAGGCTACTGTGCAGCAAATGTGGAGACTGCGGCAGTTAATATCAGCTTTTCAGGCCAAAGGGGGGCAGGCTTTCCTCTTAAATCCCGCTAAGTTAAAGGTGATCTGTAAAGAAAAAAACTGTATTTTACATCAGAGATTGCTGCACAAGATTTCCTGAAGACAATGGACCGTCAATAAGTATATGTTGTTTGTTTTTCTTCATTGGCTAGTACTTTTTTTCCCTATTTTTCTCTCTCTGGATATCACTAATATGTGTATGATATTTGGATATAAAGTGGTGTGCATTATTCAGTGTGAGTCGTATAAGACAGTATATGAGTTTTAGTCTTAGTGAATATAAGAAAACTTGTAATTGTCATAACTAATATTTTGTGAATAACAGTCTTGCACACTGATTACCGAAAGGTGGCTTACTATAAATGATGAACTTGATTGAGATGGGTGACTCACGGGTGGAGTCTGTGAGGGGGTGCGGTTCACAAACACTCCCCATCACTGAGGACATGGTCCTTACGCCCCGTTTTGGGTGGAGGGGGGAGGGTAGCGGTTGGGGAGGGGGTGTAGGTGGGGTAGGGGGTGGTGTGGGGCTGAGAGGAAAAAATACAATCCATGAGGACACTATCTTGCGATGTGTGATAAACAGGGGTCTATGGCACATGTGTTATAGGGTCAAATGTACAGTGGATACAGATGTCGGATAAAAGTATTCAACTAGGTTCTTTGAATGTTAGTGGCTTAAATCACCTTAATAAAAGACAGCGGGTGGCGAGTGAGTTACAGATGCTTCAGTGCGATTTGATATGTCTTCAGGAAACCCACATAGCATGGGCCAAGAGAAAACTACTAGTGGAGTTGGGGTATATGGTATTGACTAGTAGATCCACATTTGCCCCTGGCTTTTTTGAACTTGGATTTGAGGGCTTACCTGCTAGCGGACGCTCCCGCTGACATTCTTGGTCTCCCTCCTGCCGCCATTGCTGGTCATCTTGCGGCTGCCAAGAGGAGGGAGAGTACACTTCCCAGCCTGCCCTGCTCCCACCAGGAAAAGCCGACACAGCGCCCGGAGGCGCTTTAAATTCCTGGCAGACCCCGCGTCGCGGAATCGCGCGCGGATCGCGCCGGGCAAAGCCCGGGTAAAGGGCGGGCCCTCTGTGGCCCTCAGTGGCACGAGGCGGTTGAGGCGGCCAATCCCCTTTTGGTATCGCAGGAGATATTTCTGGTGGGACAATCCAGGACATTGAAGCTTAGTTAGTAAGATATTGCACTATTGTCCTGTCAAGCATTGTTGTTTATGTTGTAAACGGGTAGTGTGGAGCATCATAGTTACCACCCGTGTCATCTTAGTTACCCCTTACAATATTGATACTGTTTTGTTATCTGGCTGTTCTCTTATTGATAATTGCCCCTTATCTAATATAGGGAACAAACAGTATACATATTAGCAGTTCGTAATGTCTGCTTCTAAAGCCAAAATACAGGGGAGGCCAAAAATTACTCTTCCTAGCTTGACGGCGATCGACCGTATGCTCCAAAAGACCATTGGGGTGGTGGCAAATGCCATCGAGCATACGGACAGGGGCCTTTCGCTCCCCCCCTCATCCACATTAAATATCGTAGGGACAAGCACTAATTCACAGGATTCATATTTGGCTCCTTCTTTTGTATCTCTCCCTGGTACTAAACACATCTTAAGTACATGCCCAAGTCCCACTAGAAGAGGAAATGTTTCAACGGATGTAAAGGCGTTATCTGTTAGATTATCTTTGCCACCTGTCTCCCTTAATAAATGTTTATCATTGGAGAAGATCTCAGTAGCTGGCACCCCACCAGCTCAGGTGGGAAAGGACAATTATGAGGGTGATATCAGCATCCCCCTTGAGCTACGTGACCAGTCCCTGTCCATAGAGATAAATGAGAATTGAGTACTTGAAGATAAACTACTAGCATCCACTTTGGAGGACCCACCACTAGCTGACCCAGTACTACCCTCCCCTATTGAGGTTCAACAGGTCCAGACCATCCGGCAAACTAAAAGGAAACATAGGGGTGGGAAAAAACAATGTAGATGTGCCAAGATTGGTAAAATGGTGCGTAGCCCGCAGAGCAAGGAAATTACACAAGAGAATTCAACCCCATTGGTTAGGGGAAATGAGTCCGAACACAAACTACCCTGTTACAATTCTGATTTTATGACTGAGCTTATCGGGAATATGGAACATTTACTTAGGTCATTCATAGCTCCTCTAGTTCATAGGGTTAAAATTATTACAGATAAACTGGGTGAATTCGAACATATGTTAAAGAAGAACGTTGACCAGACCAGTGAGATAATAATTAATTTGCCCAAACATCTCTGTGTTAGCCCACCTCTAACTCCTGCTCCAGTAGAAAAAAACCCAAGTAAGACCTTACAATCGGAACCAGCGACAGTAAGCAAGACTACTAGTTCTGCGGACAATAAACCCGATCAATCTATGAGGAAAACAGGGGTTGGCCAGAAGCAACAGCAAGTAACCAACCAAAGTGGAATCACTCAGGTGGAAGGAAATAGGCCTCATCCCCACTTCAAACATCCAAGGGGTCTTAGGAGGAATGTACATCTTCCCCCACAGGCGTCCCCATTTGTAGTATTACTGACGGGGGTACCAGAACTAGCGATAGGCAAGACAGAAGACCACCAAATGCTGAAAAACAAGGTTGTTCATTGTTTGGCAAGTAACAGGCCATTGCCTCCCAATCTTAATGGAAAAATACTTCATGTTAGAAAAGTAGGATGGTTGGGTCATAGACCAAAGGATCTAATGGAGGATGTTGTCATAATAAACTTCAAGGACCATAGAGTAGCTAAATATAGTTGAATGGTTCGACGACAGAGCTGGTGAAGGAATTTCTACTAAGGCATTAACCTTCTTCTATCCCCAATCGTTAATATCTAGAACTCCTTTTCCACTATCCAACTCTGAGCAGCTGTCTCACCATAGAGTCACGGGGATGTTCCCCTCAAGACCTAATTATGATATTCATAATCCTAGTATGGTGCATACTATCCACCAAATTCCAAAAAGTTAGTTTCCTGGGTATGAGGACAGGCTGTTTACTAATTGTGGTCAGAGGTTACAACTAGACCAGTACCCTCCTCGCTGGACCCTTCCAATGCATAACAGGTTTGGAGTTTTATCTGGGATGGACGACCAAGATTGACTTCCGAAAGTAAGCGTGGGAGTGGCCTCGCTACCTGGTAGTCTCCCATCTGTCCAAAAGGGGGTGGTTGCTGCCCCTGCTCCCGAGAAAACAGATTGTGTCTCCTCCCTCTCTTTCCAAAGTGTTACTTTTATTCTTAGCTCAGATAGCGCTGATAGAGTACCTATGGTAAAGCCTTTGGTTTGTCGGGTGGGGTCGGGTAGCTCTGTTGCCTCTATGATGAAGGCCTCTTCGCTGAATATAGCTGGCCTTGAATCTAAGCTTATCCTTCCAGACTGGGCTAGCTTTATTGACAACTCGGATATCTGGTCATTCCAGGAAACCTGGGCTTTATCCCCGGTCTATCGTAGTGGTATTTTACATTTCTCCAGACCAGGGACTAGGGGGGCACGTGGTAGACCTATGGGAGGCCTAACTATTTGGGTTCGTCAAAGCGAAGGAGTGACAGTGGAAGAGATCCCAATTGACAACCTGGATATGATGGCTATTCGGGTTAGCTCCACAAAGGGTCTGGATGATGTTATTGTGAATATTTATATGAGGGGCCTTCCAGGGGGCAAATGTTCACTGGTTGGCCATGTTCTGGAGGACTTCCTAAACTCATTACCAAGGAGTGCTAATAGGGTGGTTATGGGGGATTTCAACACCTGCTTTGAGCCCCTAGGCATGGAAGATAGCAGGCTTTCAGAGGATGAGGACTCCCAGTGGGGTATCCCTGGGTTGGACCTTCAACCAATCAAGAAATGGACCCAAGCGGCCCTGTTTATGAAGGGTTTATCATTAGACAAGGGTATGAGAGCAGCTAATGGCAGACTGAAGTCAGACAGGCATGGGGCAGTGACCTATGACAATGGAAGATCTGGGTCTCGAATAGACTACATTTTGGTTAATTTAGAGATGTGGTCAAGTCTGGTAGACATGGTGGTCGAAAGTAGACCTGAAAGTGACCATAACCCTTTAGTCCTTTCCATTAAAGGTAACAGCTTCTCTGAGTCTACAAAGGTAGAAACTGCCCTGCCCCAGGTTACCTTGGCTAATAATGAAAGGTGGGTAAGATGGCCTAAAATAGTAATAAATGAGGAAGCTATGTCCCGGATTAGGCGTATGCTCACGGTCACATTGGCCAAAATCCATAGCTTGGAAAATCAGCCAGAGCTCATAGCCAATTTCCCTACGCTACATAACGAACTCTTTGCAAAACTTAAAACTATGTTTGTTAAGAGTTCTCCTTTGAGTACTGGAAGCAAAAAGTTGAGAGCCTGCTCATGGTTCGACAATAATTGTAGACAGGCCCAAAGGTTACTATACATTGCTATAAAATCTAGAGTGCAGGATTCTATTCGTAGTTGTAGGGCCTCCTACAAGGCTGCCCAAAATACTGCTAAGAGGAACTGGGATGAGGAACGTTGGGGAGTACTGCTGGAGGCATGCCAGGGGCGCAATATGACCAAATTTTGGCACCACCTCAAATGGGGCAATTGCCCCCAAGATGCAGCCCCCTCAAACTTCGTGGAGCCTAAGGAATGGGTCACATATTATGGAAATCAACTTAAAGTTAACTATCACATTACCGCTACTTTGCCTCCTATTATTTGCGAGGATGCCCTGGTTTTTACTCCTAGCAAAGTTAGGGCAGTCCTAAAGGCCATTCCGAGTGGCAAAGCACCTGGCCCTGATTCAATTCCGGCTGACATGTTTAAACAGGACCACGATATTTGGGTTCCCTCTGGCCAATGCATTGGCAAAAGGGGCAGGGGTCCCTGACTCTTGTCTGGGGGCAGAGATCATACCCATTTATAAAAAATGTGACCGTTCCTCCCCGGCTAATTATAGACCAATCAGTCTTATTGATGCAGTCCAAAAGATTGTGGTCCGTCTTATTTTGGGCCGTATCCAATGTTGGATGTCGGATTTCGACAAGCAGGCTTCCGCTCACACATGGGGACTTTGGAACAAGTATTTAGGTTTATGACACTATATTGGAAGGTGGTACATATAGGGGGAGGTTTATTATGTGCGGCCTTTGTTGATCTTAGGTCCCCTTTTGATCTCGTTCCCAGGACTAAGTTGTGGGATGTCCTACTGGGGTTAGGCATGCCAAAGGAGCAGGTGGCCTTACTTATTAATATGCATGCTAATACCTATGCCAAGGTCAGGTGGTGCAGGCCAGGTGAATTTACAGATAGCTTTGTGGTTGCTAAAGGGGTAAGGCAGGGGTGCGTTTTAGCACTAACCCTGTTTTCTCTGTTCCTTAACGGGGTAACAAATTACTTTTCTAACTTTCCGACGGAGCGCCCACTCTTGCTGGGAGGAAAGTTCCCCTGCTCATGTTCGCTGACGACACGCTCATAATATCTATAACGAGGCAGGGTCTCCAGCTAGCACTGTCCCGTTTTGAGCATTTCTGCAGCGAACATTAGCTGGAGGTGAACGTTGGGAAGACTAAATTTATGGTTCTCCGGGGCCCAAAGGCAATCAAAGCACAGGTGATGATGAATGGTGTTACCCTGGATCAAACAGAGGTGTTTACATATCTGGGTATCACATTGAGTGAAAACTTAAGTTGGAAGCCCCAGTTGGACCTTCTGTCTCTCAAACATGCCCAGCTCGGGGGAGCCTTATTGAAGGAACATTCGAACTCCTTAACCAAACCCCTGGCACCCATGCTTAAAATCTATGGCTCAAAAATACTACCCTCCATTCTATACAGTGCTGTACTGTGGGGATATAGTGATTTATCCAGATTGCAGGTGGAGCAGAATAAGTTCCTTAGATTGGCCACAGGTTTACCCCAATCTACCCCTCGCCTTCCCCTACTGTTCGACCTAGGTAGTAACCCTTTAGAGGATGTGGCACAGTATAGACCACTGGCGTTTTGGCGGCGCTTGTGGACTACACCGGAACTCTCCATGTTTGCCGAGGCTATCCTGGAGATCAAGGGACTACAGGGGTCTTCAAGGGTTCCTTGGTTATCATCACTTAGAGCATCATTGTTGGACATGGGATTGGAGGCCTTGTGGGTAAACCCAGCCAGTGCCTCTTTCCCTTCCAAGAAGTCCCTTAAGGAAATATACTGGAGAAGGATCACAGATAAGAGATTGGCCTCAGTGAGGGGGCCTTCTATGACCTCGGCTTTCGTAGTTAATAAGGAAGTCCCGTGCTTTGAAGGTTATTGGGACCTAATAACTAAGCCTCTTGATCGGAAATTGTACCACCAGTTTAGAGTGGGCTCACTTCCCCTGCGTGGGCTTACACATTCTTGGAACTCTGGAAGTAGTGACAAATGTCCCTTTTGTATCAAGGCAGTAGAATCAATCGATAATTTTATATTTTGCTGTCCAATGTACGCAGTACCCAGACGTGTGTGGTTAGAACCCGTGTGCTGTTCTTTGTTTACTAGTTCTGCTATCACTGCAAGTAGGATGTTGAAATCAGAAACTACACCCTATATTGTCATTGGTGTATCTAAGTTCATTAGCTGGGCCTGGGCCATACGATCACGGAATTTGAAGCCCTGATTTATCTGTCGTTTTTACTACATTTTAACCCCTTTTTATGCATTAACTTTGATTGTAGATGGTTTCGGTCATGTGTCTTTCGATGTGATATTTAATATGCTTCTTGTATAGATTTTAACTTGTTTGGTATTTATTGTTTTAACAATTATGGAATGTATCTAGATGATGTATTTCTGTCTTTTATGATGCAAATCGAATAAAGACTACTTTGACTGACTGACTGGTATTGACTAGTACTGAACAAGCTATTACATCAAGGGGTGTTGCAATTCTAGCGAAAATGCATATTGCTAGTACGGGTAGAGCATTGACGGACAAACATGGGAGATGGGACATCGCTGAATGTGAATGGCCAACTCCAGTGATAGTGTGTGGAGATCTGAATATCCACTTGGCCCTCAAATCTGCATGGGATGTGAGCTATAGGTACAGCGGGAGAAAGCCAAAAGTATTTAGGGCGCTTTAATCTCTTGTAGAGGCGCATGGCTTGGTTGACGCTTGGGCTATTTTGAGGGGGGACGAGCCGGGGTACACCTTCTAATATTGGCCACACCAAAAACATGTAAGGTTAGATTATTTTTTTGCCCCGCAACATCTATTGAATGATGCTCGAATCCAAGTGTACCCACGGGTTACTTCAAATCATGGCCATTTGGTACTAACCTTAGCATATACTCGGACAGCATCTAAGCCACGCGGTTTTTCTTTTGACCGGAAATTATTGTTAGATTTAAAGTTTGTCTCCTATATGAATGAATGGATTGCAGCTTTTTTTCGGATCATCCGGGGTAGCACGGGAACAGGGTGTGCATGGGATGCTTTCAAAGCCGCATTTAGGGGGGAAGCTCCCAGTTTTGGATTTTATAGGCAAAAGCAACTTCGGTCCATATTACAGGAACTATATCGGGCTCTGATGTTGGCAGAAGAAAAGCTCATGCTGGGTATACATGGCGGTTCAGATATTGTTGACCTCTCAGCAGAATTCTCCATGTGCAAGGCTAAAATAAACCTCCATTGGAGTCAAGAGGCAGCTAAGATATATCTAATTAAGCAATAATGGAACTATGAATATGGGGAGGCAAGTGGTTGGTATTTGGCACAAAAACTTAGAGCAAAGAAAGCGGCTCAGAGAATCAATTTAATTCTTGATTCTAGGGGGGATCGTTTGGAAACTGAGGCTGGAATTTTGGAGGTGTTCAAAGACTTTTATGAAGCATTGTATACAGGAGAAAAGTATGATGTGCAAAAGGGTGAGTCTTTGATACAGTGCTTCTGTGAGAATAATTTGGATGAATTAGAGGCGGAGATGTTGGAGGCCCCTATAACTATGGTAGAGCTAGAAAGAGCCATAAATGAGCTAGCATCTGGCAAAGCTGCAGGACCGGATAAACTTCTGCTTGAGATTTATAAAACTTTTTTTGGTGTTCTGCAGGAGGACATGCTGGCTACATTTAAACTAGCTCAGGCTGGTGCGTCTCCCACAACTTGGGATGAGGCCAGCATCGTAGTATTAAAAAAAAAGATAAGCCTGCCGAGCACCTGGCTTCATACCGCCCTATTTCTCTCTTGAACGCCGACGGCAAAATATATTAAAAAATTCTCACGACTGGCGGAAGTTATAACACCTTTGGTCTCGACCCGACAACATGTATTTATTCCTAAGCGGGGGACGACGAATCATGTCAATAGAGTAATATCACTCTTGGGTAATGCTAACTGTAGAGAGGATGCGTTTAGCCTTATTTTATTGGATGCCGAGAAGGCTTTTGATTGTGTTACATGTGGATTTCTATTGGCGGTGATGCGGCGGCGTGGGTTCAGGCAACAGTTTTTATCTGCTTTGTAAACGTTATACCGCCAGCCAGTCACTAGAACTTGTATAATGGGTCTTGAGTCTAAGCCTTTGTCAATTACACGTGGGACAAGACAGGGATGTCCCTGTTCCCCATTATTGTTTCCTTATATATAGACCCGTTTTTAAAAATGTTGGAAAAGAGCTCTAGGATCGAGTCAGTAATGCTGCAGCAAGATCAATATGGGGTCTTTGCATATGCAGACGACGTTGCCGTAGTAACATCTAAACCAGCAAATGCTATGCCAGAAATAGAGGAATTTGCAGTACGGTATAGGGCGGTGTCTGGCTATAAACTGAATTCATTCAAGACACAAATACTATGTACCAATATAGGGGCATTTGCTGACCAAAGTGTATTGCAGGAGGTGGTTTATTTGGGGATAAGGATTTGGGTCTGTTTGAGTGCAATGGTTGAGTCTAACCGGGGGTGCTTGGTGGCGGGAGTTCGGAAACAGCTGGACCGATTTGCGTGTCTACATCTGTCCATGGTTGGAAGATGTAACGTTCTTCAGATGGTGATCTTGCCGAAAATAATGTATTTTTTTAGATCAGTTCCTTTGGAGATCTCGAGAGCCAATCTTGCTCTATTACAATCTGTATGTGCCAGATTTTTGTGGTCTCAGGGCAAAGCACGCAGAGCGATACGGTATATGATCCTGCCACGGGAGCAAGGGGGCTGGGCCATCCCAGATTTCACGGTATATTACTACGTTTGTATGCTGCAGCATATGAATATACTGTTAACTGGGGCAGCACCAACCGCTAATGCTGAATCTCCCTCTATTTATCAAAATTTACTGTTTATTAATGTGGACTGGAGCTATTACAAGCGAACTAGGTTCAAAGTCCTCATTGCGGCTTATAAAGTATGGACAGCGGTTAAAAAGAAGTATGAGGTGGAAAAGGTATCTTGGTACACTCCATTAACGGCAACCACCCTTCTCCCATCGGTATTATTCTGGGATCGGGTGGTAGACAATTGGCAGGCTAAAGGGGTGCGCACTGTCGGTGATCTATTTGCTGATGAGGGACTGAAGTCCTTTGACCAGCTAAGGGATCAATTTCATCTGTCCCGGGCTGATTTTTTCAAATATCTACAAATTCGTGATTATTTGTTAAAAGCCCAATGGAAGATCCAAGTTAATCCCCTTATTGAGGCGGTGAGGAAAGATGCACGGATTGGTACACTTTATACTTTAATGCTGGGCACTTTTGACAATGATTTGGAAGCCCAAAATCGCAGATGGGAAAACTGATTGGGATGTCAGGATATACAGGTTGAGACTTTTATAGACTTGTACGGGGCGATTTCTTATGTCTGCAAATCTCTAGGCCCAACATTATAAGACTGTTTTTAATTTATATTACACACCAGCTAAAATATCTAAGTGGGGGGGACTCAATGAGGCAAAGTGCTTTCGAAAAAAAAGTGCGGAGAAAAAGTTCATTACCATGCTGCAGATGTGGTCCATGTCTTTTATACGTGCGGGCACTTAACCACGCTGTTTAGACATATGGAGAAATTCTTGGCTGAGATTCTGGGTGGGCCGGTGCGATTGTCTGCCACTCAGGTCTTGCTGGGGGTGAAGATGGGATCAGCAGCGGATAAGTTACCCTGTAAATTTCTATATCTGATCTTTCTTGACACAGCTATCGGCTAGGCTTTGTATTGCATCAATGTGGCTGCAAAGGGACGCACCTTCTTTTGAGGCATGGAGGGCAAGGTTTTTGTCAATATTTATTATGGAATATAGCCTCTATGCTTTGAAAGGTAGACGGAAAATGAAATTAGGCCGTCAGATTTGGGGCTCAGTCGTGGCCTATATGGAGGCATAACTCTGCTGTATAGGTTATATTATGTTTTCTCCTTCGAAGGCCTTTTTTTTGTGAAAGATCAGGGCGCTCTGTGTGCAAAGTCATCAGGCCTATGTGTTAAATTTCATTGATATCATTGTTTGATGTATTATTCTCTGCTATGATGTTCTGCTTCCTTTTTTTCTCGTAACATATGTGCCTTTTAGTGTATTCATGGATCTTCAATAAAAAATAAAAAATAAAACAAGAAAAGGAATGAGGTATGACCTGCTCCCAATTTGAATCCAAGCATTGGAAGTGCTCTCCGAGAGTCCGTTGGCTGGTTTTCTGTACTGCTTTAGAGACACAAAAGGCTAAAGAAGGGCTCCAACCATTGTGGGAGACCTAGCTGCTGAACTGGAAGTAGAATGCACTGGACCGTCTGGGAGCTCTGGGAAAAACACATTGACTACAGGAGAATTAACTGGAAGCAATTAGGAGTAGCTTTTCCAGCATCTGAATCAAAACTGGATATTTTCTGCTTTGAGAAGCCAATGTGAAGGCATCAAAGCTGACAAGAAAAATGTAATCTCACAGCTCTATCCCATGTGAAACATCTGGTGGCAAAATTAAAGATTTCTGTGAGAGTGATAACTTGATATATTCGACTTCAAGGAAACATTGCTAGCTTAAGGATCATCAGTTGACCTGAGAAAAAAAGCCTGAAGGGTAATTCAGAATTTGATGGGCTCTGCCCTGCCCTCCCTTTTGAAAGATCACCCACCATATTTTTGAGCATCACCTGGTGTTTATGGTTTTGAGGAACCATCACTGGCTTCGGAATCCTGCCTTGACCTACAGGAGGAGTTTTACATCCAGAAAATTGGAAATATGTAGACTCTGGTGGTTTATGCACTAGCTCCCCCTATTTGCATAACCTCCAGCCTGTGCTGCCTGGTGGACAACAACGCACCATTGTTAGAGACCACTGCCTGTCTGGCAAGGAGCTCTCCAAAGAAACTGAATTTGCCACTTTTGAAGATGCATTTTCATTACTTTTATGGTCAGCTTAGCATTTTCTCATTACTTTGAAGCAACAGACCACCAAATCAGAATGTTATGCTACAAGTAAAAGGTAAATGATTTTGAAAATCACGGTTGACCATCAGGAAAGTTGAAAAATTATTTTATGAGGCACCATCCTACTTCTTACCCCTGACATAACCCAATCTTCATGAGAACTATCCACTGACTTAACTGCCTTCTAACCTTAACCCACAATTGACTTCATATTGTTACTTATACACCACAGAGGCATACATTTTCAAAACCATTTTCTGAACATAGCTGCCCCTCCTCAGCCCATAAATAGTACATCTTTAGACCCTCTCCTGGCAAATCTGCTGTAGAAATTGGTTTGGTTGAAAGGGTGAGGGCCCCACTCAAGCAAAAACCACAAATCTTGACAGGGTGAACCACAAAAGTCACTAAATTAACCTGTGCTTGACCTTCCGGTACCTTGACACAAAATCAGTCAGGCTTAACGTAAAAGTAATATGTTAAGTGTTTATGCAGTGCACAATCAGCAATTAAGTGAAAATACAGCTCAAGAACAATATCAGTTGAACCAGAGATATTACGTTTTGAAATTTAAAGTAACTATAGCCCCTAAATGCCCAAAGCACCACTTGTGATCATTTGGTTGTGCTAGATTGGGTGAAAGTCATATGTTGAGGCCAGCCACCATTGAACAGTAGTAAGATTAAGGGTGGGCAGTTAACTCTGCTCCGCGGGCGGGGTCTGCAGAATTGTGTGACTTTGCACTGTGCTGGGAGCGTGGTGTTGAGCAAACAGTTCAGATTCCATCACGTGGAGCAGTTTGCCCCTGCCGCTCACCCCATAGTGCTCCATTGCTTAAGCAGCTAGGTTCAGGCTTTAGAAATAAGCATGTTCTTGCTCTCACGGATATGCAGGGTTTGTGCATAGTGCTTGTGAGAGCAGTGGGCAATGCATGCAAGAGCTGTAGGGGTACACATCCTTGCAGTATTAATATGCTGACAGGGAAAGACAGAATCAGCGACAGAGAGACTGGAATGGGGGAGAGAAGAGGCCACAGACAGAGAGACTGGAGCTCAGGGAGAGACTGAGCCCACAGAGTGATTGGAACATAGGGAGAGATGGGGCAAAAGATAGAGAGACTGGAACTGAGGGAGGGACGGAACCACAGACAGAGAGAACAGAACAGAGGCGTGATGGAGCAACAGACAGAGTCACTGGAGAAGAGGGTGATACAGAGCTACAGACAATGTGTTTGGAACAGAGGGAGAGATGAGTTCACAGAGTGATTAGAACATAGGGAGAGGCAAAGCAACAGACAGGGGAACTAGTATGGAGGGAGAGATGGAACCACAGGCAGAGAGACTGGAACAGAGATAGAGCCACAGACAGAGTGTTTGGAGCAGAGGGAGAGACAGAGCCGACAAAGTGAGTGGAACAATGGAAAGATGGTGCCACAGACATTTTTACTGGAGCACAGGGAGATACGGAGCCACAGACAGAGTGTTTGACTTTCTTTCTCCATATACTGCCTGGATTAAAAATGATAAAATAAAATTGCATATCCCATCAGCCCATGCAACAGACCGAGTCATGGTGTGCCTAACGTACTATGTGCAGAAAGCTCAGCACAGGCGGGGTGCGAGTGTCTATTGGCAGTTGTAGCCTTCAGGGTCACATATCCAGGTAATGCAGTTATTTGGGTGTGTTACTCTGAAGCTTAGTTACATAAACACCACGTCTTCACAGCCGACCCTGGACGACTAAACTGCACAGCTAACTTCTTCCAGTGTGTGTGTATGGGGTGTGTACAGTGTGCATTTGACCAACCTTGCTAAGGCATCCCAGCAGTTTCTGGCTGTATGGTAAAGTAGTGGTCCATTAAAATGAAGAATTGTGTTTAGTCTCTATAAAGGTGCTTCTCTGTGGAACAGGAGTGGTCCAAGGCTCTTAGAACCCTGAGCCATGGAGTGAGCCACACAACCCCAAGTTACCTGGGGCCCTACTAGTACAAGGGCCTCCTGCTTCTTGGACAGATGTTCCCCCTCATTGACAACGAAAGCTGGAGCAGGAGAAGCTGTCCATGGTAGTAAAGAGTATCCACCGCCATCTGCACAAGAAGTACCTTGAAGGTGAGGAGGTTTGACTATAAAATATGTGTGACTGTGATCGGATGGAGATTATTTGTGAAACTAGGATGGAGTGGAACTCCGCTAAATTTCACTGAGTTATTTGCAACTCTGAGGAATTCTGCATAGTACAACTCTATGAACTCCGCCCATCGCTAGGTCAGATAGGTGAACCAGGTTAGTTTTGCTGAAAGACTTACCTTCTGAAAGTCCAGTGTGAAGAGTCAAGTACACGGTGGAGAAAGGAGTATGAAGAACATTGTGGATGGTCTTCACTGTAGCACGAAGAGCAAGTTGGGAGTCGCAAATAGTTTTTGCTGTAGTGTGAAGATCCTAATGGAGTCAGGGACAGTCATTGCTGGAGCTTCACATTGGCATTCACTGTGGGCTGTCAATGCTGCAGATCTTACATTGCTGGTTATCACTGGTGGTATATGTAACATGAAGAGTGAGGTTCACTTGAGCTTTGCTCTGGTGGTCATCGCGGGCAGCAGAGTCTTTTTTGCAAAGAATCCTGATCACAGTCTGAGAGAGCCCAAACTTCAGAACTTTTGTTTTTCATCCTGGGAGGAGCTCAGACTGATGCCAGCCAAGGGTCCAGGACCTGAAGGTACCTGCTGGAGATCAGGAACTCACATCAGCAGTGGCCAGCAAGTGCTAGGTGGGTCCAGTTGCAGGTCCACGCAGGTCCAGTTGCAGCAGGTCTACTGGGCAGTAGCAGTGAGGCCTCTGGAGCTTGTTATGTCCTTGTAGCTCAAACAGGAGGTCAGTCAGCCTGATCTTTGGACTCACTCAAGATAACGTGGGATCAAGTCAAGCAGGTAAAGTTTTCCTTCTAAGACAGCAAGGCAGCCCTCCTAGCAGTTGGACAGTCATCTTTCACATTAATTCTAATGCCCACAGGTCCATGAGTGTTCTGAAGAGAGGCTCTGGAGGTCCAATATGTATACCTGGTTCCATCTTCTGGGTACGGGTATTCCTTATTTCCCCCCACATCTGGTACGTTCTTTCCCTTCCCCTGTCAAGGCTCCAAGAAGTCTGGGGTGACAAGAGGCTGGGGTCAGGTACCTTAGAGTGTGCTGAAGGCAAGCCCTTTGAAGTAGGGCAGGGCACTGCTCCTCCCACAGCCATCTTGCCCATACACCTAGTCCAATTTGTGTACCTGTCTGGGAGGAATACACAAACCCCAACAGCAGAGCCATTCACAGTCATGTGACCCAGGACACAGGCAGAAGCCATAAATGGTGAGGACAAGAAAATGCCAACTTTCTAAATGTAGCAAAACCAAAGGGGATGATGGACGGAGTGTTGAACAATGCAAGCACTCACCCCCAGTCAACTGATCTGGGTTTAATCTATCATCATTCTTAAGCTCACTCCGCCACCCTAGTTCAGACATGGCCATATGCAAATCAGTCTGACCCTGTGCCTCATGGGAACAGTCCAGCCCGAACTGCCAAGCCATGTCTTCCCTGGACCAGAAACAAACAACCTGGGCATTTTCAGAACTGTGACTTAACATCTTATTTTATAATTAAAGAGGATTTTAAATTAGGATTTTTTTGTGTGAACAATATATTTTATCTGCTCCCAATCCAAAATTATCATTTAATAAATGTAATAAGGTAACCCAGCGTTAGTCAATGGGAGAGATAGACCTTACAACAGTGAAAAATTACTGTAGTATTCTTTCCTTGCCAGGACGAGTAAAACTTAAGAACACACGTCCGACTTTTCAAATACAATGCCTCCTGCTCTTTGAGCCTTTAGGGCCCACTTTACAGGAGACTTATAGGTATTAAAATGAAAGGTTTGGGCATGGTAAAAATTTTATTTTGCGAGGTCATAATGGTGATTTAATACTGTACTAGAGGCTGCAGTGGCAGGCATGAGATGTGTTAACAGGCTATTTTAGTGGGGGGCACAACTAGTGCTGCAGCTCCTGGGTACATGTAGTACCATGTACTAGGGATTTACAAGTAAGTGCTTGAAGAAGAGAATGCAAGCACTTTAGTACTGGTTAGCAGCCAGAAAAATTAATTCATCAAAACATGAAGAGTGAAAGCAAAATGTTTGGGGGAAAACCACGCCAAGTCGGGTCTAACCTAGGATCTGATGTTAACAAACTATGTCTATTCCACTGAGCACCACTCATTCTTGCAATATCACAGTTCATGCACCTATCCCCTCAAACCATGCCATAAAACCCCTTCTCCCACACTGCGCCAATCCCTGCATACCTTTTTCACGATACACCCCATAGTCTGACACCTTCCACAAATTATGGGCATTGTGCTCAGTACATTCAACAGCCACAGCATCAGTTTCACTTCATACCGCCTCCATCCAGTCTCCCATTGTACTAGTACACAGAGACCCCATTAGATGTTAGCTTCCATAGGGTGTTAGTCCACCCCAGGAAACAGGGCTGCCCTTGCAGCCACTGTCAACACCAAACGCCATACCCTCCACCACTTAACATTACCACCACAGGAAAAAGAACAAAATTAATGTCACCTTCCCTGACCCACCCTCTCATCTTTCTCCTCACACTCGCCAGCCTCTCCATCCATCCATCGCACCAATCAAACCCACTTATACTGCCTTTTATCAGATAGCTGAACCACTTTCAGAGCAACTCCCTTACTGTTAAACTGATGTATGAATTATAAACATAGTGCACAACCCAAAACAATCCACCTTCTCCCTTGCCTGATTTTAATAATTACTCCACTATCTAATCCTTCCTAACCTCTAAAACGTGTACTCAAGGTTTCTCTAACTTCCCACTTACCATGAATTTACCATCCATCCACACATCGGTAAGCATGTATATTCAATTGTGTAAGTTCCCAAATGTCTTCTCAATTTGCAACACTGGATTACTATACCAATACTACTGTTACCCATGTTTCCCCCCGTAGCTTAGGCATATTCTGACACCTAGCACATTCCCTTTGTGTTGGAAATCAGATAAATCCTGTAGATATTACAATGAAATGTAAACTTATGAAAAAAACACTTTGAAGACAACTGAATATAGGTGAGAAGTAACATATCAATGCAAAGGAACACAGTATCCCCAAACTACAACACGAAGAGGCAACCGGCAAACATCACCAACACATAAAAACAATCATTGGTAGAGCCAATAGGTCTGGAATTCGTCACCAGCCTTCTAGCATTTCTTGTTTTGTTTTGCAAACCTTTATTGTTTGGGAATATGCTGGGCCATCATCAATAAGAAAAAAAGTAGTTTGTTACAGGCAAAACATTGTTTGCACTAAAAATAAAACACATAGTACTCTCTGGCACTTGTGTGTTCATGTGTTCCTTGAGAAAGAGCGGCATGCTGTGTATTTGAGTGGAGTCAGTGAGTGGCTGAAGTGGGCTGATACATTGCCCCATAATGCATGCTGGACTGTGTGGAAGAAAAGCATGAATGACACCATCCACAGACTAATGGATGAAGTCTGGCTGAAATCCCTATAAGCAAAAATGTTATACACACACTTTTATTAAAATCAAAAGGAATGGCTAACACAGAAGTAAAAAGGTCAATCAGTTTTGCATTGCCTGCATTGAAAGAAAGAAAGAAAGAAAGAAAGAAAGAAAGAAAGAAAGAAAGAAAGAAAGAAAGAAAGAAAGAAAGAAAGAAAGAAAGAGAAGAAAGAAAGAAGGCACTAAAGGGACTAGCTTGTGTGGGGATGTGCTACTTGTGAAAGAGCAAAACGCAGTCACTCAAAATGAAGTGAACCAGAGGCTAAAGTAGGCTCAGACACTGCTCCATGCTGTATTGGGCAGGAGCAACATGTGAATGACACAACAGACTAATAGATGAAGAGAGGTGGCATAAAGCACCTATATACAACTATATTGTGCATATTTTAGTAACATGAAAGGTCTTGGCCAATGCCACACCTTAAATATGTGGCTGCAAGACAAAAAAGCCCCAGTTTTTGGTCCAGGATTAAAATAACCAATTGCAGTCATCAATGGCAACTGAAATCACAACAGTTATTCCTGGCCCCTTAATATAACTCAGTAAAAAAATAGTTGTCCAGAGATTTTCATATTGGATTTGTGTTTGGTATCACTAGAGAACAATTTCGCTTGGGTAGAAATTGCTAGTCCCGGCTGAATTCTTCTAGACAACAGTTTTAAAAATAGCAGATGTGTTGCAGTGATGATATGATATTTCAGGAACCATGAGACCTATATAGTTCATTTTGGTGGCAAAACATAGGGTTTGGAGGTCAAGTAGTCTTATAGAGATATAAATCAACTCCTCAAGGCAACCCTTCTGCAATAATCCAAACTGACAGCTCTATAATGATGTGTTTTTGCCACCATAATGGGATTTTATCCTAATATTGTTTTTATTTCAGGTTTTCCGTTGATTTAAATTCGTAAATATGAGTGAGCAAGTGGTAGCAGAGGATCTTTACCTCCTGATGGAGTGTTGCTAACTACAAAATCTGAGGATTCATTCAACAAAGAAAAATATCCCATTTGCTAAACTAATCCAAAAGAAATGCTAACATCAACTGCAGATAGACAGAAGAGAGTTCAAGATGCTGCAGAAATGCTGCAAGATGAAGCTCACAAAAGATTGAAACCAGTGGGTGAAAAGGATCAAATACAAGTACTACAAGTCATATGGAATGGAAAAATGCCTCATAAACATTTGTCAAAAAATATCAGAAACCAGTGAATCACAACAAGATTTTGGGTCTTCTGAGAAAGCGACAACAACTAAACCCAACTCCCATCCATGTAGAAGATCGCTGGCTACCCCTCGTCCACCTCTAACAACTGATCAAAATGCAGAGAAACTTCAATGCGTTATCTGTAGATAAGCCAGAACAAGGGCCAAAGAGTTTGATGAAAGACCAAAGAACAGAGAATGGGCCTGATTATGAGTTTGGCAGTGTGGAGCAGGGGCCGCCTCACCGCAGCACTGCCAAACCTGTGGTGGGCTGCCCAGTATATCTTGTGTCTGGTGGGCTTTATTTGACATTCCTATGGTTGTTGTCTAAAAATCAGCACGGCAATGAGAATGTCAAAACAGTTTCTGCACGACATGGACTGTAAAGTCCATTCTGTGCAGAAACCGGGGTGTATGTAAACAAGGCGGCATATGTTGTGCACCCCTGCATGCACCCCAGGGTACAGAGGCACATGGTGGCCCGATATGGTTAACTTTTGTTTCCTCTCCACCATTGTTTTCATAGAGGTGGAACCATAATGAAAACCATGGGGAGAGAGAAAACTTGCTAAATGCATTTTTTTATTCGGCCAAGGCGGTCCCACCAAGCATATTGCAGCATCCTGACTGCTGCAACACGTCCAGGGAATGGTAGTTCCCTGGCGCTGCAGCAGGGCAATGGCAGTCTGAACACTCTAATTGTAATAGGGCGGTCGGAAGACTGCCACCGGCGTGCCCCCATGAGTCTGACAGTCCGTGGAACGCCAGACTCATAATAGAGCCCTATGTAAGTCTCAAAGGGCAAGCATGTTTTTATCTGCAGCTAGTAGATGAAGTTTCCAGCTGAGTAGCTGATCTAAAAAACAAGGTGAATGTATATGCAGCTGATTCATATACTCACAGAACTGTATGCATGCATACATTTGAAAATATGAATGTACAATGAGCTCCCAGCAGCAACATAACAACAAGCCTTCAGTTCACTCTTTAAAATAGCAAATTATGTTGAAAGCCACTCTTGAGTGCTGGCTATGGGTTCGCACTCACTGAGATCAGAGAAATAATGGTCAACCTTGATTAAACTGTATTGATCCATATTATTGACATTAAGATTTTTCTTGAGAGAATATACAATGACAGAATTTACTTTTTGTTAGTCTAACCAAAAGAATGAGTCACTTATGGTGTTCTCAGCTGATTTGCCTCCAGGAGTTCTTGCTGCCAAAATAAGATCACAGGATGCAGTAAAATCAGTAGAACCCATTTTAAGATATGTCCTACAAGGTTTAGATTTTTGACTTAGTGACAGACTTTGTGATGCACCAGAGCTCCGCAAACCATTGGAGTCAATAAGAATGCCTTATGTTGTCTTAATTTTGTTACATCATTGCTTAATATCAGCAAAATAAAACTGTTACAAATAAACTTTCTTCAGTTCGGAACAGAAGCTGACAACGTGGATGAAGATATAAGCGAAGTGGAAGACAATCCAATGAACCGACAGGCTTATGCTGTGCAAATAGTGTCTTTCTAAATCATATTTTATGAATGAACTAGCAGCCCGTCCCGACGTTGTCCGAGTAGGCTTTTCGAGAGTACTGACCAGCATCGCCGCTCCTCCCCCACCAGCATCCCCACTCCTCCCGGCCGCTCCTTCATCTGGGCACTTCATCTGCTGTGCACTTCTGGAGTGCCTGTCCGAACCCATACTTTACTGAGGCCCGCTGAAGTGGCTCGGCACCACTGCTCACCCTGTTGTTCTGACCCTGCAGGTGTTGGCGAAGTGCAGTTGGAGTGTACTGCGTTGTCTGAAGGAGGGCGCACTTGACTGTTGATGTGGCGATCCTGCGGCAGGTGGGAATGTTATCGTTTTTGGGAGATAGTGCCATGCGACAGTCAGAGGGTGCAAGATCCTAAGGTGGCAGGGTGCAAATTTTACTGGAATGGGAGACATTCCCCGGATAATGTGAAGAGGTGCAAGCTGCGGTGGGGCGCGCCGGGGTCTACATGTCTGAGGCCCCCCCCCAGCTAAGATTGAGTAGCAAATGGCACTGTCTGCACTCACAGCCCGCTGTATTTACACGTTCAGCACGAAAGAGCCTTTTGCTAACACGGTCAAGTGTGATTCCTTACCCGCCGTCAAACATGTAAAGTGTGAATCTATACTACTTACTCACAATATTTGCATTGTGCGATGGCTCCTCCCCGCGCTGGGCACTCCATCAGCTGGGCACTTCCGCATGTCGGGTGTCGGTCCCTTGCTCCTTCCAGCGCTCCTGTCCGACACCGAACGCCGAGTTTACGTAACGCGACGCCCACATGCCATTGCGCCTCTCGCAAGCGTTGTGACGCGGAACGCCGCGCGTCTAATCACTGTATGCGTACGCCCACACGGACTACTTTTCCCCTAACGTTGTTTCCCCCCCCCAATGTATATGGTGTGTTGATGTATAGCCTATGTCCATCTCCTGGACCGCCCCTTTCCAACTCTGTATTGGGTGTTGTTATTGGTGGTGTAATTTTCAAGTTTACCTGGTTCAAAGGACACAGTTCTCTCTTTATAATAGTAGTATAGATTACATCACGGCAAATAGAAAACTCTGCTACATTTGATGACTGCCCATGCAATCTATGACAAGTGCAAAAGTAGAGAGTTAATCAATCAAATTAATAGGATTGGTGTACCAATAACTTATAATGACATAGTACAGAGAAGGAACATGTTAGCAGCTCATGCTGTAAAATCTTGTGAATCTGACAGTACACCACTTCTAAATCACCTTACCAAGAACGAATTTGCAATTGCTGCTTTTGATAATTTTGATTTTTAAGACAGCTATTCTTTTTCTGGAATATCCAGTGTATATGATACTGCATGGTACTTTTTCAAGACTGTACAAATGAAGTAGCTGCTGGAAAACAGCTGTAGACATAAACAAATGAAGCTGCAAACTTATAACTCAACTGCCCTGCAAAAGTGTGCAAAATCACTACAAGCTATCAATATATCCCAGTCTACCAGAATGTTTCAAAGCGGCTAAGGACATGGATCTTCTTCTACCTGATGTAGCTGCTTGCAAAGCTGATTTAAGTGAATTGATCATATTGCTTGTTCAGTGTGGATTGAAGGATAAAGAAAAGCCAGTTCCTCCATGAGCTGGAATTAATGCTCTGATCTCCCAGAATACAGTCCCACTGAAAAAGTATGGGTTTTACCAGTAATACAATCTCCAGTCACAAACTACGCAACAGTATACAAAACTCTTACAAACTTCCAAAATGTGTATGCACGACTTAACCTGACATGTTCTGCTATGAAGGTGTTTTCCGTATTGTAGCTGAGATTTTTAGGAGGATTCCAGTAGAATTTGATGATCTTTACCCAAAGATGAACATTTTCCACATGACAAAAGCTGTGTTGCAGTGGTCAGGAAGTATTCTCAATGGATGTGGCATAGACTATGCACCTATTGAGGCTGTCATTCTTGGAAGCAATACTGTCTAGTCAGTATTCGGCGGAACCAATTATATTCTGTCATTACAAGGTATCGTCATCATATTTGAGGCTATAGAAACGTTGCTTTGGAATTATTTCTAGACCAAGAAAGACAAATTAGGTTTTGCATATCTTATCTAAGAAGTGAATAAGGCACAGGGTGAGCTTCATTTAAAAGGCACAATGCAAAGTCAGGCCACTGTTCAATACACTCGGTTCAAAATCAGAATACCTGAAAACCAAAGGGCATATTATCAAGCCTGTGCGCTAAAATTATCGCCGCTTTATCGGCCGAAAACGGCCAATAAAGCGGCGATAATGGGCTTGATAATATGCTCTATGGAATTCCAATCGAAGCACATGTTAGATGTGAAGACATCTAACATGGGCTTCGATTGAAATTCCACAGAGCATATTATCAAGCCCATTATCGCCGCTTTATCGGCCGTTTTCGGCCGATAAAGCGGCGATAATTTTAGCGCACAGGCTTGATAATATGCCCCCAAGTTCTAAGAGTTTATCAAAGAATGTAAGAAAATTCAGAACTTTGCAAGTACAGGGGAAATGTTTTACACATGATAGCTCTTGTGAAAAAGTTCAGTAAGGTGATTGGGAGATGCACATGAAGACTTTGAAGTCACTTATTACTGTGTTTTGCAAAATTGATTGCATAAACTATCTGAGATATGGGCCCTGGTATTTGGAAAGAGTGAAGAATCTGGAGGTGGAAAACCCATACCTCTACAGAAAATTAATCCAAAGACATTTTATGGTGAAAGACAGAGGGAAAGTTCAATGCTGTGGCTCCAAATATGAAACTGGAACAGAGGATCCAGAGTTCACAGAAAAGCTCCAAGGGAGTTGTTGGTCAGACACGTAATAGTGAATATGTTGCTCAATTGCAGCTAGATTATCATACAATCCTTTCTATTTGCAATGTTTTTCAGAGAGATTACAAATTCAAAAATAATGGATCATCGTGAAACTGTTCCTCACCACATACTTGGGAAAGAGAGGGAAATGTTTGATAAACATGTTGACAGCCTTCTTCATTTCGTGAAGCAGCAAGGAAACTCCTTTGAAATGACTGAGCCTATGCGACTACAAAACTTTGTGAAAAAATAATATGTAGATAACAATATAAAAGCACATCTACTAAAATGTCCTGGAACATGGGTTGAAACTACACACAGAACTGAAGCAGGAGAGATTTGTATTGAAAGAGAAAAAAAGCTGTTCGACATAATTACTAAAGCTAAACGTCCATGCTTTAATAGCCATAGTAAGAGTTTCATCAAGCCTGCCACCACAAAACAGGTTACAAAATAACAACTTTTGCAAGCACATAGAGGGATGGATGTAGCAAAAGAAAGGGGTGAATTTATAAAGGATATTCTGTCTGTAGTGCTAGAGGCACTCCTGTGGTTTGACACACAGTGATGACCTTTGACTACCATTATTTTAACTGACATTACTATGTTTTTTATCCTAGCCTGGATGTATGACGGTCCTGCATATTCCTTGCTTTTCTTTTTTGTAATCTTGCAGTCTTTCAGTGGGAGCTGTCTAGAACAGCCTTGCCAAGAGCAGAGCAGGTGGGATGTGCATTTGAAAGCGTGAGAGGGAGAGAGAGTTGTGGAATGTACTTTTTGGTCTCAAAGTGCAGTATTGTGGGCAGTGATGCACACATGTGCTCAGTTTTGTATGAGAATTATGAAGCTCTTACTATTGGCTTTGACATGGCATTATGTCATCTTGTTTTCTGACCTTGCCTTGCTTCATCTTTTCTGGTTGCACAGCAGCGCTCGCAAGTTGTTTGGGTTATTATGAGAATTATGGCGTTCTTACCATTGGCTTCGACATGGCCTCATGTTATCCTTTTTCCTAGCTTTGCCTTGCTTCAGCTTTTCTGCCTGCACAGCAGCACTTGCAAGTTGCTTGGGTTATTCACATTCAAGGTCTTTCTGTTTTTGTGAGGGATATGTTTATGTACTCTGAAAGGCTTTGTGAGCTTCGTCAAGATCGAGGCTGGAACATGCGAGATTTGAAGAAGGGGACGTGAGAGCTTCTTCCTGCCATAGAAATGCTTGCTTGGAACCTGGGAAGTTCTGGTAAGAATCCTCTGGCCTAGGGGGAGGTCTTTCTCTGACCTACTAGTGTGTTTAAAGCTGAGGGTTGTGGACTTGGAAACCGGGAGTTTGGAATCCGAGCCGGGGAGGACACGTCTACCTTAGAGTGTACCCTGGTTGCTGAGGCTCTCAATCACGGCTGTTTACTTCCCCAGTTTGAGATGCGGTGTTTGTACCGGGTGATGTATTGAGTTTTGGTTATTGTCTTTGTGATAGTTGGCCAGTGGCTTTGATCATTTGAGGTGTTTTCTTTGTGAGGTAGGAGTGAGTTGAGTTGCACATCCAAAGTAATCATCTGATGCATATATGTATATATATATATATATATATATATATATATATATATATATATATATATATATATATATATATATATATATATATAAATATCTTCGAATCCCTTTGCAGCGCCCAGCCGGAACACAGCCAAAGAAACGAAATACAGACTCCAATTTTGCGTGGATCTAGCAGGTCTTTATTTCAATTACAAGTTGTTCTTATATATATATATATATATATATAAATATATATATATTGGATAAGCCACCTGTGTGATTGCCATAGAGAGTAACTGAAACGTTCTTTGGAGGAGACGGCGAATGTGTTTTCTCTGGCGGTTTTCCCGACGTGAGACAGCGCCCAGGATCTTCCGATCTACAGCAGAATAAGAAATCACATTAACAGGAGGAGAGGTATTTAACTCTGCGGCCGGGGTGGGTTGCTGAACAGTTTCACCCCTAAAGACATTTATAAAAGCCGATATTTAAATTTGGGTGCGGGAACAATGTCAGACGAGGCGCTGCTCGAACGAGAGAAAGCAGCTGCAGACCTGTTTGATAATTTGCCGACGTTAACTGAACCGGCAAAAAAACCATCACAAGATGCCGAACAAAACTCCGATATTAAATCTTTACTGAAAGCGCTGGAAAAGAATACACGTAATGAACTCACAAAGTGGTGGGAAATAAAATCATTACAAAAGTATCACAGAGTTCCAAGAGGCTTGAGGACAATGCTTGCCCCCAGCTTCGAAGATCCCAATCCACTATTACTAAAAGATTGGGCTGATAGTAATCTCGAAGCCTCAATGCGGCTGGTCTGCCTCCTAATTAAATACGCCACCATTGACAGGGAGGTTAATGTGAAAGAAATTGCACGCATTAAGCAGGAACTGACTTCGTTAACCACAGCTGATAACAAGGAGTACGTCGACAAATATCTACATGATATGGCAGCACGCATCAAGAAACAAGAGGAAACCATTAAGGTTAGGAAAGCTTATAAGTTCGCCCGAGACAAAGGCGATTATGAGCGTGGCCAGGTGTTCACGTTTTCACGAAAATATGACCTCATAAAAAAACAAAGCGGCAGAAATGCACAAAATCAAACCACGAGGGATAATATTTCTAATTCCAACACAACAACTGCTTCACTGTCAGATAATAGTACAGTCCTCACAAGTACTGATAACGAAGACAGTGGCTCAGAAGCACGCAGCGCTGCCAATGCTGAGCCACTAACCTATGCTGAGGAAATGGACTATATAAGACAACAGAGAAAATCGACCCTGAGGTCACGGAATACAAACCCTCAAAACGCCAGTGCAGGAACCACGCAAGGAGGGAGAGGCGGAAATGTGCAAAGCGCAAGAGGTCGAGGTCAATCTTACAAAAAGAAAACGTGGAAGAAATAAATGTAAGTGCAGGAAACACCAACGTTAACCTTACAAATATTCAACTCAATGACAGTGAACTAAAATTATTATGTTTGGGACTGAGTTACTGCCCGGAGAGCAATTTTAACTTTGTGGATGTAAGAATCGAAATGTACAAATTCACACGTAAACTGAAACTGGCCAAATATTTTCGGATTAAGAACCAAACCAAACCGAAGGCCAGACCATCAGAACAAGATGCTCCAACCGGTCTTACTGTTAAACAAATACCATTACTAAAGACGTTGTTCTCCCTGAGACAAGATACCTCTGACAACAGCCAACAGCCAGCCAGCACACAGCAGATTGCTGAAACAGAAGGGGTGGCAATTTCAGCAACAGGGAAAAGCCCGTTCAAGGCCCCGTCAACTTTTGTGCCAATAAGGCGGCGTGATGCATTGGATATTTTCCACGACCGCGTCACAGAAGAGTTGAAAAAGCTACATAAGAAAACCCTCAGAGAAGAGCAACAATGCAAATCAAACAAATCCAAACAATATTTTCAACTTATGGAGAAATTGAAAAACAACAACTCGCTTGTCATAAAGAACTCAGATAAGGGTGGCAATTTGGTACTCTGGGATAAAAGTGCCTATAAGACTGAGGCATACCGACATTTGGATGATATGGAATGCTACGAACATTCGAACGGAATGGCGGTGAGTAAAGTAAATAAGGACTATAAGATCCAATTAATGGCATGGAAAAGGGAAGGGCTAATTACAAAAGACGAATTTTGCTTTTTACATAAGGAGCATCCAACCCTACCCACTTTTTACCTAATTCCCAAAGTTCACAAACTTGTCACCCCAGTACCCGGTCAACCCATTATTCCTGCCAGAGACAGCATATTTGAAAACACATCCAAATATGTGGATCATTACTTGCAAGAACATGTTATGACCCTACCCACCTACCTGCGAGACAGTAAAGACTTTCTTTGTAAGTTGGATTCAATTGTATGGGCAGACGATTATCTCCTAATGACTCTTGACATCTGTTCCCTGTATACCAGCATCAGGCACCAAGATGGAATAGCAGCATCGGAATATTTTCTACAGAATAGAGATATTTCCTTATATAACCATAACAAAATGTTGCTTTCCATGATGCATTGGTGTCTACACAACAATCTTTTTCTATTTGAAGGGAAGGTGTTCAGGCAGCGACAGGGGGTCGCCATGGGTGCATGCTTCTCCCCCAGCTACTCGTGTTTACACGTGGGCTGGTGGGAGGAGCATGTACTCAGAGGACAGCATGGAGACCTGGTGGCCAAACATCTTATACATATGTGGAGATATATCGACAATATATTTATTGTTTGGAAAGGCAACTATGCAGAGGCACAGGCATTTGTTAACACCATCAATTGTAACAACCTGAATTTACAGTTCACTGTTCACATAGATCACATCTAGGCAAATTTTCTGGACATCACTGTAAAAGTTGAACAGAATAAGCTTACAACCCAGTTGTACTGGAAACCAACCGCAGGTAACTCCTTGTTACATGCGACGAGTTTCCAATCACAGCATACCATCACCAGTTTGCCTTACGGGGAATTCCTTAGAATCAGGAGAGCCTGCAGCACATTGTCGTCTATGGAAACCGCACAACAGGCTGCCAGAGACAGACTCCTAGAATGGGGCTACAAGTCCAAGTTGCTAGATTCTTCATTAGTTAGGGCCAATGCCAAAGACAGGAAGGAACTGTTAAAGACAACTTCAGTCTTTGCAGAAAGTGAACCTTTAGCCCCTCTCAGGAACGAGCATGATCTAGAGGACAATACAGGAGACAAATTACCTTGTCGTCTTATATCAACTTACAATAGACAAGCTAAGGCCATAAAAGGTATTATAAATGCCCAGTGGCCGATTGTACTCACTGACAGTGTATTGTCACAGACTCTACCCAGTAGACCTAACTACACCTATAGGAAGGCTCGCTCCATGAGATCTGATCTTGTAAAAAGCAGTCCTGAATTGGACATCAAGAAAGATTGGCTTACAGCCAGTGCAGGATTCCATAAATGTAGCACTTGCCGTGCATGCAAGTTTGGAATCAATACTAAAACCTACACCACAGGCTTTTCCGAAATCCCCGTGAAATTAAAAGGTCATTACAACTGTCGCACTGACCATGCCGTCTATGTGCTACAATGCGGTTGCGGCCTACGTTATGTAGGGAGCACGAAACTGCCAGTTCATCAACGAGTGTTACAGCACCTACGTGCCACTGTAAACTTGGATAGCACATACCCTGTAGCTCGACACATTAACGAAGAACATTCAGGTAATCTTGATATGCTCAAATATTTTGTTATAGACAGTGTTCCAAGCAGGAAACAGGGAGGTGATTGTGAAAGGAAACTTAGATAACTGGAAACTAAGTATATACTTAAACTCGACACCAAGACCCCGAGGGGACTCAACATTTTTGAGGATATACACCACTTCCTCTAAGTTCTTTAAAAGATGTCTCATTTTCAGTCTTCCAATACAGTGTTGTTGTTTTTTCTAGAATTGGGCAATTTGTGCAGTAAGGATATAACGATGATATGTTTTCAGTTTTTTCCCTTGATGCACCATCACCATGTAGTTAGTGAAACAGGCTGTGGCACATATATCTATATTCTCATTAATATCGATATTGTAACCCAAGATTGATGGGGACAGTTAGATATTTTGGACATCTGTAAAATGTCAATAGAGAATAGTAATGTATTATAGGCCTGATCATAGCTTTTTTTCATTAATTTGCTTACAGTATATCAATCCAGACGAGGGTTTGTTTTTAAACTACACTATGTGATTTCATCACTTGCACTTTATTATCGATGTATTTTTTACTGCACTGTTTATTAGGCTTGAATTTTTCTGCTCAGGTTTAGTCGGAACCTGCATATTTAGGCTAAACAGCATTGGTATTGAGTGACAGATTGAATATCTTCGTTTGTCCGTTAGAAGGGGTATATACAATTTTATGAGAAATGTTCTGAGTATGATGTCCCCTACGCATTTGTGCATTCATATATGTCAAGTACAATATTGATACTGATTTAAGCATACATCGACACACATATGTATTGGTACAGTTATATGGTGTCCTCAGATTTTCCAACCATTAACATCAAATACACAGTATTCTGGTGTATGTGTATACATTAACGGAGTGCTATTAGAAAAGTCTATTTACACTTGAGTATTATAATGGACCTAATGCTGATGTACTCAATATAACGCAGAAAAATGTCTTAACCTTACATCAAAAATGAAAACTACTAAGAGTATTTGTACAGTTATGAGATATATATGTATATTAATACGTTTTAGTCATTGGATGAAAATTAGTTTAAAATAACTAGCCCAGCCGTTGGTTGGTCATAGTTTTTGCATATGCAGTATTTTTTCACTGTTCATTATTTCAGTAGTTTTTTTTTTTCACATCACATGATCACAAGCACAATGTATTTAAATGCACTTGTTCGTGCAGCTCAGGTATGTGAGCAAGGCTACTTGTTAGCCGAAACGCGTCATCCTGACAAAGAAATCCCGCACCTGGCAAAATAAACAGTCACTGTGGCCAGCAGTGATTAAAGAAATCTTTGTGTTTGTGTTTTTCTCCTGAGGGTGGTACTAGCACCGGAGTGGTAATTGTATATATATATATATATATATATATATATATATATATATATATATGTATATTACCTACTGGCGGTCGCCAGTAGGTATATATAGTTAGGATTTTTTCCCTATGGGATTTCTGAAAATTCTATGTCTAATAACTTTGGCGTTTGTGGACGGAATTGGCTGAAATTTTCAGGAAAATTGCACATTTTGTTTCTGAGCAGCCCCTAAAAATTTGGGGGGGTTCGGCAAGGGGGGGCTGAGAAAAAAGGGGGGTCCCAAAACGCGTTTTTCCCATGTTAATTTCCATAGGGCGGTTGGCCTCACTTTTAGCCCGAACGGCTGAATGGATTTGCACGAAACTTGGCAAAATTGTAGGGACTGTTAGCCCGATGTGCCTTTGCTAGGTCTCAATATATGTGCTCCAGTGGATTTTGAGAAATTAACGTTCAAAAAAAGATATATATCTGTAACAGCGCTCCGGGTAGCGCTCCGGTTCGCGTACTTTTCGCGTAACGGAACTTTGCGATGCGAAGCTGATTGGCTCTCTGGTGTCTGTCAACATTCTAAACAGTCCGGAGCGGCCGCCATCTTGTCTCTCGGTAGGATCGAGAGACAAGAGGAGGCCAAAACAAAGGGGGAAATTACCATAAGGGGGCATAGTAGATCCTCGTTGACCCCCTAGGTTTTATGTGGAGGTTTTAAAAGGGCCCAGCAGGGCAAAAAAAAAAAAAATTTTTTTTTTTTTGCGTGGTGAGCGCCTAGTCCGCGAACCGGAAAGTGTTCTGGGCAGCGTACTATAAGGATAAAAGAATGATAGACTTTTCAAATACTGTATGTTAATTGTTTGTTGTTTTTGTTGATTTTTTTTTGTTTTCTTTATTTTTAAAGCATTTTTTTTATTTTGATTGTGTTTCATAATTCATTAAACTTTCTAACATTTCATTGTCAGAAATTTCAAAATTGTCATTGAATATATTTTGTAGTCTATGAGGGTGTAAAATGTCCTCATTTTTAAGCAGGTTATCCACTGCTTCCACACATTGTAGTAGTTCCTGGTCCCTACTTTCATCCATAAATTCATTTTGATTTTCATCAATGTTTCCTTGGCTGCTCTCTTGCAGTACAATTTTAAATTGAACTTGCTGCTCGCCTTCCATTTTGCCTGAAATTTGGATAAAAAAAATATATATTAGTAGAGATAGGGCACTGTTGGGATTAATTTTAGATAGGCAGTTTTTATCAGTGAATTTATCTTTTGGCAGTGTATAGTATCAGAGTGGAAGTAGGACTATAAAAAAGTGTATGTGATTTAACCAAGAGAAGCCTAACTCCATCCATAACTATAACAGAGAAGTCTATCTAAATCTATAACTACTACAGAGGGATAGTGTATAACTATCAGAAAAAGTCTACCATATTAAGTTATAGTGCACAATATACTTCAGTTATAAAAATAACAACTTACCTTCACAAACAAGTTGAAGTGTTTAGTAACTATTCAAATGTAATGTACAACAAGAAGTAGCAGTCAAAATGGCTGTGTTTTCTTCTCTTCCTTTATATATATTCAGGTATATAACCAATCAAATGTCAGGTAATAAAAGTAGAAAATGAAAGTAACATTTTCATTGGTTGTCAATTCCAACACTTCAGATGTGTTTTGTGAAGTAATTTACCTCACGGTATTTAGAGAGGTCTACAGGCTTAATGGCTAAATGGAATTTCAATCAAATTTGTGAAAATGAAAGGGATTGTTATGTAGTATGAGCTAATGTATATTTGGTGAGAGTGTCTCCAGTCGTTTTTCTGTAAATTACTTTCCCACCTTTTTTATTGGACCGCTTCCCGGTATGCGTCCCGGTCCGCGAACCAGCAGCGTTACGGGAGTCCACCATTTTGTGTTTCGGTCGAATCAAGATACAAGATGGAGGGCAAATAATGTTCAGAATGGGTAGAAGGGGGCACGGTAGATGTATCTTGACCCCCTAGGTTTTCTGAGGGTGGCTGAGGAGGACCATATGTGCGGGAAAAAAACTTTTTTTTTGAAATTTTACGCGGTTAGCTTCCAGTTCGCGTACCGGGTAGCGCTCTTTGAGCGTAGTTTGTTGAAAATTAGAGAAAAAAGTTAGAGAAAAATAATAATTGTGAGTGATCAGATGTAGGGTAGCTCTGAGAAGAGCTTTTGGGTTTATGGTACATTTTGGTACTTATAAGTAGGTACCAATGCACAGTCTTAAATTCAAAATGAAAATTCTGTTGCCCTCATCTGAGAAGTGAACTCCATCTCCTCTGTAGATATCTTGCATGTAGTAACGCAAGTTATTGTTGTACAAGGAGCCCATTCCATGGTCTCTCATGTAAGCTGAAACAGATTTGTTTACATGCTTCCTCGACTTCTCAATTTGTGGACAAAATTGGTTGGACCACCTCCATTTCTGTCTTTGGCATATATTGGAATATACCAAGGCAGTTTGAGGAAAAAGTGCCATTAATTGCTCAAAGGTGTCCTTTAAAAGCATTTCCAGACCTACCCCAGTCAAAGTGCCCAAATCATTACCTCCACAGTGCACAATTAACAGGTCAGGTTTTGGCAAATGCATAAAGGTTTTCACCAATGGTATCAATTGGTGACATTTTAATCCTCTTTGGCCCAACCACTTAATTTCCACATCTTGTAAATTGAGGTTAGGTAAATTTCTGTTCTCAGCATACCTTTGAGCCCAGTAGATGTAACTATGTCCAACAATCAAAACATTAAACATGGTGAGAGAAGGTTGGGCTGCAGTCAGATGAAGTGTGGTAATGAAATGGCAGTTGAAACAGTAGGAGTTTGTAAAGGAAAAATAACTGTGGATTTCCAGTGCTAATGATTCATTAGCAGTGATTGGTGCATTTCCATTTCTGAAAACAGAAAGTTAGGGTGTATGGATGTGTTCTTTGAAAGATGTAATTTGAATGGTCAAGGAAAAAACATTTAATGAAAGATTCCACTGGATACGCAGGTGCACTGAGAGTTCAGAGTTCAATTGAAACATTGTTGTGTGAACTTGCAAACATGAGAGGTCTTTCAGGAGGTGGTTGCTAAGCAAAAAAGGCAGAGAGGGCAGAGGGGGGAAGGGTTTTGATTTGAAAAAAGTGAGGGAAGAGTTATGATTGGCTAATATGAGAGATATGTGTAATGAATATCAGCATTTCTGTGCTTTCTATAGCTGCAGCCTCTGGAGTGCATCCTCTTTGTTCTGCTGAAGACAATTTGGAGTATTTCTGAGACTGTTTTGAAACTCAAAAAGTATTTGCTAAGGTGAGAAAAGATTTATTTAATTTAGATAGAGAATAGTTTGATTTAAGGAGAAAATGATGAAGAAAGCTGTGCTTTTAAAATGTGGCTTTGTCTCAAGTGATATACAAATAGATTTTGTTTCTTTGAGAAATTGTAATTGCATATTCGGTGTAGCATTCTGGCATGCAGTAACACAAGTTATTGTTGTACATGGAGCCCATTCCATGGTCTCTCATGTAAGCTAAAACAGATATGTTGTGTTTAAAAACGATTTTTGAAACCAATTACAGTTCTGGATATGTACTGCTAGAGCTTCATAGGTTGTTTGGGTCATATTTATAAGGCATTTGAGTGTCTATGATGTTATTTTTCCCTTTTTAAATGGAAAGCGTTCTTCATGGGGCAAGTTTCTTGTAAATACGCTCCCACCTGTGCTTGGCAAATTTAGATTTTGATTATGGGAGTTACATAGCCATGTTAAAAATGTCCCAAAAATGGTGCAAGGGCATTCAAAAAAACGCTTTCATGTGTCTCAAGGACATTTTTAGTCATTTCCTCTTGAATGTAGGTATACAATTGATTTATATGTTGTGTTTAAAAACGATTTTTGAAATCAATTACATTTCTGGATATGTACTGCTAGAGCTTCATAGGTTGTTTGGGCCATATTTATAAGGCATTTGAGTGTCTATGATATTATTTTTCCCTTTTTAAATGGAAAGCGTTCTTCATGGGGCAAGTTTTTATTCACTCATTCTGTCTCTATTAATGTCATTGTTTCTGATTGATCACAATTTTTTTTTAAAACAAGAACAGTAAGTATAAGGGAAGGAAACAGACAGTTATGTTACAAGAAAGACAGCTATAGGAAGTAAACAAAAGATAATGTTACTCGCAATCCACTGCTGATGATGTCATTGACCATGTCAAGAATGATGTAATATGTGACATGATCAGCAGTGGATTGCGGGTAACAGTATCTTTTGTTTACTCCCTATAGCTGTCTTTCTTTTAACATAACTGTCTGTTTCCTTCCCTTATACTTACTGTTCTTTTTTTAAAAAAAAATTTTGGGTCGCTCCCGGTTCGCGTACCTCCCGGTTCGCGTACCGGAGTGCGGACCAGGAAGCGAACTAAAAAAAATAGAGGTTGGCAGAGTTTCAAAAATTCTACCAATTTTTTTATAATGGGGAGGTAGTTCTGAAAAGAACTTTTTTTTTGTTTTTGTTGTTTTAAATTTTTTATTATTTTTCAGAACATTTTTTTTATTTTTTTTGTATTTTCTGAACATTTTGATATTTTTTTGTTTTTTTTGGGGGAGGGGGAAACAAAAACGATTCATTGAAAAGGGCTCAACAGGAGCAACGAAAAAAAGAAGAATTTATTGTTTGGGGCGTTTCGGGCAAACATGATTTTCAATAGCTTTCATTATTAGAGTAATGCTACTTTCTCTGTAGCAAATGATTTGATTACAGCGCACACACACTTGCTTCACTTCCCCAAACTTCATTTGAATGTTTGGGACCATCTCCCTCGCCTCTGGTCCCGACACTTCTTGAACAACCGATCTTCTTGCCATCGCAGGGGGATTTTGTTGCTCATCACGTAGCTGGGCAGCACTATAGTTGTTTGGATGCCACCTACTCATATGCCGATGCATAGTGTAATTGCCGTAACTGTATTTTTTATCAGTCCCCCTTGACAGTCTATCATCGCATATACGGCAAAACACGTAGCGTGCATTCACTTTTTTTTGCCCCTCAGGAAATTTAAAAAATTGCCAAATGTAGTTCTCTTTTCGATTATACCTCCTGGGCTCCTCTGGCATAAACTCTTCCTGCTCTTCCTCCTCTTCCTGTTCTTCCTCTTCTTGTTGTATAATTACTTCAGCAGGTGGTCCTCTCTTCCTTGGATCTGGTGGAGGTGGTGGGTTAGAACCAGCTGAAGCTACTAATGAAGCCATATCACAATGTTCACAAAGGGTCTTTCTCTCACCAAGATGAAAGTCAGAGTGAGGAAAGAAGGAGGGGTTTTCATCATTTGGGAAAAGTAAAAGTTCTAAACCAATGAAAAGTGGTAATTTTAGATCACATGACCTAGTATTACATCATTAGGAAACCAAAAGTGAAATGAACCAATGAAAAGTGTTATTACAGAGTCACATGACCTGCTGTGTTTACGTTTCGCGCTTTGCTCCGCTTTCCGGTCCGCTTCCGGGTCCGCTAACTTGGCGCGTCAAATGACGTATTACGCGACAACGCAAAACGTCATGCTAACGTAACAGTTACGCTAAAGGAACGTTTACCGGTTTACGGACCGAGTCGCGGCTTTAAATTGAGCTAACGGGAAGCTGACCGGTTCGCGACTGGGAGCGAAACAAAAATTTAAAAAAAAAAAAAATTGTATAAAAAACATGTAAAATATATTTTAAGATTTAAAGAAGAATACATTTTACAGCTACAGATATTTGCTATTAAAAAACCATTGAAATTCACTGAAAAAACCATAGGTTATAGACCATATATAGTTAGGAATTAGCATTTACAAAACCTTGAAAATTCACTGAAAAAACCATAGGTTAGAGACCATATATAGTTAGGAATTAGCATTTACAAAACCTTATTTTACTCACACAAAACCATTGAAATTCCATATATAGTTAGTTGCACTAACTATATATCGCGCACCCGCAATCCACTGCTGATGATGTCACATATTACATCATTCATGACATGGTCAGTGACATCACTGATGACATCACTGATGACATCATCCAGTGACTGTATGTTTCTGTAAAGTTAAATTATGTCTTACATATTGAAGAATGAGTGGATGTATAAGTGTCTGGATGAAGGATTTAGTAGGTGCATGACTGACTGTATGAGTTAAGTGACATCACTGATGACATCACTGATGACATCTCAAATGACATCACTGATGACATATCAAATGACATCACTGATGACATCACTGATGACATCTCAAATGACATCACTGGTGACATCACTGATGATATCATTCATGTGATAATACGATGAACCTCTTCTGACTATAATATAACCTTAGATACAATCAGTGTAAACAGACACTCACAGACTGTCACAGACTGTCACTTATCCATGGAGTTACTCACACACCTAATCAGTCATGCAAAGAATCAATCACACCTCCATTTCCTCAACTATACAGTTATACAAACTTTACTTATTCAAACATATACTAACACATATTTACTCTCTTATACAATCCCTGATACAAGTTCACAATGATCCATACAGCCACTCACACATTCACTGGCTCTTATGCACAGTTATTTATATATGTCAACTCTCACATGTACTGTGTTTTACATATGTACTTACTTTGACATGTCGCACTGATATCCATTCACTCACCAATACACTCAATCACACAGTCAACCGCCCATACAGCTGTTTCCACATGCACTTTTGAAACCATACATCTAGTGAATCAACTGCTCACACATCTATGCACAGAGTCATACACCTCCCAGCCACCCACACACACACTCAGTCTCCCATACAAATACTTGGGCAACCAATCAATAACCCATATAGTTACTCATATAGCTACTTATCAACACATGCAACAGTTTACAGAACAACAGACATAATGATGCACAAATTAAGACAGTTTAGTCACTAACCCATGCACTCAGTGAGACACATTTAATCACTCACTCATACAGTCAGTCATGCACCTACTAAATCCTTCATCCAGACACTTATACATCCACTCATTCTTCAATATGTAAGACATAATTTAACTTTACAGAAACATACAGTCACTGGATGATGTCATCAGTGATGTCACTGACCATGTCATGAATGATGTAATATGTGACATCATCAGCAGTGGATTGCGGGTGCGCGATATATAGTTAGTGCAACTAACTATATATGGAATTTCAATGGTTTTGTGTGAGTAAAATAAGGTTTTGTAAATGCTAATTCCTAACTATATATGGTCTCTAACCTATGGTTTTTTCAGTGAATATATATATATATATATATATATATATATATATATATATATATATATATATATATATATACATATATATATATACATATATATATATATATATCTTTCTGATCTCTTGCAGGACATCCAGTATATTTACTTGAGTCTTATCTCACATTATTTGCTGCTTGTTTATGCATCAGTATTATTCATGCATTTAGGTTATTGCTTGCATATAAACATATATATCTCTTTGTGTATTTGAATCTTGTGCATTTGACATCTGTGAAAGCCTTTCTGTTAGAGAGCATTGTGTAAAATAAAACCCCAAGCCTTATTCTAAAGAGAGAGTCCTTGCATTTTGTAAAATAAAACCCCTTTTTCTAAAGGTGCTGTGTTAAAGTTTTTGGCTGCCCCGGGTGTTGAGCTACTGTGTGGAAGATTCTGTGTTATCTCATAGGTGCAATCAAAACACTGTTGCATGATCTTCCACCAAACTCATTTTTTGATGGAGAGGCCTGAACCAAACCAGTTAAGCACAAACCTTTACAGGAGTTCGAAAACTCGAAAAAAAACTTTCACCAGAAAAATTTCAATTAAAAAGGTGTCCTCATTGAAAACTGGTGTTGTTGTGGACACTATGTCAAAGTTGCGAATGGTCAAGATTTCATCCATGGAAAACTTTGGAGAGGTTGTTCAGACTGTTCTACAGATATGAAGGTTAGTGTGCACTTTGCAAGAAGTGCACATTGTATCTTGAACTGTCTGTCAAAGAATGTGAGGGAATCAGACGAATGACTACAAGTAGAACAATTGACCCTGCCTGCATCAAAAACTCAACAGCTATACCTGTGCAACTTGATAAATTCTGATCATCAACATCGAACAAGATGAACTGTGCTGTGAACTCCCCAAATCTTTGTTGATGCTTCATTGAACACTGAATGTCCAATTATTGCAAGAGGAATGATTGTCAATGAAGAGTTGGTGCCTGCAGAGATATTTTCAAAAGGTACAGGCCATATTGTTCAATAACTTAACACCAAATTTGAGGAAACTGACCTTCGTGTAGAGTGGGGTGTTCAAAATGGTTCCAATTGAGTCATTGTACTAACAAATGACAGATGTTATTATGGTGCTACTTAGATTTGTTTCAATGTTCATAAGTCAAGGTATGTCAGAGTTATGGATATGTTATGGAAATGACGTGAAAAGACACTTAATCCAGCTTCATGTTCTGTGCAAGAAACTTGGCCCAGGGATGCCCAGTGTTCTTATCATATATATTTTGAGAACAAGGGTACCCCATAAAGCGAACCTGGGGTGAGAATGTACTTTTTAGAAAAACAATGGTTCAGGGATAGCCTGATAAGGTCCTTAAAGAAGTACAGCGTATGATTAATTTACGCTGGGGAGCTAGAGATATAGGTTCATATAGAATCTTTTATTTAATTTCTTTTTTCAACAGTTTTCATAATATTTCAGGTGCTCAAATGAGTGACAAGGTGCAAAACGTGACACAAGTGAACATAGTGAAATAACGAAATGTCACACAACAACAAGGCTAAAAACCACAGAGATATATACAATGATGTGGGGGTATTTCCTTGAGTAGGTCGACGACGTTTCGATCTATATGAATTTAGATCATCATCAGGAGTGGCTCGCTGCTTAGCTGCTCTTGGGCACAAGGGTGGCTGAGGAAGCTGAACGCATTTTGCGTACTGATACCTCACTACCCATTGCATTGGCTATGGCGAAATTTCTAGGCTGGGTATGGATTTTGAGGGCTCGCTTAATTGCTCAGAGTCTTTGATATTAAATATATAACAACTTTCTTATAATGCTGTATGTGCACATATTCTAATGCTCTATCTTTTTAAACCTGCTGTTTTAACAATTTTATTGCCTGCATTTTTACCCAAGGGGGACGTGCCTAATTTTTATATTGTGATACATTATTTTTAAACTGTGATTTTTGCTGTATTTGCTGATTTGCACATTGCTTTTATGATTGTAAAAGTCGAATAAAGCTTTATGAATTGAATTGAATTGAATATAGTGTATTTTTCCTCTATTATAGCCGCCATTTTGGAAAAAGGGAGAAGGATTGCTCTCAGGAGTTATTTTCTGTCTCTATATGACTACTTTATCCCCAAAACCTATGTTTTGGCACCAAAATGAAGTATATAGGTCTCATGATTCCTGAAATATTACATTATCACTGCAATACGTCTGCCATTTTTAGAAATGTCTTCCTGAAAAATTCAGCCCAGATCAGCAATGTCTACCCAAGCTAAATTGCTTCTGTAATGATCCAAAAACACAAATAAAAAATAAAAAATCTCTGTACAACAATTTTGTATACAGAGGTATATCAGGGGGCCGTGATCAAGCGTGAAGATGCTGAGCGATTGTAACATGTGTTCAGTTAAAAAAAAAAATTATAATTACCGTTTATATGTTACCAAGTGAGATTCTCATGTTTATTTTGTTCTACTACACTATATCAACTTTGGCAGTCTATGATGAAACCTGGGGCCTCATTTATGAAAAGTGACGCATCGCTGCGTGAAAACAGCAATGCGTCACTATTCACTGCGCTCTCCCTGCGACATGATTGATGCGTCATATTTATAATATGACGCATCATGTCGCAAGGAGTTACAGATACGTCAGTATTTCTGACGTATCTGTAGGCGCAAAAGTGATGCATTGCTGGAGTGTGTCACAAAAGTGACGCAACTCCAGCAATGCTTCCTTTCACATGGGGAAAGCCCCATGTGAAAGGGCTTGCGTCAGTCTTACGCCTGCTGTGAGGCAGGCGCAAGATTTTGACGCAACAGCGTCTTAAAAGTGACGCAGTGAAATCTCATAGATTTCACTGCGTCACTATTACGAGGCTTTTTGCGGGTGAACGCCCCCTCTGCATACATTATACCTGACGCAGGTATAATGTGGCGCAGGGGTTTAAAAAGTGACGCATCTACCTAGATGCGTCACTTTTTAAATATGGCGCAACAAGGCGCATGTTTTACGCCGCCGATGCGTCACAAAAAGTGACGCATCAGCAGCGCAAAACTGACGCAAGGCCTCATAAATGAGGCCCCTTGAGTGTACTAGGCACCCAGTTGCCAGGGGTTTCCCTATTCCAGTTCCAAGCTCTAACCTGTCCTCCTTGACTCTCCCATACATAATACAATGAATCTTTTTTTGTCCTTTTAACAACTTTTTTGTCTTACTGTGGAACCTACTTAGAGAGTCCGTATTCCCCCCAAAAGGGTGATTTGTGGTTTTTCCTTTTCTCAGCATGCTTTTTTATTCTTTATTTTACGATTACATCCATAATAAATATTGATTTATTACGTAGCTCCTGCGAATGACCTACTTGCATTCCATGCAATGTTGTTGCTCCTATAATGGATGTCAAAGATGTTGTCAGTGGAAATTAAAAAAGCTTTACATTTTTTTTTAAACCAGGCGTACCTGTACGACCTTATCTCCACCTGCGGTTTCGCCCATTTCTTAAAATAACAAGAAGGGACTGTGGAGAGGGTGCAGAAAGGTGATGCTATCGTTTTCACAGAAACATTTTACAGAACACTTATTCAGGGTTACCAATATTTCTTTTTTAAGTATGGGTTATGAAAACTGAGAAAGGTAAATGGCCTCGAGTCATCATCTCACCTGTCATGGAAGACAACCTGAAATTTTCTCTGGGGTGAAATTGCTGAGTTCATGAGCCGGTCGAGTGCTGAGAGCTAAGTTCTGCGAGGAAACAACTAAAAAATACTCTTTGGTGAGCAGTTTAACTTCACCTTTACCGAAGCGAGCAACAGAAAAATCTTTCACGTGTACCGGGGAAATCCTGCCTGTCTTTATGTTTTTCATCCATCAAGCACCTGTGTAGGTCTTCGCTTTTGCCAATCAATATTTATTTATTTCCAGTTTTGGTTTATTTCCTCTAAGTTAGAAATACTTAAAATAAAATGTTTATGCTGGGTGTTAAGCAGTGAGAGGTAGGATTCTGGCAAATATCTCAGGCTGAGAAATTTCCAGAGCGCTGCCTGAACACTTTAGCAAGTTCGACACAAACCTATGTTTTTTAAAAAAAGCTCTTAAAAACGTGTGGTCCTGGTGCCTTTGGGCATACTACAAGAAAGGCTGTAATTATAACAGCATTTTGATAGCTCTAACTTACCCTGAGTAGGTGCTGGAGTGCTTTTTGTGATGAGTAGCACGCTACTCCGGAACCCAGTGTTAGTAATTGCGAGGCTGTCTATTTGTAGTCACAGTACTGAAGCTAGTGTCCTTCAGATGAGATGGAATCAGAATAGTGCGTTATTCCTGAGGTGGGCGTTACAAGTTTTATGGCCTTATTTAGAATTTGGCGGATAGATTTTGCACCCTCGCCATGGCAGAGTACTTTACTCCCACCAAGGCTAGGGCCCTCTGCCCAACAAATTGAGTTATGTCCACCTGTCCAGCAGACACGTCTTACATTTCCTGGATCTGCCGTCATGAAGGCTCCTGTAAATGCATAGAAAGTTTGTAAAAAAAGGTCTGTCCACCTCTAAATGAGGTGGGCGGACTTTCAGTTTGGGGAGTGGGTACTCCGTCTTGGTTGCAACTGAGTACCCTCTCTGCCAAACTCTTAATCAGTGCCTCATATTGTGTTCTATACATAAATCTTTGCATGCATTAAGCTACGTTTTTGTGCTTCAGGTTATTTGACTTAGAGTTGTTATATGGAAAGGATATGGATGCTAGCATCAGGAGTTGAGTTGATTAAAAGCTTTAGGTAATGAATTAAGACTCATTGATAGTGTGAGATTGATTCATGCAAAAGGTATTACGTGTTGAAAGGAAATGCCTCTTGTTATATGTTCATCCTCACATGCTGCTGGTTTTTGACTCTGAGAGTGAACTGGGACCTGCTTTCCAAACCCCAGTCCCAGTTTTCTAACCCATTAAAAAGTGTATGTTAAATTGGATATACCAAGTTGACAGAGACTGACTTACTTATAAGTCCCTAGTGTATGGTACCCAGGGCATGTAAAGCAGAGTGTCGACCCAGGGATACAGCACTGATTTGAGTGACAACGTACAAAATGGCTGTCAGCCTGCCGTGGTTGACTGAAAGGGCAGAGTAAAATGTGCTAGTTCAACTTTGTCATTAAAACCAATGGTAAAGCTTAACAGTATATGTAAGTGCCCCTAAATGGAGGGTCTATTGAGACTTACGACGAAGGGCTGTATATTCTTAAGTAGGACATGTTCAACACTTCCAAATTGATGCTTTGCTATGGGATGGTTAGTAGCCCCATTGGCGTAACACTGAGTTACCGTATGACCACTCGGCCTGGCTAACTTCCCAATGGGACTACTGAGATAGGTACTATAATGTTTCAAATTCATTGTGGCATGAAACCCAACGTAATTCCCAAGTCAAATTTAATGTTAATATTTTAGAAATGCAACTTTTAGAGAGTTGTAAATCTGTGACCCAGTTTTTCATGTGGCTTCAAACAGTCACTGGCTTCCAGCCAGCTTCAAGCCCTCCCAGGGAGTAGTGTGAATGACTCCCAGACTTAAGAAAAATAGCAGCCTGCTACAGGGTAAAGTGTTACCTCCCCTTCTCAGGAAGCCACTTAGGGTGTTAGCCCAAAAGCGTGTTTCAAAGGCAGAGCTTTCCTGGTGGGCAAATGGCGGTCACACTCATGATGAATTGTCCCCTTGCCAATGTAGATAGTTTGGCAGCGGGAACCAAGAGGATAGACTAGTGTCCAAACCACTTTTCCTGTGGGTGTGTAGCCCACAGGTAGCCACACCTCTAGCTCCTAACATCCAACATAGGGTTCAGATATATTCAGTTGAGAGTGGGCAGAATAGTCCACTTTGGGATTGCTAGAAGCCATACATAGCCAGAAAGTCATCACAGGGCGGGAGGGGGCCTGGTAGCCCATTGACTATTAACACACCTTCCCAGGACAGTTTCTGGACATAAAAATAGCACCTCTGGTGCCCTGAACCTCGTTTCACACCTAACTGGAGAAAGGACTGAAGTGAGTGAGTGGCATGGAGTAGAGTGACAAGAAGTAGAGTAACATAGAGGGAAGTCAGGCAGAGTGACCTTGGTTTGTGTGAAGTTCAGTAGAGTAGAGTGTCTTAGAGTGACGTGGGGTAGAGGAGAGTGTAGTGGCATTTGGTGCAGTAGTGTAGAGTGCAGTAGCATAGAGTGGAACAGAGTAGAGTACACTGGTATTGAGTGCAGTTATGAAGAGTAGAGTGATGTAGAGTAGACTGGCATGGCTTGGAGTGAAGTTGGGTAGAGTGAAGTGAAGTAGAATGACGTGGGCTACAGTTGAGTGGTATAGAGTAGTGTGGTGTAAAGTAGAGTGATGAGTGAAATGGGGTACAGGAGAGTGGTGCAGAGTTATGTAGAATGATGTATGGTGGAGCAGAGTGGCTTTGAGTGGCTAACAGTAGAGTGACATGGAGTACAGTGATACATAGAGTGCAGCATCATAGGGTAGAGTGGTGAAGAGGCGAGTGAGGTAGAATAGAATGGCATAGAGTAGAGTGTCATTCAGTAGAGTTGCATAGAGTGCAGTGGCGTATAGTGCAGTGGTGTAGAGTGCAGTGGCTTAGAGTGAAGTGGAGTACAGTAGAGTGGCATAAAGTTGAGTATGGTGGAGTGGTTCATGGTAGAGTGCAACATTGTAGAGTGATGTGGCGTAGAGTGGAGTAGAGTCGTGTAGTGTACAGTGGCATGAAGTGAAGTGGGGACAGCAGCTTGGAGTGGCGTAGAGTGCAGTGGCATAGAGTAGAGTGGTGCAGAGCAGATTAGAGTGAGTAGAGTGACGTGGCAAAGAAATTAGTAAAGTGGCATAGAGTGAAGTGGGTAGAGTGAAGTGGGGTAGGGTGAAGTGGGGTAGAGTGAAGTGGGGTAGAGTGAAGTGGGGTAGAGTGAAGTGGGGTAGAGTGGCGTTCAGTAGAGTTGTGTAGAGTACAGTGTTGTAGAGTGCAGTTGCATAGAGTAGAGTGATACAGAGTAGAGTACAGTAGCATGTAGTTGCTTGCTGTACAGGAGAGTGGTGTCGAGTAGAATAGAGTTGAGTAGAGTAGAGTGGCATAGAGTTGAGTGGCATACAGCAGAGTGGCATAGTGTAAAGTGGGGAAGAGTGAAGTTGGATAGAGTGAAGTGAGGTAGGGTGACGTAGAATGGAGTGGTATAGATTAGAGTGGTTACAGTGAGGTGGTGTACATTTAAGTGGGGTAGAGCGGAGTGGGATAGAGTAGAGTGACATACAGTTGAGTGACATACAGCAAAGTAGGGTAGGGTGAAGTGGGGTACAGTAGAGTGCCGTAGACTAGAGTGGGATAGAGTGAAGTAGGCTGCAGTGAAGTGCAGTAGAGTGGCATAGAGTAGATTGGCTTAGAGGGAAGCGAGGTTGAATGAAGTGGGTTGTAGTGAAGTGTGGTGCAGTGAAGTAGAGTAACACAGAGTGAAGTGGGGTAGAGTAGAGTGCAGGGGCATTCAGTGCAGTGGCACATTTGTGAAGAGTACAGTGGTGGGAAGTACAGAAGAATGTCTTAGAGTTGAATGGGGTAGAGGAAAGTGGTATATAGTAGAGTGTCATAGAGTGTCATGGAGTACAGTGGCATTGAGTGCAGTGGTTCATAGTGGAGGACAGTCAAGCTGTAGAGCAGAGAAGAGTAGAGTGGAGTGGAGTGGAGTGGCATAGAGTGGAGTGATATAGAATGCAGTGGCGTACAGTATAGGAGAGTAACGAAGAGTGCAGTAGCATAGAGTAGAGTAGTGCTGCCTAGAGTACAGTGGCATACAGTGGAGGTGCGTACTTTCAAGTGGGGTACATTGAAGTGAGGTAGAGTAGAGTGGCATCGAGTAGAGTGACAAGAGGTAGAGTAATATAGAGGAAAGTCAGACAGAGTGACCTGGGCTAGAGTGAAGTGCGGTAGAGTAGAGTGTCATAAAGTGACATGGGATAGAGTAGAGTACAGTGGCATTTGGTGCAATAGTGTAGAGAGCAGTATTATAGAATGGAACAGAGTGTATTAAAGTGGCATTGAGTTCAGTTATATTGAGTAGAGAGATGCAAAGTAGAGTAGAGTGGCATAGAGTGAAGCGGGGTAGAGTGAAGCGAAGTAGAATGAAGTGGGCTACAGTTGAGTTGCATAGAATAGTGCTGGTGTTCAGTAGAGTGCTGTTGAGTGAAGCTGGGTATAGGAGAGTGGTGCAGAGTAGAGTAGAGTTGCATAGTCTGCAGAGGTGTAGGGTAGAGTTGTGCAGAGAAGAGTAGAGTGACATAGTGTGGAGTGGAGCAGAGTGGCTTTGAGTGGCTTACAGTAGAGTGATGTGGTGTACAGTGGCATAGAGTGCAGCATTGTAGGGTAGAGTGGTGAAGAGTAGAGTGGGGTAGAGTAGAATGGCATACAGTGATGTGTCGTTCAGTAGAGTGGCGTAGATTGCAGTGGTGTAGATTGCAATGGCATAGAGTAGAGTGTAATAAAGTAAAGTGTAATAAAGTAATGTGTCACAGGCTGGAGTGGTGCATTATAGAGTGCATTATAGAGTGCTACAGTGTAGTGGCGTAGAGTGGAGTAGAGTAGCGTGGGGTACAGTGGCATAAAGTGAAGTAGAGAGAGCAGCTTGGAGTAGCATAGAGTGCAGTGGAATAGACTAGAGTGCTGCAGAGCAGATTAGAGTGTGTAGAGTGTAGTGGCATAGAAAGTAGTAGCATACAGTTGAGTAGAGTGGCATAGAGTGCTGTAGCATTAAGTTGAGTGGTGCCAACTTGAGTAGTATACCCTGCAGTGGTGTATAGTGTAGTGGCATGCGGTAGTATGCAGTGGCGTACATTAAAACAAGGTAGAGCTGTTTAAAGTGAAGTGGAGTAGAGTGGCTTGGAGTGCGTAGATTAGAGTGGTGTAGATTAGAGTGGCATAGAGTGAAGTGGGATAGAGTGGCGTACAGTAGAGTGGTGTACAGTAGAGTGGGGTAGAGTGAAGGGGTAGTGTGAAGTGGGGTAAGTGGCATGCAATAGAGTTGTGTAGATTACAGTTTTGTAGAGTGCAGTTGCATAGAGTGGAGTGATGCAGAGTAGAATACAGTAGCATATCGTGCAGTGCTGAACAACAGAGTGGTGCAGAGTAGAATAGAGTGGGGGTAGAGTAGAGTGGCATAGAGTTAAGTGGCATTGTGTAAAGTGGGTTAGAGTGTAAGTTGGATACAGTGAAGTGGGGTAGAGTAGAGTGGCATAGCGTTGAGTGGCATACAGTATAGTGTAGTGCGGTAGAGGGAAGTGGAGTAGAGTGAGGAGGGCTACAGTAGAGTGGTGTACAGTAGAGTTGAACGGAGTGAAGTGAGGTACAGGAGAGTGGTGTGTAGTTGAGTTGCATAGACCGTAGTGGTGTAGGTTAGCATGGCTTTGAGTGGAGTACAGTAGTGTGGTGTGGAGTACAGTGGTTTAGAGTTCAGTGTCATAAAATAGAGTGGTGAAGATTAGAGAGATGTAGAGTGGAGAGGGGTAGAGTGAAGTGGAGTAGACTGCACAGTGTAGACTGGGGTTCAGTAGAATTGCCTAGAGTGCAGTGGCATAGAGTGCACTGGCTTAGAGTGTAATGGTGGAGATTACAGTGGTGTAGAGTGTCATAGAATGAATTGGGATAGAGTGAAGTGAGGTAGAGTAGAGTGGCATAGAGTGAAGTGGGGTAGAGTGAAGTGGAGGACAGTAGAGTGGCATACAGTTGAGTGGCACATAGTACAGTGTTGTAGAGTGCAGTTGCTTAGAGTAGAGTGGTGCAGAGTAGAGTACAGTGGCATATAGTGCTGTGCCATACAGTGGAGAAAGGGATAGAGTAGAATAAATTGGCGTAGAGTAGAGTGGCATAGGGCGCTTTTTTTGCAGAATAGAGTGCAGTGGTGCCAGTTACAGTGGTACATGGTGGAATGGAGTTCAGCGGAGTTGAGTTCCATAGAATGCAGTGGAGTACAGTGGCTTGGAGAGGCGTATAGTAGATTGAGAGAGAGTAGCATGGCGTAGAGTAGAGACACATAGCATGACATTTTGTAAAGTCAAGTGGGGTATAGCAGAGTGGCATAGAGTCGAGTGGCGTACACTAGAGTGGCACAGAGTGAAGTCAGGTAGATTAAAGTGTTCTACAGTGAAGTGGGGTATAGAAGAGTGGCATAAAGTAAAGTGGGGTACAGTAGAGTAGTACACAGAGAGTGCACTGGTATAAAGTGTGGTGATGTAGAGTAGAATGGTGCAGAGTAGAGTGAAGTAGAGTGAGGTAGACTGAAGTGGAGTAGAGTGGTGTACAGGTGGGTGCCTAGTGTTCAGTGGCCTAGGCTGCAGTGCCGTGGAGGAGAGTTGTGAAGAGTAGAGTCGCGTAAAGTGAAGAGGGGTTGAGTGAATTGGGATAGAGTAGATTGGCATAAAGTAGAATCTCATAAAGTAGAGTGGCACAGAGTGGAGTGGTGCATAGTAGACTGCAGCACTCTAGAGTGTAGTGGTTTAGTGTGGAGTAGTGTGGAGTGGAGTACAGTGGCACAGAGTGGAGTGGGTAGAGCAGCTTGGAGTGGTGTAGAGTGCAGTGGCATAGAGTAGAGTGGTTCAGAGTAGAGTAGAGAGGCGTAGAGTAGAGAGTAGTAGAGTACAGTAGAGTAGAGTGGCATAGCGTGGTGTAGCATAGAATAGAGTGGCGCAGACTAGAGTAGAGCGGTGTACCCTGTAGTGGTGTAGAGTGAAGTGGCATAAAGTGGTGCGGAGTGGCGTAAATTGAAGCAAAGCAGAGTGGTTTAGAGTCAAGTGGAGTAGAGTGGCTTGGAGAGTGGCTTGGAGTGCCGTAGAGTAGAGTGGTGTAGATTAGAGTGGCTTAGAGTAAAGTGAAGGAGAGTCGACTGGCACATCACCGAAGGAATAGAAGTTATTTTACCCTATATCCAACAGCCGTTAAAGACCTCCTTTCGGGTGGGGAAGGTCCCTAACATTTAGAAGCGAGCAATTGTTCGCCCACTGCAAAAAAAAACTACAGCGGATGGGAACATAATGGAAAATTTGCGACCGGTTTCATTGCTCCCATACTTCTCTAAAATTGCTGAAAAAGTGGTCAATGTGCAGCTGGGGGCTCACATAATGAAACATGACTTGCTACATCCCACACAATCAGGTTTCAGAACAACCTACTCAACTGTGATGGCTTAGTCTGTAAGGATAAAGGCCTGACAACAGCGCTGGTCCTTCTGGACCTCAGCGCAGCTTTTGATATGGTGTCACATGAGCTGCTAGTGCACCGACTCAGAAGGGGGTATGTTGATGGGGAGGCTCTGAACTGGCTAGTCTCTTATCTGGACGGCCGTAGTTTTCAGGTGTCACAGTCGACGTATACCTGCAAACACATTAAGTTAGCACAGGGGGTACTGCAGGGCTCAATTTTAAGCCCCACTCCGTTTAACCTATATGTCCCCCCTTAGCTGAAATTGTAGAAAAACACAGCGTGACAATAGTATCGTACGCAGACGACACACAACTTGTGGTCACCCTAGCACCAAATTCCACGTCAGCTGCCAGTAGATTTGCAGAATGCTTGTAAGATCTAGACGTGTGGATGACAGATAACTGCTTTAGACTAAATGGCAATAAGACATAGTCGGAAATACTCCATCCATTTGGTCCTCGGCCTGGTGGCCAACAAGGTTAGGACCCATCCCCACCCCTAGGATGGAGGTGAAGAATTTAGGAGTATGGATAGATTCCAAACTTTCCTTCGAGACTCAGATTAAGAGAGTCCCGGGCAGGTGTTTCAGAACCCTTAGAATATTGGGGAAAACCCTAGATATTTTACCACTAGCGGTGAGAAAAATCCTGACCCATACACTTGTCACAACCAGATTAGACTTTGGAAATATATTGTACCTAGGTGCAACTAAAAAGGGACTCCAGAAATTACAATCTGTTCAGAATGCAGCAGCCCGCCTGGTTTTAAATCTGCCAAGACGGGCATCTTCGAAGAATGCACTAGATACATTAAATTGGCTGCCCATCCAGAAACGGATCACCTTCAAGACACTATGCACTGGGCATCGTATTTTGCAGGGTAGAAGCCCCTTGTACTTACGTAATCTCATAACCCCTTACAATATAGAAAGAGACCTGAGGTCTACTGGGAAATATCTGGTGACAGTCCAGAGGATAAGAAAATCATGAATGGAGGCACGCTCTTTTGCCTACTTGGCAGCAAAAAGCTGGAACTCCCTTCCCTTGTCCCTACGGGAAGAACCATCAGAAAGAGTCTTCCGTAAAAAACTGAAAACATGGCGCTATACACAATAGGAAATGACTGCTATAGGTTCCTGAGAGGTACAGATTCCCGGAGTTGCAGGGAGCTCTGATAGCGCGGGGACACACCAGTGGGTGTAACCAGGCGCTCTATAAATGTATACATAACATAACATTGTCAGTGGAATTATATTGACTGGAGTGGGCTAGAGTGGTGTAGAGTCACTGTGTGGAGTGGACTGGCATGTGGTACAGTAAAGTGGCATACATTGCAGTGGCATAGATTGCAGTGACCTGGAGTAGACTGGTGCAAAGTAGAGTAGAGTGGCATAGAGTGCAATGGCCTACAGTATAGTGGAATGGCGTCTAGTGTACTTGCATTCAGGTCAGTGGCGAAAAGTACAGTGGTGTGGAGTGCAGTGGCACAAATTGCAGGGTCTTAGAGTGCAGAGGCATACACTGAAGTCGTACAGAATTAAGTAGAGTGGCATAGAGTGCAGTAGTGTAGAGTAGAGTGCAGTGGCATAGAATCCAGTGGTGTAGAGTACAGTGGCATACAGTGCAGTGGTGTACAGTTAAGTGGCTTACAGTGCAATGGCATACAGTGTAGGGGTGTACGGTGCAGTGGTGTACAGTGATGTGCTGTGGATTGCAATGGCATACTGTCCAGTGGTGTACAGGGCAGTGCCATAGGGTGCAGTGGTGTACAGGGCATATTTAGAGTGCAGTGCAGTGGTGTTCAGAGTAGTGGCATACAGTGCAGTGGTGTAGAGTTCAGTAGCATAAAATGGTGTGGTGTTGAGTTCAGTGGTATAGAGTGCAGTGGCATGGAGTTCAGTTGTACACTGAGCTGTGACGTAGAGTGCAGTGGCAGCATTCATTGTAATGGCATATAGTGCAGTGGCTTAGAGACCAGTGTTGAGTACAGTGGCATACAGGGCAGTGTAGATGTACTTATTCATTTTTTATTTCCATAGGTACTGCGGTACTAGCTAGATAACATGGCAGTGTACTGCCGCAGCCCTAAAAATGTTTTAAAACAGATAAAACACTTGAATTTTTTTTTCCTAAGTCTACGGACATTGGTAAAGTGCCTCATGTATTTATATGGTAAAGTGCTCATGTATTTATATACATTTTAAAAACACTACTAACCCAGAACTCCCCCTGACACCTAGAACAAACACTGAGTGCCCAATTTACAAAGGAGAGGGGAGGATGTGCTGCAGCGGCTGGAGCTGCCGACTCGGTAGCTGAGGATCCTAGTTCAAGTCACAGAATCCTGTTATTCTGGGCAAATCACTTAATCTCCCTGTGCCCATGGACAGTGCCTGGATACCCTCACGGGTGATAAGCTGTGCCATATAGATCTACAAACAAAGGTAAACTTAGACCTGAAATCTAAGTTTCAGGTAAAATGTCTATGGAGAATATATTTTTCTGTAAACTCTTTTAGCTAATCACTGCAAAACTTTGCATTACTAGCCAATTTAGAATAAGGAATATCAGTTTATCAGTATGTAAACTTTATTTCAACTTAAAAAAATCACAAAAGCTGTCACAAATAAACATCAAAGCCAAGTAGGACATACCAAAATGTCACTAAATAACCATACTTGTTTTATACAAGGACATATAATAATCATCATTAAGACAATAAATACATTAATAAAAATTAGAACATTGGAATGTTGGTAGCTCCATTGAAAACAATGGAGTGCTCTGGGCTTATAATGGCTGGTATAAGCCTGGAGCTCCAACATTCCAATGTTCCTTTGTTCACAGCTCTGGCTGTGAACAAAGGCTTCAGGGAGCCTGAGGGGATTCCAATCCCCTCACGCTTCCAAAAGGCTTTGTATTTTTTTTAGAACATTCTGTCCTCTAGTGGCAGAATGTTCTAATAGCCTTATAGCCCTTCGTAGATGGGCTATACCGCTATTAAAGTCCCTCTCCCTTGTTAAAGGCCCTCGCCTTCGGCTCGGGGCCTTTAACGCTGGAGAGGGCCTTTAATAGCTGGTATAGCCCTCTACGGCGGGCTATAAGGCTATATTCTAAAACAATTCTGTGGTAGTGGCCAGGAACTTACATGATAAAAATTATCTTTAAAAGAGCATCAAAACGCACAATAAAATCCATCATACAGTAATAATTAAATGTCAATGAATGGACAAGGGAGTAGCTTTACCTATACCTCCCTTCGGTCCACCGAATCAACCACACCCGACCCAGGAACTTAGCTGTAGCTATCATGATGGGTCCGTCTACTGATATTTTGAGCATTCTAAATACCTCACTATGTGCCCTGATACCCAGGGCTAAACAAATAGGTTTCAACCGGCGTTGTCTCAAATGACTATATACCGGGCATGAAAAGAAGATGTGAGGCATTGATTCTACCTTATCTGGACAGAAAGGGCAGTTACTACTACTTACATCAGGGTTGGACCATTTCGAAATAAAAGCCTTGGTGGGTAAAGTTCTCACTCTGAACTGATGGAATAATTTTCTATCACGTGTTGACGTGATTAAGTCCCAATACAGCTCAAATTTTGGTTCATGTTTAATCTCAAGAAAAGTGCTAGACAGAGTAAGACTTGAAGAAACTGTAAACCGTCTGAGATTTATCATTTGCCAATAGGCTGCCTTTAACTCGGCTTTGCTTGGAAATGTGCTTGCGACTGGGGAGGTTCACAAACGACTCAATCCCAGCTCACAGAGAATATTTCTAACACAACTAAACCATGTGATGTTCTTGTTCACATCCAACTCCCTGACTTCTAACAAAGCCAGGGCATAATTGGCCAGCTCTGGAGTCACCAAGAGTCTCCTCCAATATACTAGTAGCCCATAATGTGCAACATCCTTAATGGAGTGACAACCCAAATCTAAATATAAAGGGACCAGTGGGGTCGATTGCGGGAGTCCAATCAATGATCTTAAAAATGTATTTTGACCCACCACTAATGATTCCAAAATCACATGCCCCCACAGGTCTACACCATAGAACCATAGAGGATTGAAGCACCAATTCTAGAATTATAGATTTGTAGAATAGGAGCAACAGGTTTAGTATAAGAGCATCTATGCTCCTTATGCAGCGCACCAGAGAGTTGAGCATGTCTCACCGTCAGGCTGTCTATTTGCGGCTTCCAACTAAGTTTTTTATCTATGTATACCGCCAAGTAAGAAAAAGTCCCAGCTTGCTATAAAGTACCCTCCTGCATTCTAACTTCACCGATGGGTCTGTTAGAGTTCTGGAGGACCATAAACTTCGTTTTGTCTACATTGACAACAAGATCATTGTCCGCACAGAACTCCTCAAATCTTGAAAGGGCACATTGTAGGCCCTGTCTTGTTTTAGAGAGAATGAGGGTGTAATCGGCGAACATTAGGAGGGGGATCTTGATCCCTGCTAGACTCAGGGCATCTGTGGGGTAATTTTCAAAGTATTCCAAAACCCCATTCATATATATTGAAAATAAAGTAGAAGCCAATACACATCCCTGCCTTACACCCTTCTCCACAGGGAACTTTTCTGTGGTACTACCTGCCAAATCCCATCTAACTTGGGCATAGTTATCCGTATAAAGTTTAATAACAAAAGCCAAGATATCCAATGGCATACCCAATTTTAAAAGGCTAAGCCAGAGTTTTGAACGAGGAACTAGGTCAAAAGCAGACCCAAGGTCCACAAAAGCAGCATAAATTGAACCTTTACCCAGGGTAACAGTGCACCAGTAAATTAGAACAAACCTCAAAACCTGGTCCACTGTGCTAATACCCTGTCAGAACCCTGCTTGTAAATCGGAAAGAATATGGCAATCCTCCAGCCAAGCCGGCATTCTGCCTAGAACTATCCTGGCTGATATGTTTTGAATGCAATCGATCAGGCTTATAGGCCTGTAGTTTCCTGGTAGGGAGCGGCCCCCCTTTTTAAAAATAGGAAGGATTACTGCACCTGCCCAGGAGCTAGGAATCGCTACACCCTTGTCGATAGTATTCGTTAGTAATTGTATATACGTTGCCCAGGAGTCCATATCTTGAAGAAAAAGATCTGCAGGAATGCAGTCAAGACCAGGAGGCCTGCCCTTTGGGACCTGGAGGAGAGCATTTTCTACCTCTTTCTTGGTGATATGAGAGCAGGGGGAGAAGACGGCATTACAAAGGTGACTTGTGGACCCGAGTCCCTTGCAAACTGACATTTAAAGTGGCGAACCCACTGATCCAGTTCCACATGATTCGTTGGCACATTTCCCTGGTCCCAACTCCCCCACTTCACCAGGTGCCAAAATCTCATCATGTCTCTCCCAGAACAGGCATTAAGCAAATCTACCCAATGAGCTTCATCTCAGTCCCGTTTAGCCTGTAATTGTGCTGCCTTATAGGCCTGCCTCTTCTCTTTTATGGTGACCCGTGACCCGTTCTTTGCTCTTAATTGCCACTGCCAAATTCCTGTAGGCCGAGCAACAGTTCGAGTTATACCAAACTGCAGCTTTATGGTTGGATGATACGGGGCCTTTCTTGTTTTTCATTATAAAAAATCTTTTAAGTTGGTTAAAAAGTAGCTCATGTGCCTGGCCAACTCTGTACAAATGGACCCCAAGTACAGCATCTTTCTGGAGAACATCTATAGTATTAACTACTAAATTGCTCATATCTAGCAATTTCTCCGGGTTGAGTGCATCTTCGGCCAAATTAAGGCGTCTTGTATCGTTAGACAAATGACCTTCTACAAAATCTACACTTGGTGGCAACGCATCAGCATGCTTTAACTCCAGAGCCCGCAGAGTAACTAAGAGTGGATTGTGGTCACTTTCTATCCTGGCTTCTACCACCATGTCTAACAATTTTAACCAAAACTCCTTGTTTATGATAAACTAGTCAATGCGACTAGAGCGATGCCCACTGTTAAAACTTGGCATCCCTGATTTATAAGAACTTGTGCAACCATTTGCCCCCCCTCAACCCATGCTCCAAACAGAATACTTTCAATTGGAGTGCTGCACTGGTCCATTTTTTTATGGGAGGAAGTTCCAGGGGTGGAATCAACCACTGATCATCCTCCTCTAAACTAAAATTCAAGTCCTCACAATCAAGAGGTTCATAAGTGCACTTGAAGTCCCCGGCTATTGAGATATTGCTGTGACCTCTGTGATTCATTAAAAAAACATTGAGTTGGGCTACAATATTTGAGGCCTTCCCGCCTGGAAGGCCTCTAGAGTAAACATTGATGAGCAAGACATCCAGGGAGCTACCCTGAGTTAGCTTTACAATGAGAATATCCTGTGAATCAATGGCAATCTCCTCTATCTTAAATTCCTGGGTCTGCCTAATCCATAGTGTCAAACCCCCCATCGGTCTGCCACGTTCACCCTGTACAGCCGGTTTAGAAAAATGTATATATCCCTGACAGAAAATCTGATCCACTGCCCATGTCTCTTGAAAGCATATTATATCTAGTTTCTCAATAAATGAGATCCATTCAATGGAAGCGACTTTACTACCAAGCCCCGCAATATTCCACAAAGCTATTTTTAGGACAATACTAGGCTCTGTAAAAACTCCACTTTTATTTTGGGCTTCTTGACAAAAATTTAGCATATGAGGTGCTGGAACTTTATCAATAGCGTTGGGCGAGCAAGCATTACCATTATCCCGTACTCTATCGATTACTAGTAGACTCAGGTTTGTAGATGATAAACGCAGCTGGGGTACATTTAAAACTTCCTCACCACTTTTACAAAAGCACGATGCTTGAAGGTCCCCACAGTGTAGTCCCAATGTAAATATGGTGTCATCATCTCTGGTTGCAGGATCAAGTTAATCTATATCCTCTAAATTCATGAAGGATTCAAATCTATTAAGGATTGGTACAGAATACTCATACATTCCCAGAGCATGTGTCAATATATTACTGTCAACCCCACCCTTTATCAAAAACTGAGAGTTTTGGTAAAAGAACCCTAAGGGTCAGATGTTGATGCCTTCCCTACTGAGATGCCTTGATCGTGCTCTGTCTAAAATAGTTTTTACTATATGAGGGTCCCAAAGTTCACCACCACACAATCACCACAACTTGATTTCCTTGATTTTCCTATCTCTGCGTACCATTTTGACACACCTAAATAAATGGCCACCCAGCCCAGTTTTAGAAAAAGGAATATATCTGCAATGAAAAGGAATAGGTCTGCAAAGTTTCGAGGAGATTTGTCAAACGGTGGCAAAGTAATTGTCAGGAATATACCTGAAGGTTTCCTATCTCTGGGAATCGATTTGGAATATGGCCAGGAGAATCACATACACTACCTTGGAAAAAACTCAAAAATAACATACCGAGCCGGTTGTGCAAAATTGGTGAGGAAAATATTTTACATCTGCTGTGCATCTGTCCAGAACTAAAAAACGAAAGACTAACTTTGCTAAACAGTTTATTCAATGAAAGAGCGATAAGAACTTGTAGACAAGCACTGTTTCGATGTCTCTGTTCAGATGATCTACCCATTAATTCTGCTTTCGCAAATTTTTTAACAATTGCACTGAAAAAATTAGAACATAACATTGTTTTCTAAAATGATTATATTCATCACTAACTTTTATACATATGTACTTGTTTTATTTAAAACAGTTTTTAAAATGTTTTTGTATACATTTTTAAGATTTACTGTTATTTACAAATAACAAATTTTTAACGAAGTAATGTAACTTAAATGTACATAATTGAGCATTCATTCTTTGTAAAGATTTTAATTAATCAATCAACAAAACTACCTATACCTGTACTATCTCTGGGAATCCTAACTACAGAGTAGCAACCACCACTCTGTAATATAGAAATATGATGTAGCATGTAGTATTGTTCATATTTTGCGTATAAGTCATTCGAATTTTGAACTGCATGCATTACAGTCAAGCAGACAAGGTTCAATTCAGTGGCAGTTGCTGTTTGATGTTGGTGCCTGCTGGTCCGTATTTCATGTAATGCACTTTCTCAGAAATAAATCTTTTTTAACAAATAACAGGAAATCTTCCATCTTTTACGTATCACCCATATTATCAAGATCACAAATCAGTATGCCATCCTAGTAATTTTTAGACTATTTATTCTATCAAAATTCTTTCCATTGCTCACTGAAAAACGGAGCTTAAGAAATCATCTCGGAAGGAATTCTCACATGTCTAAATACACTAAAAGGCGTAATAAACAAGGCCAAGTGTTTGGATTGATAATATGCTGACATGAGATCATGTGTTGAAAACACTTTAGTACTTCCCAGAAGTGTTACCATCTCAACATTATTTGAGAAAGGTTAATTATTTGCAACTACACGCTTATTACATTCTTTCAAGTTGATGAAAGCTCTTAACTCGCCTGTGGGGGTTGGACACCACTACTACACACAACCCCAATCAATTTCCACTTTAGCAATTATAACCTCTCTCTTCAATCTCTTCAGTTCACTGACTACAGTTTGCTGTAGAACAATATGCATGCACCTTATTTTGCTCACAACTGTTCTTGCTCCTTCTCAATGTGATTCTGTGAGAATAACCTTTTTAAAAAATCTAACTTGTTTTCAAAAGGTTCTGGACACACATTCTGTAACTTCTCATCTAGGTCGAGTCCTCCACAAATCATAGTGCCAACACTCACTTTCCCAATTTGATGCAAGGATTGCCTTTCGGATCATCTAACAGACTCATTTCTCCTTCATGGGTCCAACTTAAAATGCTCTCACATTTGTAGAAACGTACACTTTTCCCAGGAGTGAGCCCCTCTTTCCATTCTAGTTCTACCTAAAAATAAACTTTACGGTTCATCACAATAAGTGAAAAGTTTGATGTCAGGTCTCAAAAACATTGCTTAGCCTAATACACGGCTCCTGAAGAAATCATTAAACACTAATTTTATCTTGGCACTAGAATCAAAAAGCATCTTCACACAGATCTCATTTATCTGACAATATTTTTACCAGTCCCACCCCTTATAAAAACCATCTTACCACAATTTAATTCACACTCTAAGTTGTCCGCACTCCACTGTAAGCCCTCTATTATTCAACATTTATGTCAGGCCTCTGAAGATTCCTGATTGTCTCTCTTTTCCTACGCCGATGACACACAGATTGTTTTTTCCCTATCTGCTAACAGGGTGTCCAAACCATCCTCTTTGCAATCTGGGTTGAGGAACATGGCAGGATGAATGCAAGCCAACCTGCTCAAACTCAGCGGTGAAAAGAGAGAGGTGACGATACTGGGCAAAAATAGAGCGCTATGGGGCCGCCAACATTGGTCACCTGAAATAGGCACCTTACCCAAGCCCAATCAGCAGGTCCATAACTTAGGTGTTATAATTGATGACCAGCTCTCTATGAGGCAACAAGCAGTGAAAGTTTCGTCCACTTGATTTACTATCCTCAAATGTCTCAGGAAAATCATCTAGATGCTGCCTCTGTCCACACAACGTATGTAGTCCATGCTCTCATTGCATCAAGGCTGGACTATGGCAACATTCTGTATTTAGAAGCCAATAAGGATGTGGTACAGAAGTTACAGCTAGCACAAAATGCGGAGTCTAGGTTGCTCTGTAAAGTCCCTAAAACAGTTTCCATCTCAGGCGTTCTCTGAGATCTCCATTGGATCAGGGCTGAGAACCGTATAAAGTTCAAACCCTGAGCTGTATGTTTAAAGTTAAAAGTGGTAAAGCCCCCACATATCTGAATGCTTTAGTTCACCTCTACCTCCCCTCACGTTCCTTACGCTCTGCCACCCAGGTGAAATTTACGGTGCCTAGGACCAGGCTGTCACGTATGGGCGGTCGGTCCTTCTCCTGTCTTGATCCCTCCTTGTGGAATACTCTACCCCATGGCACTCCGTACTGAAACCATTTATGAGAATTATCATAAATGCTTGAAAACCTGGCTATTTAACATGTAGAATCCATTTGATGCTTTTCGCTTCTTTCTCAGTTCTGATGGTTGGCGCCGGGAAACTCCTGGGTAGCTGTACAACTTATAAGAATATATTAACATAAAATACCTGTATCTTTAAAATTTTTGCTTTGCCAACTTTGCTTGTGAATTTCTTACCAAAATGACCTTTGCACCCACATACTTTGCCTACAACTTTCTGTCCTGGGCAGTCTTTGTTTTCAGCCATATGACTTCAACTCTTGAATCTGTACCATCCCCCTTGAACACTTCTTTATGGATTGTAATCAAAAGGCTTTTGCTTACTAATGCGGTACCTTTTCTACATGTGAATGTTAATTGTCCTCATTGATCTCTTCCACACAAACAATGGCATGATCACTTTACTCTACAATAACTAATACTTCATTGAGATCAGGATCATCCTTCTGCCAATGTTAATCGTTTATTCTTTAAGTATTACATCCCAAAATGAACTAATCTCTGGTCCTCTCTTCTAAAGTGGGCCCAAATTTACATGAAGTTTCTAATTTATGGAACCTGGTCACCTAATACTCCACGGTTTTATCACTTCTTTGTACTCTCCTCCCAAAATGATATCTTTCATGAATCGTGCTCCCTATAGAAGTGTAAATCAAGCTTCCTTGCAAATACTTCCCATTCACAGAGGCCAACAGTCTCCTCACCAGTGCATTCAGGGAGATGGTCACACACGTCTTGACCCATCATCGCAAGACAGTGGCGCAATAGAGAAATTCTTCTTACCTCACTTAAAGATGTACAACACTCTCTTGCATATAGCTCAAATTACTTTTTTCACTTTCACCATTTTAAGAGTGGTTCATCTGGTGGAGAGAGAAATCACAATCGGGCAGTGACTTTGTTTGTCTGCCAATATTACTACAATTTCATAGATAAACTAATAAAATATTCAAAATATGGGATCATACTCCCCTGGTAACATGAGTTAAATAAGACAAAACGAAGTTTATATGTTCCCTGGGAATAATGGAAATAAATGTAGATCATTCATACCAACCACCAGCACACGCAAAATTCTCATACAGGTGCACAACGGTGCACCCAGCTAAACCTACATCCATAGACACCAAAGTACAGATTTGTTCCTTAAATAATGTAATGCTGGCACTCAGCTTGTGGTCCATCAGTGATGCAGAAATCCAAACCGAACTTTGCATTGCTCCAGGTAGTGACTTATGATAGAGATGATGTCTGTTCCATTTCAAAACCTTGTTAACCTCTTGAGAAACAGATAATCAATACATCCTTTCACTCAGTTATTAAGTTTTCACTTGCTTGTTTAAGGAGCATGAGCTGTGCTCCTGAGAGTCTTTAACATCATAACTTCGGATGCCACAACATGCTTTAATATTGCAGCACACCTTGACCTGACGTTGCGTACCACTGCATCATAAGATATCTTATAGGACCACAACCACCTGCTCCTTAAGATCAAATCTTGTCACTTGACTACAATACAAGCTTATTGATCAGTGGGTATTGTAATGCATCAGTTGTCAAAATTATTTAAACATTCTTTATTTGTATAGAGTTTTCATCTAACTAAGTTGTCTAATAATGTTTGACCATTGTTATCGAAGGTTAAATGATGGCAATCCATTCCTTCTTATTGACTTGAGTCCATTTTTACATCTTGAAAAGGCATGCATCCTTGAAGCTCCTATGGGAATGGCAAATCTCTTTCCCAAATGAATTCACTTAGAAACTCACTTTGATTTCTTGACTGTTGGGAATCAATTTCCTTAATGTGCTACTGACTCACCTTAATGTTGAAGCATTTTGAATGTCATGGCAAGACAGGAGACTCGCATTCTTCATATGCCTTTTCTTCACCACTTCTGAGCAGCAACACTTCAAACCTCTCAGTTAGAATGCAGAATGAACACACAATCAAATAAAACTCCAACACTCCATATAAGCCCTTTGAACACCACTGTAGTATGTTGAATTATAACTTGCCTATAATATGATGCTCAGCATTGTGATTGTAGTTTGGAATGTTGCTATTCAGAACGTTAGTGAGAGAGTTAGGACTGTTGCTAATGGGCTGAGCATGATACAGGCTGCTCCTGGTGGGGTTCGTAATTTATATTCTTAATTACTTAATAAACAACTTGGAAACATCATCTTCTGGATTTCACTCATTTGTCCGTCATACTACATTTGGTACCAGAAGTGGGGTTCTCTGTGCCAATATGCTTGAACTGTTTAGTCAAAAGTTTACTTCTCCGTTTAAATCCATGGCTTATAATTTTCGTTCCGTTTCGTTTTTCTCCTTTTGAAAGTCTTTGAAATTAACATGGAGGTTTACCCCACTCCTGGTACCAAATGTAGTATAACGGCTTCTGAGCAGATATGTATTCATTATTTATTTCAACATTCTTAATGTATGAAAATGTGAATTTTGATAAGTGGGAAAAATGAGTATGAGTGATAATCTAAGTTTCGGTTTGACTGTGGAGGAAATGTGCATAACAATTTTTGCCTGTAAAAAACAGGTATTGTATTAGTAATATATGAAACTTTTTATTTTTGGTGATTTAAAGTATAGCAGATATTAACAAACATCAGTAAGAGATTGAAGGCTTAAATAGGATATACCATCAGAGAGAAATAAGTTTTTAGTAAACGATCATTGAACAGCACGTGTCTCAAGATGCATATACTGTTGCTCATGTGCATGTAGGTAGAAGTAAGGGCAAGATAGTCTCCGAAGTGCGGCTTGAACGATGGTGGGTATCTTTGCCTTGGGAGGCTTGACAACGCATGTAATGTTCCGTTCGTTTTGAGAGGAAGTTGAGCGTTTTAGGAAGTGTTCGTAATGCACGCTATTTTCTTACAGAAATAGGTCGGAAAATTTGTGTTGCCAGGCAAAGTGTAATTAAGAAATAGATCGGTTAAGCAGCGGTTGGGATTTTTTTCCAATTGCCAGTAAGAAGTGTGAAGTTATTGCAAAACTTACAATAATAAATAGAGAATTACGACAGTTATAGCATAACATTTTTGAGGAAGAAGATGTCTGTGGGAATACATGTATTAACATAAGAAGAGCAGGAGGGGATTATAAGAAGCATTATATATAAGGAAATAGGAGACACTGTTGAAGAGACAACTAAATCTATTTTGAAGAAAAATAAGAGGAAAGACAGAACTGCTGAAGAAGAGGAATTTTGGTATTTGTCAGAGGATGATGAAAGGTCTAATTAAGGGATAGGAGGGAAGCACTTGAAAAAGCAGAAAGCATGTTGAGGGTACTGGAGTAACAATACTTTCTGGTAAAGGAGAAGTAAATGTCTTAAGCTACTCTAATACTAGTAGTGTTCAACATGGCGCACAAACAGAGCTGGAGCTCCCTACAAGGGAGAAGGGTTATTAACTTAAGTAGAGTCGGCATGACATGGATGCTGATTAGGATGAGTATATCCTAGATTTGGGAAATGATGATAGAACCAATGAGTTCGCGAGTGATGAGAGTGTAAAAGTTCATTTAAAAACGAGAAATAAGGGATCCTTCCGGACAGTTGCTGTTTCACCTCTCAGTGAAAAGGCATCTGTGCAGTTCAGATTGGTAACCTATGAACCACATGGTGAAATATATTTAGTTCTGGATCAGAAGAATGTTGGAAACGGAGGAGAAAAAGATTCATGAGAGCAGAATGCTCACATCCAGTGATTGATGACAAGGAGATAAGGAGACTATGACTCCTAACTTATTTCAAGATTTAATTAATCACTTCTTTAATTTGGGAAGTGATCCTAGAATAGGTTTTTAAATATCCTTAAAAGAGTGTGAAGATACGTTGATTGATGTTCTAGGGCCTCTGATGGGAATTTTATTTATTTGTAGAGTTTTATATAGCACTGGCTAGACCCGGAGGTATCAGAGCGCTTTACATAAAGGTGGACAACAAAGTTACATTAGTTACATATGCGTAGAGCAAATAAATATGAAAGGGTGGAATGCAAAACAACAGATTAGATTAGATTAGATTAGAATATTTATAAAGCGCATGGCTGCCTCAGCAATGAGGCGTCCCAGCACTGAAAGCTAGACTCAGCAGAGAATAGAACAGAAGGAAGTATTCCTGGAACAGAGCAGAACAGGATAGAGTATTTTAGACCTGGGAAAAAAGCCAGGTCTTCACAAGCCGTCTGAAAGCCTGATGGTCAGGGTTGTTGCGGATGTAAAAGGGGAGAGAGTTTGAAAGAGTGGGGGCCAGGCGTCTAAAAGAGCGACTGCCAGATCTAGCTCTACGTATGCGAGTGATATAAGCAAGACTCTAGTTCGCCGAACGGTAGGGCATGAGGGGGAGTGTACCGAATACACAGATAACCCAAGATGTCTGGGGCACTTCCTGTCAGTATCTTATGCGTATTGCAGAGCGTCTTGAACCGAATCTGCTGTTCAAGCGGCAGCCAGTGAAGGCGGCGGATGAGATTAGAGGCATGGCTGAATTTAGGAAGAGCAAACATAGCGCGTGCTGCCGCATTCTGGAACCGCTGCAATCTACTTAGCTCAGATTTATTGGAGCAGAGCAAAAGCACATTGCAGTAGTCCAGACGAGCCAGTATCAAAGCTTGGATGATCAGTTGGCGTGTTTGGGCATCAAAGAGGCCCAAAATCGGTCGAAGGCCGAGCAATAATCCAAACCATTTCCCGGCCACTGATTTGGCATCTGTTTCAAAGTTGAGATTTTTATTAACTAGGAAGCCAAGGTTTTTCACCACAGGTTTGGGATCAGGAGGATCACCTAGGGCCCGGGGCCACCAATTGTTCGTCTAAAGATGAAACTCTTTGCCAACCAGGAGAATCTCTGATTTGGTAGAGTTCAATTGCAGAAAGTTAGCTGTCATCCATTCTGCAATTGCCAAGATATTTTCTTTGAATTTTATTTTGTCTTGCTCGGGATCCTCCAGGCGTAGGAGCAGGATTTCATGGGACACCGTATCAAATGCCGCGCTTAGGTCCAGCAGCACCAACACTGAAGTGCTGCCCGCATCTAGCGTGGATTTGAGTTGCTCTACCACTGCCAATAAAGCTGATTCGGTGCTTTATCTTGGTCGAAACCCATTCTGGAAGCTGTTAAGTATATGGTTTGATTCTGGGAACTGTGTTAGAACAGAGTTCGCATGTGCTTCCAGAATTTTAGAGAGGAAAGGGAGCAATGAAATCAGGCGGTAGTTCTCCGGTTTAGAGGTGTCGAGTGTAAGTTTCTTAAGTGAAGGAACCACTTGTGCGTGTTTCCATGACTTAGGCACCATCGCAGTCGCAAGGGAAAGGTTAAGTAGCTCCAGACACTCAGGCAAGAGATCTTGTTGGATTTTCCTGAAAGCGTCTGGTTTAAGAGGGTCATCTAGAGATCCAGATTTAATTTTGGCTACTAGTCTCTCCAATTCCTTCTGGGAAATGGGGGGAAAAGATATAAGGAGGGTAGTCTCAGAACCAGTAAAAACAGTCTTTCCACACGTACTGTGGGATATACCATGATCAAACTTTTGTTAGATATCTTCAACCTTCTTCAAAAAGAAGGTTGCCAGATCTTCACAGTGTTTGTTGGAAGAGATTGTATTGCCCAATTCACCTGGAGTGGAAATCAAGTCTTTCAAAAAGAAAAAATAGTTTTACTGCGGTTGGTGCTAGAACTAATGAAGCTGGAGTAGTGAGCTGCTCTGGTCTTACGCACTAGCTTATGATAGGATTTAATGGCCGCTCTATATAGTTCTTTTGCTCGGGAGTCATATGACCTCCTCCAAGATCTTTCCAAGACCTTGCAGTTTCTCTTAGCAAGGGTTAGATGTTCATTGAACCAGGCATTGGCCCGAGTTCTTTAAAAGTACGTAAGTTTGAGGGGAATGCACGTATCTAAGGCTTGCATTATCCACCTTTGGAAGAGCGCATTAGCCTCTTCCATTTTAGTGGCTTTTACAAGAGGCTTTGCATTCAGGGCTATGAGGAAATCTGCTTGGTTCAATTTGTGCCAGGGCCGTTTTAATGAAGGGTGTTGATTAGGCTGGTGCTGATGGCCAGCTATTGTAAGCCGCATCAGGATGAGAAAATGATCTGTCCAGCAAACAGTTAGCCAGTGATGGCTCACATTTAAAATTGAACATCAGTAATGAAGCTGTAAAACAAATGCAGGAAAACGGTGAACAAAGGGTGGTAGGGGATGAGGAATGAGGCTGTAGTAGGAATTAATTCAAAAAAGAGTCCCGCAATACCTGATATTACAAAAAGGTTAATATTAGGGTCCCTATCAGGTAGTCTAGGCAGAGCCTTGATCTGGTCGGGGTCATGGCTGCGCAGCCCCAGGGGCCGGCCACACTCACTGAGTTGCAGTGATCAAGCTGCGGAGAAGGACAGTAGAAGGAGACAAAATGGCTGTCACGTACCGAACCATCCCCACTGATAAGATGTCTGCGATGTTCTAGATGGGAGAGTCCACCCTATGGCGCAAAGTTAGGCTGCTGGTCCAAGGCAGAGACCAGGATGCATGCGGTGATCCCGAATATAATTGCCACCGCCAAAATAGAGGACGTCACAAAGGAGGGTGGACGAGATGCAAAAGATGGGCTGGCTACACCAAGACATAGACCGGCCACATGAGGCAATCTTTGTAACCGGTCAACGCCGTCAAAATGGAGGACACAGGTCTTGGTCCCAATATATCTCCATCACAAAATGGAGGAATTGCAGATCCACAGGCAATCACGGGGTTGGGAGGGTAGAAAACAGAGAAGTCGCCGCTCTCATTCGGTTCGTCGATGGAGGCAGGGCAGTAGCGTCTCTGTAGTTAGCTTGCAGCTTAGTCAGGGGAAGGTGATTCGGATGCTCAAGCAGAAGCCCCTGATAGGGGGGCAGCCACCAGGTCGAGAGGGAAGAAGACAGGAAATCACCGCATATATAGATAGGACCATGTTTCCATGGGAAAAGCATTTTTTTGACTTTCCTATAACTTTGTTTTCATTTGACCAATTTTCATGAAATTTTCCAAAGTGTCAACATAGGTTCTGTGTGTATTGGAACATTTGGGGGTGATCCATGCAGTAGAGACCGAGAAATAGGGGTGTGAAATAAGGGTGCATTTGTAATGTTAATTCCCAAGGGAACCTTTAATCACACCTACAGCCTGAACTGCTGAACAAACTTACACCAAATTTGGCAGGGCAGTAGATATTGGTTCAAGGAAGTGCCTTTTGCTTCTTTGGTATACATTTGTTCAGTAGTTTTTGAGTCATTTAAGAGGAAAATCTTATATATATAATATATATATATCTCTGGTCGCTGTTATTTCGTGGTGATTCAGCTAATATTTGCAAAGACATGCCCAGCATAATGCTGTGATTAGCTGCTCGCAACCTCTCAGGAAAGTTGCGGATGTCATTTCCTCAACTGGTACACAGTCGTGGAGCACATACAAAAAAAACTGAAATAGCTGTAAGGGTTGAGGGTAGAGGTACCCTGACCCAATAATGAACAGTGAAGGGTAATAAAGATAGTAAGTAGGAGACTATACACTTTTTAAACAAACTTGTGATATTCATGATGATTTCACGATACCTTCTCAATGTTATTGATAATATCAGTGACAACAAAAAAAGTACAGCGACTACTTTTGAGATTAATGTATTAAAATGTAGACCCCTATCAGACACTGAATGCATCAATGAATGAATGATGGAATTTGTAAGGTGCCGGAATCGTCCCTGAAGGGGTATCCTAGCACTAGAGGTGCAGGTATGCAGGTCTGAGAGATCCGCTACTGAAAAGTAAAAATTGGTCTAGAAAGTACTGATGCTACTGCACAACCACTGAGTCACACACGTACTGACACTGATATCCCCAGTGACAAACCCAATCAAAAACTAACATACCCACTCACATATTGACTCAAACACTGACATACCCACTCACACTTCCAATTAGACACTGGCACACCCACTCACAGACCCATTCAGTCACTGATGCACCCACTCGGACACTGACACACTCACTTACTCACACACCCACACAGACAATGACAATTCTAGGCACAAACCCACTGAGACACCAACACACCCACCAACGGATCTACATAAACACAGAGACACCCAGTCAAAGATCCACTCACAGACAAGGAGGCACCCAGTCGCAGACCCATTCAGACACTGATGCAACCAATCATAGGTCCATTCAGACACTGATACGCCCATTCACAGATCTACTTAGATATTGACACACTCATTCACAGACCTACTCAGTCATGCATTCCCTCAGATACTTAGTGAAACACTGACACACCCGCTCACAGACCCACTCAGACAATGATGCACCCACTCACAGACACATCTAGACACTGATGCATCCCTTCAGAGAGCTACTGAGACACTCAGACACTCGCTCTCAAGCCCAGTCACAGACAGACACATTTGCAAATATTGGCGACTGCAAACATGTTTCACTGACTCCTTTAGATATTAATTCAGTTAAAAGCAGACCCAGTCAGACACTAAAGCACCCCTTCACAGACTCACCCAAAACCTGATGCACCCACTTAAGGACCCACTCAGATACCCAGTGGCTAGCCCAATCAGATACTGACATACTGACAAGTGACTCACTAATGAACTCAAAGACTGACACACCTACTGAGACTCCCAGTTAGACACTAACACACCCACTTACAGACTCAGTCACTCACTGATGCACCCAGTGATAGATGCACTGAGACTTTAATGCGCCCAGTGAGAAACCACCTGGGAGACTGACCTATGCACTCATCCACAGATTTACTCAGAAATATATGCACTGATGCACTTATTCAGTCACTCATACATGCACTGGTCCACCACTTTAGTTACATATACATGGACTGATGCACTCAATAACTTCCTTATAAACATATCTATAATCCATTCATTGATCCATGCAGACACTGATACAGTCATTCAGGTGCTTATACTTGCACTAATGCACCCGCACAGTAATTCATGTAAAGTCTTAGCCACCATTTAGTAATACATACAAATATAAAATGCCTTTTAGAGATAAAAAAAATGTGTTGGCTATTGAATGTCTGGTATTGTTTTGAGTATTTGAAGCGTATTTATAAATACATTTTATTAAAAAAAAAAGAGATCTATGTTAGGAAAAAATTTAATATATTTGGGGCAGTAGGGTGGCTCTGATAAGAGCCTTTGGGGTTCATTTTGAGTATGTCTCAGCTACAGGTAAGTCTTGAGGCAGAGCTTCAGGCTGCACAGAAATATCCTATTGCCTTCATTGGTAAAGTACACTTCATCAGTTCTGTAGATTTCATATATGTCAAAACGCGGATTCTTGTAATAGATACAGCCCATGCTATGGCCTCTGAGGAATGCAGAAACAGTTTTATTAACATGTTTTCTGGCTTTGTTAATCTGTGGACAGAATTTATTTGACCACTTCCATTTCTGTCTTTGGTATATATTAGAATACACCAAGACAGTGTGGAGTAAAAGCAATATCAGTTCTGAAAGGTATCCTTTATTTGAATTTCCAGCCCTGCCACAGTCAGTGTGCCTATGTCATTTCCACCACAAAGCACAGCCATGAGGTGAGGAGCTTAGAAATCCACAATGGGTGTAACCGTAGTCAGTAACTTATGAAATTTTAACCCTCTCTGGCAAAGCCAAGTAATCTGCACATTTGGCCAACCCAAGTCCTTGTCAATACCTCTCTCTTTTGCAGCCTCTTTGGCCCTCAATCCATACCCTAAGCATTTTGAAGTTATGGAGCAATAGTAGTCAGGATAAGGCTGGAGCTGAATGGAGAAAATCAGTTAAAATGGAGGTGTTTAAATATATATATATATATATTATACATTCGAGTTGCCCATTGGAGGGCCAATATTTTTAAGTGGGAGGTGTGGCCTCTATGCCAAAATGACTGTCGCGCCACTGAAGAGTGCAATTAGCACAAAACGCGTCCGGCGTGAATCGACAGGCATGCTGTAAAATGGATCCGCCCGCCGAACCGGCTTTTACCTCATGAAGGTTGCTGCAGTGGATGTCAGAGTGCATCTCCAACAGGTGGGAACCTTGGAGCTTTGATATATTTCATTGGATGCTGTCAGCATGTAGGTAAATAAAGTTAGTTGGTGTGTTGGATGCATTAACAATAAATCCTATTATTGGCTGTTGTTTAAAAATATGCTGAGTTCATTGCCACCACAGTTCACAATCATAAGGTGAGGAGCACAGCAATGCACAATGGCCAACAACTGATAGAAGTTTAACCCTCTTTGGCCAAAACTAGTAATCTCTGAGTTGTCAAACCCAAGACCCTTTTAATACCTCTCTTTTTTTCAGCCTCTCTAGCTGGGGCCAACAATCCACACTCTAAGTATTTTGAAGTGAAGGAGCAATAACAGTCAGGAGAAATCTGGAGCCGAATGAGGCAGTTTTGCAAATGAAAATCAGTTAAAATGGAGTTCTGCTTTTTTTTTCAAAGCACATTTGGTTGTATGCTGTCAGCATGTAGGTGAACACAATTAGGTAGGGTGTTGGATGCATTAGCAAGAAACCCTTTTATTGACTGTTGTTTAAAAAAATAAACATAATACAGGCATGGGTATGCTTTTGAATATGTGGAGTAAACCACACCTGCTGCACCTCATTTGGAAATAGTGTGGTCCATCTAGAATGTGCTGTGAACTTGTGACCAAATGGTTCCACTGGGTTGATAGATACACTGAGCTGAGAGGGTATGTGGGAAGGGTGTTAAAGAGACAGAAAAGTTAAACAAAGTAGAGGAGGGGGCGTGTCCAAGATCGTGGACGAGTAGGTCGCAACTACTCGCCGCTCCTGCCCACAGACCGGGCCCTGCTTACACAGCGCCTTACAGCGAGACCTACCGGCAGATCCAGACCCGGGCAGAGACGGTGATCCCTGAGTGCAGCTCTGGGTCTCCTCGTTGGAAAGCAAACGCCGAATTCTGGCTCCCAGTTCTGGGAGCGTGTGTGGCTGAGTGCGCCTGGGGAGCAATCAGCGGTGGCGACGGCCGTGGGCTGCAAAGGTGGAGGCTGTCGCCCCGGCCTGCAGGTGCCTCCGGGGAGCGTTGCCAGCGGTTGGCGGACTTAGCATTGTTCTGTGCCTCAGCAATCAAGACACCCTCAGAGTTCAGTTGCGGCAGCCCCAAGATGGCAGTGTGGGCCGAGGATTTAAGACGTCACACCAGCACGCCAACGGAGAAGTGCCATCGCGCAGAGGGTGCCTGCGATCGGACGGGCCTTAGTCCACCAAGCCTGTCCTGTCACCCAGGCACACCAGCGCTGAGACCTGTGGCCCCATGATGGGGTCGTGATCACCTAGGGGGTGCGACGAGGCGTAGACATCCTGTACTGGAGTCCGGTTCACCCAAACAGCTAACGGCAGTGGAGCACTGTGAACACAGACCTGGAGTCACTTTTGAGGGGTGAGCAGGGATTAGCTGTGCCAGACTACTCGGACACACCTAAGTAGGAACCTCCTCATCTCAACAAGCACACCCGCACTGGAGGTCCGCTGACCTACTGCTTTTAAAGTTGTTGCCCAGCAACCATTGCCACAGCGAGGCTGGTGGAGTCCGACCCTGCCTGCCCCTTTGCTTTCTAGGATGCTGCTTTAGGGGTGCAGTTGGATTTGGTGGAGCCTGCCTTATTGAGGTTATTACACGCATACTAGTCTGGGTCCGGAGGCTCAGATGAACGCCGGAGGCCCAGCTATAGTTATTGCCATTAGGAGGGCGGGATCATTTGCGACACAGATTGAGACTGCCCTGGTGCCCCCTCCTTCCTGATATTGCTCCTAGTGACCATTATCTCAGGGAACACGCTGCAGCTGCGTCACTGGGCTGCGTTGTGGCCCCCCTTTGGTCATTCGCTATCCCCCTACCGGGACATCAGCAAGGCCAGGTGACCTCTCCCATCACCGAAGAACGGCAGTCAGAGTAGTATACAGTGGGGTTTTTTCCTGGGACACAGTTGGCTGTGGAGCCATACCTCTGACGGACTTGGTCAGTATGTTTGGGCGCTGGGCTGTGCGCCACGTGCTGCCATAGCTCTTACCCACTCAGCCACAGCCCTATTGTGAGGTCTTTATACATGGCAACCTCCAGAGGCCGAAAGGACAGATTGGTTAAAGACTTTTTTCTCAAGACTGGGGTCGGTGGAGCAGACGTCATGTCACACCCCGGTGGGACCGCGGGCCGGCGGGACTCAGTGGAGCCTGATGGCCCTGTTACACGTAGCGTCCTGGAATAACTTTTTGCGGACCTTACCAGGGAGTTCCATTCTATGAAAAATTAGCTTACGGACGAAATTCGGGAGATGCGGAAAGATCTTGACTCAGTGGGGGAGCGGGTAGAAGACTTGGAGAATCAGACGGCAGTCAGAGATGAGGAGGTGTCCCAGCTCCAGCAGGAGGTACTCTGACTGCTTGAATAACATCTAGATCTCCAATCATACATGGAGGATCTGGAAAACCGCTCCCGTCGAAACAATATGCTGATACGGGTGGTACCGCAGGGGGCAGAGGCACAGGACATTGAAGCTTTCGTTGTAGATCTATTCCACCACATTCTAGGGTGTCCCTCAGATCAAGAGATCCAACTGGATCACACCCATCGAGTGGGCCTCAGGAGGCCGTCAACAGCTCTGCCGCCTGAGATCCTGTCATGCGTCCATGATTTCAAGCGCGAGGCCCGGTCCAAGCACCCAATTGAATTCCGCTCCTGCAAACCACTTCTCTTCCAGGAACTAGCGGCCTCCACTCTTCAGAAATTGCGTTATTTCTGGCCCGTCACCGCACTCCTCCTCTCTAAAGATGTTGCTTACTTTTGGGGGCACCTGTTCAGACTAATTTTCAAGTAGGAAGGTAGACTCCGCCAAATATGTTCATTGGAAGAAGCGTCGTCTCTTCTGCGGCTCCCGGGGGCAGCTCATGACGGTCTGGTGAATCACGTCAGTCCCACCCGACGAGGAGACGGCAGCCGCTGGCGGAGAGTGGGGGGCTCATCACCGGCTTCTAGCCCGGACGCGATTGTCAAGGAGCGCTCCGCAGTCCTTCGGACCCTATCGGAGGACTCCACTCTCCCTTCTGCAGACTGATTTAAGCTCATTTTCAAAGTATCATTCAGCTTTGATTCCCTTTTTTCCAGCTGCCTGGTAGGACCACTCTGGCTGATTTGGCTGGGCCCGGGGCGGGGTGTGGTGGCATGGGCTCCTGCTATCCATCCCATGTCTCACTACAAGCAACCCGCCTGGGACATTTGTGAATTTCACTTATGAAAGTTCTCATTGTTTGGTCAGTTTGGGGTATTTCTCTTATGTTCTTTTATCTCTTTTTGGGTGGCCTCCTCCTCCTTTGATGTCATTGCAGGCTTATTCCACAAGCCCCTGCGTGCCTCCTATATTCGCTGTTAACCATAATATTCTTGGTCTCCCCTACCCATGGTCTCTGACATCAACGTTGTGTCCCTGAATGTGAAAGGCTTAAACAATCCCTCTAAATGATGAGCGCTTCTGTCATACTTGGACGGCTCTGACGCCCATATGTACCTGCTTCAAGAGACGCACCTCCTCGTGGCCGATATCCACCATCTGCGAATGAGGGTGTTTCCACTCCAGATGTTTTCGTCAGCTACCTCTAAGACTGCTGGGGTATCCTTACTGGTTTCCCCCTGGTTCCCAGGGCGGGTTGGTAGCAAACAGACTGAGATTATAGGGAGGTTTTTGGCCCACACCTTCACTTTATAGACATACACCTTTGTGCTAGCGTCAGTATAAGTCCCCAATAGGGGACAGGAGGGTTTTATAAAGATGGTCATTCAAGACATCACGGGTCTGCCGATCGGACAGTCCTGCTGGGAGGGGACCGCAACATGGTTTTAGATGGTGACATGGACCGCTCTGGACAGTGATGGGGGCAGGCGGGGACTCTCTCCAAATCTGGGCAGTGATTACTGACTGCAGCAGGGCTTACTGACATATTGAGGCTTCGACACCCTAACACCAAGGCCTATACGTTCTACTCACATTCTCTTAAAACTTACAATTGGATAGATTACATTTTCACCTCAGACCGACTAACTCAGCGTGTCAGGGAAGTGGAGATCCTCCCCTGCCCCTTGTCTGACAACTCTGCATTGTGGCTTTCCTTGGCTTTCCCCCCAAAGCGTACCACTCGCTGCTTCTGACGCCTGTGGGAAACCATGCTCCAGCGTCCTTCTGTGGTGCAACAGGTTGAGGGAAGCATAGCCGATAACATAGCCTTAAATGACACCCCGGATAAGTCCATGAAAACACTCTGGGAGGCGATGAAGGCGGTTCTTAGAGGCGTCTTCATTAGCATAGACGCAGCCGACAATAGAGACAGAAAGGAGAAACGTTAACGTCTAATGGCAGAAGTCGTTGAGTTGGAGCGTATTCACCAGTGAACTGGAGCGTCCCCGGTCTGAAGACAATTAAAGGCGGCTCGGGCACAACTGGCAGGGTCAGACACTGATCGAGCAGAGTATGCCGCTCTGCGCCTTAAGCAGGCCTTCAATGTAGGGGGTGATGGCTGCGGGCACCTCCTTGCAAACCGCCTCCAAGCACAACGTCAAGCACATAAAGTGATGCTGATACAGGACCCTGGGGGGAGGAGTGCAGCGAGGATACTACGATTGTAGATGCATTTAGGCGTTTCTATGGATCATTATACTCGGCTCAAGATTTGCCTGATGATGAACTGACTCTGTATCTTCAAGGTGTAGCCACTTTTAAATTGTTCCCAGGCAACAGATCTGGAGGCTCGCATACGAACAGAGGAGGTTATTTTGGCGATTGCACGCCTCAAGTACAATAAGTCACCGGGCCCAGATCTGTTCCCTTCCGGTTTTTATAAGAAATAAGAAATTCTGTGGGACCCTGGCCCCCCCTCCTTATACATGTTTTTAATTCTGTCTGGTCGGCTGCGGCTTCTCCCCTCCCCTCTTCTATGTCGGACCAATCGGGCTTTGTCCCCGGGCAACAGTGTTCGACTAACACTAAAAGACTTCTTCACCTGATGAACTGCTCTGAGCGCTTTCCGGAGGAACGCATAATACTCTCGGTTGATGCCGAAAAGGCATTTAATAGGGTCTTCCGGCCTTATCTCCGGGCAACCATGATCCACTTAGGCTTACCCAAATGCTTCATTGACTGGATCTTTCAGAGTTATGTGAACCCCACTGCTACGGTGCGGGTGAACGGTGTGGCGTCAGCAACCTTCCCCATATGTAGAGGGACTAGGCAGGGCTGCCCGCTTTCGCCACTCCTCTTCACCCTTTATATGGAGCCACTAGCCCAATGAGTCAGGGATCACCCATCCACCCAGGGGGTCCTTTTTGGAGGGTCAGAGCACCAACTTTGCCTTCATGCCGATGATGTGGTAGCGACCCTGGAACATTCGCGGGACTCCTTACCGGCATTCCTGGACGAGTTAGCCCGCTTTGCGCTGGCCTCGGGCTTCCAGATGAATGCGCATAGGTCGCAAGCTCTTAACCTGTCCTTGGAACATCTCCAGTGAAATTTCCAGATTCACTGGGTACATGATGCCATCACCTACCTAGGCCTTCGGGTAGCTCCCTCCATTTCTCTCACCAGACAGTTGAATTATTCGGCCCTTTTGAAATTAATGCGGGATCCTCTATGCAAATCGAGGCCTCACTCCCTCTCATGGCTGGGATGGATAGCAGATGTGAAGATGGTGTTGCTGCCTCAAATCCTCTATATCTTTCACACCCTCCCATTGATGCCCCCCACCGGGGTCATACGGGCCCTGCAGAGGGACATAAAGCACTTTATTTGGAGGGATCAAAGAGCTTGGCTGCATCGCGTTCTTACGTATAGAGACCCGGTAGAGGGAGGCTTAGGGGTACCATACTTGTTGGCCTACTGGCGGGCAGCCCAGTTGTGGGCTTTGGTGGAGTGGTCGCGCCCCAAATCAGAGAAGCACTGGTTATTTATGGACAGAGCTTTTGCGACCTGCTCACTGTGGGGGGTCCCCTTTCTTCCTCGCCAGGGACAAAACCGCAGTTTATACTTATCAGAGGTGACTCAGCCCATTATGGCAGCTTGGGATAGAACAGCGACTGCTAGAGGGCTCACGACCTTCCCATCCCCCATTACGCCCATCGTAAAAAACCCAGCCTTTACACCTGGTCTTGACTATGGGGAATTTCAACACTGGACGACGGAAGCTACCCGTACCATAGGGCTTTTTTTTTTCTTTCTGGCCCACGTCCGTTTGCAGGGTTCCATACAGATCTCGGGCTACAGGAAATGGAGGGGTACGACTATTTACAGATAAGGCATTGTGTGCTTCAGAATGGGCTGTGGGAGGGTGTGGAGAGGCTGTTCACACCATTCGAGAAGTGGTTAATCACGAGGCATAGTGACGGTCACTTGACATCAGACCTGGACAAATTCGTGGGATCCCCCCAGACACTGAGAAATCACCTGGACAACTGCGTTGGGAGGGGGAAATGGGAAGGGAGGTTTCACTGAAGGAATTCAGGGACATCCACTACCGGGCCCGCCGTACGGCCTGCAATGTCACCTCTATTGAAACAGCTACTAAGCTGGCCACCTGTTGGTACCTAACTCCGGTGTGACTCCATAGGGGCAATCCCTTGCGGAGCCCGTTGTGTTGGAGAGGCTGCGGCATGCCAGGTACGCTTACCCACTTGCTCTGGGACTGCCCCTCCTAAGGACATACTGGCCACAACTATTTGATGAGATCGATTCCCACTTTGACACACAGATTCCAAGATTTCCAGCATATATCCCCCTTGGCCTGCCCAACGCTATCACCTCCCGGCTACAATCCAGGAGAGGAAAACAAATGTCCCTGCCCCTGGGGGCGGAAGTTCAGAACATTCTCACACTCTGGGCTCATTGACAGTGCCCACTCGACTATGCTGGTTACACAAGCTATGGTCCATTCTGGGGATCTCTCTCTCTTTAACTAACCCCGGGGTTTCCTTCCACAAACTTTGGGCTCCCCTTTTAGTGCTTTTGATGTCAGAATTTACAGAACTCACTTGTCCCAAATACCTTAGATTATTAGGACTGACTGACCCCCCACCAGCGCCCACGCTTGCTGCACCGGACTCTTAATCGCTTTTGGGACCTACCTATCGGGCCACACTACTCCTATTGTCATAAGCTCATTTTTCTTTTAACAGGAGGAGGTGGGTGGGGGGAGGGGGTTTTGTTTTCCCGTTTGTTGTTCTTTCGGCCTGAAATGCTTGATCGAAACATGCAGGGTTGTTACCCGATGATTGTGGAGCACGCTGGCTCATTTGTTCCTTTTGTTAATAAAATCAATAAAAGAAATGTAAACTTAAAAAAGTAGAGGAGTTATGACAGAATTTAACTAATTATAAATTTTATTTCCAACTCAGGACTGTGTAATAAACTGCTGTGCAGTATTTAAATAAAATAATAAATAAAACAATAAGCAAAAAACAGGCTTGGACTCCTGTTTTTTCTGAATTCTCTGTGATGATCGTGAAGACATCACGAACATGCATAGATAGGAATCTCTTTTTGAAATTGAGGGTAAGGGTTAACAGATACTAACCATACACAAAGGGACATAGAGTAGTCTAAAATGGAAGACATGATTTCATTTGCTACCTTTCACATTATCTCAGAGTGCAAAGTTGAAGAGATTCAACTTTTGTGGTTGATTTGTATGAGAGTGGTATACCATTCTTGTGCTTAGTTTTAACAAAACGGTGTCAAAACTATCCACAAAGAGCTAAAACACAAAGCAAACTCAATTTACTTTGCTTTGTGTTTTAGCTCTTTGTGGTGTATACACAACATTTTAATCATTTAAAAAAGTACATTTAAAATGAAAATGCATATGGAACTTTGATTAAAAAAATTATCACAGTCAGGAAAAAATATATGAGATTAACTGTGACTATCAATGGGTGTGGTTTTACATATTTTAAGATAGGTGACATATATAGTGTGTGTTACTTGTAGAGTATGTCGTTAAAATGTTAGTACGAATTGTTTTGGGAAATAAGAGGACGATTAATGTGTACCACTTTATTCCATTGTATACTTTATGGAAAAATAACAGTGTAGCACTGTTGAAAGTTACAATGATCAATGTCTTTTAAAATCACAATGTTATAAATGTCTAAGCATTGTGTGTGGAGCAGATAGATCTTAGTTATTGCCATTCTGGGGGTTATAGTACTTTTAGTCACATTATTAAACAGGAGTAGTGTAGTCATATATAAAAAATAATAAAAGGGGCTGTACATGGCTATGAATTATGAAGTACTAATATGTGTTAGGTATGTATTAGGAAGTGTTTGTCAATGTGGTTTGTAATGTATATGACCAGTTTGCATATGCTTGGATGGTGAGGTATGGTTTTTGTGGTTGCAGATAGTTATAGGTACGATGAGACTCTTGAGTTCACTTAAACATGTGGAAAACTGTATATTTTTGGAAAGTTGGCCTGAAGGTGTATATCTATTATTAAATTGCACATCTGCTTACATGATGATCTATTGGCTGTTTAAAATGTTGTGTATATGGTGAGAATGGTGCATTTCTTTAAACATGCTCTGGTTAAAATTGAGGAGGGTTTGTAGTGCAGAGTATCTTGAGGGAGTTCTTGTGCTAGTTTAACTTGGCCTGTAATGTTTCTTTGAGAAATGCTGAATAGATGTTTTAAACACACAACAAATATTTGAGAAATTAAGAAGGTTTTGTGCCTTGGAAAAGTGACAATAGTTGTTTTCAGTTTTACAAACATACTGATGCATGTGTGCCTTGAGTAACAGAGCAATGTACACTCCTACAGAGCCATGTATCTAATTATGTATCAAATGTGATATCTAGATTTCACTCACACATAGCTCAGTAGAAAAGAATACACACACTAAAATAGGTCAGTTCATACTAACAGAAGGACTTAAACAATGACTCACACATACAGTGACAACTGTTATATATCTAACAGCAATGGAGGTACTTTCACAGTCAACCAGGCACTACTCAGGTACTTATTCAATCACCCAGCCACTTCTCAGGCAGTCATCATGTTACTCAGGCAATATCCACATACATATCCAATCATCCAGGCACAACACATGCACTCTTCCAATCACTCAGGCACTGCCTATATACTAACTGAATCACACAGGCACTATCCATGCATTCATCCAATCGCCAAGTGACTAACCAGTCACTTATACAATCATCAAGGCTGTACTATGCACTCATTTACACAGCCAGGCACAGCCCATGCACTCATCCAAACATCAAATCACAACCCATGCACTCATCCAAATACTGAAGCACAACCCATGCACTCATGGAAACACTCAGCACTACTCATGCATTTATCCAATTACTCAGGTACTACCATTGCCCTCAACCTTTTACCCATCCTGTACCCATGCACTCATCCAATTACTACGTCAGTAATCTTGCTCTAAAATATTAACTCCGGCACTACACTTCCTCTCCTCCAATCACTCATGCATTAACAGTAGGCTCATGCAGTCACTCAGACACTAGTCATGCACTCATCTAATCAGCCAGGCACTACAGATGCACTCATTCAGTCACCGAGGAACTACACATGTACTTATCTAATCACCTGAGCACTACCCATTCACTAAACCAAAAATACATGAGCAGCAGCCATGGACTTATCCAGTCACTGAAACACTACTCATGCACTCATCTAATCTGGTAGGTGCTATATATGCACTTAATCTCAAAAGTGTTATCCTTGCAATAAACAAATCACCTATGTACTACGTATGCCTTCCTGCAATCATGCAGGCACTAGAGTTGCACTCATTTAATCATCCAACTACTATCTATGCACATATTAAATAATTGACGTATCAGTCGTGTAATTATCTTATCATTCAGGCACTGCTCATACATTAATCAAAACACCCAAATAATACTGATATACGCATCCAAACATGCAGGCAGCAACTATGCACATATGGAAGAACCCAGGGAGTTTCCATATACTCATGGAATCATCTAGGCACTGCCTATGTCCTCAGGAATTATGTAGGCACGGCACTCATCCAAGCATCCAGGGAGTATTCATGTGCTCAACCAAAATCACAGGTATTAAGAAGTTTCAGTGAGGAACGGGTAGCCTTTTAGAGCCATCTGTTTTTGTTTTATGTGTAAGTCAGCAGTAAAGTAGTTTGTACCTTGGCTAGAGTAAAAATTAAAATATACTTTTTTTTGTTTTCACAGAACAATAGCTACATAACTACAGACAGAATGCATACAAAAGCTCAGAGAAAAAAGCAACAGAAGCAACTACAGTATCTATGCAGAACAAAAGGGGTAACATGGAGAAAAAGTGGTGATAGAAAAAAGAGCTATTGGTAAGAGTGACAAGAACATTTCTTAAAAATATATATGAACTTTTGCAAAGGGTACAAAATAATGAAAATAAAAACCAAAGTATAAGGAGGAATAAGAGTGGACAAAATGTGTATCAGAAGAATAGGAAAGAATGTAACAACGATGGGCACACCTTAACGTTGAGACAGAAGTGGTTTAAGGCAGTCAGAGCCAGGATATTTCATAGTAGGGTGGTTGTAAATCTACTGAGAAATATAAAGAAGTATAAAAGAAGGAGATAGGCACTGAGACAAAAAGAACACATTGAGGGAATGGTTGATAAGGCCTTTGCTTTAAAGAGGAAGCTTTTAATTTTGATTATAGCTAGAATGAAGACACTTGACAAAATGGTGCTGTGTATGAGCAGATAAAACCAGAGGAAAAGATTAGTGAATAGAAGTAACATTTGTACAGTTTTTAGTGGACAATGGATACATACTTCTAGTGCACAGCCTTTCTTTAATGAAGAAAGCTATCTCAAGGATAACACATTAGTTCATGCTATTGATGAAACAGAACAATGTTATTAAGTGAAGAATGGCACTCCTATACTGAAAGAGGTGATGGTACCTAGAAATGTAGAACACGTTCTTGCAGAAGAGGTACAGGGAAGCTGTAGTTAGGCTCTGTATACAAATGGAATTATAGTAGTTGTTGTAGTATTCAGCATTAATCAATTGATATATTAAGAAAACCCCTACGTATCTTTCCAAGGCAAATTTTAAAATACGAAATAAGTACTTGACAAGGATTGGATCTTTGCAAGGTTAGAAAGCATTCAAATTTGCAGGGACACTCACTAGCTTGTTTATCAGAAAAAGTGTGCCAAAGCACCATTCATCATTTCTGGATGTTAACTGTACACCACTCAACAATGCAAACTTTAGTTAGGCTGCTGTACTGTATGAAAACTCCTGCTCTATGTTTAGGAGAAATTAATAGAGCACTTTTGCATGGTACTGTGGCAGAGGTAGAAAATGTTTGTGATGATGTGCAGTTTTTTTTCTTTGGTCCTGAACAGGACTCTGGTGAAAATGAAGAGTTGATAACAGGAGGAGTTGTAGAAGATGACACCGGTATTACAGTTGATAGTTTTGAAGAAGAGATAGGAAAATTTAACAGAGTGTGCTCTGAAAACCGGAGTGTGTTTGTATATGTTGTCGCCGCACTCACTACAAGATTCAAACACAGACTGTTGAATTGTATGTAAAAAGTAAAAAAGAAAACAAAGAGAAGGGGTGAAAGTTTGCTGTGAACTTATTTGTAGGAATGGTTTGACTTGACAACACAGCAAGCTAGATCTGTGAAAACATGTTAGAACTAGTTTCCATTTTAGAAGCACCTCAAGGTTTAAATGTTTATGAGTCAATTCTTATCCAAAGTATACATCCACTTGAGGCTATAGTTTGTATGGAGCCCAAGACAGGCAAGTTACAACCAGTAGAGCTGCAGAAACGTCTAAACGTATAGTAGTGTACTTGCCATTAAATTTCAAGATAAGGATGGAAACCGTAGGGGTAGATGGAGATTAAGAAGAAAGACTTGTAATTCTTTAAATGGTATGCCTATCAAGAAAAAGAAGATATGACAAAAGTTAGTAGATGTTAGCTAAGCTAAATATTCAACTTTATATCTAGCACAACATAATGTTTACTATAGAGATGTAGATATCCTGCAAGATATCACAGATATGTAGGATCAGACATTTCCATCCATTGCGAAGATGGATCGGTCCAGAACAGAAGAAATTTATGAACATTATAACATCCACCTATTCCATTCTAAAGAGGCTATTGGTAATGCCATTGATCTGTTTCAAATGAAGGAGGCGAAAGGAGCTCCATTAAGTGTGTGGGAGAAAGGTTTAAAAGCTCTGTGTTTCCCACATCTTTTTCCTACTGGAGTAGGTGGCAGGTATGACAAGCATCCTGTGCAAATTCCTGCAGCTGAGTATGGATCTACTAGACTTTATTCAGAAGACCATAGGTTTTGTCAGTGTATTCGGTATATATTTCACCTACTGCTTAAGTCATTTGTCTGGCCTTTCATATGCTGTGAATCACATTTTAAAAACAGGAGTTAATTTGCAGAATATGTCAGCAAGAGATTTTCTGGACAAAGTTCAAGGAAAATATGAAAACTTGCAATACAATTTAACAAACCTAATGGCATGTCAACGTCGGACTAATAAATATTGGTATTGGGATTATGGTGAGCTCAAATGCATGGTAAGGAACCTCGGAGCACCTTCTTGGTTTCTGACACTCAGTTGTGCTGAGTATGCACGGGATGACCTGCTGGAATTCTTGCAGAAGGCAAATTCAAATAAAAAAGACATTCCTCTGAAGACGCCAGGAGATCTGTGCTCACTAGATCCTGCAGATATTTCAATCATAGATTTCAAGCAATGATGGCTTTCATCTTGAACAAAACAAAACCCCCCCTTGGTAAAGTAACTGATTTCTTTAGGCGCAAACAGTACCAAGCCACAGATGCTCCCCAAATTTACATGCTGATTTCTGTAAAAGATGCCCCAAAGTTTGCAATGGACAGTGATGAGTCTGTGTTGTCATTTGTACAGGAGTATGTGACATGTGCCATTCCAAAAGAGAGCAGTGACAAAATGTTATGAAAACAAGTTCTACGATTCCAAATTCATTAATGTAGAAAAATTCTGTCAATGAAAATACAGAGCAAAAGAAAAAGTTTACACAAGATGTTGATTTGGAATTCCACAACCGGCAATCATAAAAGGACGAGTTAACAGCTTTTCGTCTGCAGTCAGACATACTATCACATGCAAATCACCAAAGAACACATATATTCTGAGAACAATAGAAGCTTCAAAATGCATCAATGATTGCAATCCTGTCATTTTGAAGATGTGGAGTGCAAACGTGATTCTACAGTTTGTTGCTGACAATTCAAATGCTGTTGCTCGGTATGTCACCTCTTATATAATAAAGTGAAAGAAAGTCGAAATGAAGTAGACGTGGGAGGAGATTTCAACAGAAAAGTGTCTTACAAAGAAATTGTAGAGGTTTAGTTTGAAAATGCTTTGTCACAAAGAGATGGGCTCTTATGAATGTGCAGACCGGTTAAGCTAGTTTGTTTTTTAAATCTAGAGGAGTTCTATGGGTGAATTTAGGGATTGCTAACTCTCGTAACAGAGTACTGAAGTATTTTCCTAAAATCCAACATCTTGCTGAATGTGAGCCATACAGTGCAGACATTTGAAGACTAACATGCTGGATACATACTATTTAAGAAGGAGTCCTTATCTGGAAAAGATGTGTTTCTTTGAAATACTTCAATATTATAAATACAGAAATCATGTCAGTGAAAAACATAGGAGGAAAATGTGCTGTCATTGGATTTGAAAGATGTTTAGTCAGGCATAAAAAAGGAAAATGAATCAACCATTGAAAGCTAAGTTGCCAAACGCCAGTCAGAGGTGAGTTTTTCTATTTGGCACTGTTGCAGTTGTTCAAGCATGGCAAACTGAAAGTTAGCTACTTGGAGAATTTGACAGTGATGAAGACTCATTCAATGCTGTAAAAGACAGCATTGAGTGCCCTGTGTTTCCAGTGTATCTTCAAATGTTGAGAGATGATTGATCAAGAAGCAATATTTGCTGCTGAGATAGCAAGAGAGAGTTCTCAGAACATTTAAAGTTCAGCACCAAGAAGTCAAGATCCTCTTGGACAGCCCAAAATTCAAAATGAAGCTGAAATAGCTATGCATGAGGTGGAGAATGCAATGCAGCAAGCAAGGCAGGAAACTGTGGATCTAAAACTACTAATACAGCAATTGAACACACATCAGAATGAAATCTTTGATGAAGTAAAAGGTAAAATAGAACATGGATTTCTGCATGAGAAATAGAGTGTGCATGTTCTACATACAAACCAGTTCTATTGTGCATAGGTGGTCAAGCTGGAACGGGAAAAAGCTTCTTGAATAAAAGTACCAAAAAGTTATCTACAGAAGACAACAGATTCCAATTTGTTGTGTGTAGTTACTGTACCAACAGGCTTAGCTGCACATAATATTAAAGGAGTTGCTCATTATCGATTTTTAATGCTGCCTGTTGAACTACACTACAAATTAGAATACCGCAAATTATTTTCATTTGTAATACTTTATTTGATATATTATCTGGTGATGATTGTCATAAGGTGGCAAGAGTATTAAAGAAATTAAAGCTACTAATTATTGATGAAATCAACATGGTGTCTAACCTGATGCTAGCTTTTATACATTTAAGAATCTAGCATGTGTTACAAACTCACTATGGTGTGCTTTTCAGAGAAAAACACGTAATAGTCTTGGAGAGCGGCTACAAGTAACACCAGTCAAAGGACAACCTGTTTTCAAGACACTACTACATAAGGAAACATGGAATTTACTAGGAAGGATGTGGACATGTAAACATTTGGTAAAACTTTGAATTTGAAGAGTAAGTCAAAAATATGTTCTAAGCATCAGATATACAATACAGAGATATACTAAAGGACAAAAGAGTGGAAGTCCTCACAAATGAAGGAAAGAGAGCTTTACGGACCCATCTCATCAAAAAGTTATTTTCAACTCATGTTGCAGTTGCAGAGGTATTGTATAGTTTCATTAATAAAGAAAAGTGTATTGTGTGTTTGATATCAATTCTTGAGGAGTGTAGTAAATTCAATGAACAATTACTGCTACTGGAAACAAAGAGATCATCGAAATTAGACCAAATGATAAAATAAAACATCAAGAAGTTACAGTGCTACTAACAGAAAAACTACATTCCAAATTGGATAGTTCAGAAAAGTCTTTTTCGAAAACTGCATTATTAGAAAAACATTTAAAAATCTGTAAGAATTGTTGTGTAATCTTATGTCACAATGTAAATGTTGAAGAAGGGCTAGTGAATGGTGCAATGGGTAAAGTTATGACATTTGTTAATTACCCATACAGAAATTATGTGTAATACTTGGCTATTCAATTTGATGATGTTAGCCAAGTTAAGCAGATTGTTAGATGTGTTTTACATTCCTTACTAGTGAAAGACTTGTATTCCCAACAAAAGCAGTTCCCAGTGTCTTTAACGTACGTAGTAACTATCTACAAATTGCAAGGTTTAAGTGTAGATATAGCTCTTGTTACTATTGGTAGTAGTATATTCAAAGAAAAAATGTCATATGTAGCTTTGTCGTTAATTAGAACATTTTCTGGTTTATTTATGAGCGATTTTGATGAAAAGAAAGTAAGTGCGGATGTATGCTGTGTAAGGGAGTATAATCTGTTAAGAGGTCAATATGCTTCTCATTTAAGCCTGTGTTTGAACAAGAATAATGTGTCCAAAGTGTAAAATATCAAAGCAGTGTATCAGAGCTGATGAAATATGAAGAAAAAGAAAATGACAAGGACCTAAGAAAAGAAAAGTACAACACAATGAGAAAATGGAAGGCTATCACTTTGATAACATATCTAGAGGGAACTGTTATGCAAATGTAGTGTTAAGTGGAGTATACCATTTGCCTCATTTTACAAATTCTATTAAAGAAAAAGTAGGTTAGAAGATGTCTTCATAACTATGCTGTTTACTAGAAGAATTAAAAAGTAATAAAACCGTTATACATTCTGCTTATTGAACAAGAAAACTTACAGATGAGTGCACTGGACCAGTAGTGTTTTATCAAAATTGTCAGCAGGATGCTCAAAACCTCTTAATGTTAATGCTAGGACTATTACAGGAAGAAGATGTGAATATCAATTAATTATTTAGTTTAACTTATAAATTGAACCATAAATGTGAACATTGTGAATTCACTTCTAGCAATGTAATCAATTTGAAACGATTAGTCTACTTGATGTTACCAAATTGTAAAGCTGTGGCTTTTGAAAATGTAACCAAAAACACCCATCAAGATATGGACTGTCCAAACTGCAGATCAGAACCTAGGTCTACGTTGTTACTACAAAGGTATGGAAAATATGTCATAGTCATGCTACAACGATGCAGAGTGGATGGTACTAATTCAGAAACTGAAATTACTAACTTTGTAGCTGAACAAATGTCAATTTTAAAAGAACTTTCATGACTATAGCAATCATATTTTATGAAGGAGTTAATATAACCTCTGGACACCACACAATATATTTAAGATGTCAAACAGGATGGACGGAGTGCAATGACATACAAGTGATATTCAAACCAAGACTATCTAAAAAGTTACTAAACTAGTATCTGCTATTTCTAGAACCGAAGCTCTAAGGACAAGTTACGATAAAAAAAATGTGGTATGATATTGACATGTGTATGGATTGTGTGTTTCTGAGACATTATTCAGCCTATTATGGGTATTGTCTACAGCAAGTTGTTAGAAATGAAAGAGTCTTTTTAACCGTGGGAAAGGAATTTATAAAATATTACTGGAATATTATTTTACTACAGATAAACTCTAAATGGATGTACAACAATACCAGCAGCCTTATGTTGCATCTGAGAGGTCTCTTCACCACTGAAAAAAATTGCCCCTTTTGTTTCAGCTACAGCAACTTCTACATAGCACTGTGTGCTATGCTTTTTTTACATGGATCAAGATCATTTTAGACATCATTTGGCCTAACAGGGATGATGTTTGCAAAAGGCTATACACAAATGAAGACTGCTTCTTAATTGTGGACATTTTGTACCAGATATAAAAATATCATAAACAGTTTTACATATATATTTACATATACATTTCATACATTAAGGTAGTAACTTAGCAGCACACCACTGTTAACCAACTTATCGAGAGTGGAATACACAGTATCACATATTTGTAATGATGCACTGTGTACATTTTTTTACAATCCAATGATTGTTTTTCCCCACTGTTTGATGATAATGATGCTTAATACAGACCAATGTTGAAAGTGAAAAAGGTTGAAAGTTGCACACATTAAAAAAACAGTAAAACATTTTACTATGTTGTATTAAACGTTTAGAGAAGAAATAATAAATCTTGATTTGAAACTCTAATAAATGTTTCTAAGTTTCTATTTTTTCCACAATGAGTGCAAATCGGGATACACTACGTAGTTCAAATCACTACTCTAGTGATAGATTCATCAAGTCACTACTCTTATACTCATCCCATCACCCAGAAACAACCTATGCACTTATCCAAACACCTAGTAACTACTGAAACACTCATACAATCACCCAGCACTTCCCATGCACTCCTCTAATCTCCCAGGTACTACACTTGTACTCATGTGTACACTAAGGCACTACACCTCCACTCATCCACTCACCCATGCACTGCACTTGCACTCATCTGTTCACCCACACACTACAGTTGCAGTTATCCAATCACTCAGGCAGTACCCATGAAGTCATCCATTCACTCAGGTACTACCAATGCAGGCATGCATTCACACAGGCACTGTACTTGTACTCATTCATTCATTCACCCAGGCACTGTATTTATCCAAACACCCAGGCACTGCACTTGCACCCTTCTAACAACCCAGGGACCACACATGCCCTCATCCATTCACTCAGGCACTACCCATGCATTCATGCAATCACCCAGGCATTCCACTTGCACTTACCCATATACCCAGGCACTACACTTGCACTCATCCATTCAACAATGCACTACACTTGCTCTTATCTATTCACCTAGACACTGCACTCGCACTCATCTAATCATCCATGCACTGTACTTGCACTAATGCAATCCTCCATGCATTGCACTTACACTCTTACAATCACCCAGGCATTACCCATGTAGTCATGCAATTACCCAAACACTGCGCAAGCACTCATTCATTCACTCAGGCACTGAACTTGCACGTATCCATTAACCCAGACACTGCACTTGCACTCATCCAATCATCCAGAAACTGCACTTACCCTCATCTATTCACCCAGGAACTACACTTGCTCTTATCCATTCACCTAGACACTGCACTTGCACTCATCTAATCATCCAGGCACTGCACTTACACCCATAAAATCCCTCAGGCATTACCCAGGCAGTCATGCATTCCCCAGGCACTGCTTTAGCACTCATTCATTTACTCAGGCACTGCATTTGCAGTCATCCATTCACCATACTTGCACTTATCTATTCACCAAGGCACTGCACTTGCATTCATTCAATCATCCAGGCACTGCAATTGCACACATTAAATCACTCAATTACTACCCATGCACTCATCTATTCACTCAGGCACTAAACAGGAACACATCCACTCACCCAGGCAGGCACCCAACATGCAGTCATACAATAACTCAGGCACTACCCATGCAGTCATACAATCACTGAAGCACTACTTATGCTCTCATGTAATTACCCAGACACTACTCATGCACTCATCCAGGCACTACTCATGCACTCACCCAATCACCATGCTCTACCTATGCACTCATCCACTCACCCAGGCGCTCATCCAATCACCGAAAGCGGTACAAAAGGGGGTGATGATGGTTGGAGCTTCTGAAACAATCAAACACTCACACCCAGCCTACAGATCTGTATTTAATCCATCACCGTTCTTTAGCCCACTCTGCCACCCCAGTTCAGACATGGCCATATGCAAATCAGTCTGACCCTGTGCCTCATGGGAACAGTCCAGCCCGAACTGCCAAGCCATGCCTTTCCTGGACCGGAAACAAGCTCCCGAGGACCGTTTTCTGGCATTTCAGCCCGGCTTGCTTGAATCCAGTGGCAAAGTGAGCAAGGGACTCACGTCTGAGCATACCGTGCCAACTTATGGCGAACAAAGCGGTACAAAAGGGGGTGGTGATGGACGGAGCATCTGAACCATTCAAACACTCACACCCAGTCAACAGATCTGGGTTTAATCCATCACTGTTCTTTAGCCCACTCTGCCACCCCAGTTCAGACATGGCCATTTGCAAATCAGTCTGACCCTGTGACTCATGGGAACAGTCCAGTCCGAAGTGCCAAGCCATGCCTTTCCTGGACCGGAAACAAGCTCCCGAGGACCGTTTTCTGGCATTTCAGCCCGGCTTGCTTGAATCCAGTGGCAAAGTGAGCAAGGGACTCACGTCTGAGCATACCGTGCCAACTTATGGCGAACAAAGCGGTACAAAAGGGGGTGGTGATGGACGGAGCATCTGAACCATTCAAACACTCACACCCAGTCAACAGATCTGGGTTTAATCCATCACTGTTCTTTAGCCCACTCTGCCACCCCAGTTCAGACATGGCCATTTGCAAATCAGTCTGACCCTGTGACTCATGGGAACAGTCCAGTCCGAACTGCCAAGCCATGCCTTCCCTGGACCGGAAACAAGCGTCCGAGGACCGAATTCTGGCATTTCAGCCGTCTTCAGCCTGGCTTGCTTGAATCCAGTGGAAAAGTGAGCAAGGGACTCACGTCTGAGCATACCATGCCAACTTATGGCAAACAAAGCGGTACAAAAGGGGGTGGTGATGGACGGAGCATCTGAACCAATCAAACACTCACAACCAGTCAACAGATCTGGGTTTAATCCATCACCGTTCTTTAGCCCACTCTGCCACCCCAGTTCAGACATGGCCATATGCAAATCAGTCTGACCCTGTGCCTCATGGGAACAGTCCAGCCCGAACTGCCAAGCCATGCCTTCTATGGACCGGAAACAAGCGTCCGAGGACCGAATTCTGGCATTTCAGCCGTCTTCAGCCCGGCTTGCTTGAATCCAGTGGCAAAGTGAGCAAGGGACTCACGTCTGAGCATACCGTGCCAACTTATGGCGAACAAAGCGGTACAAAAGGGGGTGGTGATGGACGGAGCATCTGAACCATTCAAACACTCACACCCAGTCAACAGATCTGGGTTTAATCCATCACTGTTCTTTAGCCCACTCTGCCACCCCAGTTCAGACATGGCCATTTGCAAATCAGTCTGACCCTGTGACTCATGGGAACAGTCCAGTCCGAACTGCCAAGCCATGCCTTTCCTGGACCGGAAACAAGCTCCCGAGGACCGTTTTCTGGCATTTCAGCCCGGCTTGCTTGAATCCAGTGGCAAAGTGAGCAAGGGACTCACGTCTGAGCATACCGTGCCAACTTATGGCGAACAAAGCGGTACAAAAGGGGGTGGTGATGGACGGAGCATCTGAACCATTCAAACACTCACACCCAGTCAACAGATCTGGGTTTAATCCATCACTGTTCTTTAGCCCACTCTGCCACCCCAGTTCAGACATGGCCATTTGCAAATCAGTCTGACCCTGTGACTCATGGGAACAGTCCAGTCCGAACTGCCAAGCCATGCCTTCCCTGGACCGGAAACAAGCGTCCGAGGACCGAATTCTGGCATTTCAGCCGTCTTCAGCCTGGCTTGCTTGAATCCAGTGGAAAAGTGAGCAAGGGACTCACGTCTGAGCATACCATGCCAACTTATGGCAAACAAAGCGGTACAAAAGGGGGTGGTGATGGACGGAGCATCTGAACCAATCAAACACTCACAACCAGTCAACAGATCTGGGTTTAATCCATCACCGTTCTTTAGCCCACTCTGCCACCCCAGTTCAGACATGGCCATATGCAAATCAGTCTGACCCTGTGCCTCATGGGAACAGTCCAGCCCGAACTGCCAAGCCATGCCTTCTATGGACCGGAAACAAGCTTCTGAGGACCGGTTTCTGGCATTTCGCCGTCTTCAGCCCGGCTTGCTCGAATCCAGTGGCAAAGTGAGCAAGGGACTCACGTCTGAGCAAACCCTGACAACTTATGGCGAACAAAGCGGTACAAAAGGGGGTGGTGATGGACAGAGCATCTGAACCAATCAAACACTCACACCCAGTCAACAGATCTGGGTTTAATCGATCACCGTTCTTTAGCCCACTCTGCCACCCCATTTCAGACATGGCCATATGAAAATCAGTCTGACCCTGTGCCTCATGGGAACAGTCCAGCCCGAACTGCCAAGCCATGCCTTCCCTGGACCGGAAACAAGCTTCAGAGGACCGGTTTCTGGCATTTCAGCCGTCTTCAGCCCGGCTTGCTTGAATCCAGTGGCAAAGTGAGCAAGGGACTCAAGTCTGAGCATACCCTGCCAACTTATGGCGAACAAAGCGGTACAAAAGGGGATGGTGATGGACGGAGCATCTGAACCAATCAAACACACACACCCAGTCAACAGATCTGGGTTTAATCCATCACCGTTCTTTAGCCCACTCTGCCACCCCAGTTCAGACATGGCCATACGCAAATCAGTTTGACCTTGTGCCTCATGGGAACAGTCCAGCCCAAACTGCCAAGCCATGCCTTCCCTGGATCGGAAACAAGCTACCAAGGACCGGTTTCTGGCATTTCAGCCGTCTTCAGCCCGGCTTGCTTGAATCCAGTGGCAAAGTGAGCAAGGGACTCACATCTGAGCATACCCTGCCAACTTATGGCGAACAAAGAAAAACCAAAGGAAATGATGGACGGAGCGTTGACAATACAAGCACTCACCCCCAATCAACCTTTCATGTATCCGCTCCCACACAATCATTTACAAACCCATTCACAGACCCATACCAGTACCTTACATACCCACTCACTGACTCATGAATCTAACACACACATCCATTCGCTCACCCATACAGACACCCACTCACTCTCTAATGCAGTCACTGACATCCACTCATACACCCATATAGCCACTCACATACTGAGTTAGTCACCTTCAACACTACTCACACACCAACTCACTCACCAATACAGTCAATCACACACCATTTACTCACCAATACAGAGACACGCACGCACTCACTTACTCATGCATATACTAAAATATTCTTACTCACCTATAGGGTCACCGACACAAGAAAATACTTTCCCATACAGCCACTCTCACATTCACTCACTCACTCATGAACCCCATTACAAACCTATACTGCCTTTCGCATACTCAGTTACTCACCCAAATACTACTGACACATGTACTCACTTATCCACACAGCCATAAACACACTCACTCACTCATACAGCTCCTCACACACAGACTCACAAACCCATACAGGCACTGACTCACCCACTCACTTATCGACACAGGGAGTCACACGCCTCCTCACATGCCCACACAGATACTCACACAACCATACATGTACTTAGACAACCAATAACTCACCCATATAGCCTCTCTATATGGATCACTTACTGGATGCATGACTGACTGTCTGATTAGGTGTGTTAGTGAATATGTGGGTGAGTGACTGCTTATATGAACGTTTGTATCAGTCTGTCAGTTGGTGTCCAAGTGGCTGTATGGGTGTGTTAGTGGGTTTGTGAGAGACTGTATGGGTGAGTCGTTGGCTGTTTAAGGACATATATGTATATATATTTTGTTTTCTCACAAAAAACAAACAAAGGTTACAGGGGTGTTATGGTTAGGGGCAGATTTTACTCATACAAAACTAGAGAAATTCAGCCGATATAGTTAGCTGAGTTATCTTTAACTCGTGCCTCCTGCAATGCACTGCTTACAACCTCACATATTATATAATTCATGACCTGGTCAGTGACATCACTGATGACATCTCAAATGATTACGAATGATTATAAAGAAAATTTGACCGGATGTAGTAATTGATGATCCTGTCTATTCCTATGAATTTTTTGGGCTTTGCCCTGTATGGATTGAGTGGTGATGGTATCTCTTCATATGTTTGATGTTGCATGGTAGGCATTCTCCCTTTGGTTCCTCACCTCTGATTTGGTTATCCTTTAGTCAAATCTTTCTTGATTAGTGTGGAGATTGGAACCTCTCTTTTCTATATAATAGTATTGGAAGTATGGTTAGGTAGTAATTAAGGGTCCTAATGAGGAACTATGTGGGACCTTTTGTATATAGATACATTACTTTACACAAGTTCAATTATATTTGTTAACACAATGGAAGAAATATGGAACAGGATTATTAAATCATTACCTACAGGTTTGAATAAGGTGTCCCTTATGTGTATTACTTTGTGTTTCTCATATACGTTCAATACTTCTTATTTTATACAAGGGGTTATATTGTTTCTCTCGTATTGTTTCCGAATGAATCTCACAGTTTCTATATATAGGATTCCTCATCCACTTAGTGGGTCTGCCAAACTATTTGGAAATTCTTTTTTGACGCTATACACATCTCCACGAGGCTTTTTATTGGTAATATAATTTTCATAGATCGTCATATGATGACGATCTCTTTTGGTTCAGAAGGCACATGATTTTTCTCATGAGTTCGTCATTGGCCCTGCCATCCACTAAGCAACACTTTTCATTCTATACTAGGAGCTATGTCGGTATTTTTTATATTGCTTTAGCATGATTATCTTTTCATTTCGAGTGAATCTCGTAGTTTTTATAAATAGGATCCCTCTTGGATTTAGTGGTCTGCCACGTTATCTATAAATCTTTTTTTATGTTATATTACATATTTATGCGGTTTTCATTGCTAGCATAACTGATAAGATCTTTATAAGATGGCGACTCCTACGTGATCAGATAACACGTGATTTAAAAAAATTTCACGAATTCGTCATCGAACAAAAAGTGGAACAGGCACTACCTGCTTTTTTAAACTAGGTAAATGATAGTTTGGACATTTTTGCAATATAAGATTCATTTTTGAATGAAGGGGTTCTGTTATGATAAATTACTTTCCCCTTCCTATTTTATTTTAATATGAATCTCCGCTGTCAGTACAACCGATAGGAATACCATGATGGCCCTTAGTTGAGATGTAAAAAGCACGTGCGGTTGGTCATGAACTTGTCATTGGGCAAAACACTCAGTGTTACCAGATTGGGCAACATTTTCCCATTTGTGCGAGAAAAGCCCAAATTGTGGGAGGCTACTTTTTGGGCGCCTATTGGCCCCTTGTGCGCATTTCACCAAAATCATCATTGGCAGCCAGCCGCCAATGAACACGGAGTACGCAGTATGACTTGACCAGATTGGCCAGTGTGCTTAAGTGCAGCCGCACTGCATACTCCACCATATATGTGTTACTAATGAATGAATGAATGAATGAATGAATGAATAAAAACTTTATTTGGTTACTCAAAACCATTAAAGAAGACAAACTTTGGTGGGCATTATTTTCATGTCAGAAATAAAATAGTGAAAAAGAAAAGAGGAAAGAAACAAAAAACTTAAACATGAGTAAAAGCATGATTAAAAGAGCTGTATTCATTAGTCCATTTCATCATAGGCTGAAATGTCTCATATCAGTTGACGGCAGCGGGCCTAATTTAGGTTGGGCCATCAGCTTCCCACGTATCTGTTGTATATATTTACTGAACACAGCCATATCTTTCACTATATCCATTGTGAATAGGTAGTTCACCGCCTCCTTTGTCGTTCTAATTCCTTGTCTGAGTAGAATTGGCTTTAGATAGCGGTTACGCTCGACAGTCAGCCCCGGGCAGCAAAACAGGATGTGAGAGAAGCTCTCTTTTTTATACTTGCATAAGCGGCATTCAGAATGTGTTATCTCAAGTCTATTCGTGGCGTAAAGCTCTTTAAGGGGCAGCGGGTGTAGCCGAAACGCTAAAATCCTATTGACTGCCACCTTGCCCACAGCTTGGGTAAGGTGCTGTTTTGAGGACTGTGCCCGCTGCGGGAGTGTTAGCGATTCGTGTAAGCCTCTTAACTCCAATGCTTTCAGGTCAGTGATGCGCGAGCAGAGCCGGACTTGTCGTTTCGTTGCGCTTTTAATGGCGGCATAGTTAAGTAACTTAGGGTCCCAGTTATTCACAGCAAGGTTCAGGGTTTCTTTTGCAGAGGCAAGTGTATTTGACCACGGGTTCTCTTTTTCCAGAAAAATATTCTTTATGCTGGATTTCAGCGAGTTTTCTGGGGCTGCAGTTGTAAGGTAAAAATATTTACTAATTGCGGCCAGTTCCTCAAGCTTTTGTTGTGTCAAGCCGAATTCGAGCCGTATCAGGGTGTTTCTGGTGCTAGATGGTAAGTGAAATAATTTTTTATAGGTCGAGCAGTGGATTTTTTCCAGGGTGCTTGTTAGTTTGCCTGGAAAGGCCTGCTGCGCGTAATTTAATGATGGTATTAGTTTCGCCCTTAATACTCTTTGAATTGCTGATGTTGAGATGTAAAAAGCACGTGCGGTTGGTCATGAACTTGTCATTGGGCAAAACACTCAGTGTTACCAGATTGGGCAACATTTTCCCATTTGTGCGAGAAAAGCCCAAATTGTGGGAGGCTACTTTTTGGGCGCCTATTGGCCCCTTGTGCGCATTTCACCAAAATCATCATTGGCAGCCAGCCGCCAATGAACACGGAGTACGCAGTATGACTTGACCAGATTGGCCAGTGTGCTTAAGTGCAGCCGCACTGCATACTCCACCATATATGTGTTAGTAGCTTGTTTGGCTTCCAGGGCCGTCAATCTGGTAGGGTGTTACCAATGACAGCCCTGCAAACTGTATTCTCCAGAGCCCGCCCGCGGCAGTGTCAGTGAACCATCCTGACATTTAGCGCGCACCACGCACGTGCTGGTGTGCATGCCTTCAGTGACTAACAGGAACAGAACGAATTCCCAGTTTCGGGACTTCAGTTAGTGACTTGTTTAACTTGTCACTCTAGGTGAGTGAGTCGGTTGGACCTCGGGCACCCGGCTGGGCAGGTCGTGTGAGAGTGTTCTTTGGGAGATCAAAGCAACATGTACGTTTTCTCCAATGTTTGTACACTGTTTTTAATGATGCCACTTCAGAAACTAACTAGATGCGCGTCACTCTGGGGGGTTAAGTTGGGGAAAGGACACAGCACCGAATAGAAGTTCTTCCTCTGTTATGTGTGGAGGGAGTGTATTGCAGGCTATAGCCTTGCCCTTGGATATGGGGACAAACCAGCACAGTAACAGGGGCAGTGTTTTAAATGGGCCTTCACTTCTAAATATTTTTCTCTTCAGTACTGATGTTTTTAAAAGCACTACAAAGGTCCTTGTATATTGAGCAGTTTTCGGGCAACAAAAAAGGGTCAAGTTAACTCTGGTGATTAATGTTCCTGCTGAAGAGAGATGGGAGTTTTGTAATGTGGCAATTTTCAGGTACCTAAGAGTGTTAATATCATAGTTGCCAAGTATTCATATTGCTAATGTGTGACCTTTCCATTTTTGCAGTGACTTATGAGTGACATTCCACAGCAAAATATGAAATGTGGAAAAACATTTTATACTATGTTAAAATAGTGAGTTGCATATTCATTGTGCTTTAAGTCATAGGCTGGGAACTAAAGGTACTATAAATACAGAAATCATTAACCACCACTCCTTACACCACTGCTAACCAGCTATCTATTTCTCTACTGTCTACGGTTTTGTAATGCAAACAAATGCATTTCTTACTGATTACTTTAAATTGGATTTATCTTCCATTTTAAACAGGGAGTGGGCCTTTATTTTATATGCAGTTACCTGAAGGTGAAGACAATCAAAACTGGCTCAATACACATATTTTTACCTGTCACCTGTGTCATTAACCTCCTGCAACTCCCAACCCTATATGTCCTAGTACTACCCCCACAGCTGCTCTCAAGTTTGTAGAGTGATTGTGTGTGTTGGACTCAACTGTGGTAGGTGCTGCCAGCGAAGCCTGCAGAGCGTGTGGTCAAACCCAGTGTGGGGGATCGGGCTGCACACATTGCTGAGGTTACCTTCAGGCCCAAGGTCCGCCAGACTAGGCTACTCTTTGATCTCCTAAGTCAAGGTCCCTTGCTGTTACACTAGGTGCTCCTACGTGCTGGTTAGCTGAGCCACCTTTAAACTGTGCCCGCCACAGCCCACTGGGCGGTCTACAGGGACCACTTGGTGATCTAAGGTCAGGTGCAGGTGAGGGCTAAGTTGCTTGCAATTTTTAAGCTGAACTGTCCATGGGGCAGAATCCGGACTGTGCACAGCAGAAACATCTTCCTATGCTTTGCCAATGCCAGCTGACTGCCAGCTCCACATTTAGAGTAACAAATCAGCTTTAATTCAAGATTTGTTTGGTATTATTTATTTATACCATTTACTTCATTTGTTATTAAGTTAGAAATTTTTTTAGACAAAAAGACATACCTTATACATACAATTATTCACAGTGAGGAAGAGGGGAAAGAAAAAAAGAAGAACAAACTTCAAATGACGGTGCTTAGTCACAATTAAATTTACAAAAACATAAATTAACCACTATATACAGTTGCATATATACAGTTGCACAATTATTTGTGTATAAACACAAATACTCATTAACAATTGATATTCAATCAAAGATTAAAGAAAAAATCAAGAAGAAATCAGATGGAGATAAGATAAATCAATATCATTCACAGTGTGAATAAGGCTGAAACGCTTAATCACTTTTTCAGTCATTAAGGGAACAAATTAATCCCAGATCTTTAAACAGTGCTTGTCTCCATTTGGCCGACGCGTTTCGAACTCGCTAATTTAATTGGCGTGTTCTCATCAGGGCTTTTTGAATTTTCCTGCAGATTTATTGTGCAAAAAATTAAAAAGAAGAAAATTTGTATCATTTCCTCTAAAATGGTAATTGACCTCATATTATCACTAAATAAATACAATAAGGGTAAGGTGTTTTACCTTACTGGTGTAGTCGCAGTTGGTTGGGGGTCACCTATTTTATCAAGTTACCGCCGTGGTATCTAGAAGAGGAAAAAACCTCATCACTCAAGTGTCATGACAGAACAGAACCGGTTCTCTGATGCCAACATTGTAAGCACCCCTACCTTCAATCTTGTCTATGTATTCCCTTCATGGATTCAGTTTGCGTTCACAGTATATAATTATCCCAAATGCCAGGGGCTCTCGTTTACATGCCTGAAAGAATAAGTGAAGGAGAGCTTTAGCTTCACTTCTATTTAAACGGAGTCTAGATCGCATTCCTAACTGACAGTAGTGTGTACCTTTTATTGCGGTGGCCCAGCGGAAAGATTTTCACTGCTGCATGCGGCTTCGTGGACAGGCTCAATACAATTTGGAGCGGTCCTGGTACTGAAAAACAAACGGGCGCGAAGGTATTAGCCGTGCGCTCTCTCTGACTCTGTTTAGGTTTAGCGCTACCGTTCAAGAATCACTTACCCGTTCTGCTCAATACAGGGCTGTGATTCCAACTCCTGGCGACACGAACATCAAAGCGCCATGTTGGAGGGAGGCGGAGTTGTTTTATCAAATCACGTGGCATTTGGGAATTATGGGATATGTAGTCCCCTAAAAGAACGTGGGAATTTAGTTAGGTTAAAGACGTATCTCTTCTGAAACTAAAGATTTGCATAATTTTTACAGCCTCGATATTTCAGACATGGAATTTAATCCAGTCTGGAAGCTATTAAATCTTAATATCAGGTAGGCTTCCTTTTTGAGCAGGACATCATCAACATCTTGTACTCTTTTCTGCCCAATTGTGTACAGAACAGTCCATTTAAAATCCATTTCTGAATGGCCTTGTTCAATAAAATGTTGAACCATGGGAGCAGATATGACTTTGTTTTTGATGCGTGATCTGTGTTGTGTTATACGGGTGTTAATTTGCTGGTTCGTTTTGCCTATATAAAGTTTATCGCAACTGCACGTGATCGCATAAACCACATTTTTGGTTCTGCAGTTACTGAAGTTGTCATTCTTCCACCTTATATTTCTGTGTAGAAATTCACTTCCCTCAATTGTTGTGTCACATGACACACAGTTCCCACATCTGTGGTGGCCCGTGATCTGTTTTAGGCCCCATACTGATAGTAAGTCATGTTTTGGTTTTTGTATCATTACATCAGCACGGACAATTTGTTGGCCTATGCTTCTATTTTTCTTGAATGCAAAAATAGGTTTGGGAAATGGGCATTCAAGTTCCTCTAACAAATGCCAATTTTTGAGGATGGTTTGCCGTATCTGATGGGCGTTGGGGCTGAATGTTGTGACACAAACCATCTTATTCAATTCCTGTTTAGTTTTCCGTTCAAGAAGGCACTCACGTGGAGTGTAACGTGCCCTCTTGCAGGCGTGTTTCAACAGCTTTTTGGGGTATCCTCTAGTGACCATTTCCTCACAAAAGTTTTTTGAGTGCAAATCATAATCCTTCATGTCCGAGCAGTTTCTCCTGATGCGGAGTAGCTGCCCATACGGCAAGTTTGTTCTCAGGTTTCTCGGGTGGGCACTCTGATGGTGGAGAATTGTATTTCTATCAGTCTCTTTTCTAAAGAGTGTTGATTTTAGGCAACCATCACAGCATGTTATTTCCACATCTAAAAACGTCATTTTTGCGTTACTCTGTTCAAGAGAGAATTTAATGTCCTGATGCTTATTATTCAGCCATTGATGAAATTCGATCAATTCGGTGTGGCTCCCCTGCCACAGGAGCCACACGTCATCGATATATCTGAGCCACTGTTTTATGTGCTTCTTGTAGGGGTTATTGTTTTCGACGAACCTGTTCTCGTATTCTGCCATAAACAGTATGGCCATCTCCGGCGCATAGGGACAGCCCATGGCTGTCCCCTTGGTTTGTAAAAAGAAATCATCATTAAAGCGAAAATAATTCTTCTTTAATGTTAGTTCAGCAAGTTCTAAAATGAAGGACCTAGGGACCCTATGCGGTCTCGTTCTTTTATCAAGGTATAGCTCCATGACCTCTAGGGCTTCACTTTGTGGGATTTGCGTATATAGCGAAGTCACATCCATTGTGACCATGATCTCAGTAATGGGATTGAACTCCATATCTTCGATTTTAATCAAAAAGTCAGTGGTATCTTGTAAATACGACTTCACAGTATTTACAAAGGGCTTCAAGAAGTAGTCGACGTACTTTGAGAGAGGTTCTAGGCACGAGTCACAACCCGAGACTATCGGTCTTCCAGGGGGCTCTGCACTATTTTTGTGTATCTTGGGGAGAAGATACAACAGGGGTATGCGGGGAGATTTCTTCACAAGAAAGTCCCTTTCTTTCACACCTACATATCCACTGTTGTATCCCTTCTGTATTAGATCAGCTATTTTTGATTGAATTTCCCTTGTCGGGTCAGCAGTTAATTTTCTATACCAGGTTTGGTTGTTTACCTGGGCTTCCCCTTCCTTCAAATATTTATCCCTGGGCCACAACACCGTGGCTCCGCCCTTATCGGCAGGTTTAACTATAATTGTGCGGTCCTCACTTAGACCTTTTAATGCCAAAAACTGGCCTCTGCTTAAATTTGGCTTGATATACATGTTCTTTTTCTCAAGCTTGTTTATTGAAGATAGTACCACTTGCTCGAAAGCGTAGATCTGTTTAGGGATATTTTGATTAGGGATAAATGTGGACTTGTTCTTGAGCCCAGTTGTTTCAAAGTTATTTATTAATGGCTGATTATGAAAGAAAGCCTTCAATCTAATTTTCCGACAGAAGGCAATCATTTCCATTTTAGTTTTAGTAAAATCTGTTCGTGTATTCGGAACAAATTTCAGTCCCAAGTTAAGCACAGATTCCTCATCTGCTGTTAAGATTTTTGTCGACAAATTGGTACTATCTTCAATAAACAAGCTTGAGAAAAAGAACATGTATATCAAGCCAAATTTAAGCAGAGGCCAGTTTTTGGCATTAAAAGGTCTAAGTGAGGACCGCACAATTATAGTTAAACCTGCCGATAAGGGCGGAGCCACGGTGTTGTGGCCCAGGGATAAATATTTGAAGGAAGGGGAAGCCCAGGTAAACAACCAAACCTGGTATAGAAAATTAACTGCTGACCCGACAAGGGAAATTCAATCAAAAATAGCTGATCTAATACAGAAGGGATACAACAGTGGATATGTAGGTGTGAAAGAAAGGGACTTTCTTGTATAGAAATCTCCCCGCATACCCCTGTTGTATCTTCTCCCCAAGATACACAAAAATAGTGCAGAGCCCCCTGGAAGACCGATAGTCTCGGGTTGTGACTCGTGCCTAGAACCTATCTCAAAGTACGTCGACTACTTCTTGAAGCCCTTTGTAAATACTGTGAAGTCGTATTTACAAGATACCACTGACTTTTTGATTAAAATCGAAGATATGGAGTTCAATCCCATTACTGAGATCATGGTCACAATGGATGTGACTTCGCTATATACGCAAATCCCACAAAGTGAAGCCCTAGAGGTCATGGAGCTATACCTTGATAAAAGAACGAGACCGCATAGGGTCCCTACGTCCTTCATTTTAGAACTTGCTGAACTAACATTAAAGAAGAATTATTTTCGCTTTAATGATGATTTCTTTTTACAAACCAAGGGGACAGCCATGGGCTGTCCCTATGCGCCGGAGATGGCCATACTGTTTATGGCAGAATACGAGAACAGGTTCGTCGAAAACAATAACCCCTACAAGAAGCACATAAAATAGTGGCTCAGATATATCGATGACGTGTGGCTCCTGTGGCAGGGGAGCCACACCGAATTGATCGAATTTCATCAATGGCTGAATAATAAGCATCAGGACATTAAATTCTCTCTTGAACAGAGTAACGCAAAAATGACGTTTTTAGATGTGGAAATAACATGCTGTGATGGTTGCCTAAAATCAACACTCTTTAGAAAAGAGACTGATAGAAATACAATTCTCCACCATCAGAGTGCCCACCCGAGAAACCTGAGAACAAACTTGCCGTATGGGCAGCTACTCCGCATCAGGAGAAACTGCTCGGACATGAAGGATTATGATTTGCACTCAAAAAACTTTTGTGAGGAAATGGTCACTAGAGGATACCCCAAAAAGCTGTTGAAACACGCCTGCAAGAGGGCACGTTACACTCCACGTGAGTGCCTTCTTGAACGGAAAACTAAACAGGAATTGAATAAGATGGTTTGTGTCACAACATTCAGCCCCAACGCCCATCAGATACGGCAAACCATCCTCAAAAATTGGCATTTGTTAGAGGAACTTGAATGCCCATTTCCCAAACCTATTTTTGCATTCAAGAAAAATAGAAGCATAGGCCAACAAATTGTCCGTGCTGATGTAATGATACAAAAACCAAAACATGACTTACTATCAGTATGGGGCCTAAAACAGATCACGGCCACCACAGATGTGGGAACTGTGTGTCATGTGACACAACAATTGAGGGAAGTGAATTTCTACACAGAAATATAAGGTGGAAGAATGACAACTTCAGTAACTGCAGAACCAAAAATGTGGTTTATGCGATCACGTGCAGTTGCGATAAACTTTATATAGGCAAAACGAACCAGCAAATTAACACCCGTATAACACAACACAGATCACGCATCAAAAACAAAGTCATATCTGCTCCCATGGTTCAACATTTTATTGAACAAGGCCATTCAGAAATGGATTTTAAATGGACTGTTCTGTACACAATTGGGCAGAAAAGAGTACAAGATGTTGATGATGTCCTGCTCAAAAAGGAAGCCTACCTGATATTAAGATTTAATAGCTTCCAGACTGGATTAAATTCCATGTCTGAAATATCGAGGCTGTAAAAATTATGCAAATCTTTAGTTTCAGAAGAGATACGTCTTTAACCTAACTAAATTCCCACGTTCTTTTAGGGGACTACATATCCCATAATTCCCAAATGCCACGTGATTTCATAAAACAACTCCGCCTCCCTCCAACATGGCGCTTTGATGTTCGTGTCGCCAGGAGTTGGAATCACAGCCCTGTATTGAGCAGAACGGGTAAGTGATTCTTGAACGGTAGCGCTAAACCTAAACAGAGTCAGAGAGAGCGCACGGCTAATACCTTCGCGCCCGTTTGTTTTTCAGTACCAGGACCGCTCCAAATTGTATTGAGCCTGTCCACGAAGCCGCATGCAGCAGTGAAAATCTTTCCGCTGGGCCACCGCAATAAAAGGTACACACTACTGTCAGTTAGGAATGCGATCTAGACTCCGTTTAAATAGAAGTGAAGCTAAAGCTCTCCTTCACTTATTCTTTCAGGCATGTAAACGAGAGCCCCTGGCATTTGGGATAATTATATACTGTGAACGCAAACTGAATCCATGAAGGGAATACATAGACAAGATTGAAGGTAGGGGTGCTTACAATGTTGGCATCAGAGAACCGGTTCTGTTCTGTCATGACACTTGAGTGATGAGGTTTTTTCCTCTTCTAGATACCACAGCGGTAACTTGATAAAATAGGTGACCCCCAACCAACTGCGACTACACCAGTAAGGTAAAACACCTTACCCTTATTGTATTTATTTAGTGATAATATGAGGTCAATTACCATTTTAGAGGAAATGATACAAATTTTCTTCTTTTTAATTTTTTGCACAATAAATCTGCAGGAAAATTCAAAAAGCCCTGATGAGAACACGCCAATTAAATTAGCGAGTTCGAAACGCGTCGGCCAAATGGAGACAAGCACTGTTTAAAGATCTGGGATTAATTTGTTCCCTTAATGACTGAAAAAGTGATTAAGCGTTTCAGCCTTATTCACACTGTGAATGATATTGATTTATCTTATCTCCATCTGATTTCTTCTTGATTTTTTCTTTAATCTTTGATTGAATATCAATTGTTAATGAGTATTTGTGTTTATACACAAATAATTGTGCAACTGTATATATGCAACTGTATATAGTGGTTAATTTATGTTTTTGTAAATTTAATTGTGACTAAGCACCGTCATTTGAAGTTTGTTCTTCTTTTTTTCTTTCCCCTCTTCCTCACTGTGAATAATTGTATGTATAAGGTATGTCTTTTTGTCTAAAAAAATTTCTAACTTAATAACAAATGAAGTAAATGGTATAAATAAATAATACCAAACAAATCTTGAATTAAAGCTGATTTGTTACTCTAAATGTGGAGTTAGTAGAACTTTTGTATGGTCAGCACTACTTTTTTGTAAGAATTTAAATAGGGTCCAGCTGTCCATACTCCCAGGACCTACCTCCTTGTATACAAAAGCTGACTGCCAGCAGCACACCCATGGAGAGCCCACTGCGAGAGTCATACAATGCTGTTTGTGTGGCATGCATGGTGACAGGAAAATAAATCAAAATTCAGCCACTGGATGGGATAATCATTGCAGGCTTTCTGGTGATGGTACAGAAGAGCCATATCCTGGCTGTTTATGTTCTGCAGTAACACCAGACGACCAGGTGTAGGGCCTTGCCTGGTGCAAATTTATTTTAGCTGCCGAGCGGAAGACGTGTGTTTTTAGAGATGTTTTTACACCAAAGGTCACAACGCTGCTCCCTAACAGCCAGAGCAAAGTCAACTTATAGGCTCCTAATTGTGGGGCTGAACAACCAGTAGCACAGCAGGTGCTGGCAGTGGCTGCTTTTGTTATAATATGAAGCACCATGTTGTGATTCTCCTTGGAGCTATAGTATGCGTGACTAACTCATTTTAGTGCGGTGATGCGGACATCAGTACAAAAAAGCTTTAGTCCAAACCCTGATGAGTAGTTCCTGGCAGGACTGTAATATGCCTGCTGCAAAGGACCTGTGCCATGCACATCAGAAAACAACATTTTATGTGCACAGCTCAGTGGGTTATTGTTTGCTGTTACTGTGTAGTTCATAAGTTAAAGTTAGTAATCTAGCACAGTGAGCTATGAACTACCATCTAAGAGTTGCATCGTACAGGTTAGAAAGTAATGTTTTTTTCCCAGTCTTTCTATCCAGATGTTGCTAAGAAATATTTTCTTTGGGAGAAATACATTCTATTAAAGTTGACCCTAAACACTGTGTTATGTTCTGAATCCTGTGTTTGTCCTTCTCCAGACAAAGCACTCTTAAAAAGTGCCTACCAGTATCGGTGGCATGTGAATTTGACACCTTTAGTCTCCTTTGCCTTATGTAACATTTTCTATATACTGATTCACAAACATATGATTCATTGTCTCTGTATGTCTGTGTGATGGATTTTGAAAATGTGGAAAGTTTTGCTTTAGGACCTGTGATTAATGGAGTCATTAATAAATGTGGACTGTAACATCTGCATTTGTATATTTAGCATTGATGCCTTGAGGCATTCTGGCTGTTAGATAAGATGTTTGATGCTGATGAGGTATGCTTCACACAATATTCCCTATTAGGCAGACTGTTATACCGCCTTTAATTCAGATCTGCTTTTGAGGCACCATGTTTGTTGAAGAGACCAAGTGTGGTAGGACAGCACATGCAAAGAAGGTGGGACAATGACAAAGGGTAGGGTGTTAAAAATGCACCGAGGAAAGTTTAATATCATACATTTCAAATGAATGCATGATGATGTATAAAGTGCAATAATGTATGAGATGCCATACATACTAGATGGTACCTCTGCTGTGAACTCATGTAGAAGCAGGCACCATGTGTGACACATAAACACACACACACGCACACGCACACACACACACACACACACACGCACACACACACACACAGACACACACACACACAGACACACACACCTCCCCAACGAGGTGCCTTTCTGTTTCCATCTACTTTGTCTCAGGGCAGTAATAGTTACGTATATCTCTCATCCTTGCCAATTGCATTATCCCATACATACTAGATGGTACCGCTACCTTGACACTCTTATGTGGAGGCATGCACCCTGTGCTGTATACCTACGCACATCACTCTCCAGTGTTGCTCACATTCTGTTTGAACCTTCTTTCTCCAAGGGCATCAGCAAGCAGGAGTGTTTCAGAGCTTAGCCAGTAGCATTCTTTCATACACACTAAATGGTACCCTTGCTTTGAGAAATCTCATGTAGACCCTGCACCATTAGTAGTATGCACACACAGTACTCCCTAGAGCTGGCTCCATTCTGTTTGCCCTCTTTCTACCAGTACAGTAGTGGGCAGGGATGTATCTGAGCTTAGCTAGTAGTATTCTTCAATATATTCTAAATGATGGGGATCACATGTAAAACATGGACCATTAGCAGTATACAATTCTATACTCCTCAGAGCCGCCCCCATTCTGTTTGCATTTAATTAGAACAAAGAGAACCCTACTTGCCCACGAGAACCAGGGTAATTGTATTATATTCCAACAACAGTCCTGTAGGACTAATTTATATATTGTACTTCAATCTCATTTACAAACAAATGTGTGTAGACTCAATTCTATTAGTCAGAAGAAAGGCACAGGACACCTTCTTATTTGAATAGAATATTTGTTGTCTGGGAACAATATAGCTCATAAATTCCAAAATTGAAAATACTCTTAGGTAATAAAAGATGTAATGAAGATAAACTGTAAACATCTATGTAATTGACGCGGTGCTTTGTACTGTAAACATGAACTGCGCAGCATGGATTACCTCAGGGTTTTTTTTATGTCCATTATTGAGAAAGGTGTATATATTTGTTAACACTTTGAGCATTATTGGGAAATGTATCCATGCTTTTGCCTTGAAATGTAAGGACCTGAATATAGCGCCCATTAGTTATCTATTGCAAAGTTAGTTCTAGGAGCTTCTCTGCTTAAAACTATGAGTGGCTGATAGGTTTAAAGGAGTTGCTCAGCCTAATGAGATTTCACTAATTAATGGTGATATAAGAGACCAACCATGCAAATGGTGAAGAGGAATGGATCTGAAGGGGACAAGTGGAATGATGACAGTGCCATCCAACTTGAGGGAGCATTAGTATTGAGATGATGGGGAAGGGAATTCCCTAGGGTTTTGGGAAATAAGTATTTTTCCTGTCCACTCCAGTTGATTTCATTTGGCCCCCACACAAACCCATCCGCTTCTTGCCAAGACTGGGGCCTTTGCTCAAGCCTTTTCTAAAGCATGAAGGCAATGACATAGGTTCTGTTTAACTTTGTAGTGTCACAGTAGATGGTCATGATGAAAGACTTTCAAGTGGAGGGCAGGCAGTAATCAGAGTAAGTGACTCTCCTATTTGGATTTTGTACATTTTAACTGGAGAGAGTGGGCCACTAATTGCAGCGTGCCAAACAAGCTGTGCTGCAATTTCTTTAATGCGAAGGTTGTTACTTTATTTGTGCATCATTGGGTAGTGTTAATCCTGTGAGATCCATGAAATGCATTGAATGTTCTGTTTGAGATGCTACATGACATAGAGTTTCAACTTTTCAGTGGGTTGCAGTATGCTCTTGTAAAGTTGGAGAGCTTTGGAGATGCACCTGTGTGCCTGTGAGTGGTATTGTGACCTGAGAGAAACTTGGCAGCATTTCCAGCAACCCCAGATGAATTTTCTTTGCTCTCCAATACTGCTGCTCTCTTCTGATGATGGACTCAACCCACAAACACGTGTCTTGAGATATACAGCAATGTCTGCACCAACTTTGGTGAAAAACTCCAGCAAATATTGAAGTAAGTTTGAACTGTGTACTGCATTTACCAGGATGCAAAGGGGCGAACTGTGCTGGGACTGTGCCGCAGTGTGCTCCCAACCCCCATTCCGTTTAAAAGGCTCCCTTGAGCCAGCAAGCTGACGAGCTTTGGTTATGCACCTGTGTGCCCGTGAGTGGTACTGTGACCTGAGAGAAACTTGCCAGCATTTCCAGCAACCCCAGATGAATTTTCTTTGCTCTCCAATACTGCTGCTCTCTACTGATGACAGACTCAACCCAGAAACATGTGTCCAGAGATATACAGCAATGTCTGCACCAACTTTGGTGAAAAACTCCAGTAAATTTTGAAGTAAGTTTGAACTGTGTACTGCATTTACCAGGATGCAAAGGGGCGAACTGTGCTGTGACTGTGCGGCAGTGTGCTTCCAACCCCCATTCTTGTAAAGTTTGTTCATCAATGTCAGGTTCAGGTTCGGATTTGTGGTGAACAAAGCAACAGGTCCTAATGGGACCGATCTTCAAAATCAGTAGGTACTAATTGAATTGGAACATGATTGCAGAAGTGCATAGTTGCCCATTGAACCGCCTCCTACTATAAGCATATTGAATAGAAATTAGGATCATGCTTAAAATATTTCCTGACGGCTGATTTTTCATAAATTGAAGGTGGAAACTTTGGGCTGGTTTTTGGGCTGAAACTGTTATGAGTTGGGCTTAATTTGGGCTTAAACTTGTCCAGCATTGGGCTTGTGACCGGTATCAAAATCTGGCAACACTGAAAACACTTAGCTGGAAATATACACCTTGGCAACCTTCTTAAAAGCAATGCGAGTTGGCGCGGATCTTTCAAATACAGACTGCACGCCATCACTGACGATCGGTAAGTGAGCCCATAAAGGAGCTTAAGTCTATAGGGAGGGTGGGTATGAGGAGGCAAACATTTCTGTAGAACTTGACCATTATTGACGATATATATGATATATATTGGGAGATGATGTATACAGAGCCATTGACGACTCTTGTTCTTAACTTATTAAAGTTTAATCAAATGGATTGTGCCGGTGAGAACACGCACCTTGTGGTAGTCTGGGTTATTTTATTGATGTAAAGAGGGAATCTATTTGATTATGGATATGGTATTGGAGGCCGAGGAGATATAGGTATCCCTTCATTTATGGGCGCCTCTGTAGGAAGTATGTTTAATTTTTTTACATGGCTCCGTGGGACAAATGCATAAATGTATGCTGTTGGTGATATCCATTATACTTGCTAGGTTATGTTATTCCCTGCTATGTAGATCGACATATACAGTGGAATTAACGTCTGTAGGGAGCTGTCATGGGATTCGATAATCTGGTTGCTTTCACTCTTGATATTCCAATTGCTTGATATTCCAATTGCTTTGACAATCTTGCCCATGGTTCTTGCCATTTGGCTTATAAATATGGCTAATAAATACTTTTGGATTTCCATTTTGTATGGGTATCCTTTATAAATCGTGATACTGTTCTGTGGTACCCTTTGTGATTGGGTGTATATATTGATCTTAAAGAGGAGAATCACTCTTAATATGTGGTGATACAATACCACAAATTGTACATACGGCCTCAACACATCTTTTTGAAGTGAGAACAATAGTACATACTCACTGATCTTGAGATAAGGGGATAGAGAATCCGGATCCCTTAACCATCCCTCTTTCTTTGTTTATTAATGTATGCTTATGGCTCTCAAAGATTTGGGATTTTAATACATTTTGTGCTGTGTGAAAGTCTTTTTTGCAATGTATGCTGTTTGTTCTCTTCTCTCCTGATGTACATCTCCTTCTTCTTTTCGTTTTATAGGATTTGCACCTAGTATGAAGATGTTGTCTTCTTCTCTTGTTTTGTGCCTACCCATGTGATAGGTCTAATTTCCATTGTATTAATGAAAATTGGAGTGTAGACTTAATATCCTTATCTTTGTAATACTATGATTGTTTGTGAACTGTTTGGACTGTTTCATTTTATTATGTCATGTGGATTTATGTTATGTATATGTATCTATTTATGGTATTTTTATGTGTGATTGTTTCCAGTCCAGATGAAGTTCCTTGGGTAACTCTGAACCAAACGCGTGGGCTGAATTTTAATACATATTTTTCCTTTGATCAATAAAGAAGATGATGCAACACATAAACTGAACATGGATGTTTTCCTGGTGAACTTTCCTATTGGTAGAAAGATTGTCTGATCTGATTTTCAGTTGCACTGAACAACGGCAAGTGCTAAAAGATTTGTGCACAGGATACTTACTTTGATGCAACTAGAGGTTGAGGTGCGACAGTAGAAGTTCACTGTTGTATTCTTTTTTGTATATGAATTCAGCATGTTATCACAGCAAATTGATGAGATGTGACTGTAGATATTTTAACTTTTTTTAACAAACCTATATTTTTGGCGTAATTTCACCAATCTTCATGACATTTTCCCCAAAAAGTGTCAAAGTAGGTTCTTTGTGTCATGGACATTTTGGGGGTGATCCGTGTAGTGGGGAATGAGAAATAGGGGCAAAAAAAAAGGGTGCATTTGTAATGTTAATTACCACAGAAATGTGTTTTTTAACCTACAGCCCGAATGCTGGATGGAATTACACCAGGTTTGGCAGAAAGGTAGTTGTTGTTACGCAGATTGTGCTTTTTGTTATTTTGTGCAAATCCGTTGAGTACGTTTTGAGAAATGTAAGTTGAAAATTATATGATATCTCTGGCTGCAGATATTTTGCAATGATTTTGCGGTCAATTGCGAATGTGCACGCCAGAGAGAATGCTGTGATTGGCTGTGCTCAACCTGAATAGAGAGTTGCAGCCAGCATTTTTATCGATCCGGAATGGTCACCGGGGCTGGAAATTTGTGTGAAGACTAACATAGGAGGTCAGGGTAGAGGTACTCTGACCCCATGTTTAAGAAATGGGCGTGTTAGTGACACAAGTTACATGTCCAAAATGTTTTTTTTAATCACACTTGATATTTGCAATGATGACATACCACCAGCATGGCCCATGCATGCCCTGTTGTGGGGACATTGCAAATGTCGTGGTGACATCACGAATGTTGGTGGAAATATAAAACAAAAAGTATCTATATCCATATGCACACCCTCACTGGTCACAATCGCAGTCTCATGCACCTACTCACATACCCACTCAGACACTCATACTCAAACAATAATGCACCGACTCACAGACTCACTCAGAGTCCCATGTGTGTACTCACATAAGCATTCCGAGCTAGCACAGAAATTGGATGAGGTTGCCTCCCGCACCAAAGTTTTGGGCGAGGAAGTAGGATCTAAAAGACAAGATGTGACAATGCCTCTGAGATTTCCTATCTGGGGAAACAAAACCAAATATTATGGGAGGACTTTGAGAGAGTGGAGAATCATTCCTGAAGGAATAATTTAAGATTCCTCAATATTCAGGAGGTAGTATGGCACAGACATGAAGGCTTTCATAATTAGTATACTGAGAAACACAGTCCTAAAGGATAATATGGACATTAATCTTGAAGAAAGAGATTCAAAAACCACACAGGGAGCCTCTTAGGCGCAATCCTTAAAGGACTAAACCTAGGAAGATCTTGGTTAATTTTCTCTTGTATACTGTTAAGGAGACAATCCTCAGTGGGGCTCTAAGAGATGGGCCTTCTGCAGTCAAGGGGTTCTCTGTTACAATAAGATCTGATATATGTAAAGCTACAGAACAGAGGCAAAGGGAGTTAGGTAACAGGATGGAGGATCTGCCTAAGCTGGGGGCCAAGGTGCAATTAAACTTTCCTGCAAAACTACGTATAATGTGGGACAACCAAATGTATAATTATAGAGCAGTTGAGGATGTTGATGCACTAATAAATTCAAAGAAATGGAAACCACTAAATAATAAGTGGATGTTCACAGAATTGTTGAGTCAGGAGACAGTATAACAGGACTTAGATGTGTTATAGCGCGGCAAAATATGCTGTTTAGAATTTTTTGCTTAACGCCTTAACCGCAGCAGTTTTTCCGCAGCGGTGGGGGCATTCTAAAGGGTGGGCGAGGTTGCGTCGGCTGTTGGCCGACAGCATCACTGGGGAGGCAGTGCTCCCGTCGGCCAACGGCCGACGGCAGCACAGAAGGGGTTAATATCCCCCCAACAGTCAGACCACATATTTATGCCTTCAAAGATAGGAAGGGTTCCCCAGGGTAGGGTTAGTGGGAAGGGGAGAGGTGGGGTGGTGGTGGCGGTGGCGATGGTACACGGTTGGACAGCAGAGGGGTAACAATAAAAATAAAGTCCTCTGTATCACCTAAAAAGACAAGTCTACTCAAACAGAACCTGGAACAGGAGGTAGGGATTAGAGTAGGGGGATGATGGCTAGAGTAGGTAAAACTATAGACATCCTAACCTGGAATGTGAATGGTCTCAGGTCTTGTGCCAGGCAGAGGTTTGTGTTGAGATATTTAGAAGAAAGTCATGCTCATATTATGGTCCTGTAGGAGACACATTTAGTGGCAAGCAAGAGTAAGGAATTATTCAGTAGATATGGATAGGTTCAGAGCTTTTTAGTTTCAATGCTGTAGGGGGTTGCAATCCTAAAAAGAAGGGGCTCTGGTGTGGAGGTTAAGTATTCTAAAACGGATAGCTCCAGAAGATGAGTTTTAACTGGAATGAAATGTGTAGACTTTGAATTTCTTTGTGTGAGTTTTATAGTCCAAATGAGGATGATTCACAGTATATTGTAGATTTTGAATTAAACCTTGTGGAGGCTACGTTCCCGCTGATTTTGGGTGGCGATTTTAATATTTTGTTGGACCCTATTTTGGATCAGTCAACCTGGGGGAATGGTGCTCCGACTCCTAGGACCAGACAAGCCCTTAAAAATATGATGCAGGATCTACGGTTGGTGGATATATGGTGACATTTAAGAGGGCAGATGAGAGGGTATAATGTGCACAGTAAAAAGTATGGACATTACTCTAGATTAGATTATTTTTTGGTAGAAAGGGGTTAGCATCAGATATAAAAGAGATCATACACCATCCGGCACATAATTCAGACCATTCAGCTGTCACCATTACATTACTCCGGGCACTAAGCCCAATGTAAGGTGGACATTAAAGTGTGCTCTACTCTTGGATGAGGAAAGAATGTATGGAAGCCTTGATTACCCAGGAGGAGATTAGAAGGCCTGTGGTCAGTGCTAAGAGTGGGAAGGCAGCCGGCCTGGATGCTATTCCCTCAGAGGTCTATAAACTCCTAATAGAGGAAATAGTCCCAGTCTGGGAGACCTTGTTCACTCTAGTGTATAAGGGGAGGACAGGGGTACCTGGGTCAGGGAAGGAGACTACTAATGTCTTGATTCTAAAACCAGCTAAAGAGACCCTAGGAAGGCAGATTTGTATTGTCCGATATCCCTGCTTAATGCAGACTATAAGTTCTTTGTCAGTATTTTGTCAGGGAGACTGGCTAAATTGGCACCTCAACTTATAAACCTTTACCAGGGAGGCATATCCATGAACTTACCCCGCAATTAATTGGCAGTATAGACCTTGCTACGGCCCGTTTGGTTCCCTTGCCAGTAGTGACATTAGACACATCTAAGGCTTTCGACCATGTTTGCTGGGCCTACCTGTGGGAAGTTCTGGCAATAATATGTTTTGCCCCCTGTTTGATCACAACGTTAAAAGACCTATATGAGCACTCAGCAGTTAAGATCCTTCTCAATGGCTCCCTTACGAGAGGTTTTTCGATCACCTGGGGCACTTGGCAGGGCTGTCCTATCTCCCCACTGTTGTTCAATATTTATATCAAACCATTTGCTTAGCTACTGTGGTGAGATGCTCAGGTCAGTAATTTTAGCTCAGGCTCTTACAAAAAATAAAGTTGCATTGTATGCATATGATCTCACAATAATCACTTCGGAACCAGTTCTAACCATTCCCAGGGTGGAAGTTTTGTTGAAAAAATATAGGGCACTATCTGGATATTTTGTGAACAACCTGAAGTCCGGGGTAATGTGTTGGAATGTACAGGATGAGCTTAGCTATCTAAGCATAAGTATTTTAGAGGCAATACCCCAATAAAATTGGGAGAGGGTAGCAAAAAAGGTTGAAGCATCATTAGTTAAATGGAAGAATCAGCCCTTGACTATATATGGGAGAGTGATCTTGATTAAAATGGGGATACTCTCTAAACTGACATACCTTTTTAATATTGTTCCTTTGACATTCCCAAAAATTGTAATTGATAAGGTACAGAGGAAAATAGGTAGATTTATTTGAGCATCAACGGAAACTCGGCTGGCTTGGAAGAAATTGAGGTGTAAGTTTGAAAAGGGTGGACTGGTTCTTCCAGATCAAAATTTAAACTGTTTGGCTTTCCAGTTTAAGAGCTACAGAGTGCTTCTAGCTAAATGGGGGTCCCTAAAATGGGGGAGGTTTGTTGGAAGAGATAGAAAGGGAGGGGGGATATAAAGGATTTTTGTATAGGTTTGGGTGAGAAAGTTCTTTAAAAAGGTCAGATTGAGGATTTTAAAGGCAGCACTTACTCTCTGGCTGGGAGTGTAGTGTAGTTTCTATATTCCCAATAGGCTCTGTGTATTGGAACAATATATCCTATAGATTTGACGTAGGACTGAGGTCGACTAGGTCTCTCTCTAATATATTAAACTTAATAGTGAGTGCCAGCTATCTCAAAGGTCACTAGAAAATTTCACAAATTCACAAGAAGGGATTAGTTTCTGACAACCGCATAAACATGACAACTTTGTTTCCCAAGAATAAGAAATGTATCTTTAGAGTCGCGGAAACAATAGATAAGTATTTCACTCAGTCAATCGTGCATGCTTCGTTTCTACAGAGTTGCAGAGAAATAGAGAGACGGGCGTTTTTCAATAAAAATGGTTTTTTGAACAGTCTTCTTTCTCATGCAAATCAAATAAACCGCTACAATCGTAATGCAGGCTGCAAAGTATAATGCGTACGGCAAGAACAATATTATAAAATAATACTGCAAGAGCATTGTATGGTTTCTAAGCCATATAAAAATACATACAAAAATACCAATGACTAAAAGTACTTGACTGGTGCTTCTAAAATATGCCTACCCCAATGTACCTAACCTAAGTCAAGTACTCAGTCAAGTACGCAGGAGGAAGTACGTATTGTGTAGCATAGGTTTAGTTTTCTTTGCCAAGAATCTATCCAAGATTTCTATTAGGTTCTAATCAGCTCCATACCTTGGTTAGAATGAAGGAGGTCTGGTATCTCTGTCTCGGGACTCAATTTCCCAACACCCCGCAAGGGGAGCTTGAAAACTCTGGAGCTGGATTCTCAGCGAGAGAAAGGACAGCTTCTCGATCAGTGCGTCAGCTGGAGGGTCGGCTTCCTTCGGCACAGGAGATTGGAGGGTTCTGGGAATTTTACTCAAAACTGCAGGATGGGACCCCCAGAAAAAAAGGATGTTGCCTACTCGTATTGGACTCTACTTGATGCCGACGACAGGAAACTTAAGGCACCATATTTGGTATGGGAAGGAATTATTCAAACGACTGAGCTACAAACAATCTGGCAACTTTTCTTAAACTGATGTATTTGGTGGTTAAACCCGCCAATCGGAAAAAGAACACATTTCTTACCATCAATAGACTTTCCTGGACATCCCAGAATATAGCTAAGTTTGTGTGAGAACTGATGCCAAGATGCTGTAGATGTGGTCTGTTAAGAGCTGACGACCAACACATGTTTTGTAAGTGCCCAGAACTACAGGCCTATTGGCAGGATGTCGAGAAAGTCATTAAGGACATTTTGGAGACAAAAATAACACTGTGTTTAACACTGGTATTGATGGGGCTGGAAGACAGTCCCAGTCAGTCTCCATCGAGAGTCAGGAGGGCCCTTCTGTTTTTTCTGATGCTTTTATCCAGAAGAGAGATCTGTAAGCGCTGAGCGAATCCCCTCCCTCCCAAGGGGCTTAATTGGCTCCAGGTAATCAGAAGTATGTACAAAATGAACACCAGCTCTGGAGTTGGGGAGGCTTCCGTAGTAGGATATGGGACTATTTCCAAAGATAGTGTGGAAAAGCAATGTCTTAAGGAAGTGTCCTATTATTACACATGCATGAAACTAGCAACCAGGAAACCTGTAGGTCTGGATCGGTAAGGCCAGAGTTACAATGCAATTGGCCTGACGTTGGGACATGTTGTACAGGAATGCCTAGCTTTGCAGACATTAGTGATATGCGGACAAAGAAAAGCATTCAGAGGGTCATGCACTCACTCACAGACCCACTCAGAGACTTGTGCACTCAGTCACATACTCACTCAGAGACTCACACACTGTCTCACAGACCCACTGAGAGATTTATGCTTCTACTCACACACTCACTGAGAGACACTCAGACACTTATGCATCTGCTCATAGATCCATTCACAGACTGATGTACCCATTTACATGCCCACTCACACACACACACCCACACACTTATCCACTCAGAGGCTCATGCATCCATTTATTGACTTAGCGAAGGACTCATGCAGCCAGTCACAGAACCAGTTGGGGACTTATGCAACCACTCACATATCATAGTGTATCATTAATACACTGTTATAGAGATAATATAAAACTGAAAAATGTTTTTATAGATTTATTTAGATAGTGATTATTCTAGTGTGATGGATATAACTCTTGAATGTGGTGGTAGCAATTGAAGTCTTGATTTTGCATTTCGTGATGGATCCCCAATGGTCACGGTTACCGACCTCATCGACTCCGGGCGTCGCCGTGAAAACAGAACATAGTTTTTAGACATGGTTTTAAAGAAATTAACTAGAAAAACATGACTTTAGACAATACAGTAATAAACCTCTAGCGCTTAAAATACTGTATTATGTGTGCATATTTGCTTTATACTTTATGAAAAATGCACAATCGTTGTGGTTAACAACGTCATTGCGATACCCTGAATAATTGCGAAAACAGAAAAAAGGTTAGAAATATGTTCCTTAAAGAAACTCAGTACGAATACAAGTGTTTAAACATGTTTTTAAGGAAGCTTGTCTACAGTAATATGTGTAGTGCAATGTTTAAAATTGATTTTTTTGTTATTTTTTTTGCATGTGCTGCTGCCATTAAAGTCCTGCTTTTGTTTTGTGATTTTGCGACTTATTTGCGGCCATCACAACATTGTTACGAAGATTCTCAAAAACTAAAGAAAAAGGATCATAATAAAAAAAAGAACAATATTTCGGGTACTAGGTTGGCTCTGACAAGAGCCTTAGGGGTCCATTAGGATGGCGGGCGGGCTTTGGCCGCCCGCCACCCTAATGGAGAAGTGGACCACCCGCTAACAGTGCGGGGGTCCCGACATAGGCATTAGGATGCACCCGCCATGCAGGCGGGCGCATCCTGTATGTGTACCATTGCAGCGGGCGGAGCAGAATTCTCCGCCCGCCGCAATGGTAAAAGTGCACGTTGTGCTTTTCAAAGGGCAACATGACAGGCACCGCGCGGTGCCTGCCATGTTGCACTTTGAAATGCGGGGGGTACCATAGGTACCCCCCATGTGCACCCCCCAAGCCACGGACTCCCAGGGTGCCCGCAACGGGCCCCCGCAGAGAGTCTCCGCATGCCTTTCCGTAGCGGCATTACCGCCACGGAAAGGCATTGTCCACAGCCCATTGTAATATGGCGGGCGGTGTCTAACAGACACCGCCACCATGTTAATGGTTTTCCGCCCCGGCTGCAAGGCGACCGGGGCGGAAAACATGCGGGCGGTGTTTGTCACCGCTGCGGTCCCTCCCGCCATACTAATGTGGCGGGGGGGAATTGGGCTGATGATGTCGGGCGGATTTCCTCCGCCAGGCTGGCGGTAGCCACCGCCAGCCTGGCGGGGGAAATCCGCCGGACATCATAATGGACCCCTAAGTGTTGATAGTGTGCTTATGACAGCTACACATAAGACCGGATGCAGAGTTTCAGGTTATTTAGAAACACTCTGTTGCCTTCATCTGAAAATTGCACTCCATCATTTCTATAAATTCCATACATGTGAAAACGCAGATTGTTGTTAAAGATACAGCCCATTCTATGGTCTCTCAGGAATGCAGAAAACAACTTTATTAACATGTTTCCTGGCTTTGTCAATCTGTGGAGAGAATTGATTTGACGACTTCCATGTTTGTCTTTGGCATATATAAGAGTACACCAAGACAGTGTGAGGGAAAAATGACATTGGTTCTGCAAAGGTATCCTTCATTATGATTTCCAACCCTACCCCAGTCAATGTGCCTAGGTAATTGCCACCACATTGCACAATCATGAGGTGAGGAACTTGGCAATCCACAATGGTCTTAACCAAAGCCAGCAATTGATGAAACATTACCCTCTCTGGCCAAACCAAGTAATCTCCACATTTGGCAAACCCAAGTAACTGTCAATACCTTTCTTTTAGCAGACCCCTTAGCCCAATAGACGTAGCTGTGGCCAAAAATCCACACTCTAAGCATTTTGAGGTGAAGGACCAATAGCAGTCAGCAGAATGCTGGAGCTGAATGTGATAGTTTTCGAGATGAAAAGCAGGTAAAATTGAAGTGTTTTCTTTGACAAAAAAATATATGTATTTCATTGGATGCTGTCAGCATGTAAGTGACTACAATTAGGCAGTGTGTTGGATGTACTATCAAGAAATCCTGGTATTGGCTATTGTTTAAACAAATAAATGAAATACAGACATGGTTATGCTTTTGAATCTGTGGAGTGAACCACACTTGCTGCATCTCATTTGTAAGTAGCATGATCTTTCTAGATTGTGCTGTGAACTTGTGACCTACTGGTTCTAGTGGGTTTCTATGGTGAATCTGTAGAGGGTGTAGTGGGAGAAAGGTGCTAAAGAGTCAAGTATTCATTTCTCTAAATTGGAGAAGATTAGGTTAATTGTTTTATAAGGCAGGTAAGATTCCCTAGTGAGAATTTTTGCAATTAAGTGTATTATTTATTTATTTATACATTTTTTTAAACTTATAAGGCGCACAGCTACCCGCAGTGGGTTTCCCGGCGCCAAGGGACAGAATAAAGAAGGAAAGAACTGCCAAGCAAACTACTAGAAAAGACTGCTCTGATCACTGCTGGAAAAGCCAGGTTTTTAATCCCCTGCGGAAGCGAAAAAGATCTGTCTCCAACTTCAGGTTCACGGGCAAGGCATTACAAGACTTAGTACCTAGATGAGAAAAAGAGTGGCCGCCCATCTTCACCAGCTTAAATCTAGGAACAATAAAATCGCCTTTTCCCGAGGATCTCAAACAGCGGCTAGGCTTATAAGCCTGAATGAGACCCAGTAGGTACTTCGGGCTGAGCCCTGTTTAATCTTAAAAATGTGGCATAAGGCTCTGAATTTAATTCTGCTCATTATTCTCAGACAATGCAGGTCGCGGAGGGCTTAAAAGGTGGATGTTCTCCAAGGAACATTACATAGAAGCCTTGCGGCCGCATTCTGGACAACCTGAAGTTTATTCACTGTTGTTGAATCAGCACCAAGGTAGAGGACATTAACGTAGTCCAGGCGGGAAACTACCAATGCCTGGTCCACGGTCCTCTGTGTGGAGGTGGGGAGCATCCACAGGATTCTTTGAAGCCATCTTAAGGTGGCAAAACAGATGGAGGCCACCCTAACAGCCTGTTGCCGCATCGTAAGCTTTTCATCCACGAGGAATCCGAGATTGCGAACCCAAGCATCGGGTTGAGGGGTAGGGCCCATACTCTCGGGCCAATGTTGAGGACCCCATAGATCTTTGCCCTTGCCCAGGATCACAACCTCGGTCTTATCCCCATTAAGCTTGAGGAAATTACTCTGCATCCACTCAGAAACCCGGGTCAAACCCTGCTTCAAAGCCGAGATATTATTACCTTCTGTATCAGAGAGGGAGAAAATAATTTGCATATCGTCGGCGTAAGAGAATAAAGTAAGACCGGCCTCCTCCACAATGGTGGCCAGGGGTCTAACATAGATGTTGAATAGTAGTGGAATGAGGATAGACCCCTGGGGAACGCCATACGCCGATGAACAAGTTGTAGAGGATGCTTTAGCTGAGAAAACTTGAAAAGTACGACCACTTAAAAAAGAGGCTATCCAAGCCAAAGCAGATCCCTCAACTCCCAGGGATTGAAGAGTTACGAGAAGGATGGAATGAGACACGGTATCGAATGCCGCACTTAAGTCCAATACCATGCCGTAAACTCTCAGTAACTCCTAAAAGTGTGGTCTCAGTGGAATGGTGCGCTCTAAAGCCAGATTGAGATGGATGAAGGAAGCCCGAACTCTCTACCAGGAGAGTCAGCTGTGAGTTGATATGCCTTTCCAAGATCTTAGAAAAAATGGGCAACAGCGAGATAGGCCTAAAGTTGGATAAATTAGAAACATCAGCTCCAGCCTTTTTAAGCAGAGGAATAATCATAGCATGTTTCTACTCCTGTGGAACATGTGACTCTATCAAGGAGGAGTTAAGGAGTTTCATCACAACACGACGGGAGTCCAGATCAAGTTGTTTAAGGATCTTGACTGGTAAAGGGTCGCAAGGGGTGCCAGATTTAATGCTCTCCAAGCAGTGAGCAAAAGAGGCATCGTCAAAAAGTGGCCAGTCAGTAAGTTTGACTGCCAGGGGGGGCAGACTATTATGGACAGGCACTGGCATAGACAATAATTCCTCATTCAAGGGTGAGGGATTCAGGGAATCATAGATGAATTCCACCTTAGCAATGAAGAACTCTGTGATGGAATTACATTGTGCCTCATCCAAAACAGGAGGGGCAGGAATGGAATCTGCGTCTGTCAGTTTTTTTACCACAGAAAAAAGTGTACGAGGACAGTTCCGGGCATGTGTTACGGTGTTGGCAATATAAGCCGCTCTAGCCATTTTACATTGTTTGTGGTAGTCTCTAAGAGCTTCCTTATATGCCACCTTGCGAGACGGAGAATAAGAGCGTCTCCATTTCCTCTCGAGGGCCTTACATTGAGACTTCATGGTCTTTAAATTTTCCGAGAACCATGCCGCAGGATGACGGTGGGGCAGAAGATGCCTAGGTACCAATGGAACAAGTTTGTCAACAGCAGCACTCAACCATTTGGAAACTGCAGCCACCAGCACCAACAGAGACGAGTCAACATCCGGTGAGGTATCAGACAAGTGCAAGTTAAGATCAGTGATATTAAGCTTGCCCCAACGACGTAGACTCTTTCCTGTGTCACCACCACCAGTTGCCATAGTCTTAGTACGAGGGAGAGAGAACTGAACTGCGAAATTATCAGATCATTCCAGAGGGCCAGCGGCTGGTTCACAATCATACGGGAGGTTCAAGAGGACAGGATCCAATAGGTGCCCTGCAGAATGCGTAGGCCCTGAATTGCGCAACAGAATATTAAGAGCTTCTAAATCAGCTAAGAAGGTTTTGCTAACAGCGCATTGAGGGTCTTCCAAATGTAGGTTCAGGTCGCCAAGAATGGTGAAATTGGCAGCCTTCAAGGTCAGCGGGGCAATAATTTCAGAAAAGGATGTCGTCCATACGTTAGAATTCCCAGGGGGAAGATACATCAGTAGACCTGACAAAGTCATCTGAGCACTAATCACTAGTTTGAATTGAGCAGCCTCGCATCCTTGAAGAGGAAAGGCTTCAAACTTACAGCTATAGATGGATTTAAAAATTATAGCAATGCCACCTCCCTTGCCAATATCTCTATCCGTCTTGACCATGACATAGTCAGTAGGGATTGCCAAGGCAATGTCAGGTCCAGAGCTTGCGTGGAGCCAAGTTTCAGTCAGAAACACGGCATCCGGTCTTTCATCGACTAAAAAATCATAAATATGATTTTTGTGTTTAGGGAGTGACCTACAGTTTATACTCCAAAACTGGAGTTTGAAACAAGTGGAAGATGGTTTTATAGCACTTGATTTACCGTACTTATGTGGGCGCTTCGTCGGTTTACACCTGCTCATCCTGCCCAATGAGAACCCACAATTATTGCAGTTAAAACCATGAACAGGAGGAGTACACGTTAGACAATGTGATAAAAATACAAACGTATAAAAGAAGTAGGTTCTCAGACATTTTTCGTTAGCAAATGCATTGCGATGATCGAGATTATGCCGCAATTTCTGACACAATGCCATGCATTTTGGGCTATGTCTACAAAGGAGTGAATGGGTTAATAAACAGTACCCATTCAGAAATATCGTTATAACAATGAAATATGGAAGGAATGTTTTTATTTGCAGTATCAGGTAATGCAAAGTGCAGAAGGTTGCCATTTATGGTTGCATTGTATGAGAGTGGAATGCTTTTCTTGTGCTGAACTTTTACAAACCCTGAGAACATTTTATCTATCTAATATGAGAAAAAAGTGATTTTACCAATGAACTCAATATTCTGGAATGCCAATTACATTTTTCTGTAAGCAAATAAATTGAATAATACAGTAGATAATTATGTCATATTGTGATAAAAGATTTTGAAAAACACAGAAGTATTTAAAAAAAGGATGATCTATAATTGAAATTGTAAGTGTTTTTTATATATATAATAATAGATAACTAAGATAAAGTTTGTCTCAGGCGCAGACTAGGTGTCTGTCTGTAAACTTACTTTAGAAGGTGTTTCCAAGGAGGTGTATATTGTTCCCTTACTCCATTATGTAAGTGGTAGAAGAAAAGAGTGCTCAGTAAGGGTTAAACCTATATGTAATAAAGTGGTGTAAGATGTCAAAGTTTTATATGTGTATATATGATATGCAGCTTATAAATACATTTTTTATTTTAATTCTGGGAGTTGTAGTCTTTTCTGTTCCATTATAAACTTTTTGACTGACTTTTTGGCAACTTTTGTCAACATCGTTTTGAGTCTTCACTTCCTGGTGCATGTTAGGGATGCCTGGCTTCATGGCTTGCGCTTCCTGTAGCCGACTGCTATTGGTCTCGGATCCACACCCCGTGTGCCTATTCTGCCTGGATCGTGACCACGACCCAAAGTTGTGCTCCGACTGCCAGACCATGAATCCAAAATCTTTGTGGGAGCGGGCCCGAAAGTTTCTCGAGGCTCGGCAGTCGGCTCTTGGCTGCTTGAGGTCCCGGTCGCGAAGGAGGTCGAGGGACAGGTCGTGGAGCCACCATCCAAGTCTTCACACTCTGGGTCAGGTAAGTCGAAGCACAAGAAGACGTCAAATCAGCATCGTCGCTTGCGAATGCGGTCGGTAAACACTGAAAGTGGAAGTATACACTGTATCTGTATTTGCATTATGAATCTCTCAAAATCGATAGCCATGACTTTTTGGCAACTTTTGTCAACATCGTTTTGAGTATTCAATTCCTGGTGTATGTTAGGGATGCCCGGCTTCATGGCTTGCGCTTCCTGTAGCCGACTGCTATGAGTCACGGATCCACACCGCGTGTGCCTATTCTGCCTGGATCGTGACCACGACCCAAAGTTGTGCTCCGACTGCCAGACCATGAATCCGAAGTCATTGCGAGAGCGGTCCCGAAAGTTTCTCGAGGCCCGGCAGTCGGCTCTTGGCCGCTTGAGGTCCCGGTAGTGAAGGAGGTCGAGGGACACGCCGTGGAGCCACCATCCAAGTCTTCACACTCTGTGTCAGGTAAGTCAAAGCACAAGAAGACGTTGAAGCAGCATCGTCGCTTGCGAATTCGGTCGGTAAACACTGCATGTCTGTTGGGCCGTTATACCCACTCCATGTGGGATACGGTTGCGCAAGTGCTGTCTCAGTGCCCGGAGGAGGCCTGGGCCGTACTCTCTTGTGCAGTTGCCGAAGGGTGAGATGCAGTGAAGTTTACCATCCGGTGTGAGCTGGATACCGCCGACTCACTAGGCAGGATGATTTCCACGTCTTTAGCCCTTTAACGCTACGCTTGGTTGAGGCGGCTAACCTCCTGACCCTTCCTTCACCTAAAAATGAGGCCAATGTGACAACAGAGGGTCTTCAAACAAAAAATAAGGCAAATTGGGACACATTTGAATTATACGACCAGGAAAAGATCGCCAAAACGCTAGCGGAACTCAGACCGAACAACCACTATCAAGACCCTCTACTGGCAAAGTGCGTAAGAGAAATCAGCCACACTCTAGTTCCGATCTGGACCGAGATAATAAATGCTTCACCTGCACAAGGGACCTTCCCTGACTGCCTAAAAACAGGTCAGGTGGTGCCCATCATCAAAAAACCGACAGCGGATGCAACAGACCCGAATAACTATCGACCAGTGACCAACATCCCTTTACTGGTCAAACTTATTGAGAAATGTGTGCAGGGCCAACTGAGTCAACACATCGCTAAGTTCTCATTACTAGATGATTGCCAATCTGGATTCAGAACAGGGCATAGTACTGAAAATGCGATCCTGCATATTGTTGATGACGCCTTACAAGCCCTAGACCGAAATCAAGCATGCCTACTGATTCTCCTAGACCTGTCATCAGCATTTGACACGGTAAATCACGAAATGCTAATGACCAGGCTACAAGACAGGATGGGTTTGTCCGGAAACGTGCTGAAATGGTTCAATTCTTTCCTACAGAATAGGACTCAACGATTCCTGGTAAACCAAGCAATCTCTTCCCCGTGCCCTAACGCAATCGGGGTCCCGCAAGGTTCAACGTTATCCCCAGATCTATTCAATCTGTATGTTGAGCCTCTCACGGAGATTCTTCGAAAATCACAGATATCCTATCACATGTATGCAGATGACACGCAAATATACATAAAGATCGCCTCCCTTGATGACATTGACCTAAAGAACGAGACACTAAAGAGAGCTCTGCAATGGTTAACCACTAACCATCTGAAACTAAATGCCCATAAAACAGAATTCCTGCTAATTTCACCGACAAGGAGCCAACCCGAGGTAAAGGAATGGACTAAACTGGTGACTGCGCTAAATTGCACCCCGACCCTAGTTAATTCAGCTAAATCACTAGGAATTACGTTAGATGAGAACCTCGACATGAAAGACCACATTAACTCAATGGCCAAGAGCACCCGTTTCCACTTGAACTATTTAAGAAAACTGAAACCGTTTATCTCAGAGGTGGATCTAAAACTGGCTATCCAATCCCTAGTTATCTCGAGGATCGAATACGGTTGCGCCACGTTAGCTGGCCTACCGAAAACATCCACAGCACCACTAAAAGCCTGTCTCAACGCAGCGGCAAGACTCATCACGGGATCGAAGAAATTCGATCACATATCTCCTCACCTGAAAGCACTAAACTGGCTACCTTACGAGGCCAGAATTCAAATGAAGATGGCTTGTATTACACACAAAGCGGTTCACTACAACACGCCGAGATACCTAGCCAAGAAAATTAAGCTATCGGGAGGTAACAGACCAACTAGAAGCGCTAAGGAGCTGCTATTGCGGCCAGCCTTTTTCCGTAAGAAAAAGACCTATGACCGAGCGTTCTCTGGAGCCGCCCCTAGAGTCTGGAACTCACTCCCTCCAAACATCAGGAAGATTCAAAATATTGTAACATTCAAAGGGGAACTGAAGAGCCACATGATGAGTAAATACCCTACATAGGGAAGCCTACTGATCACTGATATGAACATTTACGCCAAAAAGAAGGATGGCCTCGTCAAGAATTTTTTGAAGATCAATATCTGACAAATGACTGATTCCACGTTCAAGCTTCAGCTATACCCTTTACTACTACCTCACATCTATGTGATCTGATAACTGTATCTCACAGCCAAAACTATATAACCTCTACCTCACTTTGTTTATCTCTGTGATCCCGGATACAAGCTAAGCCTTATTCAACTCTTAATGCTAATTGCACATGTAATTGCACTGGTAATGCTATATAACCCTACCTCACCGAGCTTGGCTATATGCCTATGACTCAAGCTAAGCCTTATTCACCTCTTAATGCTAATTGCACAGGCTTAGGAATATATATATCTAATCACCCCTTATTGCCTATCGCCTTCTACCTCATATCTGTTTGTTGTTATAATTGCTATTATAATGTTAAGCACTCTGATACCCACGGGTCTTGTCCGCGCTATACAAAACTCTATAAATAAATAAATAATGTCCAATCCACTGCCTATTCAAGTGACAAAGCAGACAATGCGCTGGAGCGGTTTACGAACTCTCGGGCTACGGCCAGGTCCTTGGGCCTGGCCACCTACCACCCTGTGCAGCCTGCTTTTTGCCCTTTTCGTGACTACTAAAGGGGTGCTCCACCATGTCCTGCCCAGAGCCACAGGCCAGCGCAAGCTTTTCAGCCTCTGTGCGGCCGATCAGACTGCCTCTTCGAGAGGATCTTCTGTTGCAGCAGCAGGGGATGGTCCTCTACCCGAACTTGTCCAGCTTCCACCTCCTTGCATGGAGATTGAGCGGCAGAAGTTGAATTTGTTTGACCTGCCTCACAAAGTCTGGGATGTTATCTTGGCATCCAAGCGTCCCTCCACTAAGACGCTATATGCCTGTAGGTGGAACAAATTTGTGGCATGGTGCACAGCAAAGGCTGCGGATCCCTATTTCACCCCTCTGAAGTTCTCTTGTTCCTCCTTTCTTTGGTCCAGCAGGGCTCTGCTCTGGGCACTCTAAAGGGCTACCTCTCGGCTACTTTAGCTTTCCTTAGACTTCCTTAGCCTTCTCTTTTCAAGTCCCCTGTTGTACACTGCTTCCTTGAGGGCATTACTCATCATATTCCTCCTGTTTCCCTCGTAATGCCCCAGTGAACTTGAACTTGGCTCTCACATATCATATGTGCGCTCCCTTTGAGCCACTACATAACTGTCCTCTCAGGCTTCTGACCATAAAAACTGCTTTTCTGGTGGCCTTCACTTCTGAGCTCAGGGTGAGTGAGCTCCAAGCACTTTCTTCTAAGACTCCTTTTCTGACTGTTCCTCCAGACCAGGTTGCCCTTCAAAGTTGTCCGACCTTCTGTCCCAAAGTTGTTACTCCTTTCCATATTGAACAGACCATCACTCTGCCCCCCTTCTTTCTACCTCCGCATCCTTCCAAAGAAGAAGAGAGGCTCCACCATCTGGATACAAAACATACATTTTCCTTTTACTTGAATCACACAAAACAATTTCGAGTGGATGACTAGATCTTTGTTGGCTATGTGGGGGCCAAAAAAGGTTGAGCTGTGCACAAATGGACCATCTCTAGATGGGTATTTTTGTGCACCAAAGCGTGTTATTCCTCTGCAAAGAAGGAACCTCAAGTGGGATTGCATGCCCATTCCACCAGGGCAATGGCAGCTACCACTGCTTTGGGATGTGGAGTTCCCCTTAATGACATCTGTCAGGCAGCTACGTGGGCATCACTGCACACATTCACAAGACACTATTGCCTGGACAGATAGGTCTGGAGGGACGGCTTCTTTGGCCGTTCTGTTCTCCAGGACTTTCTGGTGTGAACTTAGGGGTCGATTAGAATCGCGGACGGACTTGAGGCCATCCGCGACCCCTAAGGAGGAGGAGGGAACGTCTGCATGGTCTGCGGCGTTCCCTCCGAGCCGATTAGGATGTGACCGCCAGGGTGGCGGTCACATCCTCTATCTTTAACATTGCGGCGAATGCAGCTTCAAGCTGCACCCCCGCAATGTTAAAAATGCATGCATCGCATTTGCATGCACAAAGCGGCAGGCACCGCGCGGTTCCTGCTGCTTTGTGCACGCAAATGCAGGGGGGTACCATAGGTACCCCCATTTGCACCCCCCACCCCACCTTCACCCAAGGGTCCACAACGGCCCCCAAAGTGAAGGTCCATATGCTTTTCCACGGCGGAAAAGCCGCCGCGGAAAAGCATGCCTTTTACACCATCCTATTATGGCTGGCGGTGTCTGATAGACACCGCCAGCCATGTTACAGCTTTTCCGCCGGGGTCGAAAGGCGACCGCGGCGGAAAAGCTGCGGACGGAATGCCAGACCCACCAGCCATCCTAATTTGGCGGTGGGTCTTTCGAGGCTCCGCAGCGGTTTTCCCGCATCCTCCGGGCCGGCGGTGGCCTCCGCCGGCCCGGAGGATGCGGGAAAACCGCAATCATAATAGGCCTCTTAGTTTGTAGACCCACCTCCGGGGTTGGTATTGCTGGTGTATCTATTCTAAGGTAGAGAATCTATAACTAACTGTTCATTTCAGATGAACAAGTTACTTTCCTCCGGTAACAATATATTTGTAAGAAACATAGGTTATTTAGAGATTCCTTACCGACTCACCCATCCTCCCTAATCTGCGATCTGAATTCTAGGGTTGAGGGCTTCCTTTCAGGGCCCTAGTTTTGTGTACCAGTGGTCAGTGTCTTGAATGTCTCTGCGCTAGTGGTGTGGAAAGTCGTGTACAGAACTGACGTCAGTGTGTGTGGGCCATGTCTAAGTAGCTACCGCGACATCATCCCGCCGACCATTACACCAATGATGAATGCGGAGTCAACGGACGCCACCTTCCTACACGAAAGGGTACTGCTGATGGAAAACTTTGCGGATCCAGTCTGACGCCTGGGGGTAATTCTAAGGTAAGGAATCTATAACTAACCTATGTTTCTTACAGATATATTGTTACCAAAGGTAAGTAACTTGTTCTTTACCATATATAACTCACCCTGAGATAGTCTGCAGTTATGTAATATTGCAGGGTGTTAGATTCTTAAACTAGTACATATATACTCTGAAGTTTTTTTAGGTATATGTAGTCCTAGAGACACAGGTGCCCAATTATATATCCACCCTGCCTTCAATCTGATATACCTAAGTAGAAAAGTAGATAGAGATTATAACAACCAAACAGACCATGACAGAAGCATGTAAACATTCACTTACACAGACAGGCACAACTGTTGAAGGACTGCCACATCACCATAGCTGCCAGGAAGGAGGGGACTCCAACCTCCAGAGACACTTGCGCCAGGAGGCACTCTACCGCAGCGTCACTCTGCTGTGCCAGAGGTCCCTAAAACCAGCACAGGGCCCCCGCAGCACGGGACGCGTTGAAGGACTGCCACATCACTGTAGCTGCCAGGAAGGAGAGGACTCCAACCTCCAGAGAAAAGAAAGAAAGGAGCTAAGGGAGGAGTCAAGAAAAATGTTTTTACCCCCAGGTGGTGTCTGGTAGTCACCTAAATGTTAAAGAAAGGCAACCCTCTCATTCTGGAGATATAGCCCCGGATATTTCTATGGATAATATTCTGACCCATATTGACACTTTGACTCTGTATTTGAGACATTGAGAGTGGAACTAATAAATTGTAAGAAATATGGGGTGGATGGAATTATGAAGAAATTGTTAGATCTTGAAAACAAATAGGTGGGGGAGGCCTGTCTGAACACTATTCCGAAGGAGAATGATAAGGGTGGAAATGGACGGTGTGAATCATCCTGCAGGAATAGTAATATAAATACGGGCAGGGGGATTGTCGCTGATGAAGAACGTGCTAGTACCTTGGGTCTTGGCCCCCAGAAACCTATTGAGCTCCCCTAGGAAATTAGAAGAGATTCCAATCAGTTGGTTAATACAGAATCTCATAGGAGAGGCAATACTAAATCTATGGTTATCTTGGCCAAGCTGAGTGGCTTGGTGAGCCATGTAAGGCTCCATCTGCCTCCGGAAGCTACACCATTGGCTACACCATTAGTTGCTGTTCTTACTGGGGTATCACACCTTAAGGTAAATACCAGGGAAACTACAGAAAATTTAATAGGCAAAGGTAAATTCTGGTCCTCTGAGGGAGGTTCAAAGGCGTCACCCCATATCATAATGGCTAGACGCGTTTGTTGGGTTGTCCACTGTCCTAAAAACATTGAGGGAGATTGTGTTGTAGTCCATTTTGACAGAAAGGATGTAGCAGGTTGGTTCTTCAGGCCACACAGCACAGTGAAAATGGGGGCATTAGAGAATTTCCACTGGGGGTGTTTTATCTACCTAAAATAACAGCTTATTGACCTTTTTAGGGCCATACTCAAGAGGGAACAGACAAAGACAGGATAACAAACCCATGTTGGTCGAGGATCGCCGCTTAGTTAGTGGGACTCCTGCAATTCCTTTACCTCATGGGGTACCAAGGAAGTTGGCCGGGTTACCAGTTGTGTGGAAACATCAAACAGATTTGAATCTCTAACCAGGTTGGATGGTAATGATTGACTCACCATCACCCCCTTACCCAGGTGCAGGAGGAGGATATACAGAGGGAGCCCATAATCAATTTGCCCCGACTACATATGTCATATGAAGTTGGACTAGTAAAAATACTTAGCTGGAATATTGCTGGGTTAAGAAATAAAATGGAGGATGTTAATTGGATTACTCTTCTAAAAGATTATGACATTGTTGGGCTTCAGGAATCATGGGAAGTTGATAATACACTTTGTTTAGACGGTTTTATTACTTACTTTGAACCTGCTAGACCATCTGATATAGGAAGACCGAAAGGGGGTTTGATCACCTTGATCTCTTTAAAGGTTACAGGGAGTCGTCATAAACTAGAAACAGGATTAGTAAACTGACTAGCTTTTGAAATTACACCTGTAAACTCAATCAAAGTTTTAATTGTTAATTTTTATAATTCATTCGATATAAATACAGTCACTGAACATTTGTCTATCCATAAAACCTACTTAGAGAGTTATAAGGAGAAACAATCTACACCTTATTCAGTTGTCATTTTAGATAATTTTAATATACACTTATGTTATAAGAGCTGCTGTGTCTCTGATAGTTTAGGGCCTGTTTGGTTCCCAGAGATACATTTCGAACATACATCACAAGGTGAATTTCTGGAGCAAACCATAGCAGATCTGGGTCTTTCATATCCAACTAATCTAGGTAATATGGATGTCATCATTTAAAGATTATGGATTCCATCATTTAAAGGAAGGGAAACCATATAACCATAGACTATATTTTTATAAATACTGCCCTTGAATCATATGTTAAAGACTATATGGCTATGTGGTCACAATTTAGTGACCACAATCCCATACATTTGATATGGGGGGGTATTGGCCTTAATTAAGAAGTCAATAAATGGGCACCCACAGCAGTAATTAAGAACACAGATCAGGGCCGTAGATTGAAATGGTGTATGGTCATCCCGGAAAATATTTGTAATTATCTAGTTACAAAAGTAGGTCCAGAAATGGAGCTATATTGATACAGTGGGCCTAGAGAAAATGGGATTTTAACTGCCTATGGTAAAATCTGTACACAGGTGGTAAAATACCTTTCGTATACCCGTAAGGAATACCCGAATAGAGGAGAGAGGTGGGTTGACCAGAGGTGTTCAGTGGTGCATCAAAAATTAATGGCTGCTTCAAAAAACAGACCACAAGATGAGTCTGATAGCTGCCCGCAGGAAAGATTAAATGATGCCTTTAATGAATTAATGTCAATTGACGTAATAAAGAACAGCGCCAAGTTCTGGAATGTTGTAACAGACCATTCTTCTCTGATAATAAGGGTAGTTTACTGGAGTGTAATATCCCTGAAGAGGATTGGTTCAATCATTTTAAGGTCATTTATGGGGACCAGGGTGAAACCGAACCCAGGAGTCCCACTTATGTGGGCAAGAAATATTCATTAACTTTTACAGAACAAGGAAATAGCTATGGCCAAAGCCCAAATGTCAAAAAATAAAGCTCCCGGCCCAGACAGGTTTCCTGCAGACCTTTATATAACCAATATACCCCTCTGGTCTAAATTGCTAGCCAATGTTTTTAATAAAGCGTGTGAAGTTGGTTTACCACAATCCTGGTCACAATCAGTAATAGTCCCGGTTTTTAAAAAGGAGAATAGAAGTGACCTGCGTTGCTATAGGCCAATTTCTTTGATAGTTTCCGCCATAAAGGTTTTAGGCAGAGTGGTGTTGGTCAAACTCACAGAGTGGCTAAATGACGCTAACATCCTCACAAATCTACAGTATGGATTTAGGAAAGGGAGAGGGAAACGGACCAGTGCATACATTTGCTTCTATTATCTGGGAAATACACTATCACGAAGAAGGGCTGGTTCCATTTGGAATTTATGGATCTTTCATCAGTGTTCGTCCATGTTTATAGATCCAAGTTATGGCATTTGCTACTGAAGTTAGGATTGGATGAAAATATTGTACATTTTTGGTGGATCTGCATCAAGATCTTACAGCCACAGTGAGATTTGACCAAAAAGGCAATGAAACACATAGCATCCGTACTATCAAAGGAGTGAGACAGGGTTGCACTTTAGCCCCAATTTTATTCACCCTATATATTAATAACCTTGAATCAGTTTTAGCAGGTGCTAGTTTGGACATTTGCTGTGTAGGAGAGCGATTAACTCCGGCTCTCATATACGCGGATGACACTACCTTATTAGCCAGAACGGCGAACGGCCTCCAGTATCTTTTAACAATCTTTGTCACTTTTATGAAGTCTTTGTATTTAGATGTTAATTTCTCTAAGTCTCACATTAGGATTATGGGGGTAAAGCCTAAGGAATGTAAGACCCATTACTGTGAAGGGAATAAACTAACACGGCTGGCGTCATTTTTATACTTTGGAGTGTTATTTGATGAAAAGGGCACATGGATCCCACAAATAAAAGCCAAAAGAAACATAATGGCCAGATCAACCATTGCAGTCCTAGATTTCGCCCACAGATTGGGATCGAAACCTATGCCTGTTATGTTAAATATCTATAGGGCTAAATGCCTTGCTATAGCTGGCTATGGTTCTGATCTCTGGGGATACAGAGATGCCGGTGATGTCCAAATAGTGGAAAATAAATTTCTAAGAAATTTGCTATCCATGCCGCAGTAGACATCCATCTATATCATACACCAAAAAATGGGTATAGGTTTCATATCAGACATCATATAAATGTCTCCTTTACTTAAATGGATAGGTATTTGAACAAACCCAGAGCTTGAGATGAACTGCAAAATTATTCGCAATTGTTTGACTCTTGATTTAGCTAGCAGTATCCTGTGGTTAAATTATGTAAAAAAGATTGCATCTTATTTGTGGAGACCTGAGCTATTTAGCTCACCAGAGAAACTCCTAAAGGTGGACATGCTCTGGGTGAAAAGCACGTACGTGCAGTTATCACAAATCGATAGAGAGTCCGAGGAATTAAGGAAACCCCTTGAGCGGGCACACCGGCTGTTATGTTCATCACAAACGATTGAGCCATATTTAACTATAGTTACAAATCAGCATCATTGTTTTCTTCTGGTGAGATTCACATTGAATCAATTACATTTGCTCCTTGCTGAACCAATGGGATGGAAAAAGCTGGAGGATTTGAATGTATGTACTTGTGATAATTTTTCCACACAGGACTCAAAGCACTTTGTATCATTTTGTGACCATTTTTTGCACATACGAAACCGGTTCATTTTACCCATTTTAAAAGGCAAAGGATTTACTCAGGCTAGACCGGCTTCTATATATTTACAAATGTTGAACAACATTTTGGAAATTTTCAATGTAGCTAGCTTTTTGACCACAGCTGTCAGATTAAGGAAAAAAGGAAGAATTGTTAATAATGAGCATTCCTTTTAGAAATCTCATGACATTTGTATGTGTATATTGATGATTTAGATCTTGCCACTGGTATTATGTAATTAATGTTTTTTTGTAATATCTTTTAAAATATTTTACTGTGTTTATTGTAGTATGTTTTTATGGTTTTAATTAACTGAATAAAGTGAATTTGACTGACTGACTGACTGACTGTATCTAGTGCTGACGGAGGTAGTTGCACATATACACTTAAATACCCCATAAAGAGGCCTTACATCATGTCTTCTGCTTGGTACACTTGAGCTTGTGCATGCAGTTTTATGGCTAGGCCAAACTTTACATGTAAAAGTCCTGGGGAAGTCATAAAGTGGTATTTTACCATATATAAGTCACCACTGACATAAACTGCAGCTAGGTCATAGAGTAAGATGGTATATGCTTAAAATGTAGCACAACTAGTGTGAAGTTCAGCATATGCACTTATACAGACTTCTGTGCCCAATTATATACCCACACTGCTACCCAGACTTCAATCTGAGATACTTAAGTAGAAAAGCAGAGATACAGTAAAACACCCAATGAGGTAGTTAGAGAACCACCTAAATACTCACTCACACAGACAAGCTGAACTGATATGTATTTAGTGGTAATGGAGGCAGCTGTACATAGATTTAAAAAACCAAACACTCACTAGCACACCCAAGAGGTAATCCATGCAGGCACTTACAGACACATTTAGACAATCATGCATGTCAAAACGAGAGGAAGTGAATTTAGCAACAGACATATATACACATGCAATCAGAGTCCCAAATAGAAACTGACATACTCATTCAAATATCTAGTAAAGAACTGACTCTTTCAACTCGGCCATGCAGTGAAGTATGGCTTGCATTATGTCTTGACCATATGCATGCACTTTTCTAGCTAGGTCAATTTTTACTTAGACAAGTCCTACCAAAGGTATAAAGTACTCTCTTACTACATATAACTATCCAGTGAGATAGGCTGCAGGTAGGCCTTAAAGCAGGTTGGTATGTGCTTACAAAGATTGAAAAGTACTGCAAAGTTTAAGTGAGCTATATGCAATCCCAGAGGCCCATGTGCCCAATTATACATCCACCTTACGTCCCAAACGTCAATCTTACATTTGTAAGTAGAAAAGCAGACAGACACTAAAACACCCAGTGAGAAAGTAATAGAAGCACCTTAACATTCACTCTTACAGACAGGCGGCACTGATATGGATCTAGGGGGAATGGAGGCAGGTATACACACACAGTCAAATAACCCAAAAGTCACTAACGCACTAGGAGGCAATCCATGCAGCCTTTTACAAACACATTTAGAGAACCATTGATGTCACAAAGAGAGGTAGCCATTTACAAACAAACTTACATAAACATGGAATGACAGCCCCAGATATAGACTGAGACACCCAATCAGATATCTGCTAAAGAACTCACACTTTCAAGTCTAACATGCAGAGAAGTAGCCCCTGAATCATGTCCTAGACCTGGAACACTTGAGGCTGTGCATGTAGTTTTACTGCTAGGTCAACCTTCACATTTAAAACTCCTAGACAAGGCATAAACTATTGTTGTACCATATATACCTTACCACTGAGGAAGGCTGTAGGTAGGCCATAGGGCAGGCTGGTACTTACTTAAAAGGTAGCAAAAGTACTCTGAAGATTCAGTGAACTATATGCACTCATAGAAACCCATGTGCTCAATTATATATCCACAGTGCCACCCAGACTTCTATCTGGCACACCTAATTAGAGAAGCATACAGGCACTAACAAATCCACTGAAATAATGACAGAAGCACCCGCATATTCATTCACACAAAGAGGCAGATCTAATACGCAACTTTGTATCTCATGCTAAAACAGGTAGTTGCACACACACACACACACAATATATTCCAATACTCACTAACACAACTAGTAGGCAATTTATGCAGCCCCTTAGAGACACATTTAGTGAAATATAGTGGTCACAAACCGAGGTAGTCAATTAACAACAATCGTACATGCCCATGGAATATCAGCCCCTGTTAGGGATTAGTCATTAAGATATCTGCAAAACAAATGCCACTTTCAAGTCAAACATGTACACTCTTCTCAAGACGTACCCTACTCTTCTACCACATATGGCTGGCCCCTGAGGTAGGCTGTAGTCATGCAATAGATTATGTTGCTGTGAGTTAATGTAGGTGTAACTAGGTGTATGGGTGAGTGAGCAGGTGTATAAGTAAATCACTGGGTGAGTGAATGTGGGTGTGGGTAGCTGTATGAGTACCCTCTCACTCCCCCATACAAATAACTGAGCACTAAGGTAGGCTGTGGGTAGTAAATAGGGTGGGTGCTCTGTACTTAAATATTAACACATGTAGTCTGAAGATTGCATAAGCTATATATGCTCATGTAAACTGAATGTTTAAGTAGTTAAAATATGTAATGTGATAACAAGTCTTTAATATAAAAAGTAAGATGTTAGTGGGCATGGCCAATGCAAAGGCAGACTAGACATGTTGCCCAGAGGCTCTGATAGCCCAACACAAATCTGTAGCCAAATCCTGACTGTCAAACCCCACCCTGGTGAGAAACGGACACCCGGACTATACAGTGGGTAGAAATGCAACAAACCTGAGCAATTTGAGCTGATCCCAGCAGGGGAACTCGCCAGCAGAGCCGGAGTCTCAGAGCCCAGAGCATGAGAAACCAAGATGGCGGCACCCGACGATTGCTGCTGAGGAGAGCCAAGCACCTGACGATATGGGCAGACGACCTGTCTGTCAGGAAAAGAAGGTGAGATCCTTGAACAGTGGCAAATTCCCCCTCTGCATGGGACGCCGAAGACTCTCTCGTTATCAGAGCCGCAGGAAGCAGCAGAGGCTGACGTAGGCTGAGAGGGGAAGGGTTGCATACAGCCATACCGCTAAAGGGCCGGAGACGTGACCCTGTACACCCAGCGCAGATCCTCACAGCTGGAGGTATACAAGAATATATGCAAGGTCCAAGACAAGAGCGGTGGAGTGGGAAGAAGCCTGCTTCCTCACTGTCGGGTGACGCCAGAGGGCCCGGGGTGAGCATTCAGCACGGCAAGCAGATGAAAGAGTACGCTGAGGGCTTGAGAAAATGGCAAAGATGGAAGACATTGACCTCCCCCTAAAGTAGGAGCACCATGCAAGCTTCTGGTGGCCTCCCTGTGTAACGCCACCTAAGATTGGGTGACACATGCAGAGCAACATATCTCAGAGGTGCAGTAAGTAACACAAGGTCTGAGGAGGGAGGTTGCTCAGCTGATGGGCTCCATAAAGGAGACTGTGTGGAAAGCGGATGATGCCGGAAACAGATTGAGACGGAACAACCTGTGCTTCATAGGTTTCCCAGAAGGGATAGAAGGGGCCGACGCTAGGCCACTTATTGCCTGATTCTTAAACTACTAGAATAGAAACTCAATACTGCGCAAAATTAGATGCCTGGGAGAGGTCTGGATGGACAATACTAAAATATTGGTATTCCCAGACAACTCCAAATGTAAATGCAAATGTATTGGCATTTATATAGCGCACTACTTACCCGTAGGGTCCCAAGGTGCTTCGACCGCTGCGAAACCCTTCCTGGCTTCCCTGAGAGATGGTCCCTTAATGGGTATCTCCAGGGTGAGACCCGGCATCCCCGGCGGTCTGGTGGGGCCGTTAGTGAAGATGAGGCAAGCTAATGCCCAGAGTTGCCGAGTGTGATCGCTGATCAGAGTGGGCACCGAGGCGAGAGAATTATTGAGTCCGCTGACCCTGGTCCAGAAACCTGCCGCGCCGGGAATCGAACCCTGGTCCCGGGACGTCCTCTGCTCTCGGGTCTGCCGCCTCTAACCAGTGAGCCACACTACTTCACCTGTCTAAAGAGGTCCAGAAGCAGAGCCAATATTATTAGGAAAAGAAGGGGGGGCCACACAGCCCCTCTTCTTTAAAAAAAAAAAGACTAGCATCGCGCCGGAGGTCATGCCCCCTCATTTTTGCACTCTGCAACTGGCCCCCTGGCGTGTTTTAAGATGGTGAATGAATTCCCCTTGAATACTGGGGGTCCCTGTGGGCAAACTAGCCCACCAGGAACCTCCAGTAAGCGCCAGGGGGCTGCATTGCCATGCCCCGTTTTACACCTCTCTGCAACACAGCTCTGTGGCACTTAATGGAGGTAGCTGGTGGGCTAGTTGCACTCCAGGGACCCTCAGGATTCAAGAGGACTTAATACCCCAACTTTAAACGCGCCACGGGGCGCGTTTGCACAGTTGGGTCCTTTGCCCCCTCCCAGCCGGGAGGCGAAGAATTTAGGAGTCTGGGTTGATAATAAGCTATCTTTTGATAGCCATGTAAAGAGAACTGTAGGCAAGTGCTTCGGAGTGATGAAGACTCTCAACCGTACCCTTGACTTGCTGCCTCTCAACTCCAGACGGACTATGACGCAGGCACTAATAACTTCCCGGATTGATTACGGGAATGTTTTACTCTTAGGCACTTCAGAGAAAAATATAAAGAAATTACAGGTCCTACAAAATTCGGCAGCACGCCTAGTATTAAGACTGCCCCGCAGAGCCCCTTCACGACCCTCTCTGGCAACTCTCCATTGGTTGCCTATCAAGAAGAGGATCATTTTCAAAGCTCTGCTATGGTGTCACAAGATCCTCCATAACAAGGCACCTGCCTATATGTCGGATCTGGCTTCGCCATATGAACCCAACAGAACCCTTAGATCCAAAGGTACAGGTCTGCTCAGAATTGCCCGTCCTAAAAAGGCCAGAATGGGAGGCAGATCCTTCCGCTCAGTGGCAGCGAAGCACTGGAACCTCCTGCCCATGGACACCAGGTTAGAGGTGAATGAGACCTCTTTTAGGAAGAAATTGAAAACTTGCCTCTTCAATCCGTGATAGGTTTCTCTGTCTCCACAAAACTCACTCTCTCCACAGCGCGGGGACACGCCGGGAGGCGTCACCAGGCGCTTTACAAGCTCCTTTAAACTAAACTAAACTAAAGGAGGCAGGACCTGAGGTGAAATGTGAGCAATTCATTCCTCTTCAATCCTGAAGTCCCCTGGAAGCCAACTAGCCCACCAGGTACCTTCAATAGGCGCCAAAGAGCCACATTGCAGAGTGTTGTAAAAAGGGGCTTGGCCTCTAAACATCTCTCTGCAATGCAGATTCCGGGCGCATATTGGAGGTACTTGGTGGGCTAGATGGCCCCCAGGGACCCTCAGGATTGAAGAGGAATTAATTCCCCAACTTGAAACGTGCCACAGGTAGTTTTAATTCCCCTGCCCTATTATATACTAGGGGCTTACAGAGGAGGTCATGTTAATTACAGGGAGACCCCAACGCTTAGTGTTCCCTAGTGTAGGTTGGTGTTTTCACTGTATTCTATGTGTCTTTTATAATAGCACTGACTCTAGGGCTGGTTAGTCAGAGTCAGTTACCACCAGTACCTGTCTAAAAAAGTTAAGGGTACAGGATGATTTTACAAGAAGGCTTCTTCCTGCTCTTCTGTTTGTTCTTTCTGCACATGCATGTGGAGAAGTGTGGCTCACTGGTTAGAGCAGGCAGACCCTGAAGCAGAGGTCAGACCCGGGACCAGGGATCGATTCCCGACGCGGCAGGGTGTTGAGCTCAAATGTCCACGGACTCGATAATTCTCGCTTCGGTGCATGACCTAATCATGGGTTCTCACTCTGCAACTCGGGGCATTAAGCTTGCTTAATCTCCACAACGGCCCCCTGCGGCGGGATGCCTGGCTTTCACCTTGGGGATGCCCTGTAGGGGCTATCTCACAGGGAAAAACCAGGACGGGTTCCCAAGGCAAGCGCGGGTGATACCCCTTTGGGGGTCGATTCTGGCGCTATATAAGAAATACAATAATAATAATAATGCTCCTTCTTCCTGCACTTTTCTTCCTCTTTGCTGACTTCTGTTGCTTCTTTCTGCAATTTTTTTTTCTTTCTGTGTGTTTTTTCTTCTTTCTTCGCATGTTCTATCTCTGCAGGCATAGTTAGAAATTAGCATTTAAAAAACCTTTGAAATTCACTGAAAAAAAACATAGATTTCAGGCACGTTATAGTTAGGAATTAGCATTTAAAAAACCTTAAAAATTAACTGAAAAAAACATAGGTTTCAGGGGTGTTATAGTTAGCTGGACATTTCCCTCGTACAAAACCATTAAAATTCCCCCATTATAGTCAGTTCAGCTAACTATAACTCGCGCGTCCACAATGCACTGCTGATGACGTCACATATTACATCACTCATGACATGGTCAGTGACATCACTCATGACATCACTGATGACATCTCAAATGGCATCACTGATGACATCATCCTTGTGATAGAGTGGCAGACCTCCTCTCACCCTAATACAGAGGTCTTCAAACTTTTTGATGCCGAGACCCCCCGTGTCAAAAAATGTTAGGCATAAGGCCCCCCTCTGACAAAAAATTCTAGAACTTGGTACTCCTCATAATCGACAACCAAAAGCGCCCCCAATTACCACAGCAAATCATTTTACAGTGGGGAAATAGTATTAAACAGTGTTTAGTAAATCAAAGGTTTGTTCATGTCAGTGTCCCTAGAAGTGCCCTTCTATGCAGGCCAGACATTCAGTACAGTGGGAGGCTTAGTGTCTGGAAGGAGAATGGGACCCATTGTGAACATGTGTTCCCATGCATTTGGTGCAGGTGGAGGACAACATGTTGCACGGTCAGACTGGCTAAACTGAGCCTTCGCCTTGGAAAGGCCTTTGCAGGGTGAGGCTCAGAAGAGAGGTTCTGAAAGGTTACAAAACACACTCGTCTAGAGATGGAAGCCAAAAGACACACGTTGTTTCTTTTTTGTGGGTGAAGTTCATTGTACCCAGAGGCCGGTAACCTAACAGACAGGTAAACTAGATCATTAAAGATCACACAGGCAGTTCACGAAGAGCTGAGTGGCCTCCAAATTAGCACACACAGCGATTCTGTGAGAGCCTGGCCTTGACATGAGACAGATAGCAGTTTACTGCATGCCATTGTCTCCTCCTTCTCCCCTCCCCGGTACCTGGGTGATTTATGACGTTTTATTGCTGACAAACTTATAGAGCAGTCATGGAAAATGATGCCACAAGACAACAGTTTTGGCACACATTGGTATTCAATACCACATTGACAACAGCATATATACGGAGGAACCATTCAGCGTTGAGTCACATGTGCTTAGTTTAGGACACAAAATCTCATTGCAAACAAAATGGCGGGATGTGTTCTATATGAACTGAAGACCCACAAAGTATTCACTGCTGCAGCATGTCAAAGGTATTGAAATTGCATTTATATAGCGCTAATTACCCCTGAAGAAGTGTTGAAGCGCTTTTTCAGCGAGTAGCATGCTTCTCCAGAACAAATAAAGAACTAGTGGTGAATTAGTATAGTGAAAAAGGAAAGTAATTTGGAGTGGTGGATATGGTATTATGTTATTTGGATTGAGAAGGATAGTGGAGAGATGTTTTGGAGCTCATATCAGTAGTAGGAGGCTTGGGATGAGTAAAAGGGAGACAGAAGGGGAAGAGTCAGAGGGCAGGGGTTAGAAAGGCTTGTTTGGGGGGAGGGATCAGAACAGCAGAAGAGGTATGGAAAAGTTAAGAATGAACTAAATGGACATTTCAAGAGTTAGTGCTTGGCCACAATTGCTGAGTAATGCTTTGATTTTACTCATGAGAAGATACTTATGCATTGAAACTGTAGTTGTATCTACATGCTTGACTAAATTTTCTGGCATATTTTTATGTTTCGCTGTATTACCACAAATATTACTTTCATTGCTTGTCATTTATAGAATCTTTCTTAATACATTTGAACTGCACAATTTAAATCACTCCATGTTTTGAAATCTTGTTTCCTTGCAAAAAACATTAAAAAGCATAATTTTGTAATTACAAATGTCATCATTTTTCTAATATGTATAGCACCAATATCTTTAAAATACATTTATTTTCAGGACATAATGATCTGTTTCTAACCACAGCTGAAATTCAGAAGGCTATTTAGGTTTCCATGAGTCCATATTCACCAATCTAGTGATTAGCGCAGTTATAAAAAAAATGCCCTCCTTTAGGTGGAATCTATAAGTGGGTGGAACAGCCTAAGAATATTCTGACTGCATCAGGTGTTAGATCAATACCTAGACAGTTGGTCCTAAATATATAAGAACCTGCTGTTAATAGATTAGAACTGGGAACGTACATAGAATGTGGATCCAGTCTCCATAGCCTTGACATCAGGGACATGAATTTGTGATCTCTTGTTTACATTTATGAAGATATGCAAGGATATTATAGATCAGCCATTGGCCGCAGGTTTCTGCAATTTGCATCATGCCATGTTTTAAGAGCCTGATCACAAGCTTCATTCCAAATTGCGGAGTTAATTTCATGGACTGCGTTTTTTTCCTGTGCCTTTAGAATTGTCTCTTGTCACTGCAACATTTGCACTAATATTTCATTGCACCTCCTATTGAATTTATTATACGTTATTTTTCCTATTTAAAAAACACTGCTACATGTAATAAAAAGACTTGAGATGCTATTGTGGCCACCAGTCTCATATATTGCGATTTTGTGAATATTTACTATTTAGAACTTTTTGACAAAAAATGATGTCCTCAGATGAAATCTCCCAGACCTGTTTTAAATGATTCCACCACGTGATAACATTTTTTGTACTACAACAATCACTACATCACGAAAGGTGCAATCATGGATTCTTTACACATGAACAAAGGAATTTGGTAGGGTAACGGGCTATAAGCTTAATGAATCAAAGACGCAAATTTTATGCTCAAACACCTTAGTATGGCAGGATGATAGGGTGGTAAAAGAAGTTACGTATTTAGGGATACAAATTAGAGCAAGTATGAATGAGCTTGTGGATGTTAATTGGAACGCGTTGATATCTAGAATTAAAACTTCACTGGATAGGTGGGAATGATTGTATTTTACAATTATTGGCAGGTGCAACATTGTAAAAATGAATGTTTTACCGAAAGCTCTGTATATATTCAGGTCAATACCATTGGAAATACCTAAAAAGAGTATACAGCACTTACAATCGATCTGTGGTAAATTTATATGGAATTCAGGGAGACCTAGATGGGCAATGAAATTTATGACTCTGCCTCTTGATAGAGGGGGGATGGCGGTGCCTGACTTTTTCTTGTATTATGTCACATGTTCTTTGGTAAAAATGAGGGTAATGATTACGGGGGACACTGCCCCTAATAATGCTAATGCTCCTACAATTTTTGAAATTTTATTAGGCCCAATCGCTAAGCAGTGTCTCGTCACTGAAGTGGACGGGAGTTACTTTAAACGCACTTGTTTTAAAGTATTGATTAGTGCATTTAAAGTATGGAAATGGATTTCAAAATTAACTGGAATGGGGAAGATTACATACTACACTCCTTTTAAAGTATATAGTTTGCTACCAGGTATATTTTCAGATGGTATAGCTTTAGATTTGCAGAGGAGAGGGGTTAGGTACTTGGGCGACATGTATATGGATAATGGGATTTGTAAATCTTTTGATGAATTAAAGACTTACTTTTCCTTTCCTAGCACTTATTTTTTTTTAATTTTTACAAATTCGCGATTTTTTAGTTCGCCGTAATGCCACCATACAAACTAATATGGTGGTGGAAGGCGTAAGAAGGCAGGTTAAAATTGGAACTTTATATCAAATACTTCTTTTGGGTAGACCAGATGATCTTGATAAGGTTAGGCTGAAGTGGGTGACTGTTTTAGGGGAGGCTGATATTGAAGTGGTAGATTTTGTTGTCATGGCGAGAGAATCTTCAATGTCTGCAAATCTAAAAGCACAATTTTTTAAGACTTTATTTGACTTATACTATACCCTGGTACGAATGGCAAAATGGGGGGTGGGTATGATGGTAAATGTTTCCGTTGTAGCGAGGATGATGCTGATATCTTACATATTTTGTTCGGTTGTATTAAATTACAGAGCTTTATTGCAGATATTGAAAAGTTTATGACAATGGTCATTAAGACGCCTTTAGTTATTACTCCCTCCATGATGTTACTGGGTCAAATACCCATAAATAGCTCGTTGGATGTATTATATCAACATCGATATTTTGTTTTTTTCTCTATGACGGTAGCACGCCTGTGTATAGCAAATGAATGGTTGCAGGAAAATCCACCTGTTTTTCAAATGTGGCGAACAAAAATGTATAATTTATATAAGTTGGAATGGGGGCTTTTTCTGTAAAGGGCTCCAGGAAGAGACAACTGGGTGCGAAAATTTGGGGAGCTTTTCTTGATTATTATGAGCCTTAATATTTCTGAAAAAGAAAGAATTGAGTAGCTATTGAACAAAAGGAAGCCTCTTACTTTTTGCTTGTGAATTACATTTCTTCTTTTGTCCCTCCTCTGCAAGTATATTGTAATGGTAACCGAATAGTAGTGTATGCTGCGTCCTTAGTTATTTTGAATGTACCCATTGACCTTCTTCCTTTGAAAGATTGATTATTTATGCTTTCTAAATTGTAATGTATTTTTCTGCGTTGTCGTTGTGAAAACTTAAATGAAATAAAAAATAAAATTGAAAAAACCACATGAACAAATAACCATCACTTTTTTGGGGAAAGTGTGGCAACTGTAGTTGGCCAGAAGCATCATATTAATCTGCTGCTATAAGAATAAAAGCGGAAAGAACACAGAAAAAGCATTTAAATGTCACAAAATGAATATGTAACTGCAGCTACAAAAACAGAAAGTACAGCAAAAATAAACACCATTCCAATATCATAAAAATTAACCTGAGCCTTTTTCCTGTTCCCCCCACCCACCTCAATCAAGGAAACAGATAAGAATCTGTGTGTGAGGTTTTTCATGCATGCTAGATAGTTTCAGTGTATGTCTGCAGCTGAAAAGGCAGGGCATGGGGGATGAGTAGGGGCTTACCTAATTATTCCTGGAAGCTTCAGGTTGCCTTAGAACCAGCCGGAAAGGAGATCCTAATGCAGAGGCTGCAATGAGCCACAAAGATGAGTTAAAACAAGAACTCGAGGTGAAAGCAGCACCCGCCAAGAAAGACAACTGGATCCAGTGAAAGGCAGTAGTGACGGCGCAGAACTCCGTGGAAATACAGCCTGCATTACGAAGGTGCTGGACCATCTTTATCGACAAAGTTTGTGGGCATTTCCTGGTGTGCATACTGCAGTCTCTCTGATGGGAGGACAGGCATTGATGACGTAGCCACATTATGATTGGCTTATTTTGCCCTGTCCTCCAATCAGAGAGGCTCCTGGGATGTAATTAGTTTGAATCCAAAAGAAAACAAAAATGTTTTGGATTCGAGTCAGCAATGAGGCAGGTGAACGTGCAACCCCCTGCCAATAACTCCACGCTCCCCCTGGGGGTCGCGCCCCATAGATTGAAGACCTATGCCCTAATATAACCTTTGATACACACATTCAAAAATAGAAACTAACATTTAAAAAAAATGGACATAACAATACCAGTTACAACAACCTATTCAGTTATTCCAAGATCTACATACATATCCAATCATTCACCAACAGTCCGATATAGTCACTCATACATGTACTAACTCATCATATGTACTCATACACCTATACATACTATTACACACCACCACTCATTCATAGAGTTACTCACACACATAGTCACTCATGCCAATAAATAATCAAACATCCATTTACTTGCATATAGAGTTATACACACACCATTACACTTACTAGTACAGAAAAGTACACATACTTACTCTCTTAAACAATCACTTATAGAAACACATACTTATTTATACAGAAACTCTTCCAATCTCTCACTCTCACATATACTCGCTTATATACACCAATACTCACATATACTAGTTTAAAACATATGTAGTTACTCATAAAGACACTATTGAGACAGTCATTCACTCAATAACACAGCCATACAAACACTCATCCACTCATACAGTCCTGCACACATGCTTAAAAACACACACAAACAGTGAGTCCCTCATTTATGCATCTATGCACTAATAATACCCCCACCGAACGATACAGACACTCAGACACTCATACTAATACTCAAAAAAACAACTAATGACCCATATAGACACTAATATAGCTACTTATCAACCCATGCAGCCAATTATACGCAAAGTTAGAGACTGATACAGATATTTACATATTTAAACTTTACTCGCTAACCCATGTATTCACTAAGATACACTTAATCAGTCAGTTATACAATCAATTTTATTAAAAAAAACATCCATTTAGACACTTATTTACCCATTTATTCTTCCATCGACCTTGAGATACACGTATATAAAAAATATTTAATTTCAGAAAGACACACATTCACTGGATGTCATTAGAGATGTCATCAGTGATGTCATTTGAGATGTCATCAGTCATGACTCATGAGTGATGTCACTGACCATGTCATGAGTGATGTAATATGTGACGTCATCAGCAGTGCATTGCGGGCGCACGATTTATAGTTAGCTGAACTAACTATAATGGGGGAATTTCAATGGTTTTGTACGAGTGAAATGTCCAGCTAACTATAACGCCCCTAAAACCTTTGGATTTTCAGTGAATTTCTAAGGTTTTTTAAATGCTAATTCCTAACTATAACGTGCCTGAAACCTATGGTTTTTTCAGTGAATATATATATATATATATATTCACTGAAAAAAACATAGGTTTCAGACATGTTATAGCATTTACAAAACCTTAGAAATTCATTGGAAAAACCATAGGTTTTAGGGGTGTTATAGTTAGCTGGGCATTTCACTCGTACAAAACCATTGAAATTCCTCTGTTTTAGTTAGTTGTATTAACTATAATTCACACGCCCGCAATCCACTGCTGATGATGTCACATATTACATCATTCATGTCATGGTCAGTGACATCACTGATGACATCTCAAATGACATCACTGATGACATCACTGATTACATCATCTAGTTAATGTGGTTTGGTTCGATATTTAAATAAGTATTATATATATATAAATTTGCATTGAAGAGTGAGTGGAAGTTTTAGTGCCTGTATGAATAATTTACTAGTAGTGTGATTAACTGTCTAAATGACTAATTTAAAGTGTCTCACTAAATATATGGGATAGTGATTAAAGTGTGTGAATATCTATATCAATCTGTGTCTTATTGTGTAAACTACTGCATAAGTTGGTTACTACCTCTGTGAAACACTATACTAGTTTTTAATTAGTTAAGTGTCTATTTGTATGGGAGAGAGAATGTATCTGTGGATGTGTGAGAGGTGTGTGACTGTCCAAAGATGTGTAAATAGTTGATTTAGTAAGTATATGACATTAAGGCTGCATGTGGAAATAGTTGTTTGGGTGAGTGAATAAATATATTAAATTAAATTAAATATATTTCTGAATGATACATGTCCAATAAAGTAGAACTATAAAAGGCAGTGTATGTGACAGTTCTTGTATTTAAATAAGTATATATAAGACTCAGTGATTGTATAAGTGACTGCATAGAAAACAGTATACTTATAATAGTGATTTTTTAACACACTAAGTATGACTTTCTATGTATATTAATAAATAAAGTACTGCGTGTATAAGTGTGTAGCTGAGTAAATTTAAGTATAATCAATTGTTTGCATAAGTGAGAAGGATGGCTGTATAACTGAATAGGATGTGTGTTGGCGTGTAATGTCAATATAGGTGTGTAAGTATTTTTAACAATGTTCTATTGATCTTTATTAGCATGTTTATGTGAATCTATAGGTAAGTGTTTAGATGTGTGTGTAGATCTACAAATCAGTGAGTGGGTTTTTAGAAAGTTGAATTGGTATGTGATGGTTTTAAATATGGTACTCTATATTTTATATAGTGGATTGCAGGCGCGCGGGTTATAGTTAGTATAACTAACGATAATGGAGGAATTTCAATGGTTTTGTATGAGTGAAATGACCAGCTAACTATAACACCCCTAAAACCCATTGTTTTTTAAAATTAATTTCTAAGGTTTTTTAAATGCCAATCCCTAACTATAACATATCTGAAACCTATGTTTTTTTCAGTGAATTTCAAAGGTTTTTTCAAAGAGAATTTTTAAATGTATTAATTGTTATATATTTTTTTATACTGAGTACTACATTTTTTTATCAATTTATTTTTAGATATTTAAAAAAAAGAACTACATACTTTTTACACAAATTGAAAAAAAATGTTTTTTCAAAATATTGAAATTCTATATATGTTTTAATTTTATACTTTTTAAAATCTATTTATAATATTTTCAGAATTCTTTTTTTTTTCACATTTTTTTGAGGAGTCCCACACCCAAAGTGCACCTTCCTCTATTACTGCGCAGAACATAGCCGCCATTTTAGGATTGCTGTGTAGGATCCGCGTAGGGTGTGTGATGGGTGTGTATTTCCCTGAGCGAATGCTATGCAGACCGTACGCGACTTCAAGCGCATACGCGACATGAACGTATTACGCTACGTGACACTCGCGCGTTTTCACGTGACGTGTTCAACGCTGTAGGTGCATGAATCCCGCAAAAAAATTTTATGTCTAAAAAGATATTTATATATGAATTTATTATAAATATTGAGGCAAGACATTATCTGAGCTAATCATAAAAATACTATTCTTTTAGTTTTAATAAACTTATATTACTTTTAAATGCAATTTTGCGAAGTCGCGCTGGGTGCGTGCCGCGTGTGCGCACCCTACGCGGACCCCATGTAACCAGAAAAAAAGAGATTTGAATCGGTTCATAACACTTCCTATTCTAAGTATTGAAGGACCCCATCCATTTCAATCACTCTTCTGAGACCCTCCTTGGGAGAAGACCTGTGCTGGGAAGATCTTTATTTTTCTTCATTGGAGACCTGAATTTCCTTTCTGCAGACAAAAATGGCTACACCACTGCCAGAGTCATTTGCTTCTGACCATTCAGATGTAGAGGGATTTCTACCATAACCTCCCCGTCCCCAAAAATACACATCCATTGTATGGAAATTTTTCACTTTTCCAGAGGGTCAAAAAAAAGTTAATGCCACCAAGGTGACATGTAAGATTTGCAAGGCTGTGTTATCCATAGGATTTCCTAATAGGAAATACTCCTGTGGCACTGCAAGCATGGGGAAGCACCTACAATTCCTGCATCCAGTGAATTACGCTAATAAAGAATGCAGAAGACTCCGCCAAAATGCACCTCCACCACCAGCAACGGCAAGTACCTCTGGGGCATCACCTTCAAACTCCCATCCGGACATATGTCCACAGTTTGGAAAAGTAAAAATGCACTGTGTTCAGTGTAATTGGTTAATCTGCTTTGGGGAGCAATCGGTAGACCTAGTTTGCAGGGCAATTGATAACCATCGTTGCTGGATTTTTTTTCACCCAAATCTCATGGTTTTGTTAGTCCCATTGAATTTTTGTTCTTGTAAAAAAAAAAAAAATCGTTCAAAAAATCAAACAACATGTATAAAACTACAAAAAGAAAAAAAAATCTTTTCAGAACTAACTACTCTGGTTAAAAAAGAGCTAAATTTGTATGCAAGTGTGTGAAAGTTTAGATGAATGTATGTGTAGTGCATAATTGATTGAAACAATGCATTTGTAGTGTATTGTGAATGTATAAGTGCAGAACTATAAGGAAGTGCTGCAGCATGACACTGTAAGCTCTTTAGCTATAGCGTGCTGTGGTACTTCCGAAGCACAGGGATGCAACATATGTCCATAAATATTTTGCAAGTCTATGCTTCCCTCTACACTGCTGCTTAAACTACAGCCATGTGGTGACACCAGCACCCTTGCACCATGGTGCAAGGATATTTGTGTCATGTGGAGTTTGTTTTTGTGCAAAAAGACACACCTTCAGGGAACACAGTTTTCTCTTTCAATGTATGCTGTACATTGTAGCATATATTGAAAGAGAAAAAATGAGGAGAAATAAAAATAATTCTCCTTGTTGTGCCTTGCTACATCAATTGGAGGATGGTGCAGCATTCACACACATGTACAGATTTATCATTTGTGATAAATCTGGTGATGTGTCTTGTTCTATGACTGTTCTGTGCAAACACGCACAGCAACACCTTTCGAATGCCCTTTCAACGCAAAGTGGTGTGTATGATGAGGTCGTATTTACATGGAGAAGAAAAGGTACACAGAGTGCCTTTTCCTCTCCTTGTAAATATGAAAGAGTGTTTTGCGCTATCACTATGTTACAAAAAGTGACATATTGTTGGCACAGGATGCTTTCTACACATATCTGGTGGGTTAGTTGGCCCCCAGTGAGACTCAGTATTCATGTTAACTTTATCCTGTAACTTAAAATGCCCACAGAGCATCTTTCCACACATATCAACTCCGTCCATCTCCCCTTTCTTCACCTGTGTGCAAACACAGGCCATTGTGCATTTTAATACATAGTTAAACTTACCTTCACAGTAATAGAAATAAAAAATGATACACATTTTTTTTCACTTGATTTTTATAATCTAAATTTGTGAAAATTTGATATTTTAGAATTAGGATCTGTGAAAGAGAAGAAAAAATATAGTTAAACTATATAATTTTATATTTTTTACAATACAGCATAATTTTAACAATTTACAAATTATTTTCTTTGCCTTTTTTGCTGTTCTCAAAATATCTTGAATTTCACTAGAAACAGTGATTTCAATCGTACTCCTCACATAACAGCAGGCAAACAAAAACAATCAATAAGATTGTTTAAAAAAAACCAAGACTACATCCTCAATAACATACCATATAATGCAAATCACACATATATAAAATGCTTACTCCTAAGAAAATGTTCTAACTTAAATTTATATACACTGTAAATGTTGTTGTCTAAAGAAAAGCGGCTGTGGTGAGGCAAGATGGCGTCCGCGAGAGTGGACGTGTAGGCTGACTACTCCTTGCGTCCCTGCAAGCAGCAATATCCGAGAAGACCTGACCTGACCTGTCTGGCAGAATTGGCGTTTCATCGGAACCCGCAATACTGTGGTGGATGCAGGCTGGCTGATTGAAAAACGCACTGTGCAGAATAACCGCTTTTAGATTCCTGTTGCTGATAGCGCCGTGACATGTAAATTGGCAGAGTTAGGAGGGAGCAACTCACCGGCATTGGAGCGGCGGCACCCGGTGGACTACGGCGCTCCCCACCTAAGCTTCTGAGCTGACACACCTGTGGCTGACTGGGCCGATCTGGGCTCAGCACGGCTTCCCGACTTTGCAGGCTCTGAGGGAAGCGACGGAGGGAAACGCCGGGAGAACGCCAGAAACGCTTACATGTCTTGCAGCGTGGAATACTGTTTTTTTTTCAGGAGACCCAACTGCTTCATAGCACCGAGCGGAGTGACTACACTGCGAGGATTGCTGCGGTGAGTGGCACGGCAAGACACAGAGTGTAAGCTGGTGCAGAGTGAGACTTTTGTGAGACCTTTGTTAGTCAGCAGACAGACTTTAAAGCACTAAAGGGTGAAGATATGGCTCCCAAAGGTACAAGGGGAAAACAGAAAGCCGCAGAGGACCTGGGGGAAAATGGCGCTCCCAAAGAAGGGGGCAAAACTGGTACGAGCAAGAAGACCCACCCCAAAACATCAGTGGAGCCAGGGAAAGTGAAGAGAGCACAGCTAAGTGCCAATGTGATCACAACTGGGAGGGGGGGGCAGACAAGAATGTGGTGATCCCCTCTATCTTTGCAGCGGCAGCAGCGATTGAAAAGGAGAGAGCTAGGGGGCAAGTGTAAAGTTTATAACTGCGGGTCCCCCCTTTAAAATTATTACTAATATCATGGAGAGTCAATAACTTGGGGAGACCTCTGCCCTTGGTGCCGCTGGAGACGAGGAACAGGAACAGGCTCAACCCGATGGTGAGTCTGGCAACTTTTACTCCATGTCTGAAGCATCGTTGCCCTCATCCTGTGAGGACTTAGCATCTCAATACGTTTTGCAAATGAGTTTGGATGGAGGGAGCCTGGCAAGTAGTTTATGCCAGGAGGACTTCATTGACATTACAGAGGATAGCCCTTCTACTGTGCGGGACTTAAACATGGGAGTCTCAGATCATACAAGGAATGAAATAGGGACAGAGCTGTCCGCCGCTGAAGGGAGTACTGAGATTTCATTAACACTGATTTATGAGTCCATAATTTCATTGCGGGATGAGACTAGGGAGGAGAACCACAGAGTACAGAGTATGTGTCGCAAGCTCCAAAATTCAGTCCGAAGGCTCGCAAAGTCACAAGAAGATGCAGCTAACAGGTTTATCGAGGCTGAGACTCGCATTTCTAGCTTAGAAGATGCAGTAGAGCAGCAGAAAGGAGCTGCAGAAGTGCTACAAGGGTTAAAGGAGGACACTCTCTGGAAACTGGCAGACTTTGAGAACAGGGCTCGTCGCAATAACTTGAGGGTCCTCCAATCCCTGAAGGCAAAGAAGGCCAAGATCCTCGTAAATTCATAGTCAACCTATTCAAGGAAGCCTTCCCGGAACTTACAAAGTGGGACTGGGACAGGGGGGTCGAAAGAGCACACCGTTTTCCATTCAACTTGAAAGGGACTGCAGGTCAAGGAATGGAGAAAGGGGGAGAGAGAAATATGGGCAGGCCTAGGGCTCTATTAATTTCTTTTAATAGCTTTCTTGCCCGAGAAGAGGTATTCAAACTTGCAAGACCCAATAAAAGACGGCCAGGCCAAGGGTTTGAGTTTTTTGTAACCCCCGATTTCTGTAAATATACGGTTGACAACCGATGGCAACTACGACAGTTAATTACCCAACTACAGGCCAAGGGCGCTCAAGTGGTCCTTCTTAATCCCACAAAGTTGAAGATCATTTATAAGGAGTGAACATACTTCTTTACTAATGTGGGGCAGGCTAAGGAATTTTTAAGCAAGATTACCAGCCCAACCAGATAAATATTAATCACCGGGGTAGCAAGAAAGAAGGAATTCAGGGGGGTCTGTAGTCTTCGAATGAAGTGACAGGGTATTAATTAAAAAAAATAATTGTGTTTGCTACAAGGCGTTATAGTTAATAGGGATGCCGTAGCTTTCCTTTCTCTAAGAAGATTTATCGGGCACATAGTCTATAGTTAGGTTAAGGTCTCTCTATAGTAGGAAGGAATGATTTTTTTTCCTAATTTTTTTTTGGGGGGGTTAAACAGAGTTATAGAGTAGTGGTCTTGTGGGGAGTGCGGGGACTTGCCAGTTACATCTACAGGACCATAAGTCCGAACGCCTCGTTATTGGGAAGGGTGGGGGGTGGGCAGGGGGGTAGCTGGGTAGAGGGAAGGAAGGGTAGGTGGAGGGACTTGTTGAAGGGGTTAAAAGGGGTCAAAAAATCCACACTTGCATTTCAAGATGGTACGGAACTTGTAAAAGAATTATTAAAGAAGATGGTAAACAAATTGACAAAAAACTATTTGATGGTTTTTTCTAAGGTAAAATGGGCCTATTTCTGTGGAATTTCTAGCTGAGCCTTATGTCTACTATTAGAGATCTTGGAATATGCTCGCTAAACGTTTCTGGGCTAAACAACTTCAATAAACGAAGAAGAGTAGTGGCTGAGCTGCGCCATGTTGCTCCAGATGTGGTCTGCATACAAGAAACCCACCTCCCTTGGAATAAACATCAAGTATTAGCAGAACTAGGGTTTATTATTTTAGCCTTGTCCCAACAATCTGGTATGACGTGGGGGGTAGCCATTTTAGCAAAAAGGGATTTGATTACGATACGACGGAAAACAACAGATATAAATGGTAGGTGGGTGATGGTTGAATGTGGGGGGCAACATGGGAATTTTACAATATGTAATATCTATGGCTCTAATATTGATGTGAAGTGAAAATGCAGATTTATCCTAACATTTCGTCCGATCATACACCCATTGTTCTGTCAATTTTTGGTTTGGGGATATTTGTTATTATTATTATTAAATTATTATTAAAAATTGTATAAAGCGCGTAGTCACCCGTGAGTATCCCAGCGCTAAGATCCGTACAACTGCGGGTCAGTGAGGGCAGGGGGGGAGGTTAGGATTTAAGGGAAGAGGTGGGTTTTCAGCTGCTTTCTGAATCGTAGATAGTTAGGTTCTGTTCTCAGGTCGCGGGGTAAGGCATTCCAGAGGCGTGCGGTGTGGACCGAGAAGTGCCTTCCACCTGTGCGTGCCTTCTTGACTCTGGGAATGATGATGAGATGTTCCTGGTCGGATCGAAGGGATCTTGGGGCTTTATATGGTTTGATGAATTTTCTTAAGATCGGGGGGCCTTTGTTTTGAAGCAGTCTGTGAGCCAGGCAGACGGCTTTGAACTTCACTCGTTCTCTTACCGGGAGCCAGTGGAGAAGCTTCAAGGCTGGTTTGGCCGAGGCTCTGGCAGGAGTGTTTGTGAGGATACGGGCAGCTGCATTATGGATCCCTTGTAGCTTGTTCAAGGTTGCCTCAGGAGCGCCTAGATAGATGAAGTTACTGTAGTCGAGCCTAGATAGTATCAGGCCTTGGATCAACAGTTTTTGAGAGGTGGGAGGAAGTAGGGGCAAGATCTTTCGAATCGATTTGAGGAGCCCCAAGCACGTCCCGGCTACTTTTTTTGCTTGTGTTGTAAACGATAGATCTTTTTCGAGCCACACACCCAGGCTTTTAACAACAAGGAAATTTACCTTGGATCGAAAATTATGCTACAATGAAGAGTTTATAGTGTATATGAAGAAGTGGATAAGAGAATTTATCAAGAATAATAAAAATTCGGCCCCAATCAACATTGTTTGGGATACATTTAAAGCCTGTTTTGGGGGAGAGGTCTTAAGTTTTGGGCTCGCTCGGCAAAGAAAGTTAAAAACAGACATGGAAAGGCCATATCAGGGATTACAATCGGCAGAAGAGAACTCAACAAGGGGGATAGCTACCCAGGGTGATGTGAAAACATTAGAAGTTGAGGTTGCAAAGAAAAGGGCAAAAATATTGGGTATGTGGGATAGCGAAAATGCAAGAAAATATTTGGCGCAACGTAAGATCTGCCATGAGTATGGTGAAGCAATAGGAAGACCTTTAGCGTAAAAATTGCGTATGAAGGATTCTAGTCGGAATATACCCTCTATGAAAGACAAAACAGGGACTCTAAAAACTAGACCCCAAGACATACTGGCTATTTTCCACAACTTTTATTCAGAATTGTATAAGACAGAACAAACTAATTTGGAGGAATTAGATCTTACTCTACTAGGAACACTTGCCAAGTTAGACCCACTAGTGGTGGATTTATTGGAGGCACCTCTATCAAAGGAGGAGGTAGCTATGGCAGTTAAAACGTTGGCAATGTGTAAAGCAGCAGGTCCTGACCAACTACCAGGGGAAATATACAAAACTTTTTTTGAGGAACTAAAAGAGATAATGTTAGACACATTTAGGGCTGCTCAAATTGGAGCTGCACCGAAATCATGGGATGAAGCCACTATAGTTGTTTTCAGTAAGAAGGAAAAAGAGACCGATCTTCTGGGGTCATATCGCCCCATATCACTTTTAAACTGTGATGGGAAGATTTATTCCAAAATTCTAGCAAACCGATATTAAAAGTCATTACCTCATTAGTATTTGATGATGTGGAGAAGCGTGGCTCAGTGGTTAGAGGCGGCAGACCCGAAGCTGAGATCGGCCGTGGACCAGGGTTCGATTCCCCGCCTCGGCGGGTCTCGGGCTCAAAAATTCCACGGAGTTGACAATTCTCGCTCCGGTGCCTACTCGACTCACGGGGTCACACTCTGCGACTCTGGGCAATAGCTTGCTTAATCTCCACTACGGCCCCTCGCGGTGGGATGCCTGGCTTTCACCTTGTGGATACCCGGCCGGGATATCTCACAGGGGAATACCAGGACGGGTTCCCTAAGCAAGCGCCTTGGGACCCCTGGGTTAAAGTGCGCTATATAAATCGAAACACATTTACATTTACATCAACACTGCTTCATTCCAGGGAGAGGAACAGTGGCACATATCAACAAAGTTATTACTTTGTTTGATATAGCAGAGGTAGAGAGACGCAGTTTAGGGCTGATACTACTCGACGCTGAAAAAGCGTTCGACCGCACGGAATGGAAGTATTTATGGAAGTTAATGGAGAATATGGGATTTCCTAGGAAGTTTATGACGGCACTGCAAATTTTATATGTGGCACCAACTGCTAGGATAGCGTTTATGGGAGCAACTTCAGACATAGTGCAGATAACTAGAGGTACAAGGCAGGGATGCCCCCACTCTCCTCCTCTTTTTGCATTGTATATAAATCCCTTAATTGGTATGCTCATTAGCAGCAAGTCAATCAAACCTTTCTATGTGCGCAATATCCCCCATACTGTTTTTGCCTTTGCAGATGATATTGCAGTGACTATAGATGATCCGATTCTTGGTTTGGTAGAAATTGAATGCTTAGCCAAGATTTTCGGTTTATTGTCTGGCTATAAGTTAAATCCTACAAAAACACAGCTGGTGTGTTCTGAAACAGTGAAGGTCAATGATCCTAGAGTAGCAGTAGAAGCAACCTACTTGGGGGTTAAGATAAGAGATGCCATGTCGGAGGTAGTTTCAGCTAATTGGGTTTCACTGTACAGAAATATAGCGGAATCCTTAGAGAAGTGGGGGAGGCTACATTTTACTTTAATCGGCCAAACCAATATATTAAAAATGAGTATATTACCAAGGGTTCTATATCTTTTTAGATCCTTACCACTATAAATACTACCAGCCCAAATTCAACAACTACAGGCTTTGTGTGCCAGATTCATATGGACTCCTGGTAAACCACGGAGAGCTATGCGGCTTATGATGCTACCAAAAGACAGGGGGGGGACTATCAGTTCCTTATTTTCTATTGTAATATTATGTCTGCTTTCTGCATATTTATTGATGGGAGGTGAAGAGGGAATTAATGTAAAAATGTTAAGTTCTAATATCTCTATATATCATTTAACCCTGGGAATGGCAGCAAATCGGAATTTGTTCAGGGAGATAGAATGGAGCTATTACAAAAGAGTGAAGTTTAAGACAGTAGTAGCAGCCAGTAAAATTTGGAAGAAAGTACGCAAATTAATCGACTTAGGAACTATAACTTATTATACCCCATTAAACGCGATAAAATTGCTCCCAGCTATTTGTGGTGATAGTGTGGCGAGGACCTGGCATGCTAAAGGGATTAAGGTGTTAGGTGATTTGTATGATCAAAGTGGAACTTTCAAACAGTTCTCATCGCTTTCACAGGTTTATGGCATAGCACAAACACAGTTTTTCAAGTATTTACAAATCAGGAATTTTTTAGATAAGCAATGTAATGTCCAGATGTTGTGAAAGGACCATCATGGAATATTATTGCTACTGCTACAAAAGTCCTTCCTGATATTTATAGTTGACTTGCTACAAAATGTTTTATTAAAGTGTCCAGTTTTCTTCCATCAGCTGTACAACGTTGCATCATTAAAATTATATATTGTCCATATCTTTGTATAAATAATGTTGATAACATTTCTGATTTGCATTGGCTACACTCCATGTTTTAATTTGCTGCTTTAACTAGTTCATTGAAAGACACTGATTTACAGTCTGGTAATGTCAAACATATAAATATTTCAGTGTCTTTGTTAGTGCTACATGTAGATATACAATTTTCACAATGATGTTCCCATTTATAACAAAGGCCAAAAAGATTTTCAATTTCTATGCCTTCATTTTCCAATATGGTAAGCATACACTTTAGAAATTCCTGAGCATCTTGTTAGATATTCTGAGTAAATTGTGTAGAACCAGAATATACATCCAAAAGATTACCAATATCACAAATGCTTTGTATTTTACTTTTATCAGTTCTCAAATTTTCCTAAACAGAATGCAACAAGGAACAAAATCTTTTTTCCCGATTCTCCATGATTTGCTGTTGCAAACCTTCTAGAAAAAAAACAACAATGACCACTACATTAGCATAGCAGTTGACACCTGAACTATTTTCAAACTGATAACCAACAATCTCTTTAACAGTGTCCTTTTTCTTTTTGCTTGCAATGACAACATTATTGTGTTTTTTCCTTCTCTATACCTTCACTACAAATATTCTCATACCTTCTTTTTCGACCTACTACACGCTTTTCAAATACAGGATATTGACCTAAATTGGGAGCAAACACTCTTCTTAACCTATTATACTCTTTTATACAGTTTCCATATGCAGTAACCTTTGTGTCATCAAAATCAATCAAAAACAAACCAGATAAAGTTCTGACTCACAACAAAGCAACATATGCCATACCCTCTTTAAACACGGTACTTCCAATGTTCACCAAAGCACTGTCTACACTTAAACCTTGAGATTTATGAATAGTCACTGCATATGCTAAAGAAACTGGAAACTGTTTTCTACGGACATATAAATCTTTAACAAGCTAAAAAACAAACTGAGCAGCCAATTTGTTTCACTTTTTCAATCTGATCAAATTTAATTTTTAAAAATTCAATACCATCTTTTTTCGGATAATTAACAAAGTCCACAACTTTGCCCATTGCTCCATTACTAAACCTTTTTCTACATCCAAATTACGCCTTAAAATTACCAGACAGTTTCTATACCTGCATATGAATTGTTTTCAAACCAGCAGTCTTAGATATCGATTTTTCGAAAGAATCCAATTTTGTTTTCAACTTTTCTGTCAAATAATAGTAATTTCTTCATGCTATATTTTATCAATGGCTTCCATTTTTATTATTTCTTCATTTTCCAGCTTCAAAAGTTGTTCGTTGAATATAGAACACTCACGCAGTGTTGGCATTAAGCAGATTACATATTTGTTTTCATATATATTTTTTCAGAAACTATATTTTCATTTGGAAACAAATTGGAAAGTAACCGACTATGCAAAGCTTATTTGCCATGTTCTGTCAGTACTCTAATTCTTATATCTTGAAGAATAGTTCCATAATCAACATCATTTGCCTGTCGCATATTTGTAATAAGTTCTTTGTATTCAAAATATGACCAAATGTTAATGTTTCCAACACTACCCAGAGACTTTCTGGTGTCTTCATGTGCAAGTGTTTGAAATACTGGTTGTCCTTTTACGGGAGTAAGTTGCAGTAGAACTCTGAAAACTATGACATGTTTTCCTCCAAATAACACGTCGTACTCTGTTTTAAGAATTTGCTGCATTCTTAAATGCACAAAAGCAAGCATTAAGTTTGAGACCATGCTTACCTGATCAATAATCAGAAGTTTCACTTTCTTCAGAACTCTTGAAACTTACAAAAAAGCTTCTCCAGATAGCTTGTGGTATTCCAATTTGTTTTCACTCTCCACAGGTTGCATTAGTAAATGATGGAATGTAATTCCTTTAATGTTGTGTGCTGCCAACCCAGTTGGAAAAAAACACAGTTGATGGACAGAATGTAGAACAATGTCATACATTCACCCCAGTAGAAGGATCTGGCCTAAATCCATCGTTTTTTTGCACTCCACACCACCCTGAGTTAGACACTGGCTATATGCAAATCAGCTCTGACCCTGTGCCTCATGGGAACAGTCCAGTCCGAACTACCAAGCCATGTCTTTCCCAGACCGGAATCAAGCATCCAAGGACTGGTTTCTGCCTATCAGCCTTCATCAGCCTGGATAGCTTGACTCCAGTGGTGTGGAGAGCCTGGGACTCACGTCTGAGTATACCCAGCACACTCGGGGTGAAAATTGCAAAAAACACAGTTGATGGACAGAATGTAGAACAATGTCATACATTCACCCCAGTACAAGGATCTGGGCCTAAATCCATCGTTATTTTGCACTCCACACCACCCTGGGTTAGACACTGGCTGTATGCAAATCAGCTCTGACCCTGTGCCTCATAGGAACAGTCCAGTCCGAACTACCAAGCCATGTCTTTCCCAGACCGGAATCAAGCATCCAAGGACTGGTTTCTGCCTATCAGCCTTCATCAGCCTGGATAGCTTGACTCCAGTGGTGTGGAGACCCTGGGACTCACGTCTGAGTATACCCAGCACACTCGGGGTGAAAATTGCAAAAAACACAGTTGATGGACAGAATGTAGAATAATGTCATACATTCACCCCAGTACAAGGATCTGGGCCTAAATCCATTGTTTTTTTGCACTCCACACCACCCTGGGTTAGACACTGGCTATATGCAAATCAGCTCTGACCCTGTGCCTCATGGGAACAGTCCAGTCCAAACTACCAAGCCATGTCTTTCCCAGACCGGAATCAAGCATCCAAGGACTGGTTTCTGGCTATCAGCCTTTATCAGCCTGGATAGCTTGACTCTAGTGGTGTTGGGAACCTGGGACTCACGTCTGAGTATACCCAGCACACTCGGGGTGAAAATTGCAAAAAACACAGTTGATGGACAGAATATAGAATAATGTCATACATTCACCCCAGTCCAGTACAAGGATCTGGGCCTAAATCCATCGTTTTTTTGCATTCCACACCACCCTGGGTTAGACACTGGCTATATGCAAATCAGCTCTGACCCTGTGCCTCATGGGAACAGTCCAGTCCGAACTACCAAGCCATGTCTTTCCCAGACCGGATTCAAGCATCCAAGGACCTGTTTCTGGCTATCCGCCTTCATCAGCCTGGATAGCTTGACTCCAGGCTGACCCAGTTGGAGCAGTTACAACACATGGCAAAATTGACTCAGTTGTTTTCTGTAGATAACCGGTGATCAATTTAATTAAGAAACTTTTTCCTGTTCCAGCTTGTCCACTCACATACATTTGGATAGGTTGAAATGATGTGCATGTGCATTGTTTATTTTCATGAAGAAATCCATGGTCAATCTGTTGCTTCATTTGCTGATATATTTCTTTCCGTTCAACATTTAGTCGTTCTTCCAAGTTTGCTAAGTCCATTACATCTTCTTGAGCTTGATGCATTGCTGTTTCCACCTCATTCATGGTGATTGCTGCTTCATTTTCAACAATTGGTTATCCTAGTGGATCTTGACTCAGCGGAGCAGAACTTTTACTGTCTTGAGAACTGTCTCTAGCAATCTATGCGGCAATAGTACCTTCTTGATCAATTTCATCGGATTTTAAGGAGCAGGCGTCTGGACTGACAAAGAACTTACAACAACATGGGTACCCTGACAAGATTTTAAATAAGAGCTTTAGGAGGGCTAACAATCAACACAGGGATGCCCTCCTAGAAACCTATCAGAAAGATAAAGAAGCTGAGCCTCCATTAACTTGTGTGACTACATACAGTGCGGTATCAAATATCGTAAGCAGATGTATAAATCAACATTGGAACATCTTAACAAGCAACGGACATGATTGGGGCAAACCCCTTTTTTCCTACCGGAGAGCGAGAAGCCTAAAAGACTCCTTGGTTCATACTCGCCCAAAGAATGGTCAGAAAGAAAGGGTAACAACGGTCCTGAATGCTTGGGGTCTTCTCCCAGTAATTGGTCATTTTCCCTATGGGAGTTGCAGCGTGTGCCACCTGACTAACGGCACGAGGGTTCTGAATCTTGAACCTGGAAAGGAGTGGCAGCAACAACACCATACTAACTGCAACTCATCTAATGTTATATATCTAATCACTTGCCCCTGTGATTTGAAATACGTAGGGATGACACAAAGACGCATAAAGTTGCGCATCTGCGAGCACCGCAGTAACATCCGTTGTCAACGTAACACCACGAAACTGACTTCTCACTTTTTGGATCAAAAACATGCGCCCAATGACATCAGATGGACCGTTATCGAACAAATAGATAATGGTAGTGAGAGAAGCCTTTTCGAAAAAGTTCAAAGGTGGATCTATCGCCTTTCTGGTCACATTATAGGTATGAATGATGACATTCCATGGGGGTCAGTAATGAAACGTTGAGACCCCCTAGCAATATATTCATTCATGGTTTTTCCAACCTATGTAAAATCCGCTGACTATCCAGTTGTAAAGAGATTGGATTCTAAATGTACCGTTCCTTTTTGCATGCTTTTGTTAGGAGTGCCGTTACTGGGTATAGCAGTAAAGGGGGTTTTTCCTAAGATTTTACACCTTAACTATACAGAGAGTCATTTAAATAAACATACATGAGAAGTTGTTGTTCATCTCATGCTTCTTAAACAATGGTGTTTGGTGGTTTTCTGACTTGGTTTCGGCTGGAAACGAGCTAAAATCACTTTTGCATCCCTTGTAGCTAAAAAAATCCTTTCTAGAGAGCGTGACTCGTGAATCTGTACGACTAATTCGTTTAGGTACCGTTTTGCCTTTTTAAGAATCACCTTCATTTTAAGAAGGAATCCGTCTGAGATTATGATTTATTTTGGCAACCATGTTACACATATCAACAATTATAATTGTTATAGGGATACTAAGAGCTTCTTTCCCTTTAATTAAAAGACATTTCACTTACATCAAATGCATGACGCGAGCAGCTGTGACCAGACACATGACCGTAGCAGGTAGGATTTATTCCGTCCACTGCTGGCGTTCAGTGTTTTCGGGCCGCGGAAGTGCTAAGACGAAGGTTTCAGACAGGGAGTTGTCGCCTCACAAGTAAGTTGGGATGGGTTATTGTGATAACCGTTTTCTGCTACGATCCTGACGTTCCTGAGGTGAAGCAAGTAATCCTTTGAATTTATAGTTGCAGTGCGTCGTGAAGAACACCCCTGCCGCATTTGCCCAGGTAGCTTTAGAGTGTACAAGCTACAGTGAGTTTTAAATGTCCTGTTTTTAACGTCCCTCTATCTTCCATGTTATTGACAACTAAACCCACCGGCACTATAAGTCCGCACGGATGTTTTATCAACATTGATTATAAATTCCGGCTGACTTTCGTGCATGAGCGCGACAAAAATAAGGTGTTGACTCATGACATTTTTTGAATTACTGACCCCTAAATTTAGGATGGTATTAAACAGTAACGCATAAATCAAATTTGCTCTGATTTAGATTGAGCATTAGTACTAGTGAACCCGTCATTAAATTGAGGTTTTCGCATGCATTATGATTAGATTGTAATATAACATGTGGTCTTATCAAGGGAAAGTGAGAAGAACAGAGTGGGAAGGCGATATAGTTTTACAATGACAAGCACAGTTGCCTGTTAACTGTGGAAGTGCTAACTAAACTCTGCATTATTTACTATATCTATCCTTTTACTTACAGATTGTGGGCCCTGGTGATACCCGGTGTAGCCCCCACAGGAATTCCGTGAGTTATACAATTTTTTACATAAATTCCTCACGGTAGGGTGCGTCTTAGCGCACGCATACCACCGGAATAGACACACTATATATATTTTTTGATCCTGACGAATGCTGAGTGAACTACACTCATGAGAGCAGAAACATGTTGACCTATGATTCACAGGACAATTAGTTTTTTGAAAATTAAAAACTCTATCATGTCCATTGTTTTTTATTGAAACAGTTTGGCCCTTTATTAAAATTTGTAGTGGGCACACACTGTTTCTTTTAACTTCACACTCACTATCACAACACTGTTTTTTCAATCTAAAATACAAAAAAACCTGTTCCGCTGTAACACAGGCGTTGTAGCACACTGGGGAGACATTCGGTCTCCCCAGTGGGAACCCTATGATGAAGCATGTCACCACTAGGGTGAGTGAGGGTTCTTCTTTTTAAAGAATTAATTTCTTGTCTTTCTCACTTTCTTTGTTAAATTTCACCTTTCTAGTGGTCTGGAACTTTTACTTTACACACTCCCTGTGTGTTTTGTATATCTTAGTCACTCTTACGTTGTTTAAGCCTAGTATAAAGGGGTTGAGGAGTGACTTGTAGGAACCCTAACTCTCTTGTTGTTAATATATACAATTTCATCATTCAACATTTTTACATAATTTGCAAAAACAGTGCATTGTATGGTATCTTTACAAGCATTGAAGGAATTTTCATCGCTCTGAAATTCTACAAGTAATTCCAATTCTAAATGCCACGGTTTGAACAGTTGCAAAAGGGCTAAATAGTGAAATTCCCTTTTATCAGCAGTGTCACAACTCCGCTTCCTGTGAATAATCACATTTCCTTTCGTTTGTTTCGCCAGACATCCTTCAGAACCAATCACTCCATATTTTCCATCATTGATGTTCTCTGTAGTATTCAGTTTAAAAGTGTAGTTTTGCAGTACTTCATAGAGACACGTTCTCAAGATGATGACTTCTGTTTGGGTAATATGTGTCCAACATATTTGTTTTCAAAATATCTGTACTTTCTGGATCTTTTTCTGCTAAATATTCAATTTCTTTTACAGATTTAAGTACTCGATTTCGCATTGCAGCAAGATCTAGACTCACCCAAATGATTCTTCTAGATTTGGAGTATAGACTTGCAGATGATAACCAATCTGAGCACTCATACGCTCCGATTCCTCTCTGGGAAAACATCTTCAAACTGAAACTGTATAATTTTTTACTTAGATCTTCTCGTGAGAGATCTCTTCCCACATTTCTTTCAATTCCTTTTTTCTCTGATTTTTTAATGTAGGATGTTACATATCGAGCAACAGCAACGGAATTGTCCGCAACGTACTGAATATCCATGTTAGCATTCCACATGGACAGAATAACCGGATTGTAATCATTCATTTATTTTGATTCTTTGCTTCTTCTCAAATTGTAAGTATTTTTTGGAGACTTTCTTGTGATGGTATATCGCATAGCTGACATAAAACTATTCACTTTTCCTTTGGATATTACAGGACGTGGAAATGCAAAATGACATTTGGTATAGAACTTATCCTTAGACTTGTACTTTCGTTGACAGTATTTTCCACATCGAAGGCTTCTGAATCATAGGACTTGTTATCTTAAATCCTTTTCTTCTGAGCTTTTGGGTATAGCACCTGTAGCATATTCTTCAATAAAAGACAAAACAGTATCATCCGAATCTGTTCTGAATTTGGGGGCATCCTTGATCCATAACAGCATATGTATATGAGGAGCACCTCTTGCTTGATACTCCATTCTCCTTGATACTTTCTCCTTGATACTCCTTTCTCCAAAAGAAATCCACAACTTCTCCAAGAGGAGGATTTTTTTTTTGCAGATAAAAGACATCATAGCTTCAAATCTATGATTGAAATACATGCATACATTAACAGGATCCAAAGAGCACAATTCTCCTGGTGTCTTGTATTTAATATTTTTTATATTGTAATTTGCCTCTCTAAGAAATTCAAGTAAATCATCCCAAGCATACTCAGCACAGCTTAGGGTAAAGAACCATGTAGGAGTTCCTAAGTTTCTTAGCATACATTTAAGTTCTCCATGACGATGGTACCAATATTTATTAGTTCTACGCTGACATGCCATCAGAATAATTAGCTGAGATTCTAAATGATCATCTCTCTGGTGCACTTTATCTATGAAATCCTTTGCAGAAACATTTTGCAGATGTACTCCTGTTTTCAATATGTGATTGACTGCTTATGAAAGTCCAGACAAGTCACTCTCAAACAAAAGATGCAATATATTTTGGATACATTGTCGAAATCTTGGATCTTCTGCATACAATCTTGTTGTCCGATATTCAGATGCAGGAATCTGCACAGGTCGTTCATCATATCATCCTACTTTTCCTGTTGGGAACAACTGCAGAAAACAACGAGCTTCCAAGCTTTCTTCCCATACACTCATGGGACTTCCCTTCGCTTTTTTCATTTGGAATAACTCAATAGTATTCCCCATCACTTCTTTTAAATGAAGTGGAACTACACTGTAATATTCATAGATTTCTTCACTTCTTTGCATGTCCACTTTTACAATTTGTCCACTTGACGTTTCAGTATCTTCTGCTAAAAGTATTTCTTCTTCTCCCATATAAACATATTTATAGTACTCATTGTTTTTTATCAAATACAAAGTTCCTTTGTGTACTTTCATAACATGCACTAACTCCTGCCAGATTTTCTTACTTTTAGTAGGCTCGCCATTAAGTAGAATGACTAGTGGTTCATTTTCTACACACTCTACACCAATAGTTTCAACTCTTCCTTTTAATCCTCTCAGTAAATCTGAAGGAGGCAATTTATCTGTTTTAGGCTCCATATGAACAATAGCCTGAAACGGGTGTACACATTGAAGGAGCGTAGACTCATAGGTATTTAAATCTATCAGTTCTGGAGGAATAACAACTAACTCTAGATTCATATGGATAGCTCTAGCGGGCATTTTATTCTCATCTAATTTGTTATAACAATATTTACAAATACGCTGATCAGAACCCACATCAAAACAATTCTCTACTAACAAATAAGTTGCAAATTCCTTCATCTTATCATTATTTACACTTTCACTTTTTAAATACAGATCAACAGTCCTATTCTGGGGGGGGCATGGCCGGCAGCTAACCAAGATGGCCGCATTCTAGTGAGGCTCCGATGGTGAGACCGATGCCCCGTATAAATCCGGACAGTTATCCTGCTCCAGCATAGCCCCAAGCTCGAAATACATGTGGCGGAGGTGATCCGCTGCTCATCGACCCCAATCTGAGCCCTCTGTGATACCGGGGCCGGGGGCTGCATCGAGTGGAAGATTGCAGCCTACAGCCGCGTTATGGACCCCGGCCTAGATTTGAAAGACCCGCCGGCGGGACGCCATCCACTGAAGGCGCGCCGGACTACAGAGCGTAGCGGGAGCGGCCGGCGGCTGGTGAGTGGCGCGGCTGCCTTTCCCATACCCAGCCCTGCCCCCAGCGGGCCCACGGGACAAACAGGCATTAACTAACCGCTGCACTCCCGACCTGGAGATACGAGAAGCCTGGGGGTCCACCACTCGAGCCACGACCTAAGACTGCCTGGACTCGCACTCCTGTGTGGCTCACCAGCTTCGGGCACACACCGGCTTTCCTGCTTTCCTGCTGATTGTTGGGGCGCGACAGTCCCGGTGCTAGGGGCGGCAAACCCCTCCCCCCACCTCCCCCCGCGAACATTAAAAATGGGGCGGAACTGCACAGATTACGACTTTGGGCCCCCACTGAAGGTATCGAACTACGGCGAGGTGACTGGGCGAACACTGCTCGTGCCTCAGAGCGGGCTCTGCACACCTTCACAGCGCATTGACGGCGTGTGCGGGGGATGGGGTAGGGCGAGGAGCTGCCTGCATCCTGGAAACAAAACTAGGTGGCGACTGCACTGACACTGTTGGTGTACCGGGGGCTGCTTGCCCCCCCCCACTCTGCCTGGGGTGCTGGACTGCCAATAACTGCCAATAACGCTCCCACCGAGCTTCCCCAGTGTGGCCTGGAGCGTTACTCATCGTCCCTCTCACAATGAGTGGAAGAGGTTATCGTGGGGCCCAGCAAAGTAAACTCGATAAATTTGCCTACGCCAAAGACTTCCCCCCACTGACGGAGCAAAAGAGGACTAGCGCAAAGGGTGCGGAGGGAGGTACTGTTCCTGCAATAACATTGGAAGACATCATGGCGGACCTGAATCAGGTACAAACCATGGTGGGCACGATTTCGGCGGACGTGACACTTCTGCAGGCAAACCTGCAAAAAATGTTGTCTAGAGTCACTGCGGTGGAACAGGTCACGACGACGCTCACCTTGGACACCGCATCATTGCTCAAACGTGTAACGCAATTAGAAGAAGATAACAAACTACTGGCGGACAAGATGGACGAACAAGAAGGGTGCTCCAGACGCAATAACATTCGCATAATCGGCCTTCCAGAATCGGAAGGGGGACCTGCAATGGACCTGTATGTGGAGGATCTCGTGGAAAACACACTGCAACCGAAAGGCCTCTCTAATTTTTTCTCGGTGGAACGGGCGCATAGGGTTCCAGGTGGACGACCGCGCCCCGGGGCGCGAACAAGACCTGTTTTAGAGCGTATATTCAATTTCAGGGATCGTGACACTATTCTGCAAACGGCGAGGGGGGCGCCGCCCATACGGATCCAGAATTCTGAAATTTCAATTTTCCCTGACTACACGACGGTGGTGGCAGCGCGACGGAGGAGTTTCCTTGAGGCGAAAAAGACACTGAGATCCCGTGAATTGCCCTATTCCATGCTCTTCCCGGCGCGCCTCAGAGTGGTGGCTGATAAAAAAACCTGTTTTTTTGACACTCTGGAAGAGGCGCATGACTGGCTCCAAGGGTGGCGTCCGGCGAAGGGCTCCGGCAGACAGAACGGACGGCGAAGGCGACATGGAAAGACTGATGAGGCTGAAGCAACCGAACAGGAGGAGAACGATGAGGCCAGCATGGCCAAAGACGCTGGGGAATGACCCCTACTAACACAAGGGAAGTACTTCTTTTTTCCTCTGTGAAGTATATACTGTAATGCTGGACTTTAGTGGTTGGGATTCACCTCCCTTACTCGCTAACAAGACTATTGGCAAAGAGCTGGGACTCTGGAACTGTTGGGGCTCTATCTGGTCCTCCTTGGACTTTCACCCCCCCCTATGCTTTTGTAGGCAACGTTGTTTTTTGACAGGGATAATGAGCACTCTGCTGAGTTGGGATGGCGGGCAGTTCGGAGTCCGCATGGCAGGGAGGCAGGGAGGGGGGTTGGAGGGGGGGAAAGTATATTGTTTCCTATGTTCCATGTCCATGCGATGCTTAGATATGTAACGAACGGCACGGTGTTTTGGTTCACAGACACTGACTACTACCTCATTCACACACTGATCCACGGGGGCCTTGGAGACTCTAAGTTTGATGATGGGGGATGACTCACACACTGATCTAAGAGAAGGCTCTGAGGGAGTAACCCCGTCCCTATCTATACTCACTTGGAATGTTCGAGGCCTGGGTGACAAAATTAAACGAGGCCTGGTTCTGAAATGCATTAAAAGGGAAGGTGCGGCGGTGGTACTCCTACAGGAAACACACCTCACTGGCACGGCGACAAAGGCAATGGACAGATAAGGTTTTAAGATGGTGGCCCACTCCGAATTCACCTCCGGATCTAGAGGAGTTGGCGTCTTGGTTAAAAAACAATTCCCTTTACTCATACAGTCGGTTAAATCTGACAACGCAGGTAGAATTACTGCAATACATGCACAGTGGGAGGGGAAGCCCTTTAATATTGTCTCAGTCTACATACCACCAGCCTTGCAGGCGACCGCTCTAACGGACCTTAGCGCCTTCTTACTGGGGCTCCCTGAAGGAGACTTACTTCTTGGGGGAGATTTCAATTTGGTGGCTGATAATCTAATGGATAGAGTCCCTCCCAGGTTAGCTGTGTCTGGTACATCACGGTTGGGGGGCTTTTTGACGGCCATGGGGCTTGTGGACCTTTGGAGGAAGTACAATCCTCTGGAGCGCCAGTTCACCTACCACTCCAGCGTGCATAATAGCCTCACTAGACTTGATTAATTTCTGGGTTTGGTGGGTGGCCCTGGCACTGTTCAAAATGTAGAAATCCGGCCTCGGGGCATTTCAGATCATTCCCCTCTACTGATTAACTATGCACATCATCGACCCAAGCGGCATCGGACCTACCCGATCCGCTCTGGCTACCTCCACAATCATAAGATTAAGAAAGAGCTGAAGGCGGGGACGAAACACTACTTTCAAGACAACACCGATTCCGTGTCCTCCTCCATCACCCTGTGGGAGGCCAACAAGACAGTGATTAGAGGGCAGGCGAAAGTCTCCATCACAGCGCACAAGCATGCAGGGCAAGCAGAACTGCTATCTTTGGAAACGGCACTGGCTGAGGCAGAGGTACAGCATGCGACTGACCCGAACCCCACTACGGCGCACAGCTTGCAAGTAGCACAACATCATCACAGAGCACACCTGACTGAGGGGGTCAAGCTACAAATGTCCAATACACAACACAAAATGTATGAGGCAGGTGACAAGGCGAGCAAATTACTTGCATGGCTGGACAGACGTGACAGGTGGATAGCACAACTTCAGGTGGAGGGAGGGGACCCTATTAGAGATCCACATACAATAGTACATATGCTAGCACAACACTACATGACGGTGTACTCCTCTGCATCCACGATATCGGAGGAAGAGGCATACACCTACATCAAAGACCTTAAAATGCCCACATTAACCACGGAGGAGGCGCAGGCCTTGGATGAAGACCTCACGACCGAGGAGGTGCAATTGGCGATCAAGACCCTGCAGGTGGGTAAGGCACTGGGACCTAATGGTATACCAGTTGAATTGTACAAGCAACAGGCAGGCATGATCGTGCCACATCTGCTGCATATGTTTAAAGAAAGCTTGGAGAAGGGGGAACTTCCATTAGATCAACGCACAGCTACTATTGTAGCTATACTAAAACCAGGGAAGCCGGCTGACCAATGTGCGTCCTACCGCCTGATCTCCCCTTTATAAACGCTGAGGCCAAAATACTCGCTAAATTATTGGCGGCGTCTCACGTCCCACTTACCCAGACTCATACATAAAGACCAGTCTGGCTTTATGCCCGGCAGGAACACAGTGCTCAATTTAAGGAGAGTACATGGCGTACTGGCGCGCGCAGAATATCTTCTGGAACCGGCTGTAATACTGTCCCTGGACGCGCATATGGCCTTTGATATGGTCCACTGGCCCTTTTTATTTGCGGTCCTACGCCATTTTGGCTTTAGCCCAGGGTTCTGTGCCTGGATATGCCTATTGTATGAGAAGCCCATGGCGCATGTTGTTCCTAATGGCCACATCTCCGCGGACTTTCCACTGTCCAGAGGCGCGCGTCAGGGTTGCCCACTGTCCCCATTACTGTTTGCCATGGTCTTGGAACCATTGGCGGAATGGATAAGATTGGAGCCTACTATCAGGGGCCTCCGTTGGACTGATGATTGGGAAGATAGAATATCCCTACACGCAGACGATATCCTACTATATCTCACCTCTCTCAAGTGCTCAATTAACACTCTTCTGGATGTCTGCACAGCCTATAGCCGAGCATCTGGCTACTCAATCAGCTGGTCTAAATCCACCATGTACATACTGCGCGGCCCCCCACCATGTTTACCGGACACCTGCCCATTACGGACTGCAGATAGTGGGTTTAAGTATCTAGGGATATACATTACAACTAGCCCGGTTGACTTCCATGCACATAACCTACAACCCCCCCTTGATCGTCTTAAGCGTGACATACGACATTGGGAATCGCTGCCGCTGACCCTGCTGGGAAAGGCGGCTCTCTTCAAAATGATGGCCTTACCCCGCTCTCTCTACATTTTAGAAAATACACCATACCCCGTACCAGCCGCATATTTCAAAACCATTGCAGCACAGGTCTCGGTGTTACTGTGGGGTCCTAAGCCCACACGTATAGCGCAGGCCAAGCTAACACGAAGCTGGTATGACGGAGGCATAGCGCTACTAGACATCAACCTTTACTATTGGGCATCACAGTTGAAGGTCATTAACCAGTGGCTCCATCTCCCGCAGTCCGAGCCGGCTCTAAAGGCAGACAGGGCACAGTTGGGGTTCTCTGGTATGACCTCCTTTATGATAAATCCCTGATCGCTAAAAAGTTTGGCCCACTACGACACACGCTCACTATATGGCACGCGGCACTGACCAGGTTGAAATGGCAGGGTGTGTTAACGCAGTTGACTCCGTGTGGGACACAAAGAAGCTTGGGAAACTCAGGCACTCCAAGGGTTTTGACCGCTGGGATGATATAGGCATCTCAACCATTGGGGATCTATGGCAAAAGGGACATGTGCTGACGTTTGAGACACTGCGACACCAATATGATCTGGCACCGTCAGAACATTTCCGATATATGCATATACGTCATGCATTAACAACGGCGCTACCACCCGAACAGGACATCCCAGAGGCATCCCTGCTCGAGGACAGAATACTCACCGACTACATGCCATCAAAGGCGACATCACTGACATACCATAAGCTAATAAATAATTTACCTGACCCACTTACGGCCTTGCGGGAGAAATAGTCACATGAATGTGGGGACATTGATGACTCGGAGTGGCAAGAGGCTATTGCGTCTCCGAAAGAAGTGGGCATCTCCTCACGTCTCCGCTTGGTGCTGTTATGTATACTACACAGATCTTACTACACTAGAGACACACTGCATAAGATGAAACGGATTGCACACCCATACTACCTGCGGGGATGCGGTGAAGTAGGGACCTTCTATCACACAATATGGGACTGCCCAAGAATTGCACACTACTGGGTTCAGGTGATGCGCACCATGTCTCAATCAGAGGAACTTTCCGTACTGCCTGACCCCAGGTGTTGCCTTTTAAATATATGGGAACCCAATGACCTCACACGCTCTGGGCAGGGCTGGATGACACTTGGCATGATGATGGCAAAGAGGAATATAGCGCAGAAATGGGGCGGGACAGAGTCGCCTACACTAACGGCTTGGAAGCACGAAATGGACGCTGCAATGATTTCAGAACGGGCAGTGTTCTGCAACAGAGGGTGTCTCAAAAAATGGAGTAGGATTTGGGGGGCATGGGATAAGTATAGAGGGAACATTTGTGAGCCACCCTCAGATAATGACAGTTCCAGCTCTGATACGGAGTGATACCGTGAAGATTATGTACTTGATGACTGCCCATGTTATGATCGGTTGAATGAGATGCCTTGTACTTGTGATATAATCATAAAGGTTTCTGTTGATGAACTACTGTGCTTGAATTGCTTTGTAATTTTGCTGAATAACGTATCGCACTGTTTTAAAAATGCAAATATCTTAGTATTGTCTTCTCTGAGTTGCAGATACTGTTGTTGAGTCTCCGCTCTTTGTTCTAAGAGAGTCTGCATTATTGATTCCATGAACACCCTTGTTGGGTCTGGAGTCTCATGAGTATTTTGAAAGCTAGAGAGACTAAACGGATTAGTGTTAGCAGGATCGTGAGATTCATGTGGTGCCTTTAGTTGAGTGCATGTTTCAGCTAACGCTCCAGAGCTTGTTGTTATATTTTGGATCTTACTATGAGAGTCATCTGTGCCCTTCTCTATGATCTTTTCTCCATGGCTTTTGGCTATTTTCTCAATAAGGGTTTCTGTGATCGGTATCTGTGTTTTTCTCAGTTTCGAGATTATAGTTTGATTCTCCTCATTTACCTCATTTACCTCATTTAGGTGACCTGAGCTAATGGTAGCAAGATCCGGGTCTTGATCATCTGATTCAAGTGTCTCAATATTAGATTCAGTGGGTGAAGAAGCATTATAATCAGTTAAAGTGGGGGGGGGAGTTGCAACTGTTGTGGATGAGGTTGCTAGAGCCCCTAATTCAAGCCCTGACGTGGCTATAGCAGAGGGTTCCAGGGATTCTTGATTAGTCGAGGCACTGTCTTGAATACGATCACTAGTTATATCTATAGAATCATTTTTGCGAGCCCCCTGAGTATTGTAGACCTCTTCTGGGCTGGCGCCAGACAATCTTAGAGCCATGCTCTTGACTCCCCCCTTCGCCTCGATCCACCTTCTCAACGGGCTGTCGTCGATTAGGCGGCTTTTCTTGTTCCCAAGAGCTTCTTTATTGACTGTTTTAAGTAGAGCATTCTTTTGTTTAGTTCTAGCTTTCATTTTAATTTTCTTGACAGTAGGTTTTTTAGTGGCAGGGTTCTTAAGTGCTCCTTCGGCACTTTCGTCTTCTGTCAGCTCCTCGTATTCTAAGTTCGAATCATCATCTTCAGGCATGGCCGTGCTATTCAGCACTGTACTCTCGCCATCTCCTTTCTCCTTTAGTTCAATTATTTCACCTGGGGCTTTATTAATGTTTTCGGTAATGCTTTCGGTAATGGAAGTAAACTGCTCCGCGCTGCTTTTTGGTTTGTCTTGGGGTTGGGGTTTACTTGTTACACTCTCAGGGTCTTCTATCACAACTGTAGTTTCTGCTGATCTGCTGTTCGCTACCTGTACCTCAAGGGTAGCTTCTGACAGATCTGTGCAGGGGAGATTAGGGGTGGAAAGTTTACCAGTTCCAGTTTTTGCATCCGAATTAACCTCCATTATTGAGTCGGATCTGTTGTTTCCTAATTTTTCCGCTTCCTTCTCAGGGTTGTTCAAACTTTGAGTTTTGAGCGCCAATACCTGCGCTAAATCTGAATTAGGTATAGTGCAATCATCCCTGACAAGAGTGCCTTTCCCTTCTCCTAGTGCATTCACCTCGGTCTCAGTCTCAGTCTCATTAGCTGTTATGCCATTATTCTCTTTTGCTTTTGACCCCCCATCTTTATTCCCAACGTTGCTTTCCTGAATAGGCTGAGCAAATTGAGTCTCTTTACTGCTGTTAAGCCCTCCCCCAGCAACAGCCCCAGCAATGCCTGCTGTTGCAGCCATAGTACTTGCGTTTAGTTGTCTGCCAGCTGGGGTGGTCTTCTTGCTCCGTGTAGTCCGCTGCCGTCCTGACATCGAATCCCTCGGTCCCTCTGCCTCCCCTCTATGGAGCTGCCGCTGCACACCTGTGAAGGCTGTATCCAGGTACCGGAGTGTAGACTGCTGAGGTGAGCCAGCCCCGCCTCTCCCTCTCCCTCTGCCTCCCGGCGTAGTGACTGGACGGGATACCGCAAAAAACCAAACGCGAAATGTGCGAAAGGTATTACTGAGCTGTGAAAGTGCCCTTATCATTGATCTTCTTTATTTTTTCAGCCGGCTAATTGAATGTGCGTTATCTCTGCAATTATGCGTCTCTCCGCTTCTCCGTGCTGCTCCGTTTCTCTCGGCTTGTCAAGCGCTACTCTAGCGCTGAGTATCTGTGAATACCTCTGCTCTCGGGCACAGACCGCTAAGCGCCGCTCAGAGCTGACTCTCGGTGCCTCTGACCTCTGCTCTCTGCTCTCTGACACAAAACGCTAAACGCTGAACACCACTCAGAGCTGCTCTCGGTGCCTCTGACAATCTGCAGTTCCCCCGCTCTCGGCTCTCTGCATGCCGGTCTCTCATATCACTCGATGTGGGATCTCGGTGAAGTCTGCTCTCCGCTCACATTCCCCTGCATGAAAAATAAGCTGCCGAGCCCTCAAAGCAGAATCTCGGCGGAGCAGAGCAGAATCATGTAGCGTTCTCGCTCGGCGGTTCAGCCCGCCATCTTGACTCCTCCCCTCGGTCCCTGACCATCTGTCAGGGTCTGGGAGGTGCGACTAAAGAGATTGAGGATATTAAACTATGCATTGTAGAAGTTGAAGGGGATGTTAATAAGACCTCAGCAACCACAAAACAAAACTCTCTAAGAGTCTCTAAATTAGAGGCCAAAGTGGAGGATTTGGAAAATCGCGCCCGAAGGCAAAATCTTCGCCTATTTGGTATCCCGGAAGGAATGGAGGGGTCCGATCCTAGGACATTCATGGTGAAACTTCTCCAGAGATCCTTTTCTGATCTTGCGGACTGGGACTGGGATTCACAGTTGCAAAGAGTTCATAGGCTGCCTCTGATACAAAAGAATACTAATAGTAAATTTCCTCGACCGTTTCTGATTTATTTTGGTAATTTTCTTTTGCGGCAAGCTGTTTCACTGAAAGCAAGACCGAACAATCCTGTGACTGTTGATAACTTAACATTTTTTGTGAAATCAGATCTTAGCAAGGGCACCATGGACAAACGCTGGGAGCTTAGGAAACTGATAGATCCTTTTAAAAATTTGGGGTGCATGGCCTATCTCCAAGAACCTGCTCGTCTCAAAGTTATACGAAATGGCAAGGTGGTTTTTTTCACAGATTTAGAAGATGCCGAACTAGCTCTGGAAAAACTCTCTAGGGAAAGTGAAAGAGAAAAAGAAAAACAAAATGAACACTAAAATGAAAATTAAACAGCTAGTTGGCTATACCGTTGTAGATAAAAAAGAACGAGCAAATAGGGAGCTATGTAAAGGCTAGGATTAAGCAATTGTGGCATGAGCATGAGCAGTTTATCATGTTGGCTTTCTCTCTCCGCTGCCTTTTCAGCGGCAGCACTAGATAGAGGGGTGCTCCCCCCTAAGGGACGAGTGGGTGCGAGGGCCTCGTGGGGGTCCTGGCAGGGGTGGGTCTGACCATGCCGGTCTGGGGTGGGGGGGAAAAAATGGGTGTAAAAAATGGTTCGCAGGATTCGATTATTGCTTTAAACTTAACAATGAAAATGGAACGTATATGAAATGGGAAGAGGTAGCTGGGGGAAATTTGTACTGGATAACCAACAGGATAATAACATGTCTAAATTAAGAATATTAAGTTGGAATGTGGACGGTCTGAATAGTAAGAATAAGAGGAACTTAGTAAAGGAGGAGATTAAGATGTACAATCCGAATATAGTGCTACTGTCAGAAACACATATTAAATATCAAGACCGCAAGTTGTTATCACAACTGAATTATAATGTGGTGGTATGCTCTACTTTAGATGAGACCATAAGAGGGGTAGCTATTTTAATACAACGAGGTGTTAGATACGTAACAACAAAAACTGCATCAGATGTCCGTGGGAGGTGGGCAACTGCACAGATACAATGTGATAACTGTAAGATAGTATTATGTGTGATATACGGACCAAATATTGACGATCCTAGGGTATACGAAGAACTAAGTTTATACTTACTGGATTGGGATGGAGAATTAATAATAGCTGGGGATTTTAACTGTACAATTAACTATAAAATAGATTCTACCGGACAAAGTAAACTTAAACGAATGAATAAAGTTAGAACTGCTATCTTGGAATTAGCAAGATTGAATAACGTCAGAGACATATGGAGATCAAAATATCCTCTTCAGGCAGGATACACTTATTATTCTGTACCACACAGATCTTGCTCAAGAATTGACATGATATGGGCCACAGAACAAATTTTAGATAACTGTTCAATAGATATTTGCCCTAAAATTACTTCTGACCACAACCCATTATTACTTGAGGTTATGTTTCCTGATCAAACTAAAGAACCACGAAAGTTTTCTTTCCCGAGACATTTATTAACAGATACGAGATTCTCAATTCTACTCAAGCAACATATTCAGGAATTTATCTCAATTAATGTTAATACCGCTAACATTAATATGGTATGGGATTCATGTAAATGCAGTATAAGAGGTTTTGCCCAACAGTACATATTTAGACAGAATGCTGAGATTCGCCATGAGAAGAAACAAATAATAGATGAGATACGAAATTTGGAAATCAGCTTGGCAGAAGCAACGAAATACGCAAGGGATAATATAGAGAGTATTAGGCTAAAGCTGGCGAAATCACAAGCAGGTTTATTAAAAACACTGAGAGAAAGATACACCTCACAATTACAAAAATTTAAATTCAGACAATATGAGGGCGGCGATCGTATTGGGAAATTACTGGCCTTCAAAACCGCAGATAGGAAAGCCAAAACAAAAATCAAAGAAATAGTAGGGGATGACTTAAAGATATACGACAGAACGGATCAAATATTAAACCAGTTTGTTAAATTTTATCAACAATTGTACACCCCAGAGACATCACATGCGAAATCAGCTATAATACAATATTTAGATAAATACTTAACTGTATCTCAAACACTCAGTATGGAAACTATTGAACAACTTAACTCTGTAATAACACTAGACGAAATAAAACGGGCCATAGATAGTCTACCATCAGGGAAAGCAGTCGGGGAAGATTGCCTTCCAGGAGAACTTTACAAACTTTGTGCACAAGAACTGCTACCTTTATTGGAGAAAGTGATAAACTCAATCAGTGTATCCAAAAAAGCACCTCCTTCATGGAAAATAGCGAAAATAATATTTTTTTTGAAAAAAGGGAAACCGGGAAAAGAGTGTGGGTCTTACCGACCAATTTCTTTACTTAACACGGATGTCAAAATCTTCTCTAAGATACTGGCAAATAGGCTGGGCCCTAGCATGCCTTCCATGGTTAATCTACAACAACACGGTTTTGTCATGGGAAGGGATACTACCACACATGTTAACACCTCAATAATTGCCTTTGATGTTGCTGAAGTTACACACACCCCACTCGGTATGATTTTGCTAGACGCAGAAAAAGCTTTTGACCGAGTGGGGTGGGACTATCTGTGGGAAGTATTAAGGAAATTGGGTCTTTCCGGGTCTTATCTGGACTGGGTTATGTCCCTCTATGACGAACCTTTGGCTTTGGTTAGTTACGGAGACAAAGAATCAGCAAATTTTAAAATACTAAGAGGCACGAGACAGGGCTGCCCCCTTTCTCCTTTACTTTTTGCCTTATCCTTAGAACCTTTTTTAAACGCACTAAATGATCAGGTAAACATCATCCCAGTAAGTCATGGAGGAACTGTTCTGAAGCTAACGGCTTACGCCGACGACATAGCTATTTATACAAAAGACTTTAACGGAGCTATGCCAGAAATTATTAATGAGGCACATATATTTGGTCTAGTTTCAGGTTATAAACTGAACGTGAGTAAAACCCAAATCATAGCTAATTATACCCCCGATATACATGTTTATGACACATGCAAAGAAGCTACTTATTTAGGTATCAAGTTAATGGCTAAAGTAGGGAAAATTCTGGAAACAAACTATGATACCTTCCTAAAAGAAACCTCCACAACTCTTAAGAAATGGCACAAAATCCCTCTCAGTCTGCTAGGTCGGTTAAACCTGATCAAAATGAAAATACTTCCCAAGTTACTTTATTTGTTTAGAGCCATACCACTACAACCGAATCAATCTTTCTTTAAAAAACTGGACTCTGTTTGCAGTAGCTTTATTTGGGGATACAAAAAGGCACGCAGGTCTATAAAATTTTTGAAATTACCAATCTCAAAAGGGGGACTTGTTTTTCCTGATTTTAAATTATACTTTTTGGCAACTTTTTTTCATAGAATTCGGAGCTTACTTAAGAAAGAGTCCTGTACTTTTTTTTATCGCTATTTGTTAGGTACTGATTCAAATCAATTTCTGCTCCGCACACACGATCCAAACTACTACAAACGGGTGAGATTTAAGACAGCTAAGCATGTTATAAATATCTGGAAAAAGATTATGCACATTAGTCAGATCTCATTTTATAATACGGAACTCAGACTATGAGACAATCCGGGTCTTCCTGTAATTTTTTCAGACGGGACTGGGCATCGCTGGATTAATTGCGGCCTCAACACACTAGGCGATATATTTGGACATAATGGCATGCTAGATTTCGACACCATGAAAATTTTAAATGGTGTGACAAATGATATGCACTATCGATATCGCCAGCTGAGAGACTTTTTTATTAACAAAATGAAATTAACATCAATTACGCAGTCTGAGATTATAGAGTGCATATATTCTGATAAAACTAAATCACTTATAAAATTGGGATATCAACTTTTAACCAAGGATAAAACTGAAAATACCACCAATATAGCTAATAAATGGTCCCGCCGGCTAAATCAGGACATAAGTTCAGAACAGATCAGTAAAGCTTTAACTCATATAAATGATGTTGTGCACTCTTCCAATTTAAGACTACAATCATATAGGACTATCACAGAAATGTATTACACCCCAGAAAGAATATCCGCCTGGGCGCAAGGGAATCAAGCATCAGAAAAAACAAAATGTGTGAAGTGCAACACTCACGCCGCTGACATAGAACATATGCTTTACTCCTGCCCGGCGTAATCTGGCTACTGGACGGGTATTATAAAACATCTTCACGACAGTCAGATTAAAATACCGGATCTATCACCTCAGCTGGTTTTACTCGATATCTATGAGACTTACTGTCCCAATCAAGACTTCGTAACAATCTTATTAGCCTGTGCAAGATTAATTATAGCAAGAGCCTGGATATCTAAGAACACTCCAACCGTAGCTGAGTGGTTAACATTAGTTATAGAAATCAGAACCATGGAACTTACACTCGCTAAACATAGAGGACCTAAAACTTTAGCTAGAAAAGAAAAAATGTGGATGCAATTTATTTGAAGTATAACAACTGCGGAATAGAGTTGATACATGAAGATATTTGTGTGAAATAACTGAATCAGTATGACTTGTTTTTGTGAAATAGTTCCTTTCCTTTTTTCCTCTAACAAGGTCGCGCCGAAGCGACATAACTTAACTCTTGCTTTGCTTTTCCTTTTTTTTTTTTTTTTCTTTTTTTTTTTTTTCCCTTTTTCTTTTGTTTCATCCTTTTTCTTATTATTGCTTTCTCTTGCCAACACAAAAATCAATTGAGATTGTAAATGTACTTATGTATGATATTTTTGTTTTATTATCGATTCCTGCGACAATAAAAAAATTTAAAAAAAAAAAAAAAAAAAAAAATGCAAATAAAAATATTTCCCCCCAAAAAACAGTCCTATTCTGATTTCTACAGTGAGTTCGCTAACAACAAATACAAGAATAATTTGGCTTTTCACCTGAAATCACCTTAAACTTTGTAATTTGTTCGTCACATTTTTTTTGTAGTACCACATATTCTATTCAACATTTTCTTCTATTAATGTCTCAGTTTCTGCACTCTCTTGTTCAGGACCAAAGTAACAAAACTTAATTTCATCACAAACCTTCTTCACATCTGATACTGACCCATTCAAAAAAGGACTGTTTAACTCATTTAATTTTAGTGCTGGACTTTTTGCATAATACAATCTTCTGACTAACTTCCAGATCTGAGAATGATTTACTGCTAGCATCCTGATATGATGAAAAACACTTTGACATACTTTCCTAGAAAGACAAGCCAGAGAATGACCTTTCAAACCAGTATTCTTTCTCACCCTGCAAGGGTCTAGTCCTTGCAACATCTTAATCTTTTGTTTAACACTTTTTTTACTATATTTTTGTGTGAAAAATATCAATAGATTATTGTTGTTCACTATAAATACTACTGCAATCCCAAGTGTACCCTGGGGCTTTAGGACGTCTGCCTAGAACTTCATCAGCTATCACTTCTTCTGCATTTTTGGTAGCCATCTTCTCTTTCTCAATTGGACAACCATTTCTAACTTCATAAGCTCGACCACTGGTATCAACTGCATGCAATAAATCATTGGTCTGAAAATAACTCTCTTCAATGAAGAAAGGCTCTGAACTTGAACTGTGTTTCAATTCCCTCCAAATAAAATCACAAAAATTAGTTCTGTTAATTACTCTTTTCCTCTTACTTTTGGCCTTCATTAAATGGATTGGTTTATCTAGTAATCGAATTCTGTTTAAAACTAAAATGAATAGTTTCCTTTTCACTTCAAAAGCCTTTTCAACAATGGATTTAACATCCTTCTTCTTTTTATACAATTGTGCTCTTTTTCCATATTTCTTCATATCGTTGAGCAAATTATGTAGTACTGTATTATAATATTTTTTTTGTGTATTTCTTTATACTGATTTAGTCTTTTTTTACCATACATCGTATCTTTTGACTGTACATTGGCTTTTTTTCCTTTCCTGTTATTGTGATTATTTTTTCTACTGCAAGCATTGTCAGTAGTTTCAAGATTCTGTACATTGTTTCTGGGCCTAGAAAGTATCTTAATGAATTCCTTGGTTGTCTTACCAAAAAACTTCTTCTTTGTTGTTGGTCATCCAATACTTGTTGTTGAGTTTTCTTCAAGTAACTTTCCATTAGCTCTCTTTTTCTCTTTCTTGATTTTTCAGGCATGATAACTTTATTTTAATGATGATAAACAATATCAGTAAAACATAAACATAAATACATGTATATTAATGACTTTATAACTTAAACTTTTCTATTACTATACAAACACATTCTATATAAAAATCATTTAACCAATGTATTTTCTCATCACTAATTGAAATTGTAATTCAAGGTATATACATAACTGTATAGGTATGGAAGGAGAGTAACAGGGTCTTTCCTGCAGTGTATAGATACTGACTGAGGAATTGTAGAACAGAAACACAAGTGAAAAGGTGGTTAGACCACTACATGCATAGTGCATAGGAGTCTAAAGCAGCATTAGTACATAGATACTGACTGAATGATTAGAGTACTACAGGGTGATACACTGGATGAATTAATAATTGGTTGAGTTTTACTTTATTGTATGGATTAGCACATCGTACTGAAAGAGTCACTAAGGGATTGCAAGAGCAGTGACAGGGTGTTTGCTGGAGTGTATGGTACTGACTGGGGAATTGTAGGCCTGAAACACAAGTGAAAAGGTGGTTAGACCACTACATGCATAGTTCATAGGAGTTTAAAGCAGTCCATGTCCTAAGGCCTGGCTTGCTGCATAAGTACATGGATGTAGGAGAGTAGGGTCTGCTTCCTATGGTCATCCCCCACTTTTTGCTGTGATTCTCTGGTTTTTTTACTTTAGTGTGGCTGTGGGCCTGCTAATCAGACACACAGCCCAGCTGTTTTCTCTCTAAATTGATACAAAGTACTTTAGGTACATACCAGATTGGGTATTGGGTCACCTTCGTGAGCCCCTGTATAGAGTACAATAGGTACCCAGGGCATAGGTGCATCCAAGGCCTACCAGGGGCTGCAGCATGTATTATGCCACCCCTGGCTGACCCTCCAAACTGACACCACAGGCTGATCACTCAGCTTGGGTAAGGTGGTGTAATCACCCCTTACTTAGATGTAGTATACCTATATCTACCTTATATATAGACATATATGCACCTACAAGTCACTCCTATGGTAGGTCTCGACAATCCTGGAGGCAGAGTGCTTGGTTTTATGTGTGAGGGTGCCCTAGCTTGAGCTGAGCCCCTCTGCAGCTTTTGGAACCATCTCCTTATAGCTGCTCTATGATATAGCCATACCATATACTCTTAAGTGCATTATAATCCTCGCGGTTAATGCTAATTTTGGTTTTGCTTTATCAAAACATGTTGTGTAAGGTGTCAAACACTTTGGAATACTACCCCCGCCTGCCAATTCTGGCGGCGTGGGTAGCATTCCACCCTTCTAGAGGGAAAGGACATGTATGTTACTGCTTTACCCGGTTAAAGTTAAACAGAGCCTCAGCATCACAAAATGGATGCTGCTGCCACAGACACGAGTCTGACCTCCTGTTGCTGGGGGAAACTTCAGCAAGGGCGGCCTGGTCAATAGGTTTCCTGTCCAGGGAGGTGCCAGCCCCTCCCCAGACAGGGGTTTTGTGTATTGGGGCAGGGAGTGCTGCATTCACTGAATGCATCTGGACACTGCCTGGGGCACACAAGGTGCTCCATGCATAGCCCGGTTCAAACCAGTTGCTGGGGCACTCCAGCCCCAGCTCTGGTGCGAAACTGGACAAAGGGAAAGGGGTGTAACCGCCTCCTTCTCAGGTCCACCCATAGGAGGGACCTAGGCAGGTAATCCAGCCTGTTGTGATCGTATCTAGGACCCTAATCAAATATTCCCGATTTATGCCCTCATGTGGTTATAACAAATCATACCCTTATAAAGGCATAAGAATCATATCCATATTTAGTAATAGCCAATGCAATCCAAATACGGCAAGGATACTTCCTTAGACTCCTAGAAAGTACAACGAGTTCTTTCAACAAACCAAACCTCCAGCAACCTGGGAATTCCCTATGCTTTTGTTTTGATTTGTCCTAGTACGCCTGCAAGTCCAAAAAAATGGCCAGTTCTTAGTGACATCTTTTATTGACGTCTTATGTCCAACCTTAAGTCAAACACGGCACCTTCCAGGTATAAATATACCAGCGTTTGCCTTAAGCAACACACGGTGGTGTGGAGCAGAGCGGCTATCTACTTATCCGAAGCCCAGCTGATGCGAGTGCCGAAGGAAGCCGTCCCTCCCATTTGACGCACTGAGAAAGACGCTGTTTTTTTTCCGGCCGAGAAAATCCAGCTCCAGTGTTTCCAGTCAACCTTGCGGGTTACTGGGAGATCGAGTCCTGAAAGTCAGACTCTTGGCAAAACTAACTTAACTTAAAAACTCCTCTACTCCTTCCCACATACTAGACTTAGGTTAGGTACACTGGGGTAGGCGTATTTAGAAACATCAGTTGAGTACTTTTAGTCAACTTTTATCATTGTATGTAATTGTGTAGATTTTATACATTTTAAGTATCATATGACTCAGAAACCATATCAATGCTTTAACAGTATTAGTTCATAATACCCCTTTTATTGTAGGCACTTTACTTTATAACAAGTATTGCAATTGTGGCAATTCATTTCTCTTGCATGAGAAAGAAGACTGCTCAATAAATAACACCTTTTATTGAAAACGCCTGTCTCTCTATTTCTCTGCACTCTGGTGAAACTAAGTATGCACGATTGACTGAGTGTAATGGCTATTTACTGTTTTCACACGACTCTTGAGATCTACTCCTTATTCTGGGGGAGCAAAGTTGTCATGTTTATGCGGTTGTCAGAAGCTAATCCCTTCTTATCTAATCAGGGAAGTTAACTCCTCCCTGTTCATTCGAGAGAGTTTTTAGTGACCTCTGAGCTAGCTGGCAAACCTAATTAAGTCTAACATATTCAATAGAGACCTGGTCGACCTCAGTCCTACGTCTAAACTATCATTTATGTTATTCCAATGCGCAGAGCCTATTGGCAAAATAGGAACTACACTACATGGCGCCCAATGTTTGGTAAGGCCATAATCTAACGCAAGATACTAGAGTAACTCAGTTGTGCTTTTTCACACAGACCCCTTTTTCCCGTAAAATCTCCAATAGACGTCTGGAGTGGGTGAAAGGTTAATATCCGCCGGGACTTAGTAGGATGAGAATCCTATGTATTAGTTTTTTGTTTAGTCAACGTTGAAGGATACAGTGTTCCAAAATATTGTGCACCTAATCTTTGTTTCCTCAAAACTTGCTCTGCAAAAAACTTTCATTAAACAATGTCAAATCACGGAGACAACAACGAAACCGGTGGAGCCGCAGTAAATGTGAATCAACCGGGTGCAGACCTTACAGGTTTTAATGAAGACGACCATGATGCAATAATCATCCCGGTCAATATAAAAAAAAAACATAACTATAAAACTTATAGAAAATGGAGTAACATAAAGAGGTCGTATGGTCATAATTGTAGTAGAGGCACATGAATTTCGGCAGACAGAGGTATTCTATTTTTGGATACATTTTCCAGCAGCACATGCTGTAACACATGAGTTCCACTACTACAAAATAGCAGAAGCTCCAGAGGAATAATCTCCTTTCGAGGAAGTTGAAATTCCACTAACATACCAAGAGCACCTGCTCTTGTTTAATGGCGCCCTAAAACATCAAAATCACATTACCAGGCTCGGTCCACTAGGTAGACCAGGAGCCACATGGCCGGGTCTAGCCAGCTACACACCAAAGCCCGACATTGAAAAAATGTCAAGCGAGGAACTCTTAGTTAAAATAAAAGAATTAACAAGAGCATATAGGGATTTAGTTCAATTAACAATTGATGGTACAATCTACCGACTAAAACCGCAAATAATTGAAAATCCTGAAAAAACTTTTATTAAAAATAATCTCAATTCTCAAAAGAAGAAGTGGGGGGTAATAAACAAACCACTCCCAGAGATTAACAATTTCAGTCCAGAGGATGGTCTCCCCAACAAAGAAATAGATCTCCAGAAGGGGGGGGGGGGCAAGTCTCCCCAAAGGGAGCCCTCTGAAAAAAGATACAACCTTAGAAATAGGGACAATTTGAGAAAACCTGACAGATATCAAGATATTGATACACGTCCCTCTCGATCTTTTCAGACTTCATCAAAGAAATTGGAAAGAAGAGGACGGTCAGAACATAAGGAAGAGCACGTCAAGTCCAAAGACAAGGAACCTGCTCATCAAAGTAAAAAATTACAATTTCCCAGAAAGAAGGTAGCCAGTATTAAAGTAAAACATGCCGGGAATTCTGAGGACACAACTGAAAACCGGAGAGTGGGCCCAGACAATGCTAGACAGCGCAGCAGAAGTGAGCATAGCTCGCAAGATCCTGATGAATCTTCTGGAGACAGTGGACACGAATGAATACATTCAAGTGGAAACTGCAGACACCCGAGTTAGCGTGCCCCATAAACTATATGAAATAACATTACGTATAGTGGGAAATAAAACAAGGAAAATAAGAGGTCTCTTTTGGGAGAATCTATCTAAAGGCTATGATATACTTCTAGCAGAAAAAGACTGGCCACCAGAGTTCGTCAGGGAGTACCCACATGGCGAAGAAATTAGTATGCCTGCCTTCTCAAATCACATTCCAATTCATAAGAAATACACACTTGCTAGAAAATGGGCAGAGGCCCAAGCCCCTGCATTATATAAAAACCATGTAGATTGTTATGAGTCTTCTCCTCACCATAAAATCCAGTTAAAAAATCAACCTACTGCACAGAGGCAGTATCCTTATAAGCAAGAAGCTAAAAAACAAGTAAAAGAAATTTTAGATCAACTTTAATATCAGGGGGTGATTGAAACATGCACCTCCCAAATGAACAATCCTTTGTTTCCTGTCTCCAAGCCAAACGATTCATATCGTCTAGTTTTGGATTACAGACATCTAAACTCCTGCTGTAAAACGTTTGCAGTACAAAACTCACACAGTGCAGCACTAATGAATAATATAGTGCACAAAAATATAAAACGACATTAGATATTTCAAATGGTTTCTTCTGTCAAAACATAGCACCTGAAAGCAGATATTTGACCGCTTTCTCCCGCATGGGGACCCAAAAGCAATTTTGTCGTCTCCCACAGGGATTCAAGAACAGCCCAGGATTATTTTCAGCCAGGGTAACAGAGTTACTACAAATGTATGATGATGAGGCATTACCCTATGTCGATGACATCTATCTTACAGACAATGACCTGGAGACTCACTGGAAAAGAGTGAACACCATAATACTTGGGTTCGCATCTGAAGGGTACAAATTTAACTTTAAAAAATCACGAATTGCCCATCTAACTGTCCTATTTTTAGGATATGAATTATCAAGTGAAGGCAAAAGCCTAGCAGACAACTTCTTAGAGAAGTGTGCAGTACTCCAAGCTCCAAAAACGCTGAAGAACATACAATCAATACTAGGTTTCCTGAATTTCAGAAGAACATACATTCTAAATTATGCAGAGAGGGTTAAACCTCTCTACGAACTAATAAAACCTGATTTTAAACCAATTAATTGGACTAAAAAACTCACAGAAATTTTAAGATCATTACAGACAGACATATTAACTAAAACAAAACTGCAAACACGCGCAAACGAACGCAACCTTGTAATCCGAGTCATCCCAGGAAGATGCGGATTCACATACCTGACCTCTAATGAGGGAGAAACTGTACCAATAGCTTACAAATCACATTTGTAGACACCAGCTGAAATGAAATTCAGTTCAACTGAAAAAATTCTAACTGCGGTTCAAACTGCTGTAGCAAAAGAAAGAGCCCTCGCACAAGATAAACGAATAATTATTGTTACAACAATACCTGCCCTAGAAGCAGTAACAAGAGAAAGCATCCCCAATGCTAAAGCTTTACATCCGAGATGGATACAATTGGTTAATTCGCTTACTCCACCGGACGTAGTATACGAATTTGACCCTAATTTAAAAACACAAGAATTTCTACAATATGAATATGAATGTCCTCTGCCGATCGAGATTCTGCCTCTAGAACATTACGGTTGTATAATATATACAGACGGCTCAGCACAACCCGCGGTTGGAGGTAAACAAGCCTACAGTGCTGTGTGCACGATTGTTAAAGGTCGTTGGCACAAAGGAAAATTTAAACCTTTGGTAACTAAAACTCAATCACTCGGAGACTGTACAGCTCAGCGAGCTGAACTACAGGCTTTTAAGATGGCACTTGCAAATAGCGATCAAGAATTCCCCACACTAATAGTGTATGATTCCTATTACTGTGTCCAGTCTTACAATGAATACTTACAGAACTGGGTTCAAAACAACTACAAAGATGCAAAAGGTGGCACAATCAAGCATAAAATGCTTTGGGAACAGGTAGTTCTTTTTTACAAAAAGAACTAAAAAAGACTCACATGATTCATACACTGAGTCATCCACATGATGGCGTTCACGTTGCGGAGAATTCATTGGCTGATGAGGCCGCGAAAGCAGCTGTACAAACGGCTTCATAGCTGCCATTACTCGGTCAAAAACAAAAATAGACAGCGAGATAATGCAAGCTGTCAGTGCTTCAGTAAAAGACAGCGGTAAGACACTCCTGAAAGGCTTTCCCGTAAAGTACTCATACAAAACTGATGAAACCAACGTTCTGTTTGCTCAAATCCCTGGAGTGGGGGATAGAGCAATTCCAAACATGGAGCACAGGTTAGGACTAATTTTAGCGGCACACGAAGGTCTCGCCTCTGCTCACGCTGGTGTTTCCGCCACAGTATCATTATTAAAACAGAGATATTGGTGGCCACGAATGAGAAAACAGACTAGGAACTATGTTCTAGAATGTGAAATATGTCAGAAAATGAAAGTATCAACAGTGAAACGGCCAACGCAGACGCCCCTTCTAATCTCAGACAAATCATTAGTATGTGTATACCTGGACCACTGTGGTCCCTTACAAAGGGACGGCAACTATAAATATATCATGGTCGCAGTGGATATCTGTACGAGATTCATTTGGATGTGGCCCCAGCGCTCGGCTGACGCCAGAACGGTTATAAAAGATTTGCGAGTATTTATCGGCACATACGCAATTGGCATGCTACATTCTGACCAGGGTCCTGCGTTTAGCTCTCGGGCTTACAAGGAGGCCATGGCCAGCATGGGCATTGCATTGCGGTATTCTAGTCCATTCCATCCCGAGGGAAATGAGGTAGTGGAGAGAAAAAAACGGGACATAAAGCAATCTATAACAGCGAGGGTATTAGGTTCGGGTGACGGGTAGGTCAAACATCTAATAAGTGTCCAACGTAGTCTTAATAATATGCCAAGAAATTTTCTAGGAGGTATCAGTCCGTACGAACTTTTATTTGGTACTAGAATGATCATCCAGGACTTGGATTATCATACTTCAGTGGTGCAACAAAAAGCCTTTGATATCAAAGATCGTTTGGCCTTTTTACAGGACTTAAATGAAACAAGAAAAAGTCTGAGCAACGAAAAGCTAAAGCCAACTTCCACTGAAGAAAAACCACCTGTCCCAGCAAGACCTGTCTGGATTCCAAAGATTGGGGATCTGGTCAGAGAAAAGATCGCGGTGAAGAAGGAATTTGGGCCTTCTTACAGAAAAGCAGTACCTGTCTTAGCTGTCAGCGGAACAAGATCAGTTGTACTACCACCCCTTGCTGGAAAAAAGGAGAACCGAGTTGTATCAATCGACCTGGTGAAACCACAATCATGTGGCCAACATTAAGTAGTAGGCCCAGTGGACTCCCAAAAAAATAGCAGAAGACCAAATCTTGCTACAATCCAAGAGGTTCAAACTGAGAGACTAATCACATTCGACAAACCTGCAGTGATTAAAAAAGGACTATGCAACAAAGCCATGGAACTTGTGCCTCTTGAAACCCAAATTGCAACAGTTCATCAAGAAACACCAGTCTACAACGATGTAGCCTCGGAATATACAAATGTAACAAAAGAAAATGCGAAGATCAATGGAAATCCGGAAGTGATCCCACCATTTGACAGAACTGCATCTGGCTACTTTATCAACTTTGATGACTTTTCCGATGATCCAAGTGAACATGGAGACAAGCCAGCAGCAAAAACATTCAAAGAAATAATCAGAGAACTCTTTCATCAACTGAGAAAAACATATCTAACTTCACAATGGATTAAATTATCGATTGTGTTAGGCGTACTTTTTCTCCTTCTGTGGGTCATCTTGGTTTTAAGTTTGGGTAGATTTATTGATGGAAAATATCGTACGATGGACCTAGCAAGTCACAACATCAACTTGGTCCTGAAACCACACAGATCTTCACACATCGAAAAAAGAGAACTGTCATCAGTGAACATCACAGCCATCCCTATACCTGGTGGTATAGCATGGGACGGAACTGATTATGAAATCTATGGCCCGGTTGAGCTCTTGAAATATCCACACCAATTTAAGATTTCCTTAAGTGACTTTGTATCACCTAGTACCTTCTCTGATGATTGGGATTTTGAAAATATTAATAATATGATGTCAGATTTAGAAATGTCAGCAACATTTACAGAACATTAAAAATTTACAGGGTTTGTCGAATTATGAGGAAATGTATTGTTACAATCACTTTGGGCATCATTATCTGCATAAGTCTGCAAATCCTAGAAATATTTTCAGTTATAATCAATGGGAACATTGTCCAACCCTGCCAAAAGGTAGTTCAAAAACATTTTATGAGAAATTCCCATACTTCTCGGCGTTTAATGTCACTGATCCAGAAACATTCTATTTCAAAATGTTAAATAAGACAGGAGTGAAAAACATGCTGACAAATACTAAACTGATTTATTCTGAGAAATTTTATGAAAAAATGTCTACATTTGGTTTTGAATTTTGGAAAAACAACATTGAGACAAAAACCACCTGGGGTACAAAAAAGTGGCAGGTACAAGGTCTAGAATCATTGTTTAGAGCCTGCATGATCCGAGAACAAATAATGTTCCTGAATGACACAATTCAGCAAACAACCTGTCTTGGTTTAGCCAAGATAAAAGATTTAAACAACCCGTCTATACCAAAGCCAATGCCTGATAGAAACACCACTACAGATGAGGGGTTAGACGTGGCCTATATTTTAAAGCAAAACAGAACACTTCCTTGTGAGAAGTTGGCCTGGTATATAATGCTCACTAATTCTTAGTGATCACTTTGTACCATGCCAAGCAACCCTTATGATGATGGTTGTAATTCAACCTTGTAGACCAGTTATCCTAGTGGTAACGTGGACAAAGCAGTCTTAGGCTAAACTCTGAAAGGCATGTGAAGCCAGCTGTTATACCATACACAACCCCCTTGAATACCAAATGAAAGGGACACCACACAGATATATATTGAAAATATATATTGATTTATTAACTATAAAATCCCCTGGACTCTTTATGAGCACAGAAGCACAAGCGTTAAATCACAAGACAGTTGAAAATACACAAAAGTTGCACAATATGGATGAGCCCTAGGGGCCACCTAAACCATATACTAAGAAAGTGGTATAAGAGATACCAATAGGAAAGGGAACAGGCCTAGGGCCTTGGGATTCGCTGGAGCTATTCGAGACTAGCAGTGACTAAGTCGGGAAAGGCCCGCGGGACTCGGGTGCAGTGTTCAAAGTGCACGCACTTTCCAATGCAAAGTCTATGGTGCGTAAAAAGTACAAAGTTAGAAAGTTAGGAACCTTCCGAGTGACCTAGGGAGCTGAAACTTAAGACACAGGCCCTTGAGATGTGTACCAGTGCAGGAGCACCGGCGGAGCTGAGTTACCTCACCCACAGGAAGCGGGTGCACAGGGTCGAAGTAGTGTCGGGTTTCGTCACGCTGGTCGATGGGGCTTGGAGCTGAAGATGCTGCAGGCGGCTCGATGTGAAGAGTTCCGGTGGATCCAAGGGTGGATCTGAAGATGTGAAGACCTGAAAGCAGAGGGGACAATGTTCAAAGTCAATAGCCAGTGACTACCGTGGAACCAGATTGGAACCAGGCGATGTCGGGTGCAAACAGGCATTGTCGGGTAGCTTCTCTCTGCAGCCACGTGGACACAGGGGGTCGAGGACATCCAGGAGTCGGTCACGAGCTGTCCCACGCAGGCTTCTCGCTGTTGGCGGTGTCCGCAACTTGATCGGAGCAAACAGGCCTTGGCAAATGCAAGCCACGCAGAAGTTGAAAGATGCTTAACACTCGGACCAGCAAGGTCAGAGCGAGTGCTCCTTTTTACAGGAGCTTGGGTAGGTCTGGAGCAACCAGACCTGCTGTGTAAATTGTCGGTTTCATTGCCAAGATGGCCGCTAACCACGTGGCTAGTGGCCGGGATGGCGCGTCGAGTGGCACAATGCAAAAGGGCCCCACGCAGATTGTGGAGATGCTGGAGGGCTGATCTTCGGTGCAAGGGCTGCTCGGTGGTGAGGGTTCTCAGTCCCCAAAGCACAACGTCGAGGATGCCTCAGAAGCTGCGCAGTCAGCTTTTCGAGTGTCTTCCAAGAGGTCCGGTCCCACGTCACTCGGTGCCTCCACGGGTCCCTTCTTTGCAAGGACTCTGGATCGGGCTCTGAGAGGTCTGGGAGTCTGGTTCTTGTCGGGCTCTGGGCTCGGGCTCCGGCGGGAGGCGGCAGCAAGGCAGACGTCGAGTTGCTGGTTGGTACCTGTATTCACAGGGTGGCCACTCCTAGGCCACAAGGGAGATTCTCTTCAGTCTTCTGAGCAGCAGAATGTCGAAGTCCAGTCGTCTTCTTAGTTTCAAGTTGATTCAGGATGATCTGCCGTGCAATGGCACTGCTCCCACTCTTATTCCCAATCTGAGGGGTGGATCACCTACTAGGTCCCTCCTCTGGGAGGAACCAGGAAGGGGGGCGGTTACACCCCCTTTCCTTTGTCCAGTTCCGCGCCAAGCCTGGGTCTGGAAAGTCCCAGGACCGGTTTGGACTGGCCTATGCACGGGGACACCTTGTGTGCCCCGGGCATGTCTGATTCTATTCAGCCCTGTCCTACCCAATACGCAAAACCCTGTCTGGGGTGGTGCTCGCACCTCCCAAGGCAGGAAACCCTTTGTCCAGGCCACCACCTGCCGAGTTTCGGTCAGCAGCAGGAGGCCAGACTCGTGTCTGTGGTGGCAGCATCCATTTTGTGATGCTGAGGCTTTGTTTAACTTTAACCGGGGTTAAGGCTACACACATGTTGTGTCCCTCTAGAAGGGTGGAATGCTATCCCCGTCGACAGAACTGTCGAGGGGATAGTATTCCAATTCGTATGACACCTTACTCGACATGTTTTGATAAAGCCAAACCAAAGATAGCAAATAACCGCAAGGATTATAATGCACTTAAGAGTATATGGTATGGCAATATCCCGGAACAGCTTAGGGAGTGGTTCCCGACAGCTGCAGACAGGCTCAGCTCATGCTAGAGCACCATCTCACATATTTCCAAGCACTCTGCCTCCAGGATTGATGAGGCCTTCCATAGGAGTGGCTGATAGGAACATATGTGTCCAGTTTGGGTTAGGCACAGGCATACTGTACCTAAGTAAGAGGTGATTACACCAACTTACCCCAGCTGAGTGATCAGCCAGTTGTGTAAAATATGGAGGCCAGGCCAGGGGTGGGCACAATACATGCTGCAGCCCCTGGTAGGCCTTGGATACACCTATGCCCTGGGTACCTATGGTACACTACTACAGGGGCTAATAAGGTGAACCAGTTCCAATTCGTAATGCACCTAAAGTGCATTGGCAGTAATTTAGAGAGAGAACAGCAGGCTGTGGGTCTGATTAGCAGGCCCACAGCCACATTAAGTCAGAAACCAGTGAAGCAAAAAGCAAAAATTTGGGGTGACCATAGGATAGCAGACCCTACTCTCCTACATAACCCCCCCCAAACGCAGGGACATTAGACTAACCTTGACCAGTTGTGTCTTCATGTTCTAAGTGGAAGTACCTGGAGAGACCATCTGCGTTGCCATGGTCAGTCCCTGGGCGGTGCTCCACTGTAAAGTCCATCCCCTGTAGGGAAATGGACCACCTGAGTAGTTTGGGGTTTTCACCCTTCATCTGATTAAGCCATAGGAGGGGCTTATGGTCGGTCTGAATCTTGAAGTGAGTGCCAAACAAGTATGGTCTCAACTTCTTCAGGGCCCACACCACAGCAAAGGTCTCCCTCTCTATAGCTGACCAACGTTTCTCTCTGGGGGTCAGCCTTCTGCTAATGAAAGCAATGGGCTGGTCCTGGCCATCTACATTAAGCTGTGAAAGCACTGCTCCCACTCCCAACTCAGAAGCATCTGTTTGGACAATGAATTCTCTTGAGTAGTCAGGACTCTTCAGGATAGGTGCAGAGCACATGGCCTTCTTCAGGTCATCAAATGCCTTTTGACAGATTTCTGTCCACTGAACCTTTTTGGGCATCTTCTTGGATGTCAGATCATTAAGAGGAGTCACAATGGACCCATAGTTCTTAACAAACTTCCTGTAGTACCCAGTCAGGCCCAAGAAAGCTCTGACCTGAGTCTGGGTGGTTGGAGGGGACCAGTCCTTGATGGTCTGGATCTTACTCTCCAGTGGTTGAACTTGGCCTCCACCTACAAGGTGGCCCAGGTATACAACCTTACTCTGCCCTATCTGGCACTTTGTTGCCTTGATAGTGAGGCCTGCCTTCTGCAGAGCCTCAAGCACTTCCTTCAGGTGGACCAGGTGATCCTCCCAGGTGGAGCTAAAGACAGCAATATCATCCAGATAAGCTGCACAAAAGTCATCCAACCCAGTAAGGACTTGATTCACCAACCTTTGGAAGGTGGCAGGTGCATTTTTCAAACCAAAGGGCATCACCACAAACTGATAATGCCCACTAGGGGTAGAAAATGATGTTTTGGCTTTGGACTCCTCAGCTAACCTGATTTGCCAGTAGCCAGCTGTCAAGTCAAATGTGCTCAAATATTTGGCAGAAGCCAACTTGTCAATGAGCTCATCTGCCCTTGGAATAGGGTGTGCATCTGTCCTGGTGACAGCATTGAGTCCTCTGTAATCCACACAAAACCTCATCTCTCTCTTGCCATCTTTGGTGTGAGGTTTGGGGACCAGAACCACTGGGCTAGCCCAGGGGCTCTCTGAAGACTCAATAACACCTAATTCCAGCATCTTTTGCACCTCAGTCTTTATACAGTCCCTGACGTGGTCAGGTTGCCTGTAAATCTTTCTCTTTACAGGAAGACTGTCACCAGTGTCCACCACATGGGTACACCAGTTAGTCTGACTGGGTGTCAAGGAGAACATATGTCTGTATGCCTGTAGAACTTGTCTGCAGTCATGTTGCTGATGCTCAGTGAGGCTGCCACCTAAGGCCACACCATCAACTGAACCATCCTCAGGGTTCTGAGTGAGCAGGTCTGGGAGAGGGTCACTCTCTTCCTCCTGTCCCTCATCTGTAGCCATGAGCAAGCCCATGTCTTCCCTGCTGACATATGCCTTCAATCTGTTTACATGGAGCACCCTGTGGGGGCTCCTGGGAGTTCCTAGGTCCACCAAGTAGGTAACCTCTCCCTTCTTCTCCAGAATTGTATGGGGTCCAGACCATTTGTCTTGGAGTGCTGCTGGGGCCACTGGCTCCAACACCCATACCTTCTGTCCAGGCTGAAATTCAACAAGGACAGCCTTTTGGTCATGCCAAGCTTTCTGTAACTCTTGGCTAGCCTCAAGGTTTTTGGATGCCTTTTCCATGTACTCTGCCATCCTGGAGCAGAGACCAAGTACATAGTCCACTATGTCTTGCTTAGGCTTTTTGAGAGGTAACTCCCATCCTTCCTTCACTAGACACAGGGGTCCTCTTACAGGGTGCCCAAACAACAATTCAAAGGGGCTGAAGCCAACCCCCTTTTGAGGGACCTCTCTGTAAGCAAACAAAAGGCAGGGCAGTAGGATGTCCCATCTTCGCCTGAGCTTTTCAGGTAATCCTTTAATCATGCCCTTTAGGGTCTTGTTAAATCTCTCAACAAACCCATTGCATTGTGGGTGATAAGGAGTGGTGAACTTGTAGTTGACACCACATTCCTTCCACATAGCTGTCAAATATCCTGACATGAAGTTGGCATCTCTATCAGATATTACCTCCTTAGGAAACCCCACTCTGGAGAAAACTCCAAGTAAGGCCCTGGCCACAACAGGAGCTGTTGTGGTCCTAAGTGGAATTGCCTCTGGGTACCTGGTGGCATGATCCACTACCACCAGTATGAATCTGTGCCCAGATGCTGTAGGGGGATCCATTGGACCAACAATATCAATCCCCACTCTTTCAAAGGGAACCCCCACCACAGGTAGTGGTATCAGGGGGGGCTTTGTTGTTCCACCTGCTTTACCACTGGCTTGGCAGGTTTCACAGGAGCGACAAAACTCCTTGGTGTCTTCAGACATGTGAGGCCAGTGAAAATGAGGGACAAGCCTGTCCCAGGTCTTATTCTGGCCTAAGTGTCCTGCTAAAGGAATATCATGGGCCAAGGTGAGAAGGAAACCCCTAAATCGCAGAGGTAGAACCAACCTCCTGGTTGCACCAGGCTTGGGGTCTCTACCCTCTGTGTAAAGGAGTCCTTCATCCCAATAAACTTTATGGGCACCTTGAGCATTCCCAGCAGCCTCAGCAGCAGCCTGCTGTCTGAGGGGTTCAAGAGAAGGACAGGTTAACTGAGCCTGCCCCAAGTCTGAAACTCAACCTGATCAGGTTCAAGTTCTTCAGAGACAGTTCCTTCAGGGGTCTCAAGATCAGTTTCCTGTGAAGCCTGATCCTCACTTGCAGGCAGTTGGGAAGGCACAGCCTTTACCCTCCTGTTCTTCTTCTTGGAAGGTGCTTGGTCCATTGTTCCAGGATCCAAGACCTGAGGTTCAGAGAGGCACTTTTTGGCCTGTGACCTGGTCACAGCAAGGACATGTGATGATATCCCTAACATCTCTGCATGAGTCCTGTACTCAACTTCTGACCATAGAGAGTTCTCCAGGTCATTGCCCAACAAACATTCTACTGGGAGATCAGCACTAACCACAACTCTTTTTAGGCCAGTTACCCCTCCCCAGGAAAAGTTAACAAGTGCCACACTATGTGTAGTAGTGACATTGCTGGCATTGGTCACCAGGTAATTATCACCTGGCATGTATTGTCCAGGGTCCACAAAGTTAGGTGTCACCATAGTGACACTGGCACATGTGTCCCTGTAAGCTTGAGCCACTTTATTGTTGATCAAAGGAGTCTGTCTGTATTTGCCCAGATTACTGGGACTTATGTCAGGGGTCAAATCTATGTCCCCTTCACAAATCAGAACAGCCTGTGTAAGGGTTCTGACTAGGTCAGAATCTCCTTCAGTTCCCAAAGTGATACCCACTACCCCCTTGGTTTGAGGACCAGCACTGCTAGCTGTACTAGTGGGTGCAGTTGCCTTAGGGGCTGCAGTGCTGGGGGCTCCACCCTTTTTACACTCACTTGTCCAGTGAGAGGTGTTCTTACAAGTCTTACACCAGGGTTTCTTCTGACCTTCTCTCTTCTTCTTCTTGGAAGTTTGGGACCCACCCTCTGTCTCAGTTAGGGGCCCTGTTGAAGACTTCTGGTCTTTAGATTTCTGCTCCCCACCCTTCTGGTCTGTTTTCCTCTGGTCACCACCCTGGTTCTGGTTCTGGTTCTTTTGCTTAACTCTGGTTCTTACCCATTTATCTGCCCTCTTTCCCAATTCTTGGGGAGAGGTCAAATCTGAGTCAACCAAATGTTGATGCAACTGCTGGTTCTGACAATTATTTAAAATTTGTTCTCTCATCAGCAAATTATACAATCCTTCATAGTCTGTAACCTTGCTACCCAGCAACCATCCCTCCAGAGCCTTAGTGGCACACTCAACAAATTCAGACCAGTCCTGAGTCTGTGTCTTCTGGGTATCTCTGAACATTAACCTGTACTGTTCAGTGGTTAAGCCTAACCCATCAATCAGAGCACTCTTCAGGACCAGGTAGTTTCTAGAATCCCCATCACTAACTGTGAGGAGTCTGTCTCGGCCTCTACCTTCAAAGGAGAGCCACAAGATTGCTGCCCACTGCTCCTGAGGGATCTGCTGTACTCTGCATGCTCTCTCCATTGCAGTAATCCATTTATGGATATCATCCCCAGCTTTGTAGGGGGGCACAATCTTACTCAGGTTTCTGTTATCAAAAGACCTGTCTTTATCCTTGTGGATATTGCTGCCACCAGTGGGTTCTATTACCCCACTCTCTCTAGGCTGTCTTGCTCTAGCAAGTTTCTCTTGGGCCAGGGCAACCTCTAGTTCTTGCCTCTGAATCCTAAGCTCAGCCTCTCTCATCTTGGCCTCATGTTCCCTTCTCTGAGGGCTAGTCATCTCCTTTCTGGAGTGACCATGAGAGCCTCTAGAAGCATGGGAGTTGTTAGAGTCACCTGAGTGATTCCTTCTCCTCCTAGGCTTCTGGTTAAGTCCACCTGGGGGTCTGAATGGGTTGTTACCTGATTCAGTCCCAAATAGGCTTAAGTTAGCCTGGTTCAGTCTACTGACCAGCACCTGACTATTTCTGTCATCATCTGACTCACTGCTTTCCACCTCCTCCTCTTCTTCCTCTTCCTCTTCCTCCTCATCTACCTGAGGAGCTCCAGTGGTGGAGGCTTCCTCATCTACCAGGATGATAGGGGCAGGGGTGTCTACAGTGTCATCCTCTGAAGGATGGCCTCCTTCAGCATTCCCTGTGGGGTTTGCCTTAGAGGGCTTTAGAGTCTCAGACTGGTCTAAGAGCTCTCTTAGGTGGTCTGTAGTAGGGGATGGCCCTGTCTTCAGACCCCTTAAGACACAAAGCTGTCTTAATTCCTTAAAGGAAAAAATAGCAAATTTGGATGGTGCCCTTGGAGGGTCACTCTCAACAGGGATGTTCCCAGTGGAACCCTCTGCTCCAGACATTGCTCTAGTGTGGGTGGATGTGTTGCAATCTACCTACACTGGTGTTTACCTATTAAACCTATCTAGTACTTGTAGCTAGGGTGTGCTACTCCCTTTGCTCTACAACAACTAAGTTCAGTAGAACTTAAGTATACTAGTCTTGTTTTATATGTACCTAGCAGGTACCTGTATGATCTTTCAAGTGATAATCTCAAAGATTGTAATGGTAAAACAACAGCAAACTCAGATCCCAATCCGCTGCTCACCAATGTGAGAAGTTGGCCTGGTATATAATGCTCACTAATTCTTAGGGATCACTTTGTACCATGCCAAGCAACCCTTATGATGATGGTTGTAATTCAACCTTGTAGACCAGTTATCCTAGTGGTAACGTGGACAAAGCAGTCTTAGGCTAAACTCTGAAAGGCATGTGAAGCCAGCTTTTATACCATACACAACCCCCTTGAATACCAAATGAAAGGGACACCACACAGATATATGTTGAAAATATATATTGATTTATTAACTATAAAATCCCCTGGACTCTTTATGAGCACAGAAGCACAAGCGTTAAATCACAAGACAGTTTAAAATACACAAAAGTTGCACAATATGGATGAGCCCTAGGGGCCACCTAAACCATATACTAAGAAAGTGGTATAAGAGATACCAATAGGAAAGGGAACAGGCCTAGGGCCTTGGGAATCGCTGGAGCTATTCGAGACTAGCAGTGACTAAGTCGGGAAAGGCCCGCGGGACTCGGGTGCAGTGTTCAAAGTGCACGCACTTTCCAATGCAAAGTCTATGGTGCGTAAAAAGTACAAAGTTAGAAAGTTAGGAACCTTCCGAGTGACCTAGGGAGCTGAAACTTAAGATACAGGCCCTTGAGATGTGTACCAGTGCAGGAGCACCGGCGGAGCTGAGTTACCTCACCCACAGGAAGCGGGTGCACAGGGTCGAAGTAGTGTCGGGTTTCGTCACGCTGGTCGATGGGGCTTGGAGCTGTAGATGCTGCAGGCGGCTCGATGTGAAGAGTTCCGGTGGATCCAAGGGTGGATCTGAAGATGTGAAGACCTGAAAGCAGAGGGGACAATGTTCAAAGTCACTAGCCAGTGACTACCGTGGAACCAGATTGGAACCAGGCGATGTTGGGTGCAAACAGGCAATGTTGGGTAGCTTCTCTCTGCAGCCACGTGAACACCCGGGGTCGAGGACGTCCAGGAGTCGGTCACGAGCTGTCCCACGCAGGCTTCTCACTGTTGGCGGTGTCGGCAACTTGATCGGAGCAAACAGGCCTTGGCAAATGCAAGCCACGCAGAAGTTGAAAGATGCTTAACACTCTGACCAGCAAGGTCAGAGCGAGTGCTCCTTTTTACAGGAGCTTGGGTAGGTCTGGAGCAACCAGACCTGCTGTGTAAATTGTCGGTTTCGTAGCCAAGATGGCCGCTGACCACGTGGCTAGTGGCCGGGATGGCGCGTCGAGTGGCACAATGCAAAAGGGCCCCACGCAGATCGTGGAGATGCTGGAGGGCTGATCTTCGGTGCAAGGGCTGCTCGGTGGTGGGGGTTCTCAGGCCCCAAAGCACAACGTCGAGGAGGCCTCAGAAGCTGCGCAGTCAGCTTTTCGAGTGTCTTCCAAGAGGTCCGGTCCCACGTCACTCGGTGCCTCCACGGGTCCCTTCTTTGCAGGGACTCTGGATCGGGCTCTGAGAGGTCTGAGAGTCTGGTTCTTGTCAGGCTCTGGGCTCGGGCTCCGGCGGGAGGTGGCGACAAAGCAGACGTCGAGTTGCTGGTTGGTACCTGTATTCACAGGGTGGCCACTCCTAGGCCACAAGGGAGATTCTTTTCAGTCTTCTGAGCAGCAGAATGTCAAAGTCCAGTCGTCTTCTTAGTTTCAAGTTGATTCAGGATGATCTGCCTTGCAATGGCACTGCTCCCACTCTTATTCCCAATCTGAGGGGTGGATCACCTACTAGGTCCCTCCTCTGGGAGGAACCAGGAAGGGGGGCGGTTACACCCCCTTTCCTTTGTCCAGTTCCGCGCCAAGCCTGGGTCTGGAAAGTCCCAGGACCGGTTTGGACTGGCCTATGCACGGGGACACCTTGTGTGCCCCGGGCATGTCTGATTCTATTCAGTCCTACCCAATACACAAAACCCTGTCTGGGGTGGTGCTCGCACCTCCCAAGGCAGGAAACCCTTTGTCCAGGCCACCATCTGCCGAGTTTCGGTCAGCAGCAAGAGGCCAGACTCGTGTCTGTGGTGGCAGCATCCATTTTGTGATGCTGAGGCTCTGTTTAACTTTAACCGGGGTTAAGGCTACACACATGTCGTGTCCCTCTAGAAGGGTGGAATGCTATCCCCGTTGACAGAACTGTCGAGGGGATAGTATTCCAATTCGTATGACACCTTACTCGACATGTTTTGATAAAGCCAAACCAAAGATAGAAAATAACCGCGAGGATTATAATGCACTTAAGAGTATATGGTATGGCAATATCCCGAAACAGCTTAGGGAGTGGTTCCCGACAGCTGCAGACAGGCTCAGCTCATGCTAGAGCACCATCTCACATATTTCCAAGCACTCTGCCTCCAGGATTGATGAGGCCTTCCATAGGAGTGGCTGATAGGAACATATGTGTCTAGTTTAGGGTTAGGCACAGGCATACTGTACCTAAGTAAGAGGTGATTACACCAACTTACCCCAGCTGAGTGATCAGCCAGTTGTGTCAAATATGGAGGCCAGGCCAGGGGTGGCACAATACATGCTGCAGCCCCTGGTAGGCCTTGGATACACCTATGCCCTGGGTACCTATGGTACACTACTACAGGGGCTAATAAGGTGAACCAGTTCCAATTCGTAATGCACCTAAAGTGCATTGGCAGTAATTTAGAGAGAGAACAGCAGGCTGTGGGTCTGATTAGCAGGCCCACAGCCACATTAAGTCAGAAACCAGTGAAGCAAAAAGCAAAAATTTGGGGTGACCATAGGATAGCAGACCCTACTCTCCTACATTCCTGATTGGAACAAATGGTTGATCTGGCCAACAGACACTAATAACTGTCAAGATAGATTCCTGAACAAAATACAGGGGTTCAAACAGAACAGGCCACACCCAAGATATTCCCAGAGACAACATCCAGGGATTGTTACAACATACAGTGTAGGAAAGTTATGCCTCGACTGGCTACAGAGATCCACACTTCCTGAAATTAAGCAACACTTAACTTTACTTAAAGACGGTGCTGACTTGCGAGATTTCTTACTGGGACCTCGCCAACAGCATCAAAAACATTTCATATACGCCGGTATATACGCAGCTTACAATGAAGCTTGGAAATTAAATCAAATTGAAACTGCAGAAAAAATACGAGAAATTGATCGTATTAAATTGGAGAAAACACTTTCTGTAGTGGACAATGGGTTAACGACTCTGTTCTCCAGAATCTATTCACTGGACAGCATTGTATCATCTGCTATTGATATAATAGAACAGGATATGATAATGTTACAACATGGTCAGTCCCAATTGCGTTCTATTGTACAGCTAGGCTGGACGTTACAAAACCTCCGTTCAGGTCACGTGCCATGGCGTCTAATCAACATAACGTCATTTTTTTCTATCTTTAACCTTACTGATAGACAAATCTCGTTGGCACAAAAAGGAGCAGACTATACGGTGCTGAGCATTGAAAAACTTGAGAGATTACCATTGACAATGTCAGAAAGACCTGTCATTGAATGGAAAATACATGGCACCATTACAATCCTGATAACAACCTTTTAGTTTCAATACTGCCAAAAGTATATACCAGCAGGCCTGTATGAAAGGTTGGGTAAAGGAAACATCAAATCAACCTGGAACTTACCTTATACACATAGATGTTGGAGTGGGGGAAAGAAAGAGGTATTTCTTAGTGGTAATAATTGTAAAACATCACTGAGCGGTACACTCCTATGTCAAGGTATAAACTTGCATGGAGCCTGCGAAGGTTCATCGAACAACCTTTCATGTCATCTGCACGTAAGCATGGGCGGAAAATCCGTTTCGCTCGCGGATTTTGCGGATTTTTGGTAAATTCGCAATCCTCGAGATTCGCGAATCTCCCGCAAAATCCGCAAATCCGCGAGCAGCGGATTTTGCTCGCACTGTTCGCACTGTTCGCGTGAGTTCGCGGCTTCCCAGTACAACTTCGCGCCCCGCGAATAAGTGCAAAATTGCAGAAATACGATCTTAGCAAAACTGAAACTACTTACCAGGTTCAAAAGTTCAGGCTCATCATTAGTAGCCATTTCCTGTAGTGCTTCCTGAGGGGCCCCTCCAGAGTTCAGTTGCAACTATTATGTGACCCTGCTCTGAACCTCAGAATAGTTACACATATGCCACAAAGGTCCTGAATTACAGCTAAGGGAGACAAGCAGGAGCCAGGCTGGAAGTTCAAATCCATTAATCAGCCCCTAATTCATTATTGTCAGTTGGGGCAGGGCAGGTGTTGTAACTAATTTTGCAACAATGAAAGCACTTAGCAAGTGCAAAAGATCACTAATCAGGAAGCACTAAGGAAGCAGGTGCCAGCTAAAAAAATATTCTGTGACACATTAATCAGCCCCAAATTAATTCAGGTCACTTGAGGCAGGGAAGGTGTGCTTGCGTTGCCACAATAATGTACACTGACTGGACAACCAGAGGGTGCTGTGATGAAACAGAGGGTGGCATGGGTGGGCCAGAGGGTGGCATGAGTAGTCAGAGAGTGGCAGTGGTGACAGAGAGTGGCAGTGATGAAGAAGAGTGTCCCAAACAGGCTGGACACGTAGAAACAACAAGTTCGCGAAACTTGCGACCCAACAGGTAAGTTCGCAATTTGCGACATTGTACAAAACCCTTGCGAACTGGCAGAAACCTGCGCAAACACACAAAAAAAAAAATCCGCAAATTCGCGAGAATTCGCGGATTTTGCGGATTGCGAGTTCGCAAATCCGCAAAATTCGCGAACGCGAGATTCGCAAAATTCGCCCATGCTTATCTGCACGGCACCCCAGCTACACAGATAGAGCCCTTTTTCAGACAACTTTCCAACGGTAGCTACGTTATATTAAGTGACCACAGCTGTTGTGGCATGATGCCAGGAAAACCCTATCTCATGAGCGTTACTTCCAGGGTCATTTGTTGTATGCAAGTATTGTATCCAAACAGCAATCCAGACATGGAGGCAGCATTATGGCCTGCTGTGAATATCTCTTCTATTCAAATTGATACTTTAAACAGAATGAAGTCTATTCTTTTACACACAACTGTGCCTTTAACCTCGTCCAAAGAGACGTATGACTTGCAAGCTGCAAGGACAGCGGCTGAGATACATACCCTATTATCGACAAACTGCCCCATGCATTTCGTGGAAATGTTAAGCCAAATTTTAAACATGTCAGATACCAGTGGCATCGCACATGTATTTAAGACAATTTTTTCGGGACTTTTAACACCTTTTTAAACAGTTCTGGGCATCTTCCCGAATTTTGTGCATTCTCTTTTCGGTGGCCTGCCTCTTATTTGTGGACTCGTAGCAGGAATTTTATTTTTGTTCCTTCTGCTCGGATAGGGCAAGCAAAGTCACAGACAAAACTCAGGCTACGATGGAAGAAACGATCCTAGCAATACGATACCGAGACCGTATCACTAAGGTCCTCGGATTGGCCCGTTTAGAGATCTGAATACTACCTGGTTTCTTTCATTCAGACCGATCTGGCAAAATTGCATCCTACCTGTGCTTCGATGTCCGCTATGCGGAGAAGAATGCTTGTTGGACGTCTGTCTTACACTACCATCAGCAGTACCTATGGATATCGACGCTTTGCTTTGTCCGGTAACGACTCCTGCAACGTGTTGTCCCCAGCGGCTACCGATTCTGATGACGGCATTCGTTGAGACTTCACCATTACAATTAGGTGGCGGTGAAGTACGAGATGAAAGCGGCACCACACAGGTACAACCTTCTGTGAACATTACTGATCCTGACATCAATGATAGCAATGCATCTCACATATGCACTATAGCAGCTTTTTCAAACTTGGTAGAACTTTCACCTACAGTAGTAGAGGAATTTTTCAACAGCCTATCTGATTTGATGTTCTCTCCTAACAGCGAGAATAACTTTTGAAACAACGAGCACACAGCATTCCCTGAACTCTGAATTTGGCCTTCAGTTTTTATAAACAACACTGCTGAAAACACTTGGAACTATTTTTTCCCTTGAAAGCGAAATTATTTTTTCCCACTTTCCAAAATATTTACCTTTTTTTTGGCACATGGTACTCTGCTTAGAGTAGAACTATTCTTAAAGAACAGAACTTCTATTTTTAGAGACTCTAGAGACAATACTTTGAATCAAACTCTACCACATGTGCACTCTTGTATAAATATGTGATGAAATGGTCTCGACCTTCTCTTCGGTATTAAGAGCCATTTCATAAATGTAATTTTCGCAATTCATTCAGCTGATATTTATATTTGCATCATCTGAATGATACCACTGCTTGAAAGCGTACAGTATGATACTCATTTTCGTGTATCTATACCATTTTCAAATGCATTCAATGTATTTTGGGGTGGGCTGGAAAATACATGCATACCTATATGTTTATATATTGCTTAGTATTTAGTAATGATGGACATTATACGTGGTGTGGGTGTTGTGATCGTATCTAGGACCCTAATTAAATATTCCCGATTTATGCCCTTATGTGGTTATAACAAATTATAACAGTATAAAGGCATAAGATTCATATCCATATTTAGTAATAGCCAATGCAATCCAAATACGGCAAGGATACTTCCTTAGACTCCTAGAAAGTACAACAAGTTCTTTCAACAAACCAAACCTCCAGCAACCTGGGAATTCCCCATGCTTTTGTTTTGATTTGTCCTAGAACTCCTGCGAGTCCGAAAGAACGGCCAGTTCTTAGTGACATCTCTTTTTAACGTCTTTGTCCAACCTTACGTCAAACACGGCACCTTCCAGGTATAAATATACCAGCGTTTGCCTTAAGCAACACACGGTGGAGTGGAGCATAGCGGCTATCTACTTATCCGAAGCCCAGCTGATGCGAGTGCCGAAGGAAGCCGTCTCTCCCATTTGGCGCACTGAGAAAGACGCTGTCTTTTTCTCTTGCCTAGAAAATCCAGCTCCAGTGTTTCCAGTCACCCTTGCAGGTGACTGGGAGATCGAGTCCTGAGAGCGAGATACAAGACCGCCTTCATTCTAAAACCAAGGCACGGAGCTGATTAGATCCTTAGAGAATTCTTGAGTCAGACTCTTGGCAAAACAAACTTAACTTAAAAACTCCTTTACTCCTTCCCACATACTAGGCTTAGGTTAGGTACACTGGGGTAGGCGTATTTAGAAACATCAGTTGAGTATGTTTAGTCAACTTTTATCACTGTATGTAATTGTATATATTTTGTACATTTTAAGTATCATATGGCTCAGAAACCATATCAATGCTTTTACAGTATTATTTCATAATACTCCTTTTACTGTACGCACTTTACTTTATAACAAGTATTGCAATTGTGGCAATTAATTTCTCTTGCATGAGAAAGAAGACTGCTCAATAAATAACACCTTTTATTGAAAACGCCTGTCTCTCTATTTCTCTGCACTCTGGTGAAACTAAGTATGCACGATTGACTGAGTGAAATAGCTATCTATTGTTTTCACACGACTCTGGAGATATACTTCTTATTCTGGGGGAGCAAAGTTGTCATATTTATGCTGTTGTCAGAAGCTAATCCCTTCTTGTCTAATCAGGGAAGTTAACTCCTCCCTGTTCATTTGAGAAAGTTTCTAATGACCTCTGAGCTAGCTGGCAAACCTAACTAAGTCTAACATATTCAATAGAGACCTAGTCGACCTCAGTCCTACGTCTAAACTACCGTTTATGTTATTCCAATGCGCGGAGCCTATTGGGAAAATAGGAACTGCACTACAAGCCCCTTAGCTTAGTATAAGTATAAGAGCTGTGTCCCCAGGACTTTATATTATCCTGGAACGAAACTTTGATACATAACTCTTGGACCTTCGACATTCTATTCTGACTAGAAGACGGAAGACATCTCCCTTGTGGTCAAGGAGTGACCACCCTGTGCAAACAGGCACCACCAGTAACTTGCCAGTCTGCTTTGTCAATGCTCCTGCCAGAATCTGAAGACTCAGAGACACAGGAACTAGACTTTTAGACTTCTCTAACTCTGACCCACATCCTCAGCAAAGCTGAGACCCATGGCGGACACGAGAGACGTGGGACTGGACACCCTGGACATCCTGCATTTTGCTAACTGCTTGACTACCGAGGTACCCATGCAGTTGTGCATTGGTGTACGAGAAGCCTTAGACCTCAGCACCATTTGCATTGAAGCACAGCTCTCCACACTCCACGAGTGCCGCGTGGTGCCCACTATTGCATATCAGCTCAACACGTCTTCTCAGTTCCTTGCCCATTGGCTAGTGAGCCCCCTGAAGACTTTTCTTTCAAACTAAACTGCTTTCCTGGTTGCTCCAGGTTTGCTCCAGCTTCCCTTCAAAGGAGAAGCACCACAAACCTTGCAGGTCTGCAACAAAGTCAATCTTGACATCCTGCATGGGTTGCATTTGCCAAGGCTTGTTTAGTCCAATCTGGATACCAACACCGCAGTCAACTAGATCTTTTGTATTACAGCTCAAATCCAGTGCCTGGTCATCGTCAATGCTTCCTGGATCTCGTGGCTGAAGAGACAAGCTCACCTTCTTCACCTTCAAGCACACAACATCGCCTGGTTCCTTGCTGGTTCCTTCCTGGTCACTGGCTAGTGACCCAGACTCTGTCCCCTCTGCTTTCAGGTTCTTCACATCACTGACCCACCCTTGAATCCACCCGGACACTTTTCCTCTAGTCGCCTGCAGCCCTTCTTTGCAGATCTCCATAGAAAACAATGACGAAACCCGACACGAAAAGACACCTATGCACCCGGCTTCCCTGGCTGAGGTAACACGAGTACTCCGGTGCTCCCGTGAGTCTTGACTCTCGAAGTGTCCTAGTTTAAACGGGTTCCATCCTAGTCTATCCGGAAGTGTCCTTAAACCGTAACTTTGTAACTTCTTCATTTCCCATTATAAGTCAATGGTAACTTGTGACTGTGTTTAGACACTTCACACGTCTCCCGTGGGCATCCTACTTCCTAACCTTTGGTTTTTTAGTGTAGTCCCCGCGATTCTACAGGCCCTAGGTCTGCTGTCTATCTCTCACGTGGTTCTTATACCACTTCCTTAGTATATGGTTTGTGATGCCCCTAGGGCATAACTGTATTTGTGCAACTTATCGTATGCTAATTGAGTAACTTGTGATGTACTTTTACCTCTGACCTCATAAAGAGTGCAGAGGGGTTGTGTTTAGAATAAGTACATATATATTTGATATATACCTTGTGTGGTGTCCTTTGATTTGGTATTCAAGGTATCATATTTGGTAAAACAGCTTGCTTCACACGCTCTCTGAAGTCTTAGCCTATGAATGCTGGTCCATATTACCACTGGGATAGCTTGTCTATAAGGTTGACGTTACAACCACCATCAATAAGGGTCGATTAGACTGGTGCAAGGTGCCCACTAGAATAGTGGACACCATATGCCAGGCTAACTTCTCACATTGGTGTGCAGCGGATGGAATAAGAGCTTGCTGTTGTTTTGCCATATAATCTTAAGATATCATCTGAAAGATCACATTAAGGTACCTGTATATACATATAAATCAAGTTCTTATAATACATAAGTTCTACTGAACTTAGCAGTTGTAGGTGGTAAGGCCCTAGCACACCCTGACTACAACTCCTAGAGACGTTCTAGTAGGAAACCATTTAGTATAGGTAGGTGCACACACCATACCTTACTAGAAAATGTCCTTGGAAGCAGACCCTAGTGGACCTCTTCAAGAAGAAACCCAGAGGGTACCGTCTAAGTATGAATCATTCACTTTTCATGAACTGAGAAGCCTGTGTGCAGTCAGAAAGTTGAGACAAGGACAAAGTCCAACCTTTAACCACCTGGTAGATATCTTAGTGGCTCATGATGTAGAGAATGCATCAGACCCAGGTAACCAAAGGGGTAGACAGGGGGGGGCATCTCTCAACAGAGGAAAATACTACTGGAGATGTTCCAGTGGTCTCTGAAGAGGATGATGACCAGGATGCAGCTGATGAAGCTCATCTGGGCAACATATGACTGTCTGGAGGTGGAGAGGGCCATGGCAGGCCCCCCTCTAACCTTCCAAATAGGCCTAACAGTGGAACCAGAAGGCCAAGATCACTGTCCAGTGGTTCTGATCATTCTGATTCCTCAGTAGGGTCCTGTGCCTCTGCTTTGAGGAGGATGGCTTCCCCTCAGAGGAGAGAGCACAAAGCTAGGATGAAGGAAGTAAAGCTTAGGATCAAGAGGCAAGAAGTTGCCCTTGCAAAAGAGACCCTGGCTCTTGAAAGAGAGAAAAAGCTGTGTGGGCTAGAGCCCACTGGTGGCAGCAGAGTACCTAGAAATAGGCAAAGGTCTAATGGCCATAGAAACCTGAACAAGATTGTCCCTCCCTATCAGGTTGGGGATGACATCCACAAGTGGATAACTGCTCTGGAGAGGGCTTGCAAAGTACAGCAGGTACCCCAAAGCCAGTGGGCAGCAATCTTGTGGCTCTCCTTTGCAGACAAAGGTAGAGATAAGCACCTGACAGTTAGTGAGCAGGATGCTAACAACTACAATGTCCTGAATAGTGCTCTGATAGATGGGGTTGGCTTAACCACTGAGCAGTACAGGTTGCTGTTCAGAGATACCCAGAAGACACAGACTCAGTACTGGACTGACTTTGTAGATTGTGCTACTAAGGCTCTGGAAGGCTGGTTACTGGGCAGTAAGGTCAATGACTGTACCGGATTGTATAATTTGATTATGAGAGAACAGATTCTTAACAACTGTCAGAACCAGTTATTGCATCAGGACCTGGTTGACTCTGATCTGACCTCTCTCCAAGAATTGGGAAAGAAGGCAGACAAATGGGTCAGAACCAGGGTGAAGCAGAAGGTACAGAACCAAGGTGGGGACCAGAAGAAGCAAGACCAAAAGGGTGGGGAGAAAGCAAAAGACCAGAAGTCTTCTCAAGGTCCCCAAAAAGCTTCTAATGGTGGGGGTTCCCAACCTGCAAAAAAGAAAGAAGGTCCTAAGAAACCATCTTGCAAAGTATGTAAGGTAAATACTCACTGGACCAGTGATTGCACCAAGAAGGAGGCAGCTCCAGCCACCATTGCCCTTAAGGCAAATGTTCCCCCTAGTACAGCTAATAGTGGTGGTTCTCAACAGAAGGGTGTAGTAGGGTTTACCCTGGGAACTGAGGTGGATTCTGGCCTAGTCAGAATACCAATCCAAGCTGTTCTTGTCTGTGATGTGGACATGGCTATGTCCTCTACTGTGAGCCCCAGTAACTTGGGCAGGTACAGGCAGACTCCTTTAATTAATAACAAAGTGGCTCAGGCCTACAGGGACACATGTGCTAGTGTCACAATGGTGACACCCAGCTTTGTGGATCCTGTACAGATAATACTAGGTGACAATTACCTAGTGACCAATGCAAGCAATGCCACTACCACCCATAGTATGGCAATTGTTAATTTATCCTGGGGAGGGGTAACTGGCCTCAAAAGAGTTGTTGTTACTTCAGACCTCCCTGTAGAATGAGTGCTTGGCAATGACCTAGAATCTTCAGTCTGATCTGAAGTGGAGTATAGGACTCATGCAGAGATGATAGGTATATAAGCACATGTCCTTGCTGTGACCAGGTCACAGGTTAAAAAGTGCAACACTGAACAGGCCCTGGATCCTGAAAAAATGGACCAGTTGCCTACCAGGAGGAGAAGCAGTAGGGTTAAGGCAGTGCCTTCCCCCTTGCCTCTGGAAGAGGATCAGCCTTCTCAGGAAGCTGATTGTGAGACCCAGGAGGAAACTGTCCTAGAAGAGCTTGAGCTTGATCAGGTTGAGTTTCTTGGGACAGAGGGACCCTCCAGGGCAGATCCGAGGAAGGCACAGTTGGACTGCTCTTCTCCTGAACCCCTCAGATAGCAAGCTGCTGCTGAGGCTGCTGGGACTGCTAGTGGGACCCACAAAGTCTATTGGGATGATGGGCTCCTGCATTGAGAGGCTAGAGACCCCAAGCCTGGTGCTTCAAGGAGGTTGGTCATACCTTTGGCATTCAGGGGTTTCCTTCTCACAGTAGCCCATGATATTCCCCTTGCACAACATCTTGGCCAGAACAAGACTTGGGACAGGCTTGTCCCTCACTTTCAATGGCCCCTCATGTCAGAAGACACCAAGGAGTTTTGTCGCTCCTGTGACACCTACCAAGCCAGTGGCAAATCAGGTGGCACCACAAAGGCCACCCTAATACCACTACCTGTGGTGGGGGTTCCCTTTGAAAGAGTAGGGATTGACATTGTTGGACCAATGGATCTCCAAACACCCTCTGGGAACAGTTTTATTCTGGTTGTAGTGGATTATGCCTCCAGATACCCAGAAGCTATTCCCCTAAGGACCACAACAGCACCTGTTGTGGCAAGAGCCCTCCTGGGCGTTTTCTCTAGAGTGGGTTTTTCAAAGGAGGTTGTCTCAGACAGAGGTGCAAACTTTGTCTTGATATTGGACTGCTATGTGGAAGGAGTGTGGAATGAACTACAAGTTCACCACACCCTATCACCCACAGTGCAATGGTCTGGTGTAGAGATTCAACAAGACCTTTACACCTTGGCTGCTGTGACTTTTCCCCTCCTGTGCTGACATTCTATGAATACCATTGTTCATGACGAGCTCAGCTCGTCATAAGCACAGCTCCACTGTGCCTCATGATGAGCTGAGCTCGTCATGAGCATCGAAGGGGTTAAAGGGCATGATCAAGGGTTTACCTGTAAAGCTTAGGCGAAGATGGGGCATACTGCTGCCCTGCCTTTTGTTTGCTTACAGAGAGGTCCCACAGAAGGGGGTTGGCTACAGCCCTTTTGAACTTCTGTTTGGGCATCCTGTAAGGGGACACCTTTGTCTGGTGAAGGAGGGATGGGAGTTACCTATCAAACCTCCCAAACAAGACATTGTGGACTATCTACTTGGTCTCCGCTCCAGGATGGCTGAGTACATGAAAAAGGCGTCCAAAAACCTTGAGGCTAGTCAGGAATTGCAAAAGGCCTGGCATGACCAAAAGGCTGTGCTGACTGTTTACCAGCCATGACAGAAAGTGTGGGTGTTGGGGCCAGTGGCCCCATCAGCTCTGCAAGAAAAATGGTCTAGACCCCACACTATTGTTGAGCAAAAGGGAGAGGTAACCTATTTGGTTGACCTTGGAACTCCCAGGAGCCCCCACAGGGTGCTTCATGTCAACAGATAGAAACCATATGTTGACAATGCAGACATGGGCTTGCTCATGGCTACAGATGGGGGACAGGAGGAGGAGAGTGACCCTCTCCCAGACCTGCTTTCTCAGAACCCTGATGATGGTTCAGTTGATGGTGTAGCCTTGGCAGGCAGCCTCACTGACCAACAGCAGCAGGACTGCAGACAAGTTCTACAGTCCTACAGACATATGTTTTCTCTGACTCCAAGTCAGACTACCTGGTGCACTCATGAAGTGGACACTGGGGACAGTCTGCCTGTTACAATTAAGATTTACAGGCAACCTGATCACGTCATGGACTGTATCAGGACAGAGGTCCAAAAGATGTTGGAGTTGGGAGTCATTGAGCCCTCAGGGAGCCCTTGGGCCAGTCCAGTAGTCCTGGTGCCTAAACCTCACACCCAAGATGGAGAGAGAGAGAGATTAGGTTTTGCATGGATTACAGAGGCCTCAATCCTGTCACTAGGACAGATGCCCACCTAATACCATGGGCAGATTAACTCATTGACAGATTGGCATCTGCCAAGATTTTGAGTACATTTGACTTGACAGCTTGCTACTGGCAGATCAGACTAGCTGATGATGCATAAGCCAAAACAGCATTTTCAACCCCAGGAGGACATTATCAATGTGTGGTAATGCCCTTTGATCTGAAAAATGCACCTGCCACATTCCAAAGGTTGGTGAACCAAGTCCTCTCAGGTCTGGATGACTACTGTGCAGCTTATCTTGATGATATTGCTGTGTTTAGCTCCACTTGGGAAGATCACCTGATCCACCTGAAGAATGTTTTGGAGGCCCTGTAAAAGGCAGGCCTAACTATCAAGGCTACCAAGTGCCAGATAGGGCGGAGCAAGGTTGTATACCTGGGCCACCTTGTAGGTGGAGGTCAGGTTCAACCATTGGAGAGCAAGATCCAGACCATAAAGGACTGGACTGCTCCCACCACCCAGACACAGGTCAGAGCTTTCTTGGGCCTGACTGGGTACTACAGGAAATTTGTCAATGGGTATGGTTCCATAGTGACACCCCCTAATGACTTAACTTCCAAGAAAATGCCAAAGAAAGTTCAGTGGACAGTACGCTGTCAAAGGCATTTGATGACCTGAAGCAGGCCATGTGCACTGCTCCTATTCTGCAAAGTCCAGACTACTCCAAAGAATTCATTGTTCAAACAGATGCTTCTGAGTTGGGGGAAGGTGCTGTTCTTTCACAACTGAATAAAGATGGTCAAGACCAGCCAGTAGCTTTTATTAGCAGAAGGCTGAACCCTAGAGAGAAACGTTGGTCAGTTATTGAGAGGGAGGCCTTTGCTGTGGTTTGGGCCCTGTAGAAGCCGAGGCCATACTTGTTTGGTACTCACTTCAAGATTCAGACAGACCATAAGCCCCCCTTGTGGCTAAATCAGATGAAGAGTGAATATCCCGAACTGATATGTGGTCCAATTCCCTACAGGGGATGGACTTTACAGTGGAACATAGACCTGGGACTGACCATGCCAATGCAGATGGACTCTCCAGATATTTCCACATAGAACATGAATATTCAACTGGTCAAGGTTAGTTTAATGTCCCTACGTTTGGGGGGGGGGGGGTATAGGAGAGTAGGGTCTGCTTCCTATGGTCACCCCCACTTTTTGCTGTGATTATCTGGTTTTTCGACTTTAGTGTGGCTGTGGGCAGCCATGTCCCGTGGAGGGAGTTTCGGTGGGGCGGAGAGGCGGGGCAGGGGAGGGGCAGGGTGGGGGGGGCTAAAAACTGGAATATGGATAATTGAAGGTAAGTAAACAATTTAATTAATAAAACAAATTTTGTAGCGCGCCCTGCATTGCATAATGCGATGCAGGGTGCTCTACGAAATTAATTTTATTTCTTAAATGGTTTACTTAACTTCAATTATCCATACTCCAGTTTTTAGCACCCCCCACACTGCCCCTCCCCCAACCCGCCTCTCCGCCCCACCGAAACTCCCTCCACGGGCCGTGGCTGGCTGTGGGCCTGCTAATCAGACCCACAGCCCAGCTGTTCTATCTCTAAATTGATACCAAGTACTTTAGGTACATACCAGATTGGGTATTGGGCCACCTTTGTGAGCCCCTTTATAGTGTACAATAGGTACCCAGGGCATAGGTACATCCAAGGCCTACCAGGGGCTGCAGCATGTATTATTCCACCCCTGTCTGGCCCTCCAAACTGACACCACAGGCTGATCACTCAGCTTGGGTAAGGTGGTGTAATCACCCCTTACTTAGATATTGTATACCTACATCTACCTTATATATAGACACATATGCACCTATAAGTCACTCCTATATTAGGTTTCGACAATCCTGGAGGCAGAGTGATAGGTTTTATGTGAGAGGGTGCCCTAGCTTGAGCTGAGCCCATCTGCAGCTTTCAGAACCATCTCTTTATAGCTGTTCTATGATATAGCCATACCATATACTCTTAAGTGCATTATAATCCTCGCGGTTAATGCTAACTTTGGTTTTGCTTTATCGAAACATGTTGTGTAAGGTGTCAAACACTTTGGAATACTACCCCCCCTGCCAACTCTGGCAGCGGGGGTAGCATTCCACCCTTCTAGAGGGAAAGGACATGTATGTTACTGCTTTACCCGGTTGAAGTTAAACAGAGCCTCAGCATCACAAAATGGATGCTACTGCCACAGACACGAGTCTGAACTCCTGTTGTGGGGGGAAACTCCACTAAGGGCGGCCTGGACAATAGGTTTCCTGTCCAGGGAGGTGCCAGTCCCTCCCCAGACAGGGGTTTTGTGTATTGGGGCAGGGAGAGCTGCATTCAGTGAATGCATCTAGACACTGCCTGGTGCAAACAAGGTGCTCCATGCATAGCCCGGTTCAAACCAGTTGCTGGGGCACTCCAGCCCCATCTCTGGCGCTAAACTAGAAAAAAGGAAAGGGGTGTAACTGCCCCCTTCTCAGGTCCACTCATAGGAGGGACCTAGGCAGGTAATCCATCCCCTTAGCTTAGTATAAGTATAAGAGCTGTGTCCTCAGGACTTTAGATTATCCTGGAAAGTAAATTTGATACAGAACTCTTGGACCTTTGACATTCTATTCTGACTAGAAGACGGAAGAGATCTCCCTTGTGGTCAAGGAGTGACCACCCTGTGCAAACAGGCACCACCAGTAACTTGCCAGTCTTCTTTGTCGACACTCCTGCCGGAACCCGAAGACGCAGCGACACAGGAACTGGACTCTCAGACTTCTCTCACTCCGACCCACATCCACAACAAAGCTGAGACCCGTGGCTGACACAAGAGATGTGGGACCGGATACCCTGGACATCCTGCATTTTTCTAACTGCTTGACTTCTGAGGTACCCTGGCAGTTGTGTATTGGAGTACGAGAAGCCTTAGACCTCAGCACCATTTGCACCGAAGCTCAGCCCTCCACACTCCATGAGTGCCGCGTGGGTCTCGCTCTTGCATTTCAGCTTGATGTTCCCGGTTCCTTGCCCTTTGGCTAATGAGCCCCCCTGAAGCCTTTTCTTTCAAACTAAGCTCTTTTCCTGGTTGCTCCAGGCTTGCTTCAGCTTCCCTTCAAAGGAGAAGCGCCACAGAACTTTCTGGTCTGCAATAGAGCCAATCTCGACATCCTGCATGGGTTGCGTTTGCCAAGGCTTGTTGGGTCGAACCTGGATACCGACACAGCAGTCAACTAGATCCTTTGTGGGACAGCTTGAATCCAGTGCCTGATCTTCGCCGATGCCTCCTGGACCTTGTGGCTGAAGAGACAAGCTCACCTTCTTCACCTTCAAGGATGCAACATGGCCTGGTTCCTTCCTGGTCACTGGCTAGTGACCCAGACTCTGTCCACCCTTGGATACACGCAGGCACTTTTCCTCTGGTTGCCTGCAGCACTTCTTTGCAGATCTCCATAGAAAACGACAATGAAACCCACCACGAAAAGACACCTATGCACCCGACTTCCCTGGGTGAGGTAACACAAGAACTCTGGTGCTCCTGTGGGTTTTGACTCTCGAAGTGTCCTAGTTTAAAAGGGTTCCATCCTAGTCCATCCGGAAGTGTCCTTAAACAGTAACTTTGTAACTTCTTCGTTTCCCATTATAAGTTAATGGTAACTCGCGACTGTGTTTAGACACAGCATGCGTCTCCCGTGGGCCTCCTACTTCCTAACCTTTGGTTGGTTAGTGTAGTCCCCACAATTCTGCAGGCCCTAGGCCTGCTGTCTAACTCTCACGTGGTTCTTATACAACTTCCTTAGTATATGGTTTGTGAGGCCCCTAGGGCATAACTGTATTTGTGATACTTATTGTATGCTAATTGAGTAACTTGTGATGTACTTTTACCTCTGACCTCATAAAGAGTGCAGAGGGGTTGTGTTCAGAATAAATACATATATATTTGATATATACCTTGTGTGGTGTCTTTTCAATTGGTATTCAAGGGATTATATTTGGTAAAACAGCTTGCTTCACATGCTCTCTGAATTCTTAGCCTATGACTGCTGGTCCATGCTACCACTGGGATAGCTTGTCTATAAGGTTGACTTTACAACCACCATCAATAAGGGTCGATTAGACTGGTGCAAGGTGCACACTAGAATAGTGGACAATATATGACAGGCTAACTTCTCACAATGGATACTGACTGAATGATTAGACTACTACAAAGAGAGACACTGGGTGAACTTATAATTGGTTGAGTTTTTCCTCAGTGAATAGATTACTATATGTAGCTGAAACAGTCACTATGGGATTGCAAGAGCAGTGACAGGGTGTTTGCTGTAGAGTATGGTACTGACTGGGGAATTGTAGGCCTGAAACACAAGTGAAAAGGTGGTTAGACCACTACATGCATAGTGCATAGGAGTTTAAAGCAGTCCATGTCCTAAGGGCTGACTCGCTGCATGAGTACATGGATACTGACTGAATGATTAGCGTACTACCAAGCGATACACTAAGTGAATTTATAATTGGCTGAGTTTTCTTCAGTGAATGGATTAGTACATGGTACTGAAAGAGTCACTATGGGATTGCAAGAACAGTCACAGGATGTTTGCTGAACTGCATGGATACTGACTGGGGAATTGTAGGCCTGAAACAAGTGAAAAGGTGGTTAGACCACTATATGCATAGTGCATAGGAATTTAAAGCAGTCCATGTCCTAAGGTCTGGCTCGCTGCATGAGTTCATGGATACTGACTGAATGATTAGCGTACTACCAAGCGATACACTAAGTGAATTTATAATTGACTGAGTTTTCTTCAGTGAATGGATTAGTACATGGTACTGAAAGAGTCACTATGGGATTGCAAGAACAGTCACAGGATGTTTGCTGAACTGCATGGATACTGACTGGGGAATTGTAGGCCTGAAACAAGTGAAAAGGTGGTTAGACCACTATATGCATAGTGCATAGGAATTTAAAGCAGTCCATGTCCTAAGGTCTGGCTCGCTACATGAGTACATGGATACTGACTGAATGATTAGACTACTACAGGGAGAGACACTGGGCGACCTTATAATTGGCTGAGTTTTTCTTCAGTGAGTGGATTACTATATATAGCTGAAAGGGTCACTATGGGATTCACGAGCAGTGACAGGCTGTTGGCTGGAGTGTATGGATACTGACTGGGGAGTTTTTCCTCAGTGACTGGATTAATATATGTAGCTGAAACAGTCACTATGGGATTGCAAGAGCAGTCACAGGGTGTTTACTGCACTGCATGCATACTGACTGGGGAACTGTAGGCCTCAAACACAAGTGAAAAGGTGGTTAGACCACTACATGCATAGTGCATAGGAGTTCAAAGCAGTCCATGTCTGAATGCCTCGCTTGCTGCATGAGTACATGGATACTGACTGAATGATTAGACTACTACAAGGAGAGACACTGGGTGAACTTATAATTGGTTGAGTTTTTCTTCAGTGAATGGATTAGTACATGGTACTGAAAGAGTCACTATGGGATTGCAAGAACAGTCACAGGATGTTTGCTGAACTGCATGGATACTGACTGGGGAATTGTAGGCCTGAAACACAAGTGAAAGGGTGGTTCGATCACTATATGCATTGTGCATAGGAGTATTAAGCAGTCCATGTCCTAAGGGCTGACTCACTGCATGAGTACATGGATACAGACTGAATAATTAAAGTACTACAAAGACAAATAAAGTTACCAAATGCTTCTCTCACAATGGTTAACAAATGCACACACACTCACAGTGTGATTCCAGACAACCAACACTATTCACTAGTGTAGAAAAGTTAAGTTCACTGCACACATTCCACTTATTTTATTACTGCTCTTTAGAGTGGAACCCTAACACATGTTCTAATACATAAGCAATGGCTGCTTCAAATTCTGCCAAAACTTGTCAACTAGTTATGTATCTGCAAACACATAAAGTACCCAAATGCATCCCTGAAAACAGTTCCCAAATGTACACAGACTCACGGTGTGATTCTAGACAACCAACACTATCCCTTGGAATTTATCAAAACACATTTACTGATCTAGAAAAAGTAAGGTGACAGCACACATTCCACATATTTCAATACTGCATTTTAGAGTCAAAGTCTAACTCATTTTGCAAATACATAAGCAATGACTATTTTCTAATTCAACTAATACTTGACAACAAAATAGATTTTTAAGCAGTTATGTCTCTGCAAACACATAAAATATCCAAATGCTTCTCCCACAATGTTTCACAAATGCACACAAATTCACAGTGTGATTCTGGACAAATAACTTGGGCTTTGCCAAAAAATATTTACTAGTGTGGAACAGGTGAGAAAACTGTACGCATTCCACATATTTTAGAACTACATTGTACTGTGAAAGCGTAACTCATTTTGCAAATACATAAGCAATAACTTGTTTCTAATTCTACCAAAACTTGAGAACAGGATAGGTTTTTAAGCAGTTTTATGTCTTCAAAATCGTGAAGTACCCAAATGCTTCTGTCACAATTGTTCCCAAAAGCACTCAAACTCACAGTGTGATTCTAGACAAACAACACTATCCCTTGGACTTTACCAACAATAATTTACTAATCTGGAAGAGGTAAGATGATTGCACACATTCCACATATTTTAGAAGTGTAGTTTAGTGTGGAAGCCTCAATCATTTTGCACATACATAAACAATGACCGGTTTCTAAATCTACCAAAACTTGAGAACAGCATAGGTTTTAAAGCAGATTTATGTATTCAAAATCATGAAGTACCCAAATGCTTCTGTCACAATTGTTCCCAAAAGCACTCAAACTCACAGTGTGATTCTAGACAAGCAACACTATCCCTTAGACTTTACCAAAAATCATTTACTAATCGGGAAGAGGTAAGATGACTGCACACATTCCACATATTTTAGAACTGTAGTTTAGTGTGGAAGCTTGACTCATTTTGCAAATACATAAGCAATGACCAGTTTCTAATTCTACCAAAACTTGAGAACAGCATAGGTTTTTAAACAGTCAAGCACATAAAGTATCCAAATACTTCTGTCACAATAGTTCCCAAATGCACACAGACTCACAGTGTGATTCGTAGACAAGCAAGAGTACTCTTTGGACTTAATCAGTAAAACACACTAATCTTATTAAAAACAAAGACACCACATACAACCCCTAAAAAATTAACCCCTTGCCTGCTGATGACGGAACCGCTCCGTCATCAGCTGCGGTGGTGCTTTGCTGATGACGGAGCGGTTCCGTCATGGCCCGCTCAGCGCTCCTGCGCGGCGCGAATTTCGCGCCTGCGCTGAGCGTTCCATTGAGCGGGGCGGGCCATGACGGAACCGCTCCGTCATAAGCACAGCGCAACCGACGCTGGTGACGGAGCGGTTCCGTCACCAGAATGCAGCTGCCGTGCGGCCGCCCCGCCCCCTTAGCACTGCGGCAGAATAGCCGCCGCAGTGAAGGGGTTAATAACTCACCTTTCAAATTGATTTGTAGATTAAGAAGTATGACAGTCACGCACCAGATTTTCTTATTCAGAATCTCTGGACTGCACTGCTCTTATCAAAACCAAAAAATGGCACGGTTTCCATCTCTTTTTGCACAGATAAACATGTAAATTTCAAATCACATTGCTTCCCACATTAATTCATAAGCTAACACACATTTCTATTGGTTTTTACACATTTTTTCAACCCTTTCCAATTGACATAAGTTTGAACCCTACCCTCAATCTACCTACTGCCTGTTACCATAGAAATAGTTTATGGAACACTCAACTGAGCACACAGGTCACAAGTTCAACCCACAATGTTGCTAATCCAAAGAGCAAGTGTGCTTTACTTATCAAAATATCAGCGTATCCTTTATAATGTTCATTTCAAACACTTTTCCTTAACCAATAAGAAACATGCTTTTAAAAAACAGAAACATGCAGCCTACTTTTCAGACTAGAATGTTGTCAAACAGCCAATCATTTCTTTTCTTTTTTCAAAACTGCATCTTATCCACCATTTTAGAAAACATCTTACTTCTCAAACTGCCATTTCACATACAGACACCTTCTGAGTGCATCCAGACCTTCTTTCAAGATGCTTAGAGTGTGGATTGTGGGACACAGCTATATTTTCTGGAGCCAAAGGTGTGCAGAAAACAAAGGCATTGACAGAGACCTAGCTTTGCCAAATGTCAACATTAAATAGATTGGACAGAGAGGGTTAAAGTGGCACCAAATGATGCCATTGGTTAAATCCTTTTTGCAACTCTAACACCCTGACCTCATCATTGTGCACTCTGGTGGCAATGACCTAGGCACTTTGACAGGGGTAGGTCTGGAAATGCTTATGAAGGACACCTTTGGAGAATGTATGTCACTTTTAACCCAAACTGCCTTTTTCTACTCCAACATATGCCAAAGGCAGACATGGAACTGGTCCAATCAATTTTGTCCACAGATTGAGAAAGGTAGAAAACATGTCAATAACTCTGTTTCTGCTTTTCTCCAAGATTATAAGATAGGGTCCATTTACCACAACAATCTGTGTTTCAATATGGTTGGCATATATAGGAGAGATGGTGTACATTTTATAGATGAGGGTAACAGAGGCTTCCTCTTGAACTTTAGACTCTGCAAAGGTACTTACTTGTATGTACCAAAATCTCTCAATAAACACAGTGGCTCTGTTTAGAGCTACCCAAGATCTAAACACACAAGCTAGATGTATATCTGAAAAATATTATTTCTTTTTTGCTTGGAGTCGCGCACCCAACACGTTTGAATCGTGCACCCAACGCGACAGGATCGTGCACCCAAATGCCCTGGAGTCACGCACCCTACACTTTAGGAATTGGGCAGCCAACGTATTCACACCAGGGGGCTGCGCTGAGCGCCGCACTGGGTTTGCGACTCCTAATTTTACAGTAAAAAAAAATTTGCTCCTATAACTAATTTCAATTCTCCCCGGGGACCCCATCCCCCAGGGATCATATATAACATTGGGGACCATGGGGGGAGCCCCAATGCCCCTACGGCCCCAGCCAGCTCCCTGCAACCTTTGGGAGCCGGCATTGCTTTTCCACATGGGGAGCTGCTAACATGCAGCTCCCCGTGTGGAAAAGCAATATATTTTGGATTTTGAAATAGAGAGCAGGTTTCCCTGCTCTCTCTTTCAAAAGACAAACCAAGTTTGCTATGGCAGGACGGGAGCCCCGAGGCTCCCGCCCTGCCATAGCAAACAGCAGTGTCCCGGGGTGGGCACCCCAAGACACTGCAGGAGCCAGCCATGGGTGGTGGCGCTCCCCAGGGCCATCACAAGGCTCCAGGAGGGGGGCCTCATGGCCCCCCTCCCACAATACACAAAGCCCCGGGGTGTCGGTCCCCGGGGCTGGGGAGGGCTGTTGAGCATCCCCACCCATGTATTTTGCTGGAGGGGGCCTTTGAGCCCCCCATACCATTTATTTTGTAGCCCCGGGGTGGCGGTCCCTGGGGCTGGGGAGACCCTCTGGGCTCCCCATAAAATGTTTTACTTTTGCCCATGGGATTTGCCCCCCCGGGGGCTAATTACTAAGCCCGCCCTTCGTTTTTTTTTTACAGTAAGATCCGCTCACCCTGCGCGCATTTTGCCAGTTAAAAAAATATATACATTTTTTGCCCTAGGGGTCTTTGTGGGACCCCCTAAGCAGTTCTAGAGGGTCAGGTTATTTGTACCCTGCCCCCTTTCTATGTTTTGCAGACTTGTTCCACTGACTTCTGCAGACTCGCTTCGACCGAGGCACAAAATGGCTGCCAACACTTCCTTGTTTCGAATGTTGACAACCACTGAACAGCCAATTAGCATTCAGAGTGTGATCGGCAAGGTGCGCTTAGGGTGCACTCAGGATGCGCGGATCCTATGCACCCATAGATATATATGTGATTTTAATTGTCATTTTCTCAGGAACCGCTGAGCAGATTTACACCATTTAAGCAAAAGGAATGAGTCAGAACCAATGACTACCTCTTTTCCAAATTTAGTGTAATGCCGTTCAGCAGTTCTGGCTGTAGCCGCAATGAGTGGTTCCTATGGAAAATTGTGTGGTGGAAACACGTTTTGGGACCCTTGTTTTTCTCGGCCCCCGCTTCACGAATAACTCAAAAGACTTTCAGGATAGGAGCGGAACGGAGCACCCCACCAGTTTTGAAAAGTTTGAGAAGATTTGTCAACCGGCGTCAAAGTTATTCTAAATAGAATGTTGCTGATTTCCTATGGATAATAGGTCCTAACTATAACTACCTACTGGCGACTGCCAGTAGGTAATATTTTTATATATATATATATTTTTACATATATATATATATATATATACACATGTATGTATATATATATATATATATATATATATATATATATATTACCTACTGGCGGTCGCCAGTAGGTAGTTATAGTTAGGATTTTTTTCAATGTTAAATCTCAAAATTCTATTTGGAATAACTTTGGCGCCGGTTGACGAATCTGCCTCAAAATTTCCTCAAAATGGCATCGCGGCGTTCCGGTCCTTCCCTGAAAGTTTGGGGGGGATTCGTCAAGCGGGGGCCGAGATAAAAGGGGGGTCCCAAAACGCGTTTTCCCCATGTTAATTTCCATAGGGCGGTCGATTTCACTTTTAGCCCGAACGGCTGAATGGATTTCCACCAAACTTGGCAAAATTGTAGGGACTGGTAGCCCGATGTGCCTTTTCTATGTCTCAAAATATGTGCTCCAGTCGATTTTGAGTAATTAAGGTTCAAAAAAATATATATATCTATAGCCGCGCACTAGTACGTGCACCGGTACGCGCACCGGGCATGCCACGCGAGGTGCGCACGGGAAGCTGATTGGCTCTCGGGTGTCTGTAAACATTCGAAACAGTCCGGAGCGGCCGCCATCTTGTGTCTCGGTAGGATCGAGACACGAGAGGTGGGCAAAACAAAGAGGGAAATGACCATAAGGGGGCAGGGTAGACCCCCCCTTGACCCCCTAGGTTTGATGTGGGGGCTATAAAAGGGCCCCGCAGGGCATTTAAAATATTTTTTTTTTTTCGTTTTGCGCGGGGGAAGCGCCCGGTACGCGCACCAGGTAGCGCACCGGGGAGCGTAAAATGAGGGAAAAAGATGACAGTTTATAAAAAAAAGAAGCCTTTATTTAGAAATTGGAGGTAGTTCTAAAAAGAACTTTTTTTTTTCTTCTTTTTGTTGTTTTATATTTTTTTTGTGTTTTTTTAACTTTTTGAACTTTTTTGGCTTTTCAAAACAGTTTTATATTTTTTTTGTATATTTTTAGGGGGAGAAACAAAAAAAGGGAATTGAAACTGGCTCAACTGGAGCAAAAAACAAAAAACCCAAAAAATTACTTCTTTTTGGGGCACTTGTGATTATCACCTGCAAGGACGATGAGCTTAACGCTTTTTTCACCATAGGCGATAAGCTTGCCACATGCAGAACAAGTGATTTTAAAATCAGCAAATCTTGGCTGAATGCAAGGCATCATCTCGGATGTTTCTGGTCCCGATGAAGTGGGTTGGTTTCTTTGGGAGGTGGTCCTTGACGACTGGGGGAGGTTACTGGCCAGTTCCCTGAACTCTGCACGAGAGTAGTTGTTTGGGTGCTTTCGGGTCATATGACGAATCATGGTATGGTTACCAAATGAATATTTTTTGTTTGGGTTGCCCCGTGAAAGTTCTTCATTGCAGATTAGGCAAGTTACCTTGGCCGCATTCACTTTTTTCTTGCCCTCTGGAATTGAAAAAAACTCCCATACAATGTGTGGCTTGGGTTTGTATGGGGTATTTTCTTCAGGCAGCCATCTTCTCCTCCCCTCCTCCTCTTCCTCTTCCTCCTCCTCCTGTTCTTGACCACCAATATAATCTGGAGCTGGTCCTGTTGGTGGTGGAGGTGGTGGTGGTGGGGCAGATGCACCAGCTGCTGCTGCTACTGAAGCCATTATTAAGATCAAAAAGGTACAGAGATGTACAAACAGGTCTTCCTCAGTCAAAGGACAAAGTCAGAATAAGGAAAAAAGGTGGGGTCTTTCATCATTTAGAAAAAAAACTGTCCTGAACCAATGAGAAGTGTTATTTTCAGGTCACAAGACCAGGGGCTTCATCATTATGAAACTAAAACTGTTATGAACCAAAGAAAAGTGTTATTTTCAGGTCAAATGACCCGACGCGCTTACGCTACGTGCCCCCGGGCGCGCCCGGGGGCGCTCCGGGTCGCGTAGCGTAAGCGCGTCGGATGTTTACGTTGCGCGATCGTTTTCGCTCGAGTACTTCCGGGTGCGCTTACGCCGTGCGTATCACGCGGACGCGGCTACGCGATACGTCATGATCATGTTTTCGTTCGCGATATTGGCGCTTACGAGACGCTCCCCGGAGCGCGCCCGGGGGCGCTTTATAAAAGTACACTTTTCGGGGAGCTCCCCGGGAAGCGCACCGGGAGCGCTCCAAAGCAAAAAATAAAAATAAAAAATTGGGAAAAATTGTAGGGACTGGTAGCCCTATTCTTAAGTGGTTTTTACGAAAATTAACTTTGATAAAATATATATTGTGCTACATTGGGCTATATATATGCCAAAATGTAGCCCAAATGTAGCCCAATGTAGCCCAAAGATGGCCACCAGAGACCAAAAAATGCAAATGTAGCCCAAATATCAGCTAGATGTAGCCCAACTGTAGCCCAATGACAGAATGTACCAGAGTGTTCTAAAGAACAACTAGAGTGCTAACAGTCTTACATATAAACTGAGACTTAAAGTTAGGAATTAGCATTTAAAAAAACCTTTGAAATTCACTGAAAAAACCATAGGTTTCCCACCAGTTATAGTTAGGAATTAGCATTTAAAAAACCAATGAAATTCACTGAAAAAACCATAGGTTTCACATCAGTTATAGTTAGCTGGAAATTTTACTGACATAAAACCAATGAAATTCCACGTTATAGTTAGTTGGACTCACTATAACTTGCGCGCCTGCAATGCACTGCTGATGACGTCACATATTACATCACTCATGACATGGTCAGTGACATCACTCATGACATCACTGATGACACCATCCTTGTGACAGAGTGACAGACCATTGAAACACATATTCAAACAATAGAAACTAACATTTTCCAAGAAAATGGAGATACCCATACCAGTTACAAAAACCAATTCAGTAATTTCACCATCTATATACACATCCACTCATACACCAACAGTTTTATATAGTCACTCATACATATTCTCACTCATCATATATAGTGAAACACATATACATCCTGTTACACACCGACAGTCTTACAAAAGTTACTCACACACATACTCACACATGCAAATAAACTATTGAACATCCATTTATTTGCATATACAGCTATACATACATTAGCACATTACTTCTAAGGAAACTTACACATACTTACTCTCTTAAACAATCACTTATAGAAACACATACTTATTTAAAAAGGAACTCTTTCAATCTCTCACTCTCACATATACTGACTTATATACATCAATGCTCATATATACAAGATTAAAACATATGTAGTTACTCATAAAGACACTAGTGAGACAGGCATTCACTCACTAACACACACATATACACACTCATCCACCCATACAGTCCTGCACATATGCTGTCTTCAAAAAACATACAAACAGTGAGTCAGTCACCAACCCATGCAGCCACTTATACACAAAGTGAAACACTGATACACATATTTTAAAATATAAAAATTACTCGTTAATATATGTATTCATTAAGATACACTTAATAAGGCAGTTAACCAATCAATTCTTTTAAAAAAAACATCCATTTACACACTTATTTAACCATTTACTCTTCCATCGTCCTTTACAAATACAAATATAAAACATATTTATTTTTCATAAAGACACACATTCACTGGATGTGTTTTAAGGGTTACTTTACAGTGAAAGGAGGTCAGTCACTCTGTCACAAGGACGGTGTCATCAGTGATGTCATGAGTGATGTCACTGACCATGTCATGAGTGATGTAATATGTGATGTCATCAGCAGTGCATTACACGCGCAAGTTATAGTGAGTCCAACTAACTATAACGTGGAATTTCATTGGTTTTATGTCAGTAAAATTTCCAGCTAACTATAACTGATGTGAAACCTATGGTTTTTTTAGTGAATATATATATATATATATATATATATATATATATATATATATATATATATATATATATATATATATATATATATATATATATATATATATATATATATATATATATATATATATACATGTGTGTTTTACGTGTGTAAAACATAGGTTTTACAGGCGTTATAGATAGGAATTAGCATTTAAAAAAAATATTTTTGAAATTCACTAAAAACCATAGGTTTTAGGGATGTTATAGTTAGTTGGACATTTGACTCATATAAAACCAGAGAAATTCGCCTATTATAGTTAGTTGATCCAACTATAACTCGCGCACCAGCAATGCACTGCTGATGATGTCACATATTACATCACTCATGACATGGTCAGTGACACCACTGATGACATCTCAAATGACATCACTGATGACATCATCCACATGATAATGTGATGCACATACTGATGCCCTAATATAAATTTTGATACACCCATTCTAAAATGCAGACTACTATTTTTGAAACCATATACACAACAATGCCAGATACTACATACCACTCACTATTTCCTAGGTCTACACACACATCCAGTCACTTATACATGTAGTTACTCATGAATACAGTACTATTACCCACTTATTTCATGTTATAGTTATACTGTTGTTTGTTCGAATAAAGTTGGGTTTCCATTTATTTATTTTGCTTTAATAAAGGTTTTTTTTACCAATAATTAAGTGAGGATATGGGTCTTCTTTTTCTGACAACACTTGTCTGTAGTTTATTGTGAAAATCGGCTGTCTATAGGAGGTTATGAGGGAAAACATATGTAATTTTGCGTTGCACCTACCAACAGACTATTACATAAATGTAGCCTACGTAATTCTACAACACCAAGGGTTCTATGAGTGTAGCACTTTATAACACTATAAGTACTGCCCGTGTGATTACAGAACCAATAAGGCACTGCCTAGAGCCACAGAGGCTTCAGGGACTGGCAAGGCCCACCCTGCCTATTTAAGTAAAGCCCCGGAGGGTGGCGATCCCCGGACTTGAGTTGGCCTTGATGCCCCCCGTACAATTAGTAAACAATACCCAGGACGTGGTGATCACCTAGGCTACAAAACGTCTCTGTGCCCTCCCGCGCCTAATTTACATGTGAGATTAAGGTCCCCAGTGCTGCAAAGACCCCGCAATATAATAATAGGATTGGCCCGGGAACATTATCCACCAGGGGGCTCATTTAAATGAATGTGTGAGACCCTGCTTCATTTTCTTTATCCATCCGGAGCCGCTCTATTAAAGCGATGCAACGTTTTCCTCCTCTCGCTTCAACGAGGCAAACAAGGATTTGCTATCACAGGGTGGAAGCCATGCACCTGCCCTGTAATAGCAGACATAAATGTCCCGCAGCTGCACACCCCGGGGCATTGTATGAGCTGCGCCTGAGAGGTGGCGCTCCCTTGGACCATGATGCATTGGTTACTGCATAACTACAGAATTAGTGTAAACGCATACTAACACTACTTGCACACATGTAGTACAGCGACCAAAGTGTAATGAAGAGGCAAAGGAAGCCCAAAATGTAAAAATATAAATCCTACCAAAGGTCGGATGACTTACTTCAATTAGCCGAATACTCTGGGATGAGTAAAACCAGCTTCATGAAGAAAACGGGTTTTCAGCACAACGCAAGCAAGCTCGAAATATTGGTGAGTGCTACCTTCTTTTTACCTTCTCCCGCTCATCGCCAAATTTATGTAGTGAAGAGGCAGACAGCAGTGGATCTGATAAGTAGATTTATTACAGGAAAACAAGACTGCTTTAACAGCCACCAACAGGAGCAGACATCAAGGCAACCGTCTTCTCCAGCACCATGTACAAGCTCCCCAAGGTTCCCCTCATAACAGCCCTACATTCTAACATTGCATACTTACATTCTACTAGCATTACACACTAACATTTTATTATGACTTATATTGGAATACTACACAGGGCACAAGACTTTACAGCAATGAGCTCATGGTTTCATCCACAAATCTTGAGACCGGTAGGGGTGAGGAGTTTGCTTCCCACTCCCTGTATTGTAGAAACGCAAACTAACACTACTTCCACAGGTATGCTACACCGCCCAGAGCACATCACTTTACAGCAATGGGCTCACAATTTAGACTCACGGTTTAATCCCTGAGTCTTCAGACCAGTAGGGATGAGTAGTTTGTTTCCCACTCCCTGTATAGTATAAACGTATACTAACCCTACTGTAATGGCAGGGTTTTTGGCTTTATTTAGCAGTGATATAGATCATTAATCTTGCTCGCATCTAGTATAGGTATTCCTAGCCTGTGTTGGCCCTTTTAAGCCCCTTTTTCCAGACCTAGAAGAGGATAGCTGCTTAATATGCCTTTATTCTTGACTTTAACCTGTCTATTGCCTATTGGCTTTGACATATTAGACACATTGGTGTGGTTTATGTAGGTATTCTGACAGAGCTGAGGAGCATTTCACCCCTTTCAGGCCTACAGGCCTAGAGCTAGAGGGACTCCATCTTGATGAAGCTGAGAGGCTTTTCAGGGCAAAGGCAAAGTTTATAGTTAAGGCTGTTGTTCGCTTGGAGAGAACCGGTTCAGGCTGGCCCTTATCGAAGGAATGTATTTTTCCCCACTCCGAAGACACAACTTCAGGCTGGCCAGCTGGGAACGTGTCCTTGGTACGGGGAGGTACAAGAATTTGGTGGGCGGCAGGTTACTGGCCGTAACTTTCCATGAAAGGACAAGCTTCCATATTAGCGAGCTACAGGAGAGGAGGAGTGTTCATTCCAGCTTGTGTGCAGTTCAGTTCAGTTTGGAGTGCAGTGCAGCGTGGTGCTCAGAACAGCTTGGAGCACAGAACAGCTTGCAGAGAGAGAGAGGATGTCTGCTGGAGCTGCAGAATAGAGTGCAGTTCTTAAATGGAGAAAGAAGGCAGACGATTGCTGAAAATGAGGAGAGAGAAAGCAGTGCAGAGAGCATCAAAGAAGGCTGTCAGCTGGAGCAATTGGACCAGAGGCGTGGTGATGTGGTGAAGGAGGGAGAGACAGAGAGAGCCCTAATCCCACCAGAGGCAGAGAGAGAGCCCTAATCCCACCAGAGGCAGAGAGAAATCTTCCTTCTAATAGGTGAGGTAGTCTGAACCAATCACACTTACATCTTAATCTTATCTTTATTCCCTAGGCTTTTGCATTGCTAATCTTTTCCCTTTCAGCGGAGTGTTCCTGTTATGTTTAATCTTTTCTCTTTCAGCGGTGTGTTCTACCTATAGTCTTTGTCAGTTCTGTGTAAAGGTTTATATTGTACTAATAATAAATGACCCCATTAATTAGTGATGCCTGAGTTCTTTTATGATAAAGTTATCCTGGCTTCAAGCCAGTTGCTGTTGAGCCACTGATGGATCAAAAGGGGGGTAGGAGCGCTTAAATCAAGAAATAACTCAGTCACATAGTGTGTATATCTTTATCCCCGTACAGTGAGGGTAATCACTCCTGGTAGGTATTACTGTTTGAACAGATGCTACCCCTGATCAGGTAAGTAATAGTGAGGGAGAGAGGAGACTTGCAACCAAGGGACTAAGTTAGTACACCATCCCATAATATTATTGTAGTAGCAGACCCTTAGTGAAGAGACTTCCCAATATATATATATATATATATGTATAGGTGTTCATAGGAATGTGGTCGTCGTTGATATGCGGCGTTAGTGAGAACACTGGGTGGGAGACCAGTGTAGATACCCACTGGATTGTGGCTTGAATAAGTGAGGGCGCTAGGGGGTCGAACTAGCGTGTAGATCGACAGGATTGTTGATCGTTTGGAAAAGGGAGCATTGGGTTCTGCAGGCCCATGTGTAGTCGCACCGGATTGTGCGCAATATCTGCCCTAGGGTAGACCGGTCTGGGTCTGAGTGGCCGCGAGACCAACTGATGTGAATAAGTGTGGTGTAGGGTATGGATATCCCTAGTAATCAGTGAGTATTCTTAGTATCCCTATAGATTTAGTGGTGTTTTCAATAATATGAGCTTGTATATTGCGAGTTCCCCATCCTCAGGTAGGTACCAGGTGCCTGGATAGGTGGTCCTGAGGAGGGAAGGTGAGTACGTTCTGGCTGGGTTGGAGGGGCCCCTGGGGGCTGATCCCACCTACTCAGAAAATCCAGCCATTACATTTTGGCGTAGTCGTCATCTTACGAATCCTGTGTGCCTGGCCATGTGCTTGGAGAGGTTCCCATGTGTTGTGAGTGAGTGCCATGAACGCCATAACATCTGGCGTAGTCGAACGGTTTACCTATCCTGTGTGATCTGGCCATGTGCTTAGAGAGTTTCCCATGTGTTCTGAGGGAGTGCCCTGAACGCTGGTTCCATCTGGCGTAATGTTGCAGTTTATGTAGCATGTGTGGCCTATGGGCTTGAACAGTTGCAGCGTGAGGAGATTGCATTACATCATGGCATTTGGCTTATTCAGGGTGGAAGGAATGGTTTTCATCTTGGTGTTTAAACTGTCAGAGTTGAAGGATGGCATTACATGAGGAAGCCAGTTACATCTTTGTGATGGTCCAATTGTATAAATGTGTGTAAAAAATGCTTTTAAATTGCCCATTAAATTGCTTGCTGCATCTGCTTATGCTGTGCAATGTGAAATGTGTTCATTGTAATATGATCTGTGGAGTTCTTTGAATATAGCTCCTTGTAAATATGACTTGTGAATAGCGCCATATTATTGTGGCTTATGAGGTGCATGTTCTCATGTTGATCTGCTGTGTTGCTTGTGAATGGTGCTTTGAATATATTCCTTGTGAAAAGCGTGTCGTTTTTTGAGTTTGTTTACTGTCTTGTAAATATGGCTTGTGAATAGCGCCATTTTAATGTGGCTTGTGAGGTGCATGTTCTTATGTCGATTTGTTGTGTTCCTTGTGCATTGCGCCTTGGAAATGTTGTTTGTGAAAGGCTTGTCTTGTAAATATGGCTTGTGAATAGCGCCATGTGGTCATGGCTTGGACAGGGCATGTTCTCATTACGTTTGGCAGTAGAGAGCTGGATCTCTCTCGGGTGCTTGGGGATAACGTTTTTGAAAATATGTGTACGTGTTCGCTGTGAACGTGAAGAAATGTGCTCATGATTTTCCCATGTATCCATGGACATTCGGGAATGATTGTGCTTGAGCTGCCAAAGGGTTAATATCTTGAGTTGAGATGGCAGTCTTTATTTTTTACATGCTGTCAACATGCATGGTTATCTGACCTGACTATAAAAGTCAGTGGATTATTTGATGGTTTGATTTTGACTTTTTTTTTGGTTCCTTGGTCTGTCTATGTGCTTTGTCAACCTCTTGACGGGAAGGTAACATCTTGTGCTTTGCAAAGGGTTTTATTCATTTCACATTCTTTTTGAAATGCGTCTACGAATTTTTGTGTGGGTTTGCCTTGGAACTGATGTGGTTATAAATCAACCAGTCCGATTATGGAGAAAGCTGTGTTCTTTTAAAATGAGTGAAATGTTAAAAAGATGGCCCGTTAGAATGCATGCTACGGAGCTGTTTTCATTAATTATTTCTTTGAGGGTTTCCATCTAGACAGGAATGTGCTGTTGCAATGTTCAAAGGTTGAGAATAATCAATCTTGCCCGACAGTGCGTGGTAACATGTGCTTTTAATTAGTGGAAGGCAACCATGTGCCTTTGAAAAAAAATGTTAAAATGTAACATTATTATTTTCCCAAATGTAAATTGAAATGTATTCTTTTATAAATGTGTCAGCAAAATCTTTTTTATTATGGCTTGCATGTTAATTTAAAATTAAATACAATGTTGAAATGTATCTGCATTTTATGTTGTTTTACAAATTATTTCTCTTTCAGCAGCTGACAATGGACCACGTTAATTCGTTTTTTTCCCAAATGCAGAATGTATAATCTTGTGTGCAAAAAGTTACTTGCCCCTTTCTAAATAAGTGCCCATATTTTAAATGTCTTGCCTTTAGCTGAATTAGTTAGACAAAAGTCTTTTTAGAAATTGCAGCTTTTAATTGGCAGTACACTGTAACAGAATTGTTTTTTTTTAAATGCTAGCTTCCGTTAGTTTGAAAATCAGGCCTGAGAATAGGCAAAGGTATTTGTTTGTCGACCTTGGCAGACCAGCTGGTTTGTGCAGACGAGTTTTTTTTTCCTTTGCTCTGCAGGTTTCGATCACGTCCCTGTTCGTTATGATTGGCTACAATCCAATTTTCTTCCGCGAACGGCTTGTTTATTTAAGGGCGGGGTGACCTGGCTCTTCCCTTGGAGTTAGTTAGTCATGATGGGCCTGGGCGGGCTTCTCTGACCAGGGAAATGGGAGACTTGCAGTGCCCTGCTCCTGCTGTGAGCTCATCACTTGGCAGTGATTCCAGTAGCTTTACACTGTAGCCTGGCTCCTGCTCTGAAGGGAGGGGCTGTCCCATGAAGGATTAGTGTATGAAATAGGCCCTTCTGGCTGTGTATGTAAACAATTAGATTTTGCCCAAACTAATAATAATACATATATGATTTTAATTATGTCTTGACTTTAGAAACCTGTTTTTAATTAATTAAGTTTTTTTCCCAACACTGAAAGGCACCCGGGGTGCTTTTTAAATGGAAAATTTTATTTTGCAAGATTAATGATACTTGTTCTCTTGTTCCTAGGATTGCTGTAGTTGTGGTTCTGCGTGGGTCCGTCCCCCTTCCACTTCCTTTTCTTGTTTTAGCTTTTTATTTTCATGTTTTTATTTTAGTTTATTGTTTTTGGATGATGGAACCAGACCAGACCAGACCAGACCAGACCGGAAGGGTGATGGATGGCCGCATCGGAGGAAGTGTCCGGATACCGAAGATGCAGGGTGGTGGCCTACACTGAAGAATTTGGACATAATTCCTTGGCCTGCATTTTTTTGTTGACATCACTACGAGCAGGCCCCACTTTTAAAAAAAGAATAACACAAATATGTTTTATTTGGGACAGAATTATGCATAATCCCTTGGACAAGCAGGCCCCACTTTTAAAGCAAAAAAACATGTCACCTATTATAGTTTTTCTGTTTTCTTCAAAACAGTTTTTGCCAATGAAGGACTTTTTTTTTTGAATGGTGCTGCACACATGTGTTCCACCGTGTGATTTAAAATGATTGTTTTGTTGTTCTAAGCTTGATGTTACACCAGCTATCTTGTAGAAATGGGGTTGTTTTTTACTGTTCTTACATTTTCACCTTGATTGATCAAAGGGTGGTTACCTTACACTTTGGATTGTTCTGGGAGGTGTGTCTTTTAGTATGATTATGTATTAATGTTTATCCAGACCTTGCAACAGTTTGTCATGTTTACTTCTCAGATTTCACTTTAAATTGACTAATGTCAGTAGGTAGGCCTCATTTAGGAACATTGTTATTTTCATCCCACAAACAAGTCCCTACACCAATAGTTTCATGAGTCATCATTAGCTTAAGTTGCCTATAGTAGGTAGGGCTCATTTAGGCCCTTTCTTATTTTCTCATTAGGAGTTGAAACACATTTAGTTCTTAAGTTGACAATAGTAGGTAGGCCTCATTTAGGCTTAAGTTGTCCGAAGTAGGCCCCATTTAGACCCCTTGCTGTTTTCATTCAACACATAAGTCCCTACATCACTAGATTTCACCAGTTATCACTAGAAGTTGAGGCACATTTAGTTTGAGGATGCTTTGGTTAGTTTCTGTTGTTATCAGATCCAATCTCAGATATGTTTCGGCATTCAAGTCAAGGGTGCTTTGATTTGTTTTTAGGTTTGTATTCCCTACAATTGAGTTTCAGGTGGAATTTCCTTGAGTTGTCATTGTTTTTAGGGAGTTTTTTAGGTTTTGATTTGTTGATAGATTGTGTTGATGTTTGTTTATTGTTTATAAGATGTTCGCAAGATAAGGATCTAAGGGTGGATGGCAGAGTTATTTAGCAGTGATATAGATCTTAATCTTGCTCACATCTAGGATAGGTATTTTTAGCCTATGTTGGATAGATTATGTTGATGTTTGTTTAGATGGTTGTTGTTGTTTACTGATGCTCGCAAGATAAGGATCTAGGGGTGCAATGTAATGGCAGGGTTTTTGGCTTTATTTAGCAGTGATATAGATCATTAATCTTGCTCGCATCTAGTATAGGTATTCTTAGCCTGTGTTGGCCCTTTTAAGCCCCTTTTTCCAGACCTAGAAGAGGATAGCTGCTTAATATGCCTTTATTCTTGACTTTAACCTGTCTATTGCCTATTGGCTTTGACATATTAGACACATTGGTGTGGTTTATGTAGGTATTCTGACAGAGCTGAGGAGCATTTCACCCCTTTCAGACCTACAGGCCTAGAGCTAGAGGGACTCCATCTTGATGAAGCTGAGAGGCTTTTCAGGGCAAAGGCAAAGTTTATAGTTAAGGCTGTTGTTCGCTTGGAGAGAACCGGTTCAGGCTGGCCCTTATCGAAGGAATGTATTTTTCCCCACTCCGAAGACACAACTTCAGGCTGGCCAGCTGGGAACGTGTCCTTGGTACGGGGAGGTACAAGAATTTGGTGGGCGGCAGGTTACTGGCCGTAACTTTCCATGAAAGGACAAGCTTCCATATTAGCGAGCTACAGGAGAGGAGGAGTGTTCATTCCAGCTTGTGTGCAGTTCAGTTCAGTTTGGAGTGCAGTGCAGCGTGGTGCTCAGAACAGCTTGGAGCACAGAACAGCTTGCAGAGAGAGAGAGGATGTCTGCTGGAGCTGCAGAATAGAGTGCAGTTCTTAAATGGAGAAAGAAGGCAGACGATTGCTGAAGATGAGGAGAGAGAAAGCAGTGCAGAGAGCATCAAAGAAGGCTGTCAGCTGGAGCAATTGGACCAGAGGCGTGGTGATGTGGTGAAGGAGGGAGAGACAGAGAGAGCCCTAATCCCACCAGAGGCAGAGAGAGAGCCCTAATCCCACCAGAGGCAGAGAGAAATCTTCCTTCTAATAGGTGAGGTAGTCTGAACCAATCACACTTACATCTTAATCTTATCTTTATTCCCTAGGCTTTTGCATTGCTAATCTTTTCCCTTTCAGCGGAGTGTTCCTGTTATGTTTAATCTTTTCTCTTTCAGCGGTGTGTTCTACCTATAGTCTTTGTCAGTTCTGTGTAAAGGTTTATATTGTACTAATAATAAATGACCCCATTAATTAGTGATGCCTGAGTTCTTTTATGATAAAGTTATCCTGGCTTCAAGCCAGTTGCTGTTGAGCCACTGATGGATCAAAAGGGGGGTAGGAGCGCTTAAATCAAGAAATAACTCAGTCACATAGTGTGTATATCTTTATCCCCGTACAGTGAGGGTAATCACTCCTGGTAGGTATTACTGTTTGAACAGATGCTACCCCTGATCAGGTAAGTAATAGTGAGGGAGAGAGGAGACTTGCAACCAAGGGACTAAGTTAGTACACCATCCCATAATATTATTGTAGTAGCAGACCCTTAGTGAAGAGACTTCCCAATATATATATATATATGTATAGGTGTTCATAGGAATGTGGTCGTCGTTGATATGCGGCGTTAGTGAGAACACTGGGTGGGAGACCAGTGTAGATACCCACTGGATTGTGGCTTGAATAAGTGAGGGCGCTAGGGGGTCGAACTAGCGTGTAGATCGACAGGATTGTTGATCGTTTGGAAAAGGGAGCATTGGGTTCTGCAGGCCCATGTGTAGTCGCACCGGATTGTGCGCAATATCTGCCCTAGGGTAGACCGGTCTGGGTCTGAGTGGCCGCGAGACCAACTGATGTGAATAAGTGTGGTGTAGGGTATGGATATCCCTAGTAATCAGTGAGTATTCTTAGTATCCCTATAGATTTAGTGGTGTTTTCAATAATATGAGCTTGTATATTGCGAGTTCCCCATCCTCAGGTAGGTACCAGGTGCCTGGATAGGTGGTCCTGAGGAGGGAAGGTGAGTACGTTCTGGCTGGGTTGGAGGGGCCCCTGGGGGCTGATCCCACCTACTCAGAAAATCCAGCCATTACACCTACTTACACAGTTATACTACAGCGGCCAGTATGCTATAGCATCCAGAGCCCATCACTTTACAGCAATCAGCTCGGTTTGATCCCCGAGTCTTCACACCGGTAGGCCTGAGTACATCACTTCCAGTATTGTATAAATGCACAGTAGGGGTCAGTGGTTCGCTTCCCACTTCCTGTACGGTATAAACGCCTACTAACACTACTTGCACACGTATGCTACAAAGACCAGAGCACATTACTTTACAGCAATGAGCTCATGGTTTCGGCTCTCAGTTTCATACCGACTATAGCAGCAGCTCATCTCAGCGCCATGTCACTCTGAGCAACACCGCACTTTCAGACTCTTAGGAGTGTCTACTTCGCTTCACACTCCCCCATAGAGGTTACAGTGCTCCTATCCTCCTCTTTCCTACTCTTTTCACCCTTTTTTCTCCTAACTAATTTCAACGGAACCACAAAATGGCTGCCAACACTTCTTAGTTGCAACCGCTCGCACCGCTCACAGCCAATAAGCAGCAAGCTTGTGCTTGTAATGCCTCAGCCAATCAGATGGCAGAATTCCCAAATATCGATATCTGTAAATTTTGATATTTCTCCAAAACTACTGAATGAATTTACACCAAATAAACAAACGTGTACTTTCTAGACCAAGACCCTTCTCCCTGCCAAATGTGGGATAATTCCGTTCACCCGTTCTACCTGTAGCCTTGTCTAAAGTTTCCTATGGAAATTGCATGGAGAAAACTTGTTTTGGAAGCCCCCCTTTTTTTTCAACCTCCCCTTGACTAATCGCCCCCAAACTTTTAACATAGGAGCTGATATGAACAAAGAATTAGTTTAGAAAAAGTTATAAGCAAAACAAAAAATGCTCTTCCTATGGAAACTTGGTCCTAACTATAACTACCTACTGGCAGTCGTACATATATATATATATATTCACAGAAAAAAACAGAGGTTTCACACCAGTTATAGTTAGCTGGAAATTTTACTGACATAAAACCATTGAAATTCCCACGTTATAGTTAGTTGGACTCACTATAACTTGCGCGTGTAATGCACTGCTGATGACATCACATATTACATCACTCATGACATGGTCAGTGACATCACTCATGACATCACTGATGACACCATCCAGTGAATGTGTGTCTTTCTGAAAAATAAACATGTTTTATATATGTATATGTAAAGGTCGATGGAAGAATAAATGTTTCAATAAGTGTCTTAATGGATGTTTTAAAAAAAAAAATTGATTGGTTAACTGGCTTATTAAGTGTATCATAGTGAATACATATATTAGCGAGTATTGTTTAAATATTTAAATGTTTGTATCAGTGTTTCACTTTGTGTATAAGTGGCTGCATGGGTTGGTGAGTAGCTACATGTGTGTGTATATGGGTTATTAGATTTTTTTTAGTATCAGTATAAGTGTCTGTATGATTTGGTGGGGGTGTTACTTAGCACATAGATGCATCAATGACTGACTCACTGTTTGTATGTGTTTTGAAGACAGCATATGTGCCGGACTGTATGGGCGGATGAGTGTGTATATGTGTGTGTTAGTGAGTGAATGACTGTCTCACTAGTGTCTTTATCAGTAACGACATATGTTTTAATCTAGTATATGTGAGTATTGATGTTTATAAGTGAGTATATGTGAGATTGTAAGAGTTCCTGTTTAAATAAGTATGTGTTTCTATAAGTGATTGTTTAAGAGAGTAAGTATGTGTAAGTTTCCTTAGAAGTAAGGTGGTAGTGTGTGTATAGCTGTATATGCAAAAAAATGGATGTTCAATAGTTTATTTGCATGTGTGAGTATGTGTGTGAGCAACTTTTGGAAGACTGTCGATGTGTAACAGGATATATAGGTGTATCACTACATATGATGAGTGAGTATATGTATGAGTGACTACATAGAACTGTTGGTGAATGTGTATATAAATGGTGGAATTACTGAATTGGTTGTTGTAACTGGTATAGGTATCTCCACTTTTTTGAAAATGTTACTTTCTATTTTCGAATATGTGTTTTAAGGGTTACTTTACAGTGAAAGGAGGTCAGTCACTCTGTCACAAGGACGGTGTCATCAGTGATGTCATGAGTGATGTCACTGACCATGTCATGAGTGATGTAATATGTGATGTCATCAGCAGTGCATTACACGCGCAAGTTATAGTGAGTCCAACTAACTATGACGTGGGAATTTCAATGGTTTTATGTCAGTAAAATTTCCAGCTAACTATAACTGGTGTGAAACCTCTGTTTTTTTCTGTGAATTTAATAGGTTTTTTAAATGCTAATTCCTAACTATAACTGGTGGGAAACCTATGGTTTTTTCAGTGAATTTCAAAGGTTTTTTTAAATGCTAATTCCTAACTTTAAGTCTCAGTTTATATGTAAGACTGTTAACGCTCTAGTTGTTCTTTAGAACACTCTGGGACATTCTGTCATTGGGCTATATTTGGTCTACATCTGGCTGATATTTGGGCTACATTTGGTTTTTTTTGTCTCTGGAGGCCATCTTTGGGCTACATTGGGCCATCATTGGGCTACATTGGGCTACATTTGGGCTCTAACATATATATAGCCCATTGTAGGCCAATATATATTTTTTTCAAAGTTAATTTTCGTAAAAAACACTTGTGCATATATCTTGAGACATAGCAAAGGCAGATCAAGCTACCAGTCCCTACAATTTTGCCCAAATAGTTTTTTGTATTTATTTTTTTTTCATTTTTTTTTTGCCTTGGAGCACTTCCGATGCGCGCCCCGGTGAGCGCCCTGGAAAGTGTAGTTCTATGAAGCGCCCCGGGGTGCGCACCGGGAGCGTCCCGTAAGCGCCAATCTCATGATCGTGACGGATCGCATAGCCGCGTCCGCGTGATAGGCACGGCGTAAGCGCACCCGGAAGCACTCGAGCGAATACGATCGCGCAACGCGCTTACGTGACGCGCCCCTGGGCACGCCCCGGGGCGCGTAGCGTAAGCGCGTCGGATAATGTGACCTGAAAATAACACTTTTCATTGGTTAATAACAGTTTTTTCACAAGTAGGGAAACACCCCACCCATTTCCCTCACAACCTGTTTGCTTTTGCTGAGACAACACCTCTTGTCTGTTCCTGCAAAAAAACCAAATTTAACCATGTCTGGTTCCCAGAACCCTTCCCAGGACCAGTCCTCAGACTCTTCAGATGAATTCCTGCCTGAGGCCCCCCCACAGAGAAAAGTGAAGGACCACTTCATTTGGAAGTTTTTCTCTTTTCGCGAGGGGGAGAAAAAATGCAATGCAGCAAAAGTCATGTGTAAAATTTCTGACACTGTTCTCTCACGTGGAAATCCCACCCGGAAATATAGTTTTGGGAATGCAACATTACTCAGGCATGTTGAGAGGAAGCACCCGATTAATTTTGCACGGGAGAGCACCAGGGCCCTGGCTCGCAATCCACCACCCAATTGCCCCTCCACTTCCACCGGAGCTTCATCATCATCGGTGAGAGGAAGACCAGCAGTGATGACCCAAAATATTCAGCCTGTTTTTGCTGATATTACATTTCGTTGTAAGCAGTGTGACCAACTGCTATGTTATGGGGAGCAGAGAGTTGACCTGATAGTTCAAAAGAGGGAGAAACACCGCTGCGCCCCTCAGCCCTAATTTTTCCCCTTTTTTTGCTCCTGTTGAGCAGTTTTGCATTCTCTAGTTTTGTTTTTGTTCTGAAAAAAATACCAAAAATTTTTTAAAACGTTCGGAAAAAGTAAAAAAAAAAAATTAAAAACTAAAAAAAAAGCAAAAAAACAGTTCTTTTTAGAACTACCTCCAATTTATAAAAAAAATGCTACATTTTTTGAAAAATCTGTCATTCTTTTTTTCCCATGGTACGCTCCCCGATCTGCTCCCCCCCTCAAATTAAAAAAAATATATATATTGCCCCGGGGGGCCCTTTTATGGCCCCCACATCAAACCTAGGGGGCCAGGGGGGGTCTACCCTGCCCCCTTGTGGTCAATTCCCCCCTTTATTTTTGCCACCTCTTGTGTCTCGATTTTACCGAGAGACAAGATGGGGGCCACTCCGGACTGTTTAGAATGTTTACAGACACCCGAGAGACAATCAGCTTTCCGCGCGCAAGTCGCGTGTCGCGCCCGGTGCGCTCCCCGGTGCGCGCACCGGGGCGCGCCTATAGATATATATATTTTTTTGAACCTAAATTACTCAAAATCCACTGAAGCACATATCTTGAAACATAGCAAAGGCACATCGGGCTACCAGTCCCTACAATTTTGACAAGTTTGGTGGAAAACCATTCAGCCGTTCGGGCTAAAAGTGAGGTCGACCGCCCTATGGAAATTAACATGGAGAAAACACTCAAAAAAAGTTTTAGGGGTGTTATAGGTTGCTGGACATTTCACTCATACAAAACCATTGAAATTGCTCCTATATAGTTAGTTGGACTAACTATATTTCGCGCACCCGCAATGCACTGCTGATGATGTCACATATTAGATCATTCATGACATGGTCAGTGACATCACTGATGACATCTCGAATGACATCAGTCGCCAGTAGGTATATATAGTTAGGACCTAGTTACCATAGGAAATCCCCAACATTCTATTGGGAATAACTTTGGCGCCGATTGAGGAATCTGCGTGTAATTTTCCTTAAAATCCCTTCGACTTCCCTGAAAGTTTTGGGGGATTTGTCAAGCGGGAGCCTTGAAAAAAGGGGGGTCCTAAAACGTGCTTTCCCATGTTAATTTCCATAGGGACCTTTAGACACGGCTACAGCCCAATGGCTGAATAGAATTACACTAACTTGGCAAAATGGTAGGGCCTGGTATGCAGATGTGCCTTTGCTATGTTTGGTGAAAATCCCTCCAGTAGTTCTTGAGAAAATTGAATTTGAAATTTTTCAAATGGCATTTTCTATGGGACCTTTAGACACGGCTACAGCCCGAACGGCTGAACGGAATTACACCAAACATGGCAAAATGGTAGGGGTAGGTATGCAGTAGTGCCTTTTCTATATTTGGTGAAAATCCCTCCAGTAGTTGTTGAGAGAATTTAATTTGAGCAAATTATATATCTAGTTGCGCTCACCGTACGCGCACCGTAAGCGTACGGTATGTGTACCGTATGCGTACGTGCGCGTACCCTTACGTGCACAAGCGAGTTTCTGATTGGCTGGCAGTCGACTGTCAACAGTCCAAACTGTCCAAACCAGGAAGTGTTGGCCACCATCTTGTTTTTCAGGAGAACTGACGCACATTAGAGCCCCAAACAAGAGTGGAAAACATGAAAAGGGGGCAGGGTAGAGACCCCCCAACCCTCTAGCCTCAAAAAGGTTTCTAATGGGATACACAAGGAAAATGCAGGAATTGAAGGGAATGAAAAAACTGAAAGAATGGCAAATGGTCATCATATTCCATACATATTGACCAGGTGTGGGTTCTAAATGAAGGACCAGATTGTGACTTGGGCTGTCATAGTACCTGTCGTAAATGAAGATGTGGATTCAAGGAAATCTGGTGCAACTGTCTAATAAGTGTAGGCAGTAGGGGTAGTCGTCTGATAACGTAAATGAGATTGCCTCCTAAAATGAAAACGGAGGAGCAATGTATTATCCCAATGGTCCCGTAAACTGACTGGTAGCATGCAAAGGAAAAATACCGATAGTTATTCGTATCTGAAACCGTACACCAAGATTTTAACTCGGGGGAGAAGAACGAATACAAAACTCCCGACTTATGCAAGCTAAAGGGACAAATGGTAATTACGGAAATGGATTGAATGTGGTGGTTAAAGATGGACAATGACAGATAAGTTACCAACCATGTCTGCGGTCACTAAAAATGGACATGTGAGCAACAATGAAACAACGTGTTTAGTCTAAGGATATTAAAACATGAGCTGTAAATGGTAACAAGATGTGGATAACGCTCTAATACCTGATCGCGAAAGGCAAGGAACACGTTATGGATAAAAATAATGCTTTGTCCGCGGTTCCTCGTTGCCGGTAATGCACTGTCCTACTGGACGACAACGAAGGCAATGCAGGGATTAGGATAGGTTAATATAATAAATGCGGACTAGGTCTAGGGAAGGGCATGGAAATGGTGGAATAGAAACTCCGGTACCTTGTCTGTCCGCGAGCACCCGGGGTACATTGATATCGCAGCTGGCGGGTGCAGATTCTGTGACAGCATTTCATTTTCTGATAAATTACAAGAATTTAGGGCCTGATTAAGAGTTTAGCGGATGGGTTACTACAGCCATCACACATATGACGAACATCCCATCCGCAGTATTACCAGTGCACTATTACCAATGACACTTATAATACAACAGAAAGAATATCCGTTATGCTGTTGATGGAATAACCACCTGCTTAACTCTCAATTAGGTCCTTCGATTTTTTTAGATGTTGGAAAACCTACATAGGCCACTATCTGGAAAAGGTGGTACAGGGTCCACAGCTTAGTTTGAGGACCTATTTTTCATGCTTTTAGACAGAGATCAATTTGTTTGCATATGTACAAATATTCACTATATGGTCTACCAGATAATGAGAAAATCAAAAAACTGGATAATTTCTTCTCTGCCCTCTTACTATTTGTAGCCAATAATATTTCCATTAAACATATTTGCACAGAGGATAAGCAATAACAGGCTTAGTAGGCTTACAAAATGTAGATTCAATACTACATCAGCTGTTTCTGTTATTTAACATAGCAGATAGGTGGCGTCCTTCTAAGGAATCTTGTACTGTATATACCAAAATGTTGATGTCATGAGTTATCAAGCTGTTGAACCATTTTCACTAGAGAAAGTTTGAATCCTTATTTGTATAGACTGACCAGGGCAGAAAAAGCATTTTTGTTTTGGTCATTCCTCAGAAATGAAATGTTTGCATCACTTGATTGCACAAATAACAAAGAAAATGGTACTCAGAGGGTTGCATAATTGTCTAACTTTAAGCTATGCAAACTGGCGCTAGAAAGTGGAAACCTATAATGGAGGGACTTTTTTGCACCAGGCACTCAGATTACAGGATTTTATCATCCAAGAACATCAGCATTAGCTAATTGTTTGGGCTTGTAATGGAATGGAGTGGAACATCATGTTAAACAACACAAAATAACTAAAATGTATGGTCTCAAACATTCTTTCAAAGTGCTTGAACTTAAGGTTGTGTCTATGCAAGGGCAGCTTCATCTGTTTTCTATCTGCTGACACTTTGGTCGCCTGAAAAATCCCTTTCAGCTGGAATGTTCACAAAACACCAATCTCATTATTTTTCCTATTGTTATTCAGGAGTAAGAAAAGCTATCTTCAAGATTATCAACATGAAATTTCATATATTTTGGTCATCCTTCAGGGTTATTAACTATTCTAAAAATATGAATTTATGATGTGATATTCAGGAGTCTTGTACTCTAGAAAAAAATGATAAGCTACTTAATAGACTAGCAACTAGGACTTAAGGTATTTGCCTCGTAGTAGACACCAACTGAAGACCATTACTTGTAGCAGGAAAGAACATCACTAGGGGTTTTAGCAGGTAAAGAAATTGTGAATTGAACTCTAATTTCATCTACAGAGTTTTCTCAAGCTTTGAAAGTAACAAACTACAAAGTGATAGAAGGAATTAGTCAATTAATCTCAGCCACTGGTCATTGTGTTTTGCCCACTTTCCCACCCTAGACAGCAACCAGATAAAAGTAAATCAGACTTTCCAGCATAAACTGCTGGGTTTGGTCCCTTCTATATGGGAACACAAACAATCCCAGACCAGTTTTGGCATGCTTAGGTTTAGATGTACGACCATTGAATTTTGTGACTTGGAAATTGCAGCAAATTGTGAGTCGCAATCTGCGATTCGTAAAATTCAATGTACAACTTTGTTTCAGACACTGTTTGCGATTCCCAATGGGGTCGTAAATTGCATGCCACATGAATATTAATGAAGCTGCCACAATTTGCGACCCTATTGGGAATGGCTAGCACTCCTAGGGATGGTGGCCTGTTGGGGTCAGCAGACCACCATTTCTGGGACTGCTTTGTCAATAAAACAGTTTTTTTTTAAATTCAGCCTGTTTTCCTTAAAGGAAAATGGGATGCATTTAAAAAAGAAAAATGTAATTGTTCAGTTTAATTTTTTAAGGGCAGGCAGTGGTCCCTGAGACCACAGCCTGCTCTTGAAAAATGTTTGCGCACCCATCCACAAAGGGGAAGGGGTCCCCTGCGGAACCCCTTCCAGTTTGCGAATGGTTTACCACCTACTTGAAGTAGGTGGTAAACTGCGAGTTTGCGGTTGCAAAACACTCATACATGGCATATGCACTCGCTATTACGAAAGGATGTCCTTGGCACGCCCCTTCCTAACAGCGAGTCTCTAACCCTATTTTGCGAGTCGGTAATAGATTAGCGACTCGCAAAATAGGTTAGTACATTATGCATGCTTTTTTGCAGTCACAAAAGGGCCAAATGTGCCTTTGTGACTGGAAAAAACGGTTGTACATCTGGCCCTAAGTCCTTATCAATTAAGTATAGTTTGAGTCATACGGCACAGTGAGCATGGAACACGTGGGCTATATCTGTTACACTTGAGGTGCTTATTGCAACAAAGTGATGAAATAAATGCTTGAATACATCTCAGCCACTATAAAATTTTCAGACTGGATTCCAGGCCATGGTTTTTTGCTCACTATACCATTCTAACTGATATCAGCCATATACAAATCAGTCTTGGTCCTGCTGCAACTGGACAGTCCAATCTGGATCATCAGGCCAGATCCCCTGACCCTAAACTCAAATAGCCTCAGATCAGTTGTGGCCTACATGCTCCTTATCAGTGAGCTTCAGCTTGATTCCCGTGACACAGTGAGCACATCTAGGCTTGTCCCTCAAACTTTGAGCGGCTCCTACAACAATCAGCAAAGTGATGGAAGAAATGTGGGAATTAATATCAGCCTCTGGCCGTTGTTTAGGCTGCATTCTAGATCCTTGTTTTTGCCCACTGTGCCATTTTAGACTGAGACCTGTCATATGCAAATCAGGCTTGGCCCTCCGCCTGTAGAAGCAGGTGATTTTGTACTGCCAATTCAGGCCCCCTCAAGACGAGAACACAAGCAACCACAGACCGTTTTGGGTCAACTTAAGCCTCATCCGTGAGGTATAGCTCGAGGCCTATGGCAGAGTGAGCATGACTAAACCGATCACAATTAGGGCGTCTACTGTAATTTACAGCAATGTAATGTATAGAATGCTTGAACTAACCTTAGTCACTGGGAGCGCCTGGATCTATCATTCAAGTCAATAGTTTTTCACTCATTGTGCCATTCTATTCAAATCCTTCTTGTTCCTGCCCCAAAAGGGACAGTGCAGCCTGAACTGTCAGACCAGGTCTGGAATAAGGCTGATTTGCTGATGTCATATTCGAGTTTGAGGTGTCATGAAAGGTAAAGGAATGATGGAATAGAATGTGATGCAAAAAACGTACCACTGGCTGAGATTCATTCACACTTTTCATCTGTCACCTTTTTATTTTCCTCAGTGCAATGCTCTGAGAATAATGAGTATATCCATATTTGGTTCCTTTGCTCATTTCCTGCCATATTTCTCAAACTGCTCCGAACTTATGCACCTGAAATAGGCTGTAACCAGTCTTACTTGGGTTCCTACTCAGAGGTCTCTGAGATGGACATTTATACTAGGCTCTTCTTGTTTGAGAAGGACCAAGGATGATTTGCATATTGCTACTTCCTTTAAGAGTTCTCATGGTGGGCAAAAGAACAATGGACAGCAATACAACCCAAAGTAATTGTCAGTGGCAGATTCTTTGGAGAATTCCATCAATCACTTCCAAAAGTTGGCAAATCGTTGCATGCAGGAAAAAACCTTGAAAACTAACTTTTGCAAGTGATTTCTCAGTCTAAATGTGTTTTATTTGCTGGGGCTGTTTTTTACAAAACCTATTTTTGCAGGATTTTATCGTGAAATATATTCTCCAAACTTGGTGAGGTTTGTGAATTTTCTGAAATATTGTAATCAAATGTGCATAGAAAATACTCTACATTTGCACAGCCTAAAATTGAACGAAACCCTACTGCAAGTGGTAAATGATCCACAAAGCTATTTGCGCCCCTTATTTAGTGGAGGAGCACAAACAAAAGCATTTGGGAGGGGGACCTCTTAGCAAATATTTTCGCATTTGGAAATTCCACCTTTACGATGGATTTTCCATGTGAGCAAATCTCGTAATAGGGGTGGGGTTAGGTACATTTCGTGTGTACACTTGTTGCTTGAGCGCGGGGATGCCCAAGGGTAACCAGGCGCGATATAAAACTCAGTAATAATAATAATAATAATAATAATGCATTCCTTATCTGAAAACAGTCTTAAATACTGCTCGAGGTTTTTGACTGTTGGTGCATAGCAGGACTGATTCAGGTCTTTTTTCAAAACCCTAAAAAGTCTCAGATTTCTTCCATACTTTGGAATAAGTCTACAGGAGCGGATTTTCGAATTTTCGTGCAGTGTTTCTTCAATCAAGCCCACGAAGCCAAATTCAGCCCTGAGCCCTTGTATGTCACAATGCTATAATGCTTAAACCAATGTGTTTGTTTGTTTAGGGCTGCAAAGTGCAACTATGGGAAGAGATGGGAAGCAATGAGGCAAAACAGGGCAAAATAACATCCAGGCAAGGTATGCCATTTTACAAAGTAAATGAGGTTTGGTCGATGAGGCTCCAGCCTTCATGAACAAATAACGTACACATTGTGTGGATTGCTAAAATATGTGTTAGACAGTAGATAGAATCACTGGATTGACGAACTGTTTGCTTTTCTTCAACTTAAAGGTTAGAGATCTCTTCTCTTTGAGGGATTTCCTTCCTCTCGTGAAATCTGAGATGGGCCTTGTCACGTAGAAGTGATGTTGACTGCAGTATGCACTCATTATATTAGCTTTTTCAGATTCTTCCACTCCCAACACTGACTCCTTCAGCCCCCAGGCGAAAAAGCCGCCATACTTTGGTACACAGTTCAAAACACTAACATGAAAAACTAAAATGCCCAGGAATTTAGTGCCCAATATACTAACTGCATTCACACAGCAGGAAGATTGCATACTGAGGGCCTCCATGACAAGGCCCCTGTGCAGCTGGTACGTCACTTTTAACGACGCTCTGGTGGCACACATTGCAGTGCCATATCTACCAGGCCACCTAAAGCCACCCTGCGTGAATTTTCATAGACTTGTAGATATGGTAAGCGGAAAAGCAGGGCAAGTCACTGCATTCCCTCAAACTGCAATGGGGAGGCATGCCATGGGTGTTACGGTGGGTGTTCCCACTAACATCCATGGCATATGACACATTCCCAGATTTACAAACTTTTGTAAACCTGGAAATGCTTCAAAAGCCTGAGGTGTATGGGAGGCTCAAAGAGGAGAAATAACGTCACTTCTCCTCATTTTTTCCTGTTTCTATATGTATTGCATTCAGCAACACATAGGAGGAAATTGTCTCCATTGATTGTTTTTGTGCAGAAAGATGTCCCTTCCTGCAAAAAAAACAATAATTCCCACAATGCAAACACCCTTGCTTTATGGTGCAAGGGTGCCTACGTTGGCGCATGGCAGCCAATTGAGCGCCAGCACAGGGAAAGAGGACAGGAATGCTCAGTATCAGGTAGATTTGGCGCATTCCTGCCCTTTTCTTTTGCCTTAGGTCTGCGCAGCAGGGAGGCTTGGAGTGCTGTCCCACGGCAAAATATTGTAAATGAGGCCCTGAGGGCTTGCCAGGAGGGATGTCATTTGCAATGTGACCTAAGTATTTACAGATTAGGCTTGAAGGAAATCTAAATTACGCTGATGAAGCTTGCTTACTTTTGGGACTTTTATGTTACGTTTGGTAATGAAATTCCGGAGATTATGCCATTGAGTCTTTTCATTTAAGTACTCAACTGTCACAGTAAAAATTTGATGCAAATGGCACCACTCCTGTTTGCAATTCAGAAAGGTTTGCAAAACTCCTTTACAAGTTGGATAGACTTTTCCGATTTGTAAAAGAGGATCTGTGTGTTGTGGAAGGGAGTTTTACAGTCACAAAACATAATTAACAGGCTTTACTAACTATGGGTCATATTATCAAGGTAGGTGAAATGGAATTATTGCCGCTTTGGCGGCCGTTTTCGGCCGCAAAGCGAGGATAATTTCATCGTTTTAGGTGATAGCGAGCGGTTTGGGGCCCGATTTGCATTTCAGTGATATTTATCACTAATGACATGCAAAGTGGGCGTACCCCACCAGTTAGCGACTGAAAGCAGTCATTAACGTCGCTATCGCCTATTAGCAAGGCAGGCGTAGTGATAAAAAAATTTGCACTAAGCGCGAATATCGCTGAAAACTAACACCTGCTCAGACCAGTTCTTAGCCTGTATATCCAATGGAAGGTGGATATTCAGGCTACGACCCTATTAGCGATAATGCCTGAATATCACGTTATCTCTGCGCTAAAATCTGGTAATGCTTGGCGATAAAAAAAGTTTTGCTAAGCTTCTTAAGCAATAAATATCTCTAGTTGTTGATAATATGCCCCTATGACCTTTGGAGTTGGGCAGTTCAATTCAATAAAATTCAAAAGTTTTTTTAAAAAGCGCAGCTTACCTCCCCTGGGGGAATCCAGGCTCAGGGGCTCCATGTGTCATTGGTTGAAGAATCGTGTTTTGAGCCCTTTCATGAAATCGGTGAGTGAGGGAGCTCTGCAACGGTAAAGGGCGGGGTGGTTCCAGGACTTGATGGTGAGGCAGAAGAAGAAACAGCCTCTGCTGTGGCAAATGCAGGGTACGTGGGTGTGAGCGAGGAAGGCAGAGTGGAGATGGCTGGTGGAAGGTCAGATGGTGGTTGATGTAGGTGGGTCAGATCCTGTGAATGACTTCGTAGGCTTGGGTCAAAAGCTTTAACTGGCATTTCTTCTGAATGGGGAGCTAGTGGAGACTTCTGAGGTGGAAGGCGATGCTGGTGCATTTGGGAAGGCTGAGAATCAGTCTGTCTGCTGTGTTCTGTACAGTCAGAAGTTATTTTAGGAGCGGTGGTGTGGTTCTGGCGTAGAGTGCTGTTTGTAGTCTAGACGGCTGGAGATGAGGGCTCGAGTGACTGTTTCCCTGGTATTGACGGGGATCCTTTAGAAGATCTTTTGGAGCATGCAGAGAGTGTGGAAGCAGAATGATGCCAATGCATTGACCTGTTGTCTCAGGCTGAGTTGGTTATCTAGTTTGCAGGCATGGTGAGTTGGGGTAGGCACTGGTCCAAGTGTAGTGGGCCACTAGGTATCTTCGCAGGGTGAGGTATACTTTCTGAAGCTGAGCACTATTGTCTTGTCTTTTTCAACTTCTGGCAGTTGGATGTCATCCAGTTGGTGAAGTAAGTTGTAGAATACCCAAATTATATTAGATACAAGTCCTAATTGCCCCGTGGTTCTTGGTTTGGCAAAAGAAAGGATTAGTGAAAAACGGATGGAAGATAGCTCCAGATGAGAGCCAGCATATAGCAGCAACAACAGAGGTATTAGAAGAGATGCACATTGCTATTGCTTGGCTTAAATATTGCAGGTTTTGTTGAAATGGCTGTGTTTTGAACTGAGTGAAGTGTTTAAAGTCCATATGGTTAAAGTTCATGTATGATTGTGGTGCTATTGTGCAAAGTTGAAGCGGTAAACGGGTCCTTCATGGCATAGGATCTTGATATATTGTCAATGGGTTGTCCTCAGTGTAGAAGAGTGTCTGCTGGTTTAGGTTGTGAGATGTTGTCAACTTCTCTTGGTAAGGGTATTCTGGTATGTTAGTGGTAAATGATTGGTGTTGTTGATGTTCACATGCACGGAGATTAACAATACTAATTAAGGGTGAAATTCCAATGGTTGAAATTTCATTGTAGTGCGTGAGTAGGAAAGTTTATATTAACTGGTGAGATTGAATTTCCTTTAGTGGAGCAGGCAGTTTCTTCCTGCTTTCATGTTATTGTTATTTTGTACTAAAGATAATGCGGAAAGTGAAAAATTGTCAAGAAGGGTATGTTGCTGAAGGAGTGAGATTGACGTCACAGAGTGTCGCACAGTGATTGGTCAAACGGTGTGGAGCCACGCTGGGATTGGTTGTCCACGTCACCAGTTTTGCACTGAGATTGGTTGGTTTTATCAAACAGAGTGAATTGTGGGAAAGATTTTCTTGGGTTTACGGTAATCAGTTGTAAACACAGAATAGAAGAATTAAGTACTTTCACACTGTACGCAAACTAGTTAAAGGAGATAATACAGTCTTTGCTAAAAACAAAGGTGAAGTACCACCTGAGGGTACACCAAGATACATTGTAATATCAGACAAAGGATTACATCCATGTCTAGGTCTCGAGTACTGACACTTATTGGCTACTGGCACTTATTGACAGAAAAGGATGAGGATTTACATTTCCCTCGTTATGGAACGTTCAATTTGAGAATTTTGATAAATCTAAGAGGTAGGATATATAAGATGATGGATCCTTGCAGGCCTACAGTTCTCAACGCTTTAAATACTTGGTAACATATAGCGAAACAGAAAGATAGAGAGAAATTTCAAGGGAGATGCAAAAGAATAGTGGATCATTACGCAAAGCTAGATAGGATGCCCTACAGCAATTGTGGAAAGCATATATTATACATGGTAAACAAGCATATCCAGCTTTAAAGGTTAATGATGAAATGACAGGATAGATAAAGGAGAAAATGAAACATTTGAATACTGACAAGATAGCTCAGAACAAAGAAGATGAAACTACTCCTGTAGATGATGATCTTTTGAATGAAATGTTATTGAATCACCCACCTCCATATAATGAAGCTGCAGGTAGAGATGTGCTACCTGCGAGTGCCCCAATAAGACCAAATTCTCCAGTAATGTCTGAGATACAGATAGAAGAGATAACATTACCTCCTGTAAGCAGCAGAACTGAGTTAACAGCTTCTGTTAATTTAAATTGATTCAGATTCACAAAATGCTTTGTGTGTTCCTGTGACAATAGGACCTGTTTTGCCTATTTACAAATCTGGATTGCAGGTGAACATGGTTTACATTTTGACTGCACCTACTGGAATAAATGCAGTGTGTGGAAATATGCCACATCTAATGATAATTCCCTTAATTCCTACTCCTTTGGTCTTAATGCATACTGACAATACGCAAATGTAGATGTTGCAGAGGGTCAGAATCTGACTGAGACAAACAGAGGAAAATGTATATGCTTTCAAATTGTTGTTTCCGTCCTAAACTGATGGATAAAATTAATTTGAGTCAAGATACTAATGATCTAATATTACAAATGGGGTTTCCAGGTTCCAAATCATCTATTTCAAATGTCCAGTCTGGGACAAGTACAAATGTTATGAGCAGTTCTCAGGATGCGAGCAATGCAGAAGAGCTAGTGGACATAACTACTCAGGAGTTTGCTCAGTGGCTCAGAGAACATGTAATTGCAAAAAATCTTAATTCTGTTCCATTTCCTGCTTCGGTTCTGAGCACAAGTACTTCTTCAGTACTAATTGCAGGTTTTAGTTTTACAGTAACAACGGCACCAGAGAAAAAGTCATATTTGGACTTGAGTAAATTCAAACTAGAGTCAGAAGAGTTAACTCAAGGGATGCTTTATCAAATGCGATTAGAGGCTCATAATGAAGAGAAACTATTGTTCCTATCTAAGCATATTAGGAAAAAACAAGATCATCACACCTAGGGCAGGGAGATTGGCACAGAAATACAATATTGACATATGAACTGCAAAATCTTTGCAGAAGTCATAGAAGATGGATTTCACTGACAAGAGCATTTAAAAAATTTGAAGGTACCAGGAAAGAAACAGCAGATAAGGGAAATTGTTGTATTAATTTGAAAATTAGAAGATCGATAAAAGTGGGAAGGCAGGTCATCAAAGTAAAAGGATGTTAAGACAACATCCTTTTACTTTGATGACCTGCAGCGGCTGTTTTTAGATTAATGTTAGCCAGGGTATGGTTAGATAAGAATCCCCCGTCTTTGCAAACATGGTTGTCAAATCTTATTGCCATTCATAACTTAGAAAAGTACATATATGCAAGAAAGGGTAGGAGTGGGAGAGTACGAGGTATTAAGATATGGGGACCTTTGGAGAAATGGAGAACAGGAATAGGTTGATTTAGTTTTTTACTGACGTAATTTGATGGTGTCTACTATACTATATAATTTATTATATGTTATGCTTTCCCCCTTTGGGGGTTAAATAACTTTAACGTTAAATTTATTTGGATTGTACTGTAAGACGAACAAATGTATGAACAAAATGCTGTATTTTTGGTTTTTCTTCTATTTTTCTATTTTTCTGTAATGTGTGCTTTTTTTCTTATTTGAAAGATAAAAAAAAAAGTAAAAGGATGTTAAGAAGATACCAGAACAGTCATCTCCATTTTGGTTAGAAGGGTGCACTGGAGATATACACAATCTTCTAATGAGAGAGGTGCCAGTGGGAGGCTATGTTCACGTGCCATGGAATAAACAAGATATTTTGTCTTTTAAAAATAATTTCCCAAGACTCAGAGAAAAGCCAGTGGAATGGTACAGGCCAGTTGAACAGTGTGTAAAAAGATATTGTGGATTGAGTTAAATACGCTGTTTAAAATTGTGGTTCCTACAGATTTGTGGGCTGAGTGTAGGATCACCCTGCAATGGCCAGAGAGGGAGCCTCCAAGTGATACCAGAACAGGAGCTCCTTCTCTGGTGGCAATGAAAAAGTACCAGTAGGTAATTACATATTTGGAAACAAGGGTTTCACTTAAAGAGTTTAATTGGTTACAAATTGAGACAACGTCCTAAAAATCGAAGGAGTCAGTGCATTCTTTCTATGAGAGATTGGTACAAATTCTTAAACAATTTAGTGGTTGAGAGACCAGTGCACAAAGAGATGTAGAGCAGTTCATTTGTCATGGGTTTAAGATCAGAAATTTCCGGTAGAATTCAACAGCAGATACTTTGTTGGCAGGGCAAATCAGTGGATGAAATTCTGAGGTTTGCTAAATACTGATTTGATGTCACCGAAATGAGACGAAAAAAGTTTAAGAAGTAATGGATGAATACTCAGTTAAAATCGAAGCAGATAGGATTGAACTCAATAGAATTTGAAAATGTGGGACAAGTTCAGATAAATGATAACTCAGCCCCAATGTTGAAAAGGATTATTAGATTTCAGCAGTGGACTTTTGTGCCATAAGGCAGAGGACCTGGTGGTCCTATAGTTCTGAGAAAAGGGATAGAAGTGTCACAGTTGAAAAAGACAAATTGATGTCACACGTGTGGAAGACATGGACATTGGAGATGCGAGTGGTGAATTATAATGGAAATCAAATGCAAATTGTAGATAATGCACAGTCTCAAGTCAATAAAATGGTTCAGAAACAGAATATACAAGGACAAAGAGTACAAAATTCTATTGGCTCACAACGAATGCAAATGCTTCAAGCTCCAATGCCTCAACAAAATGTACAGGTACAATGTGAATCAGAATTACTACCAGAAACAGCATGTGGCACAGCTATATTTAATTGATCTGAATGACAGGAATCAGACCTGTTAGCATGAAGGTGCATAAGGGGGAGGAGGACCACATGCTTGGAGCAGCTCTAGAGGTTGACCAAAGTGGTCCCTATGTGGATACAGAAGTTATATTATGTTATATGAACTTGTACGCACCAATACTCCAAGGAGTGTTCAGGTGTGAACCCGAAGAGGGGGCAGAGTCAAAATACAGAGCTAAAAGTGAAAGGTTTTCAACTTTTTCCTAAAAATCGCAGAATCTTGGATGCAGCGCAAAACCAATGGCAATGCATTCCATGCCAGAGCAGCTATCCGAAGTGGATGGGAATCCTATCTCATTTCTTGTTGACACTAGTGCTACCCGCTCTACTTTGAGAACAGCAGAGGTCCATATCTTATATACCCCTCTAGGGAGAAAGAATCAAAGTTGTTGGAGCAGCAAATAAAAAGATGTCCTCCACAGTTTCAGACCCAGTTAAAGTTCAAATAGGATCATTTGAAGATCAACGTTGACTTGTGGTATGTGATACTAGTCCAGTGAACCTACTGGGATGAGATTTACGTAACTTAAATTATTCAATCGATTTCACTCCTCGAGGAATTGAGTTCCGTACAAAGAATGAGGATGTTGTTTTCAAACTTGCTCAACAGAAATCAGGCATTTGGATATGTCTTCTGATCATTTTCCCATTGAACTGAGAAATACAGTGCTGTCTGTAGTTTGGAATTTCACAGGTAAAGGTATTGGATTAATCAATGGTGTTGATTTAGTTAAATTTTGGATGAAGCCAAATGCTGAATTTTTGAGAGCTCCACAATATAATTTGTCTCCAGAAACAAATGTTGGAATTACTCCTGTAAATGCAAGGCGCCACCCCCCTTCGGGGAGGGGCGTCATTAGTGGCAGCCAAAGGGCCGACCACCCAGAGGAGGTTCACTTCCTAGTCAGCCGACCCGGAAGTGAATATTGTGCAAGGACCAATGGAAACGGGGGGCGGCGGAACGCCCCGGAAGTAGCCGTAGGGCGCGAGGCATAAAAGCCCGCGACCACCTTAAAGGCCCCCTCTTTTGTCCGCTGACCGCCCTGGAGTCGGACGTCGCGTGAAGAAGACATCGCAGGACCGTCGTGTGGAAGTGAACAGCGAGGGTCAATCCGACTCGTGATCTAGGTTAGCGGGCCGTGCAGTGTGTTGTGTGGTTGTGGTGAAACGGTATGCATGCATATCTCGTGATTCGAGCGATTTGTTGAGGGAGCGAACGGAAGCGGGGAAGTGAACCGCTTCGGGAGCGAGTTGACTAGGAACGGGTCGCAGGCATCGTGAGTCACGCGCACGCGGGAAGGTAGCTGAACGTATGTGTGGCAGTCGCGGTGTGATTGGGATCCCTACGGAATGGCATTATTTCCGAGATGGAATGGAGCAATGGCGGGGTGCTGTGATCGGGGTCCAGCGCGGTAATTTTAAATGCCTTTTGAGGTCTCCTTTTTGTCATCTTACCCAGGGGGGCGGGCGCAGGCGAATACAGCACAACCTGATTCCCCGGGAACAAGCTCAAGCCGCGGCACGGCTTGCCCAAATGCATGTAATGTCATTTAAAGGTTTTAACGTTTGTTTTCTTCAAGTGCAGGATGCCGCCAAAGAGGGCACCGAAGGGCAAAGAACCCTCAACCAAAAATTATGAGTACCTCGCTTTTACGGAGCTGCTGGAGTTCACGAGAGAAAAAGGCGTGGATTGGGTGCTAAAGAACATGAGAGAAGGGGCTAGAGCAGATGCGAATTCTCAGGAAGTGAGAGGGAGAGGCAAGAGAGCGAAGCGTACCCCAGAGAGGCTTAAAGGTGCAACAAAAGACAAGCGGTCTAGGCCGGCAGACCCCCAACCAGCATCACCAGGTGAGGAGGAGGTGCTAGAGACAATTGACTTGAATTCAGCCGCAGATAAAGACAAAGACGATGCTGAGGGACAGCACGTGATTGCTAAGTCTACACAAATAGGAGGGCCCCCCGTCACTCATGTGGGGGGGCCCTGTTCGCAGGGTATGTTACCGCCAGTAGTGGCGCAACCAGGTAGCGGAGTGTCGCAAGTGTGGGTGCAACCCGGAGGGGTCGCACAGTTACCGGGGATGCAATTATATGGGTAGCATGGGCAAGCAATTGGTAACGGCCCTATAAGCTCGATGATCCCCGCCATGTCTTACCCGACAAATGGGGCCCCCTTAATGATGAATGCTTACTCGAATTTAGGGTGTCCACCAAAGGGCCCAATGGCTAACGCCGCTGTTGATTTGTCTCCTAATAGCCAGATACAAGGGGGACTGGGGGGCAACCGACAGGTCACCCAATGTTAGCATTCAGCCCGTTAATGTTTGGTTCATCCTCGATGACCCTATCGCCATCCACAGGGATCACCTGGCACGTTCCGGCAGATATGAAAGAAAAGATACTCAGAGGTGAATATGTGGAGGTGTTTGACCTCCTTAATGCAGGGGTAGCGGCAGGGAAGTCCAAAGGTGGGAAAGAGGGTGAATATAATCAAACGAAGTCGTGGGTGGAGTGGTCCATGAAGAATTGGATCACGGGATTTGCTATTTATGCCGCAGTTATATTGGAAAAGTATCCCGTGTTGGGTCCTCAAATGATGAGCTACATATCCCTGATACATGGTGCGGCAGCTGAGTTTCCAGGCCTAGGGTGGTTAAAATATGATAAAATGTTTAGACAGTTGAAAGCAGTCCACCCTGGTATATCATGGGACCAGCGGGAGATCAATCTATGGCACACAGTGTTTTATTCTTCGCCCTCAACGTCTAACACTGGTCCCCCTGCCTAGAGTCAGTCCTTTCGGAGTGACAAAGGAGTCGGCGATAAAAAACAGGCCTGCTGGCAGTTTAACAGAAATGAGTGTACTAGGGGGGTCTCGTGCAGGTTCAAACACTGCTGTTCGTATTGCGGGGGAACATCCCATCCAGAAATCAGATGTTTCAAGAAAACCGGAAACCCCAAAGAACAGTCCAGCCATACCACCCCAAAAGGAAAGCCACCCAAAGCCTCCGACAAGGCTCCCAACCCCCATTAAACGGCATGTCCTGACACACCTCCTCAGTAAGTATGACAACCTTGTGGAGGCTCAATTTCTGCTTCACGGTTTTACGTTTGGTTTCCGTATCCCATCTTCAGCCCCCCCTTCTAATGTCCCACCCCGCAATCAAAGCTCTGTGCCGCGGAATATGGAGGCAGCGCGAGACAAGATTATGAAGGAAGTATCCTTGCGACGGGTCGGGGGCCCTTTCAAAGATCCACCTAACCCCAACCTGGTTTGCTCGCCGTTGGGATTAGTTACAAAAAAAGAGGAAGGTAAATTCCGCCTGATTCATAATCTTTCAAGCCCCCCAGGGTTATCTGTCAATGATAAGTTAGACCCAGACCTGTGCACGGTACGGTATACCACGTTCGACACGGCCATTGAAAAATTGCAGGCACTGGGGGAGGGAGCCTTAATGGCCAAAGCTGATATTGAGTCAGCCTTTAGGCTACTTCCTGTTCACCCAGAAGATACCAGGTTGTTGGGTTTCACTTTTGATGGTAACTACTTCGTAGACTTGTGCATGCCTATGGGATGTTCTATTGCCTGTGCAGTGTTCGAGACTTTCGCGAGGTTCTTGGAATGGGCTGTGGAGCAGTTCCTGACCTCAGACAAAACCCATGCAGTAGTGCACTACTTGGATGATTTTTCATTCATGGGCCCTGAGTGTTCCCAGTCATGCGGGAAGGCCCTGCTGGGCTTCCAGCACTTGGCTGGGGCGCTGGGGGTGCCATTGGCGGCGGAAAAAACTGAAGGTCCAACTACATGTTTGACTTTTTTGGGCATTGAAATCGATACTAGAGCAGGTGTGTGCAGGTTGCCAAAGACTAAAGTAGATGCCTTCAAGGCCGCAATTGATAGCTGCTTAAGAGCAAGGAAGGTAACTTTACACCAGTTGCAAGTTCTCTTGGGCCAACTGAACTTTGCCTTGCGGGTCATACCAATGGGCAGGGCTTTCTCCAGGAGTATAGCAAGGGCAATGTCCGGGCTGCGGGCAAAACACCACAGAGTGAGGTTATCAGCCGAGGTGAGAGAGGACTTATTGATTTGGAAATGTTTCTTGCAGGAATTCAATGGCACAGTGTTGTGGCGGTCAGCCAGCACCCCAAACGCTGACCTTGAGCTGTTCACTGATGCTGCAGGGAGTATTGGCTTCGGAGCGATTCTGGGCCCTAAGTGGTGCATGCAGCACTGGCCAGACGAATGGATATAACGAGGGCTGACCCATAACATTTCCTTCCTAGAGTTGTTCCCCATAGTGGTAGCGTTGCACTTGTGGGGGGATATGCTCGCAAACAGGCGCATTGTATTTTGGTCGGACAGCATGTCAGTAGTGATGGTGATCAATAACCAGAGAGCAACCTGCACTTGGGTGCTCCGGCTGTTAAAAGAGTTAGTATTGCAATGCCTGAGCCACAATGTCCATTTCACTGCTAGACATGTTCCAGGTGTGGAGAACAAAGCGGCTGATGCATTGTCTCGTTTTAAGTTGACAGAATTCCGGGCTCATTGGCCGCAAGCAGAGATGACAATGACAGCCTTCCCAGCGGAGCTATGGAAGTTTGGTGCCCCACGGCTGCCGAGTTGATAGCTGCATCCTTGGCCCCCAAGACTAAGTGTATGTATCAAAAGTCTTGGGATTGTTATAAGACATACTTAAGGGGAGCGTGCCTAGTGGACTCCTTTGTGCCTCAGAGCGTGTTAGGTTTCATAGTACAACAGAAAGAGAAGGGAAAATCAGTGGCATTTATGAAAAGGCAGTTGTCGGCACTGGCATTCTATGCAGGGTTACAGGGAGTTTCGGACCCAACAAAAGACCAGAGGGTAAGAAGAGCAGTGAGGGGTTGGGAGCGCTTGACACCTGGGGGGAAAAGATTCCAGAAGACCTATAGATGTAGGGAAGTTGGTAAGAATCTTGGAGGCGCTGCCGTTCGTTTGTTTTTCCCCATACGATACCCAATTATTCCGGGTGGCCTACGCCTTAGCCTTTTGTGGAGCATTGCGGATCTCTGAATTACTCCCAGCGTCTAAGACAGATAGGGAGGGGGGCCTAAGGTGCTCAGACATAATTGAGTCAGAAGATGTCCTGAGACTCAGAGTTCGTAGATCAAAAACGGATCCTTTAGGTAAAGGGGCTTGGTTACAATTGGGTAGAGTAGAAGGGGAGCCCTTCTGTCCAGTTAACCTACTGAGGGGATTCATGCAAGTCAGGCCTCAAGGAGCGGACGATAGATTGCTGGTTCACAAGAATGGTCTACCCCTCAGCAGGTTCCAGTTTACACGGGTAGTAAAAATGACCCTGGCAAAGATCGGAGTTGATCCTACCGACTTTACATCCCATTCATTCCGAATTGGTGCAGCGACAACAGCTGCTGGCCTAGGCCTGCCCGAACAGGCGATTAAGAGATTGGGTCGCTGGAAATCAGCATGTTATGAACGCTATGTCCGCCCGCAATTAGTTTAACAAGTCTGTATCATTAATTTTCCGTCCCCTTCTACCTAGGATCATTCTCACCGTGTCTCTTAATGTTTACTATAGGTACCTCTCCTAGGAGAACCCAAATATGTTGGTGTGGCCATTCCTTCATTTGCAGGGCGGGGGTGCACTTCGAAAAGACGCTAAAAGACAGGGTGCATTTGATGCAAGGATGTGATCATCATTGGGTGGGCATAGGCGGGCAGCGCCTAGCGGACGTCCCGAGGGATGTAAAGGCGGCCTTGGCCAGAGACATGCCTTATCCGGATGTATTCGTGTTGCACTGCGGAGGCAACGATATGATTCCGACCGGAAGGAGAGGGGTGAAGGAGTTCTTGTTCTCTACTCTAGCAGCGGTCAAAAGCATTTTTCCGGAAGCTATAGTAATATGGTCCGAAGTCATCCCGAGGCTGGTTTGGTCGCGGGGCGCACCTATGAAAGCAGTGAACAAATCAGTTAAAAGGCTGAACCAGTCGGTGGCAGAAATCCTACAGAAATCTAGTATTAGAACTATTCGTCACAAGTTGATACAAACGTCCAGGCCGGATTTATACGCGGAGGATGGAGTGCACCTTTCTGAGGCGGGCACTGAGATATTTATAGAAACAGTCCTAGGGGCCATCTCCGAAGCTCTCGAGCGTGGGGGGGGGAGGTCGAGTCCGCCAGTAAGCGCCTCGCCCTGTGGCGGGGTTCCGGACAAGAATACCACGGGAACTTCTTGTCTAGTGACAGTTTTACCTCTGAACAGTTTTTCTAAATCATTCTGGACTCTGGGCTGGCGGGAGAGTTGGGGCTGACCTGCTGGTGGCCTTGGCTCTTCAGCCCTACCCCGGAGGCCGCTGGTTGCCCAAGTGGGGGCACATTACTCACCTGCGGCTCTGTTGACCGGAAGGGGGTTAACGTAAAGAGAGCAGGCGATCTGGGTTGTGGCCTGCTGGCGCAACCCTGAAGTCAAACCAAAGGCCCATTGGAGAATGGGCGGTAAATGAGTGTGTATTGTATATAAGTGCAAAGTTTTTTCTTAAATACTGTGATGGAATAATTTTACTAATAAATAAAGAAATGGGGGGTCAATGAAGTAATTGACCTGTGAACTTAAATTTTAATAAACAAGCACACTGCAGAAAATCAAGCAAGACTCCAGAGTTTGATGTTGAAGGGGGGCCTCTCGTAAAGCATGCAGTGGAGAGGGGGGAGAATGCACTTTGTATGCCATCTATGCAAGGCGCCACCCCCCTTCGGGGAGTGGCGTCGTTAGTGGCAGCCAAAGGGCCGACCACCCAGAGGAGGTTCACTTCCGAGTCAGCCGACCCGGAAGTGAATATTGTGCAAGGACCAATGGAAACGGGGGGCGGCGGAACGCCCCGGAAGTAGTCGTAGGGCGCAATGCATAAAAGCCCGCGACCACCTTAGAGGCCCCCTCTTTTGTCCGCTGACCGCCCAGGAGTCGGACGTCGCGTGAAGAAGACACCCACCCACCCATCCCTATAATAAGGATTTCAGGCGGGGAAGTAGCGGGGTTCCGGACAAGAATACCACGGGAACTTCTTGTCTAGTGACAGTTTTACCTCTGAACAGTTTTTCTAAATCATTCTGGACTCTGGGCTGGCGGGAGAGTTGGGGCTGACCTGCTGGTGGCCTTGGCTCTTCAGCCCTACCCCGGAGGCCGCTGGTTGCCCAAGTGGGGGCACATTACTCACCTGCGGCTCTGTTGACCGGAAGGGGGTTAACGTAAAGAGAGCAGGCGATCTGGGTTGTGGCCTGCTGGCGCAACCCTGAAGTCAAACCAAAGGCCCATTGGAGAATGGGCGGTAAATGAGTGTATATTGTATATAAGTGCAAAGTTTTTTCTTAAATACTGTGATGGAATAATTTTACTAATAAATAAAGAAATGGGGGTCAATGAAGTAATTGACCTGTGAACTTAAATTTTAATAAACAAGCACACTGCAGAAAATCAAGCAAGACTCCCGAGTTTGATGTTGAAGGGGGGCCTCTCGTAAAGCATGCAGTGGGGAGGGGGGAGAATGCACTTTGTATGCCATCTATGAGACCATGATTGAACAGGGAAAATTGAAGGAGATAATTGGGAGTCCATGTAAGTCACAGATCAGGGGCTTATAGAAGCCAAATGGCAAGTACCAAATTGTGGAGGATTTGAGCAAGGTTAACGCCATTGTATGTCCTTGTAGTCCCTTGGTACCAACTCCAACTGTGAAGGTATTTCAAATTCTTTGTGAAGCTATGTGGTTTTCAGTGATCAATTTATGCCAAGTATTCTCTTTAGTTCCAAGATAGTCCGTTTTTATTCGCTTTACGGTTTGGCAGTCGTGTTCTGGCACTGTGCTGAGTCCCACAAAGGCACACAGAAAGTCTGTCCATAATCAATAAGGTTCTTAAAGATAATCTGAGTCTCTGGTAAGGCCTTATCATTCTGAACTAGTATAGTACATAGATGATTTGATAGTATCTGGGGCTTACAGAAGCCAAATGGCAAGTACCAAATTGACATCCTCGGTTCACCTATCAGATGCGGAGAGTGTGTAAGGAACTTTTTGCAGTCACTACAGTTGCCTGCCCAAATTGCTGTTGTGAAATGTGTTGGACACCGGCAGGGAATTTACAATGTTACATTCCGAAATCCGTATGTGCTGAGATGCCACTTTATTCTGCCCTAAATGCACACATATGCAATGAAGAGGTTTTGGTAAATCCATCTGATATTACAAACGGTTCCATAATGTTGTCAGCTTTAGACACTTGGCAAGAAATAAGGAAATTACAAGTTTGACTTATGGGATTTCATTTAGTCTACTAGCTAGTTTTTTATGTTAGTGACCAATTGCAATACCATTCTTCTAATCAAGATTGAGTCTTTTCCAAACTTACTCTCTGAAAATGTTAAATCTGCATTCTGAAGTTTCAAGCATTGAAACAATGGGTTATATTTTTAGACCAATTCAATCATTTAGCAAGACGTATGCACATCAAAATAATTTAACATGTAAACTAAGCTGAAAATAATTTTATAAATGCTGTAGAAAGTAGATGGAAAAATAAATGACTATGTGAAGTTCCTAAGATGAGTCCTTGGAATCTAAATCGAAAGGACAATGTGATGGTAGAGGAAATAGGTTCATTAACTATAGATTGGTAGTACAAAGGTTAACTTTGTACCTAAAAAAAGTCGCCAGACACTAATACTGTAAACATGGGAATTAGTCAATTTGAGCATATCATTCAAATGTATGAGAACTGGGGAATATACTTAGAAGGAGTAGATCTTATTTTCCCAGGAGCGTATTATATATGTGAATAATTACCAGATGCCCTGAAATTGGTATGGAATTTGAAATTTGGGAATAGTGTTTCCGAAAATGTATCATATTAAAAGAATAAAAGATTAAATTGTGAACAAAAATAAAAGGACAAAAAGAGGTGCAAGGACAACTGAAATATTAAGGTGACATATTTGGATTTCCGAAACCTTCAGTAGGAGTAATATTTAAATGCTCAGAAAATTAGAAAGTTGTCTACAATAGTAGATACATTCGCAGTTAGTACATCTGCAGGTTTTACAGAAGTCGAAGAAGAAATGACAGTGATGAGATCAATGGTGATCCAAAATCGACTTGCTCTAGACATACTACTTGCAAAAGAAGGCGAAGTCTGTTGTTTATTGAAAATTTGACAATGCTGTGACAACATACCAGACAGAATTAAAGGTTTACAGATACATAAAAAAATTACGGAGCAAAACAAAGACTTAAAAGATTTGGAAACAGATGGCATGCGGGAGGCAATAGTTAAAGGGTTATTGCACACAAGCCAGTGGCTAGAAAATGTAGGGAATGGATTAGTAATTTCAATATTGAGACCATTGATAGGGATCTCTTTGTGCATAATGCTACTGTATTTGTCAATCAAATGTAGCACATTTTGGAAAGACAGAAACAAAGGGGTAGAAAGAACAACAACTGATCTTGAATTTGAAGACGAACAAAGTAGATTTTATGATGAAATGAAAGAAGAGAGTAGGAGAAAAAGACAAAAGGCAAAGCATCCTAATTTGGGACTATATCAGATCGGTTAAGATAATGTGATGGCTCAATTTGCCATCAGAGGTGGGGCTGATAGAGTGTGACTTTACAAAACATGATATGTGAACAAAAAATAACTGACAACATGAATTGAAAATTATACATTATATGCACTAGATAGAATTTTTTGTGAAAAAAGGAATGAGAGTAGTAGAAGCACCACCATAAAAGAGTGCTTTTAAAGAGAAATATAGGTATACATGCAAATTCACACTATAACATGTAAAATAAGGATGAAAACAGTGCAAAATAAACATGGCCTAGTGTCATTGGAAACTGTACTGGAGAAATTGTTTTTCAGAGAAAACTAGGTGGTATGGCTAGTCTTCATGGACTAATACCAAATTTGATGCAGATTATGAATATGTTGAAACGATTTTGATAATAAATAAGCAGGAAAATATGCATATTATAGAATTCATGAATTTTAGTAATTGAGCATTCCAAGGGGTAACTACTGTGTTATGATGATAATCAATGAATAGTAAGATACATTTTTGAAAGGTATTATTATTTAATCTCATTATTAAAGTAAATCAAGTGAGAGTAATATCAAGGTAATTGCTTTGTGTTCACACATGTCTAGTGTTGACCTTTACTCTACAAATGAACAATGGATTTAATGATCTAGTATAATGTTGCATATCACATTGCATTTTGTGCATTCTTTACTTTCTATACAAACCCATTCTCAAGGGAATGGTATGAGTTCGAAGAAGGGGTAAGCCCTCAAAACTCGTGGACCTGGGTCAATACGTAAGTACAAGGAAAAAGTGGTCCGAGTTGAGTAGAAGTATTTTTACAGTTATTTTGTATTAATGTATATTTGTATACATCGGCATTGCGAGCCTTTCAACTATGTATTCATATACGGGTGTTAAGATGTGCTGCCCCATTGTCGGACCCAATGTTCAGAATAATGCTTACTCCACGCAGCATTACGAAATCTGCACGAGGGACTGTTACGAGTAAACTCAGCTAATGGGTGAACATGTCCCCCAGACTAATCCTTCACTATTAGTCAAGCCTAGAGAACACTCTTTATAGACAGTCCCCCGCGCTACCGCGAGCCCCGTCACGGCATACTCACATGGCAGCTGCTGATTGGCCGCCTGAGTCAAGCCCTCCCGCACCCAGCATCTAGCGGCAGCACCGCGAGTACCGCATCCCCACAATTCCGGAGGACGAGACGTGAGCGGTCTGCTGCAGTCCTGCACAAGGTATGAGATCGTAACAAGTTGTTCGCAACTTAGCCTCTCACTGAATCGGTAATAAGCACGATTATAATATGCACGGCAAGTATGCTATGAAGTTTAATTTACCTGCTGAAACAGCATGGTTACACCAGTTGTGCTGACACGGCGGTGACAATTACAGCTCCCGCTGTTCCTTACTAGTAAACCAAGCACAGAAACGGTATTTATAAGGTATAAGAATGCACTTAGCTGTTTTTAACCCAGCTTTTCATCCAACGGGCAATAATCATGGACAAAATATCCACAACAAGAGAGTAATGTTGTGTTATTGGCTTGCCTGCTAAGAATGTTCATAACTGTTTTACTACACGGTGGCGCAAATACAGTTTCCTCTGGTCTTGATTATTTAATCAGACACAGAGCATGCACTTTCACAGTTGATTATGTAATAATGGTAAACAAGTCGGAATTAGCGATTCTGACCAACTATTTGTCTCGTGCCCCATTTAGAATGATGTGTGGCGTACAGTGCAGCCAAGTATATGAAGAAATATCGACAACCTTCACTACATTATAAGATGCAAATTTGAAGTAAGTAGAAATCAATAGGTCTCATTCTCCTGTCAGTTGGCTTAATGAGTTGTTTAGCATTCCCGCTCAAAACCTCCCCCCATTATAATATATTTCAGAAACTATAAGGAGCACGACTGGGCCCTAGACGTGACGCAAGAATCGCCGTCCGTCATTTTCTATGTAGGTAATCCCTAAATTCAGCCTACATTAAAGTGTCAATTCACCACATAGACCACTAATACCAGTTAATGCTATGTTTTCCAGGCTCTCTCTCTTGTCCTGATGAAGACCCCAACATGAGGGAAAACTAACCCTCTAACGCTTTCGGGGTCAAAACGTAGACTACGCCTAATTCTACACACCATAGAAAAAAAGAATGATTTAATCTTACCTATGTGTGATGTTTTGTGGGAACATTGGTATTACCTTAATTGTAAAGGTGTTATGATTTGAATGTGATGTAACATTGTCGCACTACCTTTACCTTGTCCCTCACAAACCCTTCACTCCCTTTTCTCTTTGCACTGAGAGCACCAACTATGCAATGATTTTAAAACTACATTGATGATATGCAGATGACCTTTAAGTAAATGTATGCAGTTATAGGTACAACGAATAGACTTGTTTGTGGAATAAATACAATTCATTTCTTAACACTGCATACCTTACTCTCATTTCGCCAAGCATATTTATTGTGAATTATAATTGTGGTGTTTACAAATATACATTAATACAAAATACCTGTAAAAATACTTCTACTCAACTCGGTCCACTTTTTCCTTGTACAAGGGAATGGTATGACTGTGAACTAAGACATTCACTGTTCACTGCGTTGCAACTATGTTTCTTTTGACAGCCGGTGTGGGCTCATGAATATATCTGTTCTTACTGTACTCATGGGAAATGATGCTGATGTTACTGTAGATGATTTTTATACATTTTTCTGAGCTGATGATGGCCTTTCGATGGTGGTGTAAAACCACATGACACAGATATTTAATGTATTCTTATAGGGAGAACTCCATCCTTTCATTTGTTTCCTATGCTGATTGACTTTTGAGGATTCAGAATATTTTGGATTCTGGATTTATCTTTCGATGCTACTGTCAGTAGCAGTTGGAATGAGAACTTTCTTGCTGAACCTGAACTAAACCTCCCCCCTTACTTTAGTTTTATGGACATGCCCTTAAGACTTTAAATCTTCCTTTTCCTGGATGAGAATAGTTTATTTCTGTCATCGGAAGATCAAACCTATTATCCTATGGGTAGCAGGATTTCCTACCTCTCTAAGTGGACTTAGAACTATTCATGCACATATTCTGAGTGCCTTTATTAAAACTGTTATATTTCCAACCGAAATGCTGAAGAGGTTACTTATCCTAATGAACTTTGAATCTTTTATACAATAATTTACAAACCAAAATTGATTGAGACTCTTTTTGTGTCAAATGTTATTTCATTGAACTGTGCATTGGGTAGGATTTGGTCATAATAGAGGAGGGGATAGAAATGTCTGAGACTTTCTGTAAGAAATTAGTTAATCCCGCCCTGGTATCTCACCTCTAAACTCTGGGCATTTTGTAATATGACCATACGTACTTTAAACATGTCTTAGTTGAAAGCTTTGGGGCCTCCCTGTTGCTTCCAAAAACTAATATAACTTCACATTTGCATCTTAGTTAAAGGAGTCTGGTTACAGTCAGATATTCTCAAAAGCTTCCTTGATGAATACATATTGCTATGTTACCTTTCATTGAACTTTTAAAAAATGGCTGTAACCATGTATTAGTTTTTGGAGTCCAGAGACCTTTTCTTCAAATGGTAGTGAAGAAAAATATATTAGCTCCCAGAGTCCAGGGATTCCTTCTTCAGGAGAGTAAGAAGAAGCCTTCATATGGCAAAGATGATGCAATGCTTTAGCAGGCTGAGTCCCAAAGAATCCTTCAGATAGCAGATGTTCAACATTGCCTTAGCTTTTGGAGGTCCAGAGAACATGCTATTAGGTGACAGTGTTGCAACAATGTATAAGATTTTGGAGTATAGAGAGTTCTTCTTCAGATGTCAGTGAAATCCAGAAACTCTTCAAGGGGGAAGCATTGCTGCAATGCATTAATCTTCAAAGTTCAGAGACCCCTTGTTCAGATAATTCAGGTGGAACAATGTGATAGATTTCTGAGACTTAAACATTTATGTTCCTGATTACATTAGTGCAACTGTCCTTGTCCTTGGATTACACAGGTTTTCTTACAGTACTGCATTTCTTATCAGCCCAATGCAACTCATCATCATCATCATCATCATCACCAATAAACTTTATTTCGTACCAATGGGGTGCATAAAAGTGCATCAACAAAACATTACAGTGATAATTGAAGGTTCAAAAAGACTACAAGTCATCAAAAGTAAAAATTGAATATTGTTAAGCAAAAGCAAGTGTTACGGTGTGTCTGTTTAATACATTTCCCACACAGAAAAAAATTCACAGTGTTAGGCAAGGCAAGGTGCACAATCTTCCACTAACTATCCTGCAAAAAAGATGATAAATGACACAGTGGACACCTATCATAAAAATCAACATAGGATGGTGAGGAAAGGCATGTGGTCCAGGAATCTAGGGGCCAGATGTGCAAAAAAGCCAGTTAGGTAATGTTTGCGATTTGCAATTAGGAAATCGCAGACACCCATGTACATATGTGTTTTAGACACATTTTGTGATTCCCATAGGGTCACAAATAAAGCTACCTCAATAGTACATGAGGTAAGGCTTGCTTTGCGACCCATTGGGAATGTCCTGCACTCACAGGGATGGTGGACTGCTGGGGATAGCAGACTACCATGTCTGTGATTGCTTTCTAAATAAAGATTGTTTTGTAATGGAGCCTGTTTTAATGGAAATGAGATGCATTTCAAAAATAAAAATGAAAAGCTACCTTTTCATTTTTTAAGAATAGTCAGTGGTCCTAGGACAACTGTGTGCTCTTAAAATATGTTGGCACCCACATTTACAAAATGAAAGAAGTCCCTTGAGGACCCATTTCTGTTTGCGAATAAGTTACTACCAACTTAAAGTAGGTGGTAACTGCAAATGTTTGACAACTCTATTCGAGGTTGCAATACATTCATTTTAGTAATAATAATAATAATAATCCACATTTGTAAAGCACGAACAATCACCTGTAAGGGTCTCTAGGCGCTGGGGCCGTCGGGAATATTAAGCAAGCTATTGCCCAGAGTCACATGGTGCTGGGCTAACCTGCCGCCGGATCCGGTGATCGAACCGTGATCCCCAGATTCCAGCGTCAGTTGCCCTGGCCATGGCGCCACACAACTTTACGCCCCTTCCTAATAGAGACTCACAAATCCTATTTTGCGAGTCGATAATAGGTGACCAATAGATGACCAACTTTCAAAATAGAGTTGGAACTCGCCTAAAACCACTTTACCGGTCGCAAATGGCTGGATGGGCCATTTGAGGGTGGTAAAATGCTTTGATCATCTGGCCTACAACTGCTTATGTTATGTCACAATGAATCAAGTGACACATATATTCATTAATTACACTAGCTCTACATTGCCACGGTAGCTCCAATTCTTAATATTGTACACCAAAGGACTGATTAAGACTTTGGTGGTGCGTCACAAGGACCGCCCTTCCACCGCATAGGCAAAGCCACGGTCCGACCTAACTGGCAGGCTAACTGGCCGCCTTTTTTTTGTAATGTTACCACAGCAGGGCCCTGAAAATGGGCACCACAATGAGAATCTCAAAAACAGTTCCTACATGGCATGGACTGAAAGGTCCATGCTGTGCAGAAACAAGTATATTATTAACAACAAGGGAACCCAATTAGGTAAGAGAGGACCTTGGGTAGAAGTTATGTATTCGGAACAATGGCCCTTACATTAACCAATATACTACAGAAATAAATATAGGCTAAAACTAGTACTATATTTTAAGTGTCCAGTTGGACACAAAGTTTAATAATTCATTAAATTGTTAATTAACATAAATACAACACAACAATAATATGGGACACAGTCCTGTATCCTACACAAAAACACAATACATATACATATAAAACAAAGATCTTTCAGGCAAAACAAAAAGGCTTGTAGAATGTAAAATATTATTATAACAAGCGTCAAAAAACAGTAGTAGCACTTCTTTTATCAATGTGATTAATGTGTACAACTGTTAACTGTAGTCGACGGCGTTTCAATCCATTAGGGGGATAGCTGGATCATCATCAGGACTTTTGTGATTGCAAGCCTGAATAAGTGTAGGCAAAAGCCTGTAGAAAAGAAAAACAATATGACGACCAATATAATTATAAGCTGGAGCAACCCTAGTTACCCTCACAGTCTAACATGACTAGTAAAATTTTAGAGGACAAGTTGTGAAAGTGTCTAAAAGCAAGCCTAATCACCAGTAAGAAGAAGAAATAGTAAAAATGAATTGCAAGAATACATTAAAATAAATAAAGCCACCATTCATGCACTCTGAAAGGGAAGTCTATTAGCAAGAATTAGGCCCAAAGATGTGATTAAAGAGTAAGAAAAAACGTGTTGCTAACTGTGCAAACTCAGATAGATATGTGCTCTAAAGAGAAAGACTTGATCGCCACTAATAAGTGCTCTAAGCACTATGACGTATGTTAGAACCAAGAGCATATCAACCCACATAAATTTACCTTAAGTGGCACAATAATTCTCGGCTCAAGAAATCATGTATAAAGTGATGCTAGCGTTCTAGCGCAACCACGCGAACCATGGAGTTCTGATAAAGAAATTATTACGGAGTGTATTAATATACGTTGAGGCCACGATTCCTCTCTGTCAATTGCAATTAAGAACTACTCTCACCTGTAGAAAAGAGTTATTGAGCGCTGCTTGTTAACACTCCGGCGGCACAGAGAATCGAAACATGCAGCAATTGCAGTTTCCGGTGCTATCAATATTTGATATAATAACATGGAAGTACATTAGTTCACAACGGGACCCCAATTATTAAAAGCAAATCGATTATTGCACTTATAGCCACATTGACTAAAGGCAAGTATACCCAAAGTACAATCTCACCTGAGAAGCAGTTTCGTGCTGCCTATATTTACCAAGGCGGCACCCAGCAAGGAAAGACGCGGCAATGGCGGGCTCCCGGTGCAATTAAGACATGACAATGCACAGACAAAAAACATTGAGTGACCGTTACCCATTGTGCAAGGCAAGTTAAAATTAATGATTAAGTGGTCACAAACATGGTCCATGTTATATTCTTAAATAACTTTAAGAATATATTGTTGTAAATAGGTCTCACATTTTACAGTCTGTGTCTTTAAGTTTATTGCATTCTTTAAAGTATGTGTTGTTGTATTCTATGACATCTATAGATTCCATTGATGGGTAGTGAAGGAAACAGTTGTGAACTGCCTTCAGCATATAAGCTGTCTTATCGCTGTGCTCTTAATAAATACAACTTGTTATATTTTGGAAGAATCTCTTATTTATTGGATTACAACAGGCCACTTACCGATTAGTTTACAGCGGCTCAATGGCAGTGATACAGTCGCATAGATGCAGCGGAAACGAGGCGGCTGACGCAAGCACTTTAAATAGTGGCTTTATTAGGTGAGTGTGGAAGAAAAATAACCATAGAAGAAAGACTGGCTGAAAGACCCGATGGCCGGGGAAAATCATGTAATGAATCATTGCGCTAAATTTGGGGGAAACTTTCACAACTTGTCCCAATTCATAAAAGCTACAGATAAAACCATGAAGAGAATAGAGAGCACCCAACAGAATTCCTCATTTGTTAAGCATTTAAAAAAATGGTTTTACCAATTATAATCATAGCCACATTTCAGAACACATTTTATCATTAGAAAAACTATTATGAACAATAACAATTGTTGGAAACTACATTCAACATTAGTAGAATGGTTTTGCACAGAGGCGCAACCAGAGCCAAATTTCGGGGGGGGGGGGGGCGAAGACATTTTCTGGGGTTTTTGGGGGGCTGAACCTTTAATCAGTAGGCAGAGTGGAGCTGCAGGGGCTTTTAGAAGGGGTGAAACAACTGCAAGGCATATTTAACATTCATATGGTCCTTTAAAGACCTGTGAAACGTTCGGGTTTGGCTCTGTGTGTGCCTGGGATCTGTCTCATCCCGGGCTGCCACACACAACGGGGGGGGGGGGGGAGGAGGGCTGAAGCCCGGTGAGTCCAATGGGTGTTGCGCACCTGGTTTTGGATATAGTTAAATCTCATAACATCAAGAAAACATGAAGGATGTTATTAACAATCGACATAATCAATAGATGGAAAGAACAATATAAGGATTGATAGTATATTTACCAGACTTATAAACCCATAGCCATGGATTTTCAAAGTAAGGTAGTCCAATCCTCATTCCTATTTAGACCATTCCTGATACTATTCATACGAATGATTAATCTTAGCTCTTCTTTATTCAACAATTGCGAAATATCACCACCTCGTGTAGGTAATTTTACCACTCTAAGGACTGTCCATTTGATGTCTTCCTCAGTATGCTTGACCTCTGTGAAATGATCAACCAAAGGCGCATTCAGCGTTTTGCAACGCACTCTGCTGCGATGCTGGCCAATTCGGGTTTTAACTTTTTGTGTCACCTGTCCAATATACACAAGTTGGCACCGGCATTGGATCAAGTAAATTACATTACTAGTGTTGCAGTTCGAATAGAACCTGGATTTAACTGTAACATTGTTAAACGTAAACTCTTTTCCCTCCATTGTAGAGTCACAAACATTGCAACAGCCACATTTGGCATGCCCCAATAATGGGTCCCCAGTGTGCATTGAGAGTAGTTGCTGTTTGGGCACTTGGTAAAGCCGCTCTTACAAGATGGTCTTTAAGATTACGGCTTTTCCGAAAGGCAAAAAGAAGTTGATCAATGTCAAGATTACCAGCATTCACTGCAGGCCAAGGCTTCAGTATAGATTTCCGAATGGGATGCAAAATGGAAGAGAAAGTAGTCACACAGACTAGCCGGTTAGTAACAGGCTTAGGATTGGGCAAAGGCAATGCCTCTCTCGGGCCGTACCAAGCACGCTTTTGGGATCTACGCACAAGACGTTTAGTTTAGCTACGTGCCTTTAACTAAGTGGATGGAATCGTGGCTTCCTGAAAGTAGTCATCCTTTGAAAAGCAATTGCGCAGAATTCTCAAGAACTGAGAATATGGCATGAATATCGTAAGGCATGTGGATGATTACTTTCATAGTGGAGTAAAGTATTGCGCTCAGTAGGTTTTCTATAGACCTGAGTAAGTAATTCACCATTCAGATGATAAATGGTTAGATCCAAGAAGGCAATAACATTGGTATCACGTGTCAGTGTAAAATTGAGGCCAAGGCAGTTATTATTTAAACAATGCTGAAACTGATATAGATTTTCAACATCATTGTGCCAGATCAAAAGAATGTCATCAATATACCGGCGCCACAAAAATACCGTATTTTATAATGTTTTATAGAAAGAAGGCACACACATTTTCAGAGCCTAACATGATGTAGAAGGGTTGGAGTAACATGGTTAATTCAATTAGTTTGTACAATTCCCCTAGTAGCTCCAACTTCTTAAGGCATCTTATACGTTAAAGCTGTACATATTTTGGTAAGGGGATGAAATAATACATTATGAAACACAAGAATTTAATAGCTTGTTTAACTACAGTGGAGCTTGGCTTAGCAACCTTGAACTTGTAACAGAAACCAGAGAGAAGAACAAAGAAATACATATTATACATTTGTGTTAGGACAGTCCATGGCTAAGACTGTATTTTCATTGATGCTCTTCTGAAATAGAGAAAGACACATGCATGTGGAACACTCATACACCTAAAATAAACATTCACTTTTCTGCAACACTTCATGAATGATTGTCAATACGGCTTGGTACAACCTAGTTATGCTAATTGAAGCATGCATAAACTAATACATTTTCTTAAATTAAAACTAGTTTACAATCCCATTGTTTCAACATGAATGTACATAATAGTATGTTATGTGTATTTATAAAGCACAATATCACTCTCAAAGGTGTCTTGGCACTGAGTAGGTGTGTGTGACTAGCCCTGCCTATGGTAGGTTGGTTAATTGAAAAGCTACGGTTTTAGTTTCTTGCAGAATTCAAAAAGAGAGTAGGAGGCTCTGATCGAGAGTGGGAGTTTTTTGCACACCTTAGGAGAGAGAGAGAGATGTAAGAGAATGTCCATCGTCCGTATCTGGATCTGTGTATGCATGCGAGTAGGAGTCCTGCAGAGGGGAAATGGTTGGGTGGTTAGTGGAAGGAGAATCGATTGTCCAGGTAGGTGGGGCCTGAGTTGTCTTGTGCCTTGAATGTGTGTGAGAAAAGTTTGAATTGAATCTGTTTGTGTATCTGGAGTCATTTTAGTTTTCTGAGGTGTAGTGTGATGTGAGTTCTGTGTGTTAGGTGTAGGATCAGTCTGGCTGTTGAGTTCAGGATGGATTGTAGTCTCCTAGTGAGTTGCTTGGTGACCCTATCGTAGAGGGTGTTCTCATAGTCCAACTTGCTGGAAGCTACTTCTACTTCTAAGGTATTCAAACCAGTCTATCTTGTAGCTCCACTCTTGGAAGGCTGACAAACCAATTCTTGCTCACTAAGGATCGTCCCTCTCTTTCTTGATCTCCCGCTCCAACAATAGGCAAAATCTTAATTCCTGAAATTTCACTAGGATAGACTGGAATTCGGGACCTTCACTGCATTATGGAGTCCTAACAGCAGTGCTCTCCATTTGTCAGTATGTACTATCTGTTCGCTGTCAGCAAATGAAACAATATACCATGTGCTATTTTTCTGTCTGGCATATGCAAAGCCTAGAGAGAAATGTATATGTCCACTGTGCAAGTATCATGGCATTAGGGTTGACTAAGGTAGTCATGTCCAGCTTGATGTTGATGATGATTCTGAGGTTCCTGACATGGGTTCTGGGTATGGGTGTGGGTCTGAGTTCAGCTGGCCTATACCAACCTATGTGAGCATTAAATCTAGCCTAGTTGGTGCTGTCAAGGTGCCTAAAGTCTGAGAGACTCTTGGAACCTAAGTAATACATGTTTAGAGAACCCTTGTTACAGTGAAAAAATGACTCTTAAGTGATTGATGGCCGGAGATTTGACTGCCTTCTACAATCCTTGCTGACTTTTGGCTGCAACTAGAAAATCTGGGGGGTTGTATATGAGAGTCTTGTCCAGCCGGAGCATCACTTTTTTGCCGCTCGAGCAGCACAAGCCTCGCAATCATATCTAAGTGACAACGCAAAGGCACTCTGATTGGCTTTGCATGGCCTCATAGATATGGAGTACCACAAAGTAGCACAAATCACTGCCTTGTCCTCTGCTGCATCAAGGAGGTGTTGCATGGGTGTTGCAGTGGGTTTTCCCACACAACACCCATGAATTTTGGCACTGCCCGAGATTTATTTAATCACTTAACCCTGGGGCAGTGCCAAATTCATCCGCTTTCCCAGAGTAGTTGTAACGAGGAGAAATAGTTTTTATTTCTCCTTGCTGTTTCCTCTTTTCATGTGTGCTGTATTCTGCAGCACACATAGAAACGGGATCACACTTATTCTGATTATTTTTGTACAGGAAGGTGCCCCTTCCTGCCCAAAAATAATCCTGCCTACCACCGAGGCACCCTTGCACAACTATCAAATTGTGCGCCATCACAGGGGGAAAGAACAGGAATGCATCATATTTCATAAATACGGTGCATTGCTGCCCTTTCATATTGGTGTAAGGCAGTGCAGCAAGAAGAATTATGGCTCTGCTCTCTAGTCTTTTGTATAAATAAGGCCTCTATTATTTAGAAAACACTTCAAAGCTTGCCTGCTTAGCCTGTACGTGTATGATTGTTTTAGGACTTTTCTAATTTATATATTTTGATGCTAAGATACATCTTTATGTTTTATGGTCTTTCTTGCATGTTCTTAAGTTTTTGTGATTTTTTTTCACAGAGTTTTATATAGCGTGAACTTGATCCGAAGGTATCAGGTATCAGAGGGCTTTACACGAGCACCAGTTGCGTTGCATGAGGACACATTCTTTTTTGTTAGGCACAGGGAGATTAAGTGATTTGCCCAGAATCACAGGATATTGCGCATCCTTGCCAAGACTCGAACCAGGTTCTACAGAATTGAGGTTGACCGACCTAGCTGCTAGGCCACACCCTCACCCCATGTAGACAGTTTGTTTGAAGCAAATCCTTTAGTCAAACATAATAGTGTATGGAAAATAAATACAAGCTGAAAGGGCAGCTTCTTTAACTGTAAGATGGCCCAAAATCAGTACAAAACCTTGATACTTGCTGCGTAAGAATCAGCATAGTCAACAGCATTCTTAGTGTTTAAATGGCTTACTTGTGGGACTGGGTTGGATACCCGGCTAGAAAGGTGATCTACAAAAATCCTTAAGTTTGTGCTTTAGAATCTGCAGACCCGATTCACAAAAGTAAACTTAAATCTGAAATATCAGTTTAGACCTAAAGTCTAAGTTCAGACCTGAAGTCTAAGATTAGACCTAAAGTCTACGTTTAGATGCTGGACAACTACTTCACCATCAATAAACCACCTTAGCTATCCTTGTGTATAGCCCTCTCTCACAATCAAAACCTGCAAACGATCACCCCAACCACATACTGGCAGAACTCCTTGCTGTGTCTCACCTCTATCATTCTCAACAATCATCACTATCATTCACCTGGACACCCCTACGTATTTTAAGTCTTCGCACTGTGGTCACACTTTTAACCCGCACAGAGAACCACAACCTGGCCCATTATAGCACTGCGCATAGATTACATGTTCAACAAACCTCTGCCATACCCTTATAATTAACTTGTATAACTCACTTAAACATCAAACTAACATAACCTTGTCATACAACTCATAGTTCCAGGAAACATCTACAGTTTGTCAGCTTGTAATAAAAATCCTGTATCTATTCTCTCAACTACATCTTCCCAACTCCTCCTATCCTTTAGATTGACTTTAGATATACTTCTGGTAATTACTTTTAAGTTGAGTAAGAATGCTATGCTAATTTATCCTTATGGATTGCTATGTTATCTTGTCTATATGTATTATTTCATGTTTTATTTTACACATGCAAAAAAAATCAATAAATAGTTTTAAAATAAGAAACTTAGGACCAGATGTAGGTAGCCAAATACCGGTCGGTAACGGCTGAAAATACCGAATTTCGGCCGTTACTGACCGGTATTGGGCTATTGAGATGTAGGAGCACATGAAAGACCGATTTGGTAAATACGAGTCGGTAATTTACTGAATCGGAAGAAACCGAATCAGAATTTACCGAATCGTTTTTTTCCGTATCGGAATTTACCAAATCGGAATTTACCGAATCAGTACATTCCGAATCTATATTTTCCGAATCGGTATTTTCCAAATCGGTAAATAAGAAATGCCAAAAAATGGCTATTGAGATGTAGGTAACTTCTAAAATACAGAATTTCATGAAATTCAGTATTTAAGAGTTGGTATTTACCATGGATTGAACGCAGGTGGTAACCAGCTGCAGGCTATAAAAAAGGCCCCAAAATGCAACAGTGTGACCAGAATGGCGGCATTCTATGTGATAGCAAGGCGGCTACAGCTACAGGCAGCAGAAGAGAGGGTCTGGAGATGGGAGGAGCAAGTCTACAGACAGTGGATAACGCTCTTCCAACTCACAGAGGCAGAGATCTTGCAAAGGTACAGGCTAGACCCCCAAACCATCCTGGACTTGATCAGGGACCTGCACCCACTCCTGGAGCACCCAACACCAAGGGCACACACCCTCCCACCCCATGTGTAGGTGCTCTGCAGCCTACACCTGCTTGCTTCTAGGAGTTACCAGGGGGTGATTGCTGTGGTAGTTGGTTTGTCCCAGAGCTGCCTGTCCCATTTCTTCTGCAAGTTCCTAGAGGCCATGATGCAGAGAATGCATCATTATATCAGCTTCCCTGACACACATGTGGAACTGCTAAAGACAAAGAATGACTTTTGCCAACTGGCACACTTCCCACACGTCATCGGCTGTATTGATGGCACCACATCCCAATCTGACCACCTGCTGCCACAGAGTACATTTACAGCAACAGGAGGTCAACACACACCATCAATGTGCAGGTAATCTGTGATGCCAACAACATGATCACAGACATTTTGGCCAAATTCCTGCGAAGCACCCACAACTCCTACAACAGTGGGATCTACACACGCCTGACAGCGGGGGAATTCAGAGACTGATACCTGCCAGGTAAAACACTGTGACACACCCTGATAGATATTGCAGATGTATGTCTTGTTGTGCATGTGATCAATGGCCCTATTATGTTCCAATAGGTGACAGCGCATATGCCGTCTGCTCGTTTATCCTGACACCCTACCTGAAACCATCAACGCCAAGCCAGAGACGATACAACGTGGCACACAAATCCACTACGAACGTTGTTGAGTGCACCTTTGGGCTCCTAAAAAGCAGGTTCCGCTGCCTCCACAAAAGCAGAGGCGCATGGCAGTACTCTCCACTCATCTGCTGTAAGATCATTGCAACTTGCCCAATGATGCACAACCTTGCTACTAAGAAGGGCACAGAGGTGCAATTGTGCGAATACCAGGACCATGATGACGAACATTCACTGCCGGACCACAACACAGCAGGAGTTGCGCCAGCTACAGATGGCAGACAGAGACGGGCAGAGATCAAACGCAACTATTTTTGAGTAAGTAATGAGACACAGACAGGTGGAGTGTGTATCCAACGTAGTTTAATTGTTGGCACTATGCAGGTACTCAAAGGCACAAATGTGTAACACAAATGGTATCTATTTGTAATGGAAGTCCTGGCTCACTTCCCCATTAAAAGTCATGGACTGTCGGCAGCATAAGTCATTTTGCGGCACGCCAACAGGTGCCAGATATAATTGGCTGGCTGTCCTCGCTGGGTGTGTGGGAACCTAGTGTACCATGGAGCCTGCTGCTCCTCCGTGTCTCAACAACAGGGGGGGCTTGTCATGCTGCTCCTACTGGTGCTTTCCTCACTCTCAGAAACATCCAGTGCAGCAGTATGTGCTGACTGTGCATTAAGCAGCACCTCTACAGAACTCGTCACCCTTGCAAGGCCTCGGAAACCTCATTGCTGCTGTGTACTAAGCTCTCTTGCATGTTGACACTTCGCCTGCACAGAAGGGAAGTTGCAGTGGCCAGGCGGTTAACAGCTTTGGTGTGTCGCTGTGCTTCCTGCCTGTCCTTTCTCCTTGTTGCTCTGTCCTGATCTAGTTTTGTGCACAAGAGCAGCACGGATTGCGACATGTCCTGCATCCCTGCAGCCATCTCCCTCATACCTGATGCCATCTCTTTGTTCTCATCAACCAGTGCAGTGATGCCCTTCCCAATGTATTCCATGTTTGCATTCAGGTGCCTCATCTGCCGTTGCACCGACTGGATGGCCTTCCCCTGCAGTCTTTGGATCTTGACCATGCTACCCTCCAGCCCACTGAAGTCACTGGGACCCTTCACATGTTGTTCCTCACTGCTGTGTCTGGGCCTGCGACGTCTGGTAACTGTGTGGGCACCCTCTGTGCTGGACTGCTGTGTGGCTGTGCTTCCTTCCCCAGCCAAGGTTGGTGCCTCACCCCCCTCCATGTCACCTGGTGATGTGGTTGCACCTGATTGGCTGACTCCCAAGTTTTACCTTCTTTTTCGTAGCCGATTCGTTATTTACCGATTCGTTATTTACCGATTCGGTAAATCCCATTCAATCCTATGGGCCAAAAGGCCCATTGGATTGAATGGGAATTACCCAACCCGTAAATACCGATTCAGTAAATACTGAAGGGCTGATACCGATTTTTACCGAATCGGTAAAAATACTGAATTTTTGCCTACATAGCATTTACCGATGCTAAAATACCAAATTGGTAAAATTCGGTATTTTAGAATCAGTACATTTCAATTACCTACATCTAGCTCTGTGACTTAAGGTCTAAACTTAATATTCGGGTCTAAAGTTAGAATTGAAATCTAAAGTTAGACTTCAGGTCTAAGTTTATTTTTGAGAGTCAGGCCCTCAATCTTTGTAGCTATTACTCTATGGAGCAATTTAATGTAAAAAGTAATTTTCAGCTATACACAACATTTGCCGTTCTGTAAGATACAAAACATGACAACCCACATCTTTTCACCATACAAAATAGCAGGTACAATGCTTGAGATATAATGAGCGAGTGACTTATGTGCAAATGAACTAAACTACATTGCTAGTGGAATGCTTTTTTAATGTCATAATATCATAGGGCCCAATTCACAAAGGTAAACTGAGATTCGATTAGCTTTATTCGATTTTGAAATATAAAATCATAAAAGCAACAATACATATGTATACACCATTACATTTCATTTCACAATAAATAACATTATGTTAATATAGCATTAAATCATTGGAGCAAATCAGCTAGTCGTTGAGTTCGTTACGAGGTATGTCAAAACGAAGTCTGAAAATTGTAGCCCCTCACCCGGGACCGTTTCTGCTCATCGGAAGGTTACTCTCTTCATTTGGTCTTGATTGGGGGAGGAGTGATGCTCTGGGATAAAAATCACACAGTTCCCAGGTGTGTATAGGGCCGTCTCCTATTTGTGGCAGCCAGGCTTGAAGATGTGGGACAACGTTATTATTTCTAAAATGTATTACTACCAGGTCACCAGGTATATCTTTTCGAAGGGGACCTAGCCAGCCCACCCTTCTAACACTTCGTATTCTTCCATCAATATCAGGTGGCAGGGGTCTATTTTTTGTTACCGGGAACCCACCTTATTTCTTAGGTCCTGGTGTCTTTCAGATTTTCCGTTTGTAAGAGCTGGCACTCCAGAGAGGACGCACAGAAACGGCGCAGCCTCCGGTGGTAATTGTATATGGTTCGATTTTCGTGACATATTCCCTAGATTAGGGAATGACCCTTTCTGGGGTGTGGGTTCTTTATTAAGCCCTATTCTGGGGGAAGAGCTCTGTGCTATTGTGGATTTTGCAGTTATTTTCAAAGTGTTTGAGGATGACATGTATGAGGCTACTGGTTGATTTTGGTTAATGTTACTTTGTGGAGATGTTATGGGGACTACAGTGGCGGATAAAGACTGTGTTTGGTTGGGGCCTGCCATACTTTTTAAGATGAGCGAGTTTGCCTTAGTCATTTTCTCTATGCCCGTAATCCTATCCCCTAGATTATTCATTCTTTCTACCAAGGAGATATTATAGAGTTGATCATGGTTTCTATCTGGGCCAATAGAGTTGGCCGGGTAGAAGATGCAGAAGTTACACGTTTCGCAGAATCCTTACATGCTTTAGGGGTAATGGTGAGAGGCAATGGAGGGTTTAAGTGCAGTTTTTGATGTTTTTCTTGACTCCCCGTGTGTGTATCCATATTTCGTTTTCTTTTAACAGAGGGCACCTGGGGGGACATTATAGATTTTGTGTTACCTTTTGTAGGTAGACAAAGGGGAGTACCCAGCAATCTTTCATTTGATTGGGATAATGTACTAGACTGGGGGCTTCTAATGATTGTAGGGCAGATAGAAGCACTGAGTTGCTCAATTCTCGATTCCACAGCAGCATACTTGGATTTACATAATTTATTGAGTTCATCCAGCAATGATGAATTTTGTGCTACGTCAACTGTCTGTGAGGGAGATTGCTCACTGAAAATGTAATCTGTGGGCAGTCGTCGTTCTGTTCTCACTATTTGATGGACAATGGGTGATGTTGCCTTATTTAGGTAGTGGTCCAACTCAATTGGATTTTTGCACACCCCTTGCATGTCATAGTGTAATTGGCTTTGATGTAATTAGCACGGGAACAGCAACAAACACCTAGAAGGATCAACAATTGTCACATATCGCAATATGGTTTCCCTTGGGGACGGCGGGAGTTTGCCTATGAATAATAATCGGGGCTCTTTACCTCCTTTTGTTGCACATCCAAGGGGGGTGGCCCGACCCGGCCTTTTCCGGCCTATGATGGCCCTAGATGGTCGGCCCTTGTCCCGGGCTTCTCCCGTCACCAACCCGCGCGCGATCCTGCGACGCGGGGGCTGGTCTCCTTTTGAAGCGCCTCCTGGTGCAGAAATGAGGTGTGGCGGCGTGCTCCGCCGCCAGGGCATTTGGGAAATGGAGTCCTGTACCGAACGCCCCCCTCCCGCTGCGGCCGCTGATGTGGTTTTTGTGGCGGAGGAGGGGAGCGATTCAGCGGTGGTGGTCCCTGCAGTGGAACTGGCGAGGTATGCCCACGAGTTCTGGTTGGTAAACTGAGATGAAAGTCTAACTTTATGACTTTCGGTATTCACAAAGGGCAATTATGAATGGTAGTTAGACTTTTATCTCAGTTTAACTTAAGTTTTGGTCCTAAGTTTACCTGAGACCAAAAGTCTAGTCTCATTTAAACTGAAGACCAAAACTTAAGTTAACCTGAGACAAAAGTCTAACTTTAGTACCTGTAAATACCTTTTGTGAATACCGAAAGTCATAAAGTTAGACTTTTGTCTCAGTTTACCTTTGTGAATCAGGCCCATAGTTTCTAATTAAAGAGTTCAGTTGATGGGGGCGTGGCTTTATTGCCAACCAAGATGGCGGTGTAGCTCCGGAGCTACGCTCCGGCGCCTCACACGAAGCTCCGTTTTCACCAGAGACCGCAGCTTTTCTGGACAAAGGCTGTAGGTTTGTGTGCTCTCATCTTAGTGGGAAGCTCCTGGACATTCTGCCTGGCGTTTAGCTTCTGTTTTCACGTATTTTAAATTGCAAGCCGTTTTTTCCTCATTGCGGCCGCCATTTTGTTTCAGAAGATATCGAGATGTCTATTTCTCCTCTCTTCAAAATTGCTTAACTGCTTCTCTCTGGAAGCGCTCACTGCCAGATATTTAAGTTGGGCTGATACATTTGCTATTACTAGTGCCCTCCTTGGTATTATTTCAGAATATGATGGTTCTGTCAGCGAACCGCCATTTTGTAAATCCTTCTATTGCATCTAATAACCAACAACTATTTTTTTCATGAAGCGTTTGGTAAAAGTTACACCAAATTAGATAGGCGAGCTTTCCCTTTCTTCATTAACCACCTTCAAGCTCTCAAGCTCCTTTCTTGTTCATAAGATATGGTGTGCTCTGTTCTTCAACGACAGCCTTACAATACTGTTCCTTGAATGTCCTATGTACTGTTGCTCTTTCGGCATTGCAAGAAACTATGATCATTTTCAGCTATGTTGATCATTTACTTGTGAAAACTCCCTATTTTGAAATGCTTTGACACCTTTTTCTGTGCTTTCACATTCATTTTGCATACACAAAATAATTTTAAGTAATTGTCAGGTCCCGATCTGCAGCAAGCCAAAATCGGTCTAGGAGATCACAATACTCTAAACTTTCAGGTTTGATACCTACTCTATCATTGTGGAGTTGGCGTCAGCGAGTAGCGCAACTGTGGGCAGACTAGATTGGTAGGTTCCGGGTGCGCCGTTATGCTACGGCGGTCAGCGTTCTAGCTTCCAGCTGACTGTCGGCCATTTCGTGCGCTCGCTCTATCAGTACTGCGCACTTCAACTGTCATTTTCTGACGGACGGTCGCTTCCTTCCGAGGCTCGTCCAATTTCTGTAATAATCTGAGTTTTGACCCACCCGTTTGTGCGGGGTATTTGACCATTCTGTTCCCCCCTCCATTTCCGTCTTTTGAGACTTCCGTGCTCATTGAATTCCGTGACGGAAATGGTATTCTGAGGTGCTCTTGCGCCTATTCCCAATTCCCGTCTCTACAGATTCTGGTATCCTGTATTTCCAGTAAGAAGATCTCCCAGCTTCAGGTTTTTGAGCGGAACTCTGAGGGTTGGCATTGCTGAGAATCCAGAACCACGTCGGAACCAAGTAGGAGGTTTCATTTGTGTTACGAGTTAAGAGTTAAAGACTGTAACGTCATCTTGAGAGACAATTGCAAAGACTTTGTTTGCTTATCGCATCAAGCGATTATAGTGTATTCCTGAGGAACTAGTCTCTGGTGTTGGCATCTCCTGCACTGCTCTGGAACTTTGTAAATCTAAGAAAAGTCTACTGTTGGATGAATTGGTTGTCGAGGGAATTCTCATCTCCTCCATCATCTCTGGAGAGTGAACTCTTGTGCTCTAGTAGATAGGGATATTAGATTGTATGCATATAATTAATACTGCTGTGTACCATCTTATCATCTTCATCAACCTGAGGAGTAGTCCCCTGACACCGAACTGTTGTGCTAAAATATCTTCAGCAATTGAGAGTAATACTGGGCAATCTAAGAGAGCAGCTAATTCCACACACACACCAGGTAGGAGACCAGTCTCAAGGGAGTTCGTACTAGAATAGGCCAGTAGTTATTGGAATGGTATTAATGTTGTCCTTAATGTTCTAGGTGTACATGCTTAGCTGAAGAACCAGAAGACATCTGTGTGGACGTCTCTCTTGTTTGTCTATCCACTTCCCCTTTCCCTTTCGTTCCTGGTCTCGGAGTGATCCGGGCACAGGGAGGTGAGGGAGTTGGGAATTATTCTGCTGGGACCTCCCTTCAAGTCATCTGCTTCCACGGAGAACCGCAGGAATTCAGGTACACTTCTGACAGATTGAAGTGCCCTAAAATTCCTCCGTCTGAGCAAGATGGCTGAAGGGTTAGATTTGAAGGCGCTTGCGTCAATTTTAGAAGGGTTACAGAAACAGCTTAGCGAGACCAGAGAAGAGGTTAGGAAGTCCAACCAAGAGGCCAGTTATTTGCGACAAAGGTTAGATCAATTATCTGAGAGTCCCAGTCCTAACTTTGGGGGTCAAAAAACACCCGTCTTTGATTCTTCACCATCCACTTCCTCTTCCCTTACTACCCAAGTATTGCATGCCATGTCTCCCACCATTCCCTTGGCGGCTCCAAAAAGATTTCAGGGGGATCCAAATAAGGCCCAAATTTTCATGACGCAGTGTTCTCTGCATTTCCTTTGCAAGCCCATATTGTTTAAGGAGGATCAGTCCAAGGTGGCTTTCGTGCTCTCTTACCTGAGTGGTGATGCCGCAGCCTGGTCCATGCCTTTGGTAACCGCAAATGACCCAGTCCTGTATAAATTTGAAGACTTCAAGGCAGAATTTCTCAGAATCTTTGACCGAAGAACCATTTCACAAGCCACTGATAATGAATTATTGGATTTGAAACAGGGAAATCGAGAATTAGTGGCTTATCTAGCCCAGTTCAATAAACTGATTGTGGAGACCAGTTGGCCAGTTGAAAAAAGAGCCGCCATCTTCTATAGAGGATTGAAGGATGAACTGAAAGATGGGCTCTCACAAATTCCAAGACGACCTACAGAATTATCTGAACTCATAGACCTTGTGCTTCAAATTGACCAGCGTCAATCCGAAAGAAAGAGTGAAAAGAGAAAAGATTTCAAACCATTTGTGCCTCGTTTTGATCGGGCGAAAGCTGAGCCTGCGAAAAGTGTCGAAGGGAGCGCTGGCGAAGAACCCATGCAGATTGGCACTGTCCGAGGACCTCTTTCCAAGGAAGAAAGAGAAAAGCGTCAAGTGGGCAAACTTTGCATGTATTGTGGTCAGGCTGGTCACTTCGTAAAGGATTGTACTAAAAGATCAAAATCACGGCAATGGGTAAAAGACAGGCTCCACCAGTAGACGGAGTTGCTCTGGTGGGAACGCCTTCTGAGTCAACTCCCGAACCTCTACACTTAGTGAACACTCTCCAGGTTGCTGCACCGCATTTGATAATCTCCTGTAAAATCTTCTTTGGAAAAGACTCGGAAAAAGAGGTTGCCATTATGTTGGATTCAGGTGCCACAGGAAATTTCTGTGATATTCGATTTGCGAAATCCTTGGGAATCCAATTCGAGAAGAAACCCAGACCGGAGCCTGTTCGAGCAGTGGATGGCACCAATTTATCTTCTGGTCCTATCGTTTTTGACACTGAACCCATGTTGGTGCTAGGTCCTGGAGAACATCGGAGTTATCTGAGTTTCAATTTAATTGACGCTCCTCAATTTCAGATGATATTGGGTCTGCCCTGGTTAACAGAACACAATCCACAAATTGATTGGACAAGACGCACTGTGGAAATGAACTCAACCTATTGTAAGGAGCATTGCTTTCATGAGCGGAAAGAAGAAGCACAGGCCACCCTGTCTTCTAGTTTGGCAGAGCAAGTTCAGATGATTTGCGCAGTAGAAGTCCCCGAGGTTCCACTAGAATATCAAGATTTAGCTGAAGTGTTTAGTGAACAAGAAGCTAAGAAATTACCTCCCCACAGGGATTATGACTGCCGAATAGAATTGGAGCCAGGAGCAACCTTGCCCTGTAGTAGAATTTACGCCCTATCGGAACCCGAAAATCAACATCTGAAAGAGTACATTGAGCAAAATTTGGCAAGTGGTTTCATTCGACCATCCCAGTCACCGGTGTCTTCCCCTCTTTTTTTTATCCCAAAGAAGGATGGATCTTTGCGGACTTGCATAGATTATAGGGCCTTAAATTTGGTGACCAAGAAAAACCGTTATCCGTTACCATTAATCTCTGAATTGCTAGACCAAGTGAAAGATGCGTGCATTTACACCAAACTTGATCTCAGAGGTGCATATCATCTGGTGCGCATGGCTGAGGGTGAGGAATGGAAGATGGCCTTCCGAACGCGGCTGGGGTTATTTGAATATCAAGTCATGCCATTTGGTCTATGCAACGCCCCAGCCGCCTTCCAGCATTTTGTCAATGATGTCCTCCGAGAATTTTTGGACCGCTTCGCGGTGGTCTATATTGATGATATTCTTATTTTTTCGAACAGTCTCGAGGAGCATGTTGGACATGTTCGAGTGATTTTGGAGCGCTTGCTGGAACATCAGCTGTTCGTCAAATTGGAGAAATGCGTATTCCATTCATCCAAAGTGGAATTTTTGGGATTTATTTTGTCTCCAAAGGGAGTTTACATGGATGATTCCAAATTACAAGCAATTAGATCTTGGCCTGCTCCTAGATCGGTAAAGGAAGTGCAAAGCTTTTTGGGATTTGCCAATTTTTATCGAAGGTTCATCCAGAATTTCTCGGAGAAGGTTAGTCCCATCACTCGGCTTTTGAAGAAAAATGAGCGGTTTGTTTGGAGTCAAGAATCGGAAGATGCTTTCCAAACTTTAAAAGAAGCCTTTGTATCAGCACCAGTTCTTCAACACCCGGGTTTAAAAGAACCCTTCTTCCTCGAAGCAGATGCATCCAATTTAGCCATAGGGGGAATTCTTTCTCTTAGCCATAAGCAGACTGGCCAGTTGCACCCCGTGGCTTATCATTCTCGGAAATTGTCTTCGGCTGAAACCAATTATTCCATTGCAGACAAGGAATTGCTGGCGGTAAAGGATGCCTTTCAGGTTTGGAGGCATTATTTGTTGGGTGCTAGACATGGGATTACCGTTTTTACCGACCATCGAAATCTGCAATTTTTGAAGTCCGCCCGCACCCTCACGCCTCGCCAGTTGCGGTGGTCTCTTTTCTTCGCAGATTTTGATTTTGTATTGACCTATAAACCAGGTTCTGCGAATGGGAAAGCTGACGCCTTGTCTCGGCTTAGCTCAGAAGGAGAGGTTGAGGAGATTCAAAAAGGATATATCATTCCACAAGAAAAGGTTGCGGCGACAGTTGTCGAAGACGAACTGGGACATCGGATCCGAGAGGAATTTTGTGGTGAACAATATAGTAATTGGACAGAAGAAGGCCTGAATCGTGAAGTCAGAGATCAGATGCCGTACCATCAAGGAAAGATATTCGTGCCTGGTGACAAATTGCAGAAGGAAGTTATTCAGCTCTGTCATGATCATCCCATGGCTGGACACGAGGGCAGCCTTAAGACCTTGGAACTGGTGAAGAGAAATTACTCTTGGCCCAGATTGGAAACTCAGGTGAGACAGCACGTAGCCACTTGTGAGCAGTGTGTTAAGGGGAAAAGTTCTAGACAATCTCCACAGGGCCTCCTCATGCCTTTGCCCTTGGCCCCGTCCCCTTGGCATACCATTTCCATGGATTTCATAGTCAAATTGCCATCTAGTCAAGGTTATTCGGTGATTTGGGTGGTGGTAGATCAATTCTCAAAAATGAGTCACTTTGTCCCTTTAAAGTCTTTGCCCACAGCTCCACAATTGGCCACTTTGTTTGTACAGCATATAGTCAGGTTACATGGAATTCCTAAGGTGGTGATTTCGGATCGGGCTCCCAGTTCATTTCTAGATTTTGGAGGTCATTTCTGAAAGGTCTGGGGGTGGACTCCCGTTTGTCCACCAGTTTCCATCCTGAGACAGATGGGCAGACGGAGAGGGTGAACCAGGATCTGGAGCAGTATCTTCGTTTGTATTTGATGGATCGGGAGGGAGAGTGGCCTTCTTACTTAAGCACCGCTGAGTTTGCTTATAACAATTCAGTGCATTCCGCAACAGGTTACACTCCATTCTTTCTGAACTCAGGCAGACATCCAAACATGTGGGTTGGCAAAGAAGAACTTGAGGTCCCAGCCGCTGAAGAGGTGATTCAGAATTTGCAGAAAATCTATCAGTCTGCTTCTCTCAATCTCTCCAAGGCCAAATCTGGGTATAAGAAACAAGCTGACAAAAAGCGGAGGGAAAGTCCAATTTTTCAGGCTGGGGATTTGGTTTGGATTTCCACCCGTTACATGAAATTAGTGGAGAATCGAAAGTTTCAACCTAGATATGTGGGCCCATTCCCAGTTGAGCGCATGGTAAATCCAGTTAGTGTGAGAATAGCACTTCCAAAGTCCATGAGAATTCATTCTACCTTTCATGTGTCCTTGATCAAACCACACCCACCAGACTTAAGATGTGAGTCTCCTCCTTCGGCAGTTCAAGTAGAGTCAGCAGAAGAGTTCGAGGTGAAAAGAATACTGGATTCCAAATTGAGACGGAACAGACTGTTCTACTTAGTTGATTGGAAGGGTTATGGCCCAGAGGACCGCTCTTGGGAGTCTAGTTCAAATGTTCACGCTCCCCGCTTGGTGGCTGAATTCCACAAGACCCATCCGCAGAAGCCTAGAGAGGGGGCTTTAGTGGGGGGTACTGTCAGGTCCCGATCTGCAGCAAGCCAAAATCAGTCTAGGAGATCACGATACTCTAAACTTTCAGGTTTGATACCTACTCTATCATTGTGGAGTTGGCGTCAGCGAGTAGCGCAACTGTGGGCAGACTAGATTGGTAGGTTCCGGGTGTGCCGTTATGCTACGGCGGTCAGCGTTCTAGCTTCCAGCTGACTGTCGGCCATTTCGTGCGCTCGCTCTATCAGTACTGAGCACTTCAACTGTCATTTTCTGATGGACGGTCGCTTCCTTCCGAGGCTCGTCCAATTTCTGTAATAATCTGAGTTTTGACCCACCCGTTTGTGCGGGGTATTTGACCATTCTGTTCCCCCCTCCATTTCCGTCTTTTGAGACTTCCGTGCTCATTGAATTCCGTGACGGAAATGGTATTCTGAGGTGCTCTTGCGCCTATTCCCAATTCCCGTCTCTACAGATTCTGGTATCCTGTATTTCCAGTAAGAAGATCTCCCAGCTTCAGGTTTTTGAGCGGAACTCTGAGGGTTGGCATTGCTGAGAATCCAGAACCACGTCGGAACCAAGTGGGAGGTTTCATTTGTGTTACGAGTTAAGAGTTAAAGACTGTAACGTCATCTTGAGAGACAATTGCAAAGACTTTGTTTGCTTATCGCATCAAGCGATTATAGTGTATTCCTGAGGAACTAGTCTCTGGTGTTGGCATCTCCTGCACTGCTCTGGAACTTTGTAAATCTAGGAAAAGTCTACTGTTGGATGAATTGGTTGTCGAGGGAATTCTCATCTCCTCAATCATCTCTGGAGAGTGAACTCTTGTGCTCTAGTAGATAGGGGTATTAGATTGTATGCATATAATTAATACTGCTGTGTACCATCTTATCATCTTCATCAACCTGAGGAGTAGTCCCCTGACACCGAACTGTTGTGCTAAAATATCTTCAGCAATTGAGAGTAATACTGGGCAATCTAAGAGAGCAGCTAATTCCACACACACACCAGGTAGGAGACCAGTCTCAAGGGAGTTCGTACTAGAATAGGCCAGTAGTTATTGGAATGGTATTAATGTTGTCCTTAATGTTCTAGGTGTACATGCTTAGCTGAAGAACCAGAAGACATCTGTGTGGACGTCTCTCTTGTTTGTCTATCCACTTCCCCTTTCCCTTTCGTTCCTGGTCTCGGAGTGATCCGGGCACAGGGAGGTGAGGGAGTTGGGAATTATTCTGCTGGGACCTCCCTTCAAGTCATCTGCTTCCACGAATTCAGGTACACTTTGACAGTAATAAAAAGGTTGACCTCAGGATTCTTTATCCAGATTGTACTCGCTCTTCTCCTCACAAGTCACTTAACTTTGCTACTTGAAGCTAATATAATTTGTGAAATTCTCCTGCTTTTTCTATGGGGAAATTACGAAACCTTGAGCTTCCTACGTCTTCTAAATCCATTGTGCACTCAGACTCTGACTCCGCTCTCTACGACATGGAAGACGGTTCTCCTCAGCAATCCGACCATCCATCAGGCACCATTCCAAAGTCACATCTTCCAAGCAAATTTCCTGCGACTTTTACCAAACTACCGAAAAAAGGTTCTTCTTCTCCAGTGAACTCATCTTCAACATCCATGGATTGAAACCATGAGGAAATTCAAGCTTTGAAGCCTTTCATGGAGGAAACCACTAAAACTCTACAACATCTAGACGATAAATAGTCTTCATTGGAGTCTCGTATGCTTGTTGTGGAACAAAAAATGAACTCTCTTCAATCTTCTTGTTCTCGCATTTGAATTCTAGAGTCTGAAATATTTTTATTTAAGAAACAGTCGGAGGATTTAGAAAATCGCAATTGCAGAAATGACCTTTGAATTTATGGTCTTCCAAAAAATATCGAAGGTTCTAAACCAGCTATTTTCTTTCAAACTTTCCTGTCTAAGCTACTGGAATTGACTTCTACTACTTCTCTTCGCATTCAAAGAGCTCACAGACTAGAATCCAAGATTTCTGCTAAACCTCGTGGTCATCATGTTTTTCTTGCAGTATGCACATCTTTTGCAAGTCTTATCTGTAGTGAAGTCCAAAAAAACAGATTTTTTTGGAGGGTCATTGACTATTTTTCTCTCAAGATCTAGCCAAGGTCGCAGCTAACTGCCGCAAGAAAGTTCTCAATCCTCGACCACAACTATGCTCTATAAATGCCAGATTTGGATTACTTCATCCCTGCATCTTCAAGGTCACCTATAAGGAAAAGACTACTACATTTGATGATCCAGCTGTTTTGCAGGAGTTCCTCCATCAACATGGAGCTGTGGCTATGGACACTTCAAAATCTTTTTGATTTAATACTTTGACTCGTCTTATCTGACTGTTGTTTATGTAATTCCTTTATTTTTGTTTGGCTCGTATTTTTGTAATGTATTCTGCTTTAAGGTGTCATATTTATTTGCTCTCTCTTTCATGCTTTTTTGATTGTATTTCCTATTCATATCACTTTCCTTCCTTTTTTTTTGTACAGGTATAGTTATTTCCCGTAATTTTCTTCTCCTGTGGTCTCTTCTATGAGTTTATGTCTTACCTCCGGTCCTTCTGGGGTTCGGTGGAGTTCTGAGGGTGTTTGTTGTCATCTTCTGGTGTTACCTTCCCCCACTTCGTTTTGTGTTTTAGGTATGTCTTTCAGCCATCATTTCTATGACATATACTGTCTTTTGGTCCTATTTTATGACTTGGGCTGTGTACACGTTTACAGTTATGTTCAACCCTTATCTCGGATTCTCTGTATCATTACTCTATTTCTCTTCTTTTTCCCTAACTTTCTCGCTGTTGTCCCCTCTTCCCTTTCTCCATTACTTAATCAATACTCTTATCTCTACACTCTTATTCTTTCAGGTTTTCTCAATGTTAACATTGATTACATCACTGTATGCTTAATGTTTGCCTATATTATTACCTTAAGGTTACATTCAGAGTTACTACTTGGAATATTAAGGTATTAGGTAATCCCATCAAATGACAACGGGTGTTTACCCATTTGGCTAAGTTTAAAACCGACATTGCATTACTCCAAGAATCACATATGTCTGATACTGAAGCTTCTAAACTGAAAAAATGTTGGGTTAGCAATGTATTTTCTTCCCCGGCTATAGGTAAGAAAAATGGTGTTTTGATACTTGTTCATACAAAATTTTATGTTTCAGTTGTTCAGCAAGAATCTGACTCTGATGGTCATTGGGTTATTGTTAAATTGCTCATAGATAAGATATCGTTAGTTATCTTTAATGTATATTGCCCAGTCTCTGTTGATAAATTATTTTGGACACAGATTTCTGATAAATTACTTTTGTATGACGATGATTAAATGGTTTTTGGTGGTGACTGAAATCAGGTTTATGATCTCATATTAGACAGACACTCCCTAGTTAAATTTGCGAACACTAAAATGCATTAACAATTTACCTCTATCATACGCCGTAAATCTCCAGTTGATATCTGGCAGCTATGTTACCCAAAACTTCGAGAATATAGTTACTACTCGCCCCCACATCATATGCAATCTCGTATTGACTAGCACTTTTTAAGTAAGTCCTTAGCTCAACATGTCCTTCAATCTGAGATAGGCTTTATTTTAATATCAGATCATTCTCCAGTTTTTGTTGATTTTGATCTGATACCTTTTGTCCCACATGCTGGCAGATGGCGTTTTAATAATCCATTACTCGTAGATCCTAATTTCTCTAACCAATTCAGTTCTTTTGTTTCTGAATTTTTCGCTATTAATACAATTCCAAAGTCCTCCCCTATAATGATTTGGGATTCATTTAAGGCAGCCATGAGAGGTTTTTACAATGAACTTTGCCTCACAAAAGAAAAAAAGTTTTGAAAAACAAACTACTCAATTACTCTCCAAAATTAAACAATTAGAATATACTTATTATCACTCCAATACTGAATCTTATTTAAAAGAGCTTATTGCTGCTAAGCTTAACTTTAATAGACTATCCAAGGAAGCTGCTTCTTCCTACCTTTTGAAAAGTAGCTCTTGCTATTATGGAGGTAAAACAAAGGGAAAGTTACTGACTAGTTACTTAAAAATAAGGCAAGGCATAACTAGAATAGAATCTTTGCAGAGCTCAGATGGAACTTCACTTTTTAAAGACGACGATATCCTAAATGAACTTGTTTCTTTTTATAAAAAAATATTTACTCCTGAGTCTAAACCACTTCAAACAGATTTATCCTCTTATTTTCATTCTATTAATTCTCCACTTTCCCAACATATTGATTTTGATCAGCTGGAAACTGATATCACTCTGACAGAAATTACTCATGCTGTCTCAGTATTACGAAGAGGTAAGGCCTCTGGACCTGATGGCTTCACTGTACAATGTTATGAGCACTATTAACTCTTTTATCACAAACGGTTCATCTCAGGGCACTTTTCAAGAAGCGATGATATGTATAATCCTGAAAGACAATATAGACCCCTCCTGGTGTTAAAATGATCATCCCATTTCTTTAGTCAATACAGATTATAAGATTTTCGCAAAATGTTAGCACTGCGTATTGATCCCATCTTACCTGAACTTATTAGTCCAGAACAATCTGACTTTGTAAAGGGTCGATTATCCTCCGATAATTCCAGAATCTTTTTTAGCGTACTTAGCAAGGCCTCTTTTTTGGACTATCATCTTGCTGCCATAGCTTTAGAAGCTGAAAAAGCATTTGATAGGATTGGATTGGATTTTTTTTTCATGCTTTAAAATGGATAGGTTACTCTTCCAAAATGATTTCCTACATTTCTTTATTATATTCTGGCCCTAGAGCTTTTATTTTCGCTAATGGTAAAGTCCCGGATTACTTTTCTCTCTATATAGGTGTATGACTGGGATGTCCTTTATCACCTTTGTTATTTGTAGTGGCATTGGAACCAATTTTAACAAAAATTACCCAGGACACATAGATTACTGGTTTACAACTAGGCTGACATCAAGTTGAAATGTCTGTTTATGCGGATGATATCCTTTTATATTATTCGAACCCGGATACCTCACTTCCTCCCTTTCTCCGCCAGGTTGATATTTTTTCTCGGTTAACAGGTTACCGCCTTAATCGGGATAAATGCCAAATACTGCCCCTTAATGTTTTATGTCTTAAACACTACTTTCTTCATACGGGAATTTCCTGCCAATCCTCTAAGTTAAAATGTTTTGGTATATGGTTCTCTTCGACTATTTCAGGGACTTTGAAATTTTAAAATTAAATTTTGATCATATTATCAAAATGTTAAATGACACAATCACAAGATGCCACCCTCTTTTTCTCTCTTAGTGGGGAAGATTGGACTCGATTTAGATGATAGTGTCTCCTTTAATTCTATATACTCTCTCTATGATTCCTGTGTACATTCAAGAAAATTGATATGTCTTTGATAACATTTCTTTGAAAAGATAAACCCTCTTGAATAGCCTTGTCCTCTCGAAAAAATGACAAGCATAATGGAGATCTTAAACTCCCTGATTTTAAATCTTATCACTATGCCTTTTCTCTAAAACAAGCTTCCCGTTGGCTTTCTTCTAACTTCCCTACGCATCTCCCAATACAGATTTCTATAGAATCATTTATCGTCTCCCCTTTTGACTTTCATGAAGCACTTGCCTTCACTAATAATATCTCATCATTATGCTCTTCCATTATTTCTCACACTCTCTTTTACCTTCTTCTGATCCTTCTATTACTTTGCTATCTCAACAACCCATTTGGCACAATAAAGTACTACATATTACAAATTGTACCATTTATTGGAAATCATGGAGATCCAAAGTTTTAATCTAGATCTCCCAACTCTTGAATAATAGTGAACCCTTATCCTTGTCTGAACTTCAAATTAAATTATCTCTTCCAAATTACTTCAAATCACATTATAACCTTTTACTTTCCTCTCTTAAGCACTATCTACTCACACTTCCAACTTCCCCAATCTTACTGTAGCTTGTTCTACAGTTTTTCCCTTATTAGATACCTCTCCTCTGCGTCTTCTATTTACAAATGTTTATTATTACCGTCAGAAAGACACAAGTCGAAGACTGAATTGGCAAGCGAAAAATATTTAGTACAATGCTGGCCAGCCTCCATTTGGGATAGATTAAGGCTTAAAATCCATAAAACATCAAGAGCTGCCAATACTACTCAAACCTTTTATTTTCTTATTATGTTTAAATTTGTTTTATTGGTTTCATAGAAAAACAAATACATTGCATTGCAGTATTGAGTCCACGGGAGAATGCAAATAACAGACTGAAGTAACCACTGTACATAAAGCTGCACATGACCTGCAAGGGCTTCTGGGCCCCACAATTGTCCTCTGGTTGTGCTGCCATGATGACTTGTGGATCTAGACAAGGATCTCCCATAAATCTAAGCTGAGAATAACAAAGCCTACAAACACCCCCACCCCCAAAAACCCTCCCCGCCCCAACCAGTGTGCTGGTGTGTGTGAAGTAGAGAGAGCATAAATGTGGAGCACTCACAGTGCCTCCGTCTCAGATTCTGAGGTGGCATGGTTTGCATCTGTTAGGCGTAGGTATCTTGGGCACGGTATTTTGTTGAATTCCTGGGATAAAATTGTTAACAGTGGTTGCAAGATCGTGTGGAAGGTGGCCGTGGTCTGGGTGAGTGTGGCTTGAATCCCCCCCACGTAGTATGCGTGTCGTAGTCTGAGAGCAGAGTATTCGTCCCGATCTGTATCTAGGCTTGCCAGTTGAGCTCCCGCAAGTTTTAACTGTTTCCAAATTCTTGGAACTCCTGTGCGGCTGTGCACCTGTTCCAATTCAACCACTTTGGCCGCCTGGGATTCCTGTTTGGTTTTGCAGTTTTTAACCTCCGACGCCGAAATGGCTATTAGTTCACCCCTCACCAATGCCTTTAACGCCCCCACACAGCCGCCACAGGCATGTCCGGCTGGTCATTAAGCTCGATATAGTTAGTGATGCATTGATGGAGTTGTTGGACTAACTCCCTACGTTGCTGGAGGGGTTCCCTCAACCTCCACCAACAGGGCGGTATCCTGATGCGCAGGACTCTAAACGTTATTTCCATGGCCGCATGATCTGAAATGGCAGCCAATGTGATATCTGCATCCACTACCCGAGTCTCCAACTCAGAGGAGCCTATGAAGTAGTCCAACCTGGCGTACGTGTGGTGCACATGAGAATAAAAAGTGTAGTGCGAGGTCTCGGGGTGCTTAACTCGCCACAGGTCCCTCAGCCCTGTCTGTGTAAACCACTCTTTCACTGCCGCCGAAATGGCACCTGCAGAGCAAAAGCGGTGGCCCGATCTGTCCTTTTCTTTATCCATCACCAAGTTGAGATCCCCCCCATGACTAGTAAGGAGTCGAGGGAACATAGGACCTCCGACAATGCATTTTTGATAAAGGTCTCCTGACTCGTTTTAGGGGCATAAACGGATCCCACTGTCATTGTCATGCCTCCCACCGTGATACTGTAGGTAAGAAGTCTGCCTTTGATATCCCCAACATTATCTCCAACCTGGCCAAGAAAGTGTTTGGCAACCAGAATCGTGACCCCGCCTTTTTGTTAGGAGTTTGTGAGAAGAACTGTTGAGGGAACATGCAGGTCCTCATCCTAGGCCAATCTTTAGTGATTAAGTGGGTTTCTTGAAGTAAACAGATCGCGGCGCGTGAGTTTTCTTATTATGACAGGACAGCTCGCCGCTTAATGGGGTTGTTGAGCCCCTTCACATTCAGTGTAAGAGCTTTCAACCTGGCTTCAGACATCTCATTACAGGGATGTGATTCTTGCGCAGGCTACTATTCGCCTTTTGCCCTGTACCTCGTACAAGGGCCACAACCCCTGTCGGCACACTGGTTCCCTCCCACCCCGTAATTCACCCAACTCTCGCACCTCAACCTGACCACCCACCCTCCCGCCTCCCCCTCCCCAACAATCCAACTGTTGAACGTCACTCAGCCTGATATTGCAGTCCCGCACTCCCCCTTTCCACCACCCCTAACCCCAACAATAAAACCCCAACAGATTGTCATAGTGCCAAGCCTGGAGAGTAAAATCGCAGACCTGTGGTGAAGATACCTGGATGAGCGATCATCCACAGCAACCCCCCTCGGCTCCCCGCCCGTCCCCCCCCAGGACCATCGCTATCGCAGTGCTAAGGACCCCCCAACAATCAAAAGGCTCAATCTACCGCCGATGTGTCTCTGGCCACTTCTTGGATGGCCAGGGCCCTTTCTTGCGCCATTAGTGCCAGGGTTCGGTTTCAGCTCCGTTGCAGGTGACCGTACACGGCCTACTCTCTGCCACCCTCCCCGTTAGGTTTGCGGGGAGGGCCCTGGTGAGGCAGGCCCCTCGTTGTGCTCAAGTCCCAGCAGGGCGCTAGTGTCTTTGAGGGATCTCATCTGGTGCAGGATGCCGTTCCACTTGAAGATCAGCCGGATGGGATGTCCCCAAGAGTATGGGATCCCTTTAGCGCATAATGCTGTTGTTGGGACCTTGAAGGCTTTACTCTTTTGAAGTGTGATGGCCGATAAGTCTTGTTAAAGTGCTATTGGGTGCCCCTTGTAGTGAAGAGGTTGCTTCTGGTGTGCTTCGGGTAGGGTTCTCTCCTTCAGTGGAAAGTCCGGGAGGAAGGCCAGTATATCCGGGGGGGGAGCAGGTGCGCGTCGTGCCAGTCCTACTCTGTGCGCTCTGTCAATGCGGATTCTGAAGTTTTGGGGTTCCCCCAGGATCTCCCAAAATAGGTCCTGCAGGTACACAGTGATGTTCGCTCCCTCTTCCTTAGATGGCACGCCGTGGATTCGAATATTACTGAGGTGGGATCTTTTCTCGAGAATCTCTGCGTGTGCTTGGAGGTCTGCTTGCTGGTCCCGGAGGCGAAGGACCTCCTGCTGAAGTTGTTCAATTTCCTCGCTCCTGGTCTGGTCTGCCTCCTCTATGGCTGCCACACGCTCGCTCAGGCCGTCCACCTCTCTCCTTACCTCGCATACCTCCCCCGCCACTTCCTGTTTCAACGTAAGGAGGTGCTTGCTCAGAGAATTAAACAGGGATTCCAGAAAGGACTTAGTTATGGGCACCTCTCCGTCCTCCAAAGCAGTGGTATGCTTTGACGCCCCCGGGAAAGAGGGTCCTTTGTCACTTCTGGACGGGCCTTTGATTAGCATGTCGGTGATCATACGCTCTCCCTTTTTCCGTGCGCTAGCCATCTTCCTCCGCCCTCAGACAGCACCAGCTGCTACCATGTATGCCTAGGCTTCAAGAGGTTTGCTGCTTGACGTGATCCCTCGGAGTTGCCTGGGGCTCGCGATAGGATCCTCTAACGCTGTCAGCCGCTGGCTTGTGGAGGCCCGGCAGTCACCCCTGGGTCCTCAGCTATGAGACCTGTGGACTTAGGCAGGTGTGAGCTAGGACGCCCCCCATGGGAAGAGTTCTGAGGTCTCATGTCGCAGTTGGTGCCTGACAGTCAAGCTTGTAGTGCTGCAAGTCCCTTCCAGCAAATGGGGCATGTGTGGAGCACTTATTGGGCACTGGCAAAACTTAGGTAAGGAGTCTCACTGTCGATCCCTGTGATGCAGATCCGTGGGGGGGGGCAACTGACAAACCCTTCGCCCCCTCCTTCGCCAGCGGGATGCTTGTCTGTTAATTAGGCCCAGCGTGCCACCTCCACAGCCCCTGGCACCCGAGTGCTTCCCTCGCCGCTGCAAAATGGCGAGGCGTCCACCGCAAGGCTTGTCCTCCGTTGCTTTGCTGCCCACCTTCTTGGGCTGCTGATTGAGTCCGCCGGTGCCACGGGTGACAGGCGCCAGCGAGGCGTTCCAGGTGGAGATCGACGGAGACTGCTTCAAGTCACCAGGAGAGGCCGAACCCGCCGAACCTGGCCTTTATTTTGTTTTTAAAGGTGTTTTAAGTTTCCCTGCAACATTAGCATCTTTTTCTCCTGATACCCCTTCCACCTGTTGGTCTTGTACCTGTTCTTACACTGATTTAAAACACATTTTATTCGACTGCCCTAACGTTCTTCAGTTCTGATTTCTAGAGTTAATGTTCCCGTTTCATAACCAAACATTTTCTTAGGCTCATTGTCATCTTATTGGCCTCAGTCACCCTCTATTTTAAGTTATAAGATTTATTATTAGCCAAAGCCTTCCATTTAATAACCTCAAACTAGAAACAGGGGGATAAAGTTACTTCGAAAGCTTGGGGGAATGCCATATGTTTTCATCATAGACTCGAAAAAATAATGTCACCCCTATTTCTCTAGCAATTAAAAGAGATCTTTTATGGCTTCCTCTCACTACATACTTATCCTGGCCCGCGTATTCAAATGTTTCTATTTTTAATGTTGTAAATTCATTGGATGATGTCCGGAAACCACCATAATACACCATGTCTTTTTCTCAAAATATTACGTTATTATTGTTCTATGCCTATGCATTTATATTGTAATATTTATTCATTGAGTATTTAATATGCCTACAGTGTTTAACTTCATATTTTGTTTTTTCTTAATCTTTGTAGTGACATATTATATTGCTTTTCCCCTCCCCCCTCCTTTCCACCTTCTCCCTCATGTTTATTGTAACTGTTATTTTTTCCTATCCCTTTATATAATTTTGATGTTAACTAAGCTCTATTATGTTTATTGTACTGTTGTTCTTTGTTCTCAATTTTCAATAAACTCAAACTTTACAAAAAAGAGTTCAGTTGATCTTAGGCTCCACGATCAGCTAGTTTTCAATCTTAGCCATTTGTTCCTAACCGGTCATAAACAATAAATAGAAATTAAATGCACAGTGAGAACAAGAGGGAATACACAAAACAACATTGCATAATGATGTTGTGGAAAATGTGACACCTTGGTTAAATGGAAAAGAGAATCATTGGCACTTCAGCTCCAGTGTGAATCAGTGGGCGAAGTTTGACACCACTGACACAGTAAGGGTGTGTGCGCACCCCTTGGGCCCAACAAGGCCTGTCGTTGCACGCCAGCCAGGGAAACGCGGGCTTCACTCATCACATCCGTCATTGTATTGGGAAAATGGTTATCTGGCTAAAGCAGCACCCATGAGCACTTGGTAGATGTATGCGGTGTCTGTCAGGAAAAGAGTATGAACAAGCAGCGACTGAACTCCGTGGATGGTATAAGCGGCCGTTAGCGGGCACCACAGTTTAAATGTATCGCATATTGCATGTGAGGTAGTACACTGTCTGGAATAACAAAACATTTTTTTTTCAAAAAGATGTGTGAAATTCCCGAATGTTATATAGAAGATTTTTTTTTCACGTTATGTCTTTACATTATTGGCTGAAGTGAAAGGAAAGAAAGAGGGAGGGATAAAGAATTTGGGACCTCTTGAAGGAGGCGATTACAGGTGTGAGCAGATCAATGTACTGATCTATTCTTCTTGAACAACAGAGGATGCCACAGGCCCCTACTGGGGCACACTGGGACATCCACGACTGAGAGATGGTAGGACAATTATAACTGATGGCAGGACGAGCTGCCGTTCACCGAGATCCACTTTCCAACTGTTAACTTAATGAATGAAATAAATCATAGCCACCTTCATCACATTTCCTCCCTTCTCATCCTGGCTCTGACATCTTTACCCCTCCCTTCCCAATTACATCCCAGCAGTGAGAGCTGCTCCAGGCAGAGATTAAAATGATGGCAAAGGTCCAGAAAAGAAGCACAAAACTTGAAACCAGGCTAGTGTTTAGATAAAGTACATACTTCCTGATTAGAAGCAATGACCACATTTATTTTTTGCAGTTTTACATTGTCTACACAGAGCTGGAGAGCTCTCTGTTTAAAACACCCGTACACACACTTCGTTAACTAGGTCCGAATCATATGAAGTATTTGAACCCAGTCAGGAATGGAGGAATGAACTCTCAGTGTGAAGGAGTTCTATATTACATGGCACTAATATCGCCTTGATTCCATTACGGGTTAAACATGTGATCAGAGTTCACATATATTCACATGATGAACTACAGGCCAGATTTATAAATATTTCATGCAACACAGCAAGGTAACGTGCTGCGATACGTAAAGGGAGCGGAGAGGAATGTGCCATATTTACCAATATATAGCGCATTCCTGCTTTCTTCTGGTGCACAATCTTCTGCTAAGCGCCAACACCGGCACCCATCTGTCATGGTACATGGGTCCTTGCATTGCAAGCAGGATTGTTGATGTGCAGCAAGGGATACCTTCCAGCAAAAAAAAAAACAATCCTTAGAGGCTTTTTCCTCTAAGTGTGCAGCAGCATGCAGTACACTTAGAAAGAGGAAACAACAAGGAGAAGTAAATCTAATTCTCCTTGTTGCACCTTTTCTGGGAAGGTGTAAGGGCCAGATTCACAGAAGTAACCCGAGACGAAAGTCTAACTTTATGACTTTCGGTATTCACCCAAAAACATTTACGAGTAGTAAAGTTTAGACCAAAGTCTAACTTAGACCAAAAGTCTAACTTTAGTAGCAGTAAAGTTAGACTTTTGGTCTAAATTTGACTTTTGGTCTAAACTTAAACCAAAAGTCTAACTTTACTACTCGTAAATGCCCTTGGTGAATACCGAAAGTCGTAAAGTTAAACTTCCATCTCAGATTACTTCTGTGAATTTAGCCCTAAAATTTTGACACATTACTAGGTTTACCACTCTTGGTAAATCTGGGAATGTGCCAAAATCCATGGATGGATGTATGGGAAAACCTACGCTCCATTCATGGAATGCGACTTTCACTGTCTTGGGTTATTCCAGATTTACTAAGCAACGCTTGGCCATGCAAGGTGGCCTTGCGTTGCTTGGTAAATCTGACTTAAATATTGTGTTCCCTTGCCACACCATGCGTGATGCAAGGGCAACACAGTCCAATGATAAATCTGGCCCCATGTGTATCTGTCTTTGGCACATCGCAACAGACACATTTATAACTGAATGAATTGTTTAAATCTAATCATGTGAGACACAAATGGCTGTAACAAATGTATTGTCCTAGTCCAGGGGGGTTGGGTGTCAGTGCCCATTGAAACTACTATGCACATCACCAGGGACTAGGCATGTGTCACTTTGAGTTTGACCCTATAGTTTACTGGTAGCATTACTCCAAGATGATGGGTACATGCGTTTGTGACTACTTACCTGACTGCTTCTATGACTGCTTGCATGAATGCCTCCCTGAACATGTGCTACCCTCCTTCAGTTTCCACTTCAAGGTCAGCATAAGGACAAGCTAACAGCAGAACTTTGGTCCTCATGCATACTATCTACAAAATGTATCTGATGCCACCCTGCATAAACTCCTCTATCCTAGTCATTCCCATTGAGTAGCATGCAGTGCCCCCATAATGCACTGCTGCACCTTGGCAAGAAGAACTATCTATGTGCAATTAAAATGATAGCACAACAGTACTTCATCCTAACTGATTCCCATAGTGTGCAAAGGCCAAAGTTAAGTTGTCATAGATTAAACTTGGCTTATACCTTACTAACCCTCTCTTCTGCATGGGTAAGGAAGGCTAAAGGAGCGGTCAGAGGTGAGTTGAACCAAGAGGAGATGCTGGAGCACAGGCAATTCACAAATGCTCTGATCCTTCCTCTTTCTATGACCTTTTTCTGAATTTTTATCAGTATAGAAACATGTATGTTAAGACAATCTGCAAAAGTACCAAAAATTAGACATACACTTATAATTGCATTCAAGACTTATTCAATATCTTAGAAATGAATATTAATTAGAAGCTGCAAGGCTGCCAAACTTGTTAGAGTAGTATAATTAGTATAATAACAGCGGAACAGATAGAACGCAATGATGAAGCATGCCACCAAGGATTAACCCTGGTGGGTGAGGGTTATACAAAAAAAATAGTGTTTTCTCACTTTGACTTGTGGAGGGTTAACATACACAGAGCACAGATGGGCTCTCTGGTTTCGGTAGATATACGTTATTAGGAAGACAGACCCTTCAAGAATTTACTCTCTTATCTCCCCCCTTTTTGCAAGATAACATAGAGAGCGCTCAGCTGTGGGAGCTTTCAATTTGACGTTACAATTGGCTCTTAGTCAGCCCTAGACTATCATAGAGCACCGAATACCTTTAAAAAAATGGCAGAAATCACAGGCCGAAATTTCTCAGCTGAGGAAGGAGAGAGGATCTCAGTATTCACCTCCCCTTTTTGAAAGGACTAGCAACCCAGATACTAATGTAGATAGTAAATACTGGGATAAACTTACTAACCTGAAAAGGACCGAGATCAAAACCATGATTCATGGAATTATGATGACTGAGTTCACAGGGGCTTATTGTGAGAAATTATCCATTCATTTTCACACATGAAAAAGCCTTTAAGATAGATTGGGCTTTGATCTCACGGCACTGCACACGTGATTGGCTAATTCTCTTCATAAAAACAGACGCTTGCTTGTCACAAACACTGAATACGGAAATACATACTGATTGAGCGGGGATTCGCAAAAAGAAACCCGCTTGAATCAAGGACCCCTGTAATACGTACTAACTTTAAGTAGAAAATAGAATTAACATGCAACTACACACCACACATGGAGAACTTGCTTGGAATGAAATTAATCTTAACATTAACTAAATATCCAAGTTTGTAATATTATTGTGTACAGAACGTGTAATGAATATGTTGCATTGCATATCGCATGAATATGTAGAAAAATGTATGACATAAGTTGCTTTCTCATGAATAATTAATGCTGCTTTTTGTTTATGATATGCTAGGATAACTGTTAACATGGACTGGAGTTATAGTGGATGGATAACAGTGAATATTTAATTATCACATTATTAATGAATGTTTGCTTTTCAATCTTTTAGTAAAAGGACGAGTCTCCATTTTAAGTTAAGTTAGCCGAACTGTGATGAGTGAAACTTGCAGAGTGCCAAAACCACGTGATTACATAGCCAAGATGCTGAACAAGCTGAAAGATCATGGCACAGTGAAGGACATGACACTTGTCATGCGGCCAACTCCAGTGAACACTGCGTGAAAAATCCACAAATTGTTAACTGTATTAAAAATTGTCCTCAACTTGATACATTTACCTCGCGAGAGAATAGGGATGCATACTGAATATGTAGGAACGAACAACCGGACAATGGGGTAGTCAAAGGGGGCCTTACTTAATGCTAGGGAGATCATCCGCCCCAGGTTTTGACCCATTCTGTAGCTAAAAAGGGTGATTTAGCAACTTTAGTGGGAAGGAATCTGTATGGTAATGGTATAAAGAATAGGTGATTTGGGGGCGGGTTTGGAAGCGAGGGTGGCAGATGCGGCTGCTGAATTAGGCGGAAAGAGAAAAAGGGTGCGCTGCTGATTATTGGGTTGCAGTGAGGCCTAGCTGCTCAAGTCCTATTCATATCCTGATCATTGAGTCTTTGACCCCTGACTCGTTATTTGGAGGTCCTCTGCTGCTACCCAGGCCTGGGTGGTGATTTTCCTTGTTCCTATTCTTTGGGTTGGTATTCTTTGATAATTCACAGTTCTTTTGTCTATGCATCTATCTTTCTCAAATCGAAATTTGATTATGCTCATGTCTGATGTCTCTTCCTCTATCCCCTCCATGCAACTTATATTATCTCAAGATTGATTATTTGTTGACAGATAACAGTGTATTTTCTCTCAAGGTATTTTTCTAAGATTATTGCATTTTGAGTTAAATACATTTAAAAAAATTGCAAAATTAGTCTGGGATTATTTTTGTCCAATTATTATTTGAGTAACTGTTGCCTTCAATTTTTCAACTAATTGGTACATCAACCAAGAAGATGGAAATTTGAACTAAAAGGTTTGTTGTGTAGAATGTAATTTCTCCAAAATGTCAGTTATTGAATATTAAATGGTAAGACATTCGTAAACTTAACACCAGCGCCACAGAGACTTAGGTGTACATGTATGGGCCAAAGTAAATGAAAACATTGAGTGTTCTTCCCTGTCCAAACATTATTGGATCAGCGCTGATCAGTTTCTGGTAGTAGATTTATGCTTTAATTATTGATTTATTGGGCAATGGTTATTGAATATTCACTATATGTATTAATGTAAAAAGTTCGTGTTTTTGTTTATATGTTGTTCAGAAGTACAGGTACAAGAGGTGCCTGAGGAACCCCAGGAAGGAATAGGAAGACTGTGGTAAAGAAATCACACTGCAGAAGTACTTTGTCTGTTGTGATAATACTGTAAAGTTAGGTAGGTCTGTCTGTATTATGGTCAGGGAAATTTCTGTGTGAAAGAAGATAGTTTGTAATAGTTAAGGGTTACCGTTTTGAAACTCTGGTAAGGGAAGTAGAGAACAGTAATAGGACAATCCTCTTTGTACATCAAGAGACCCACTTGTGATACCTCTGTGCGATATTGAGAGGAGTAGATAGGTTATTCTGAATCTTGACAGAGAAGTAAGATAACTCTGGTCATTATTATTGCTTGCAGTGTAAGAAAATCTCTTTGAAAAGTGAAGACTATCTCTTTCTTTAGTGGAACAGACAAGGTAGCATTGTCTTTTTTATGTTGTTACTAACAAAAAATTGATTGAGAAAAACGCTGAAAAATATTGCTGCAAACCTTTGCAAAGGGAGGGTCTGTAGTAGCAGTGATACTGACATCACAAGGTGCCATGCTGATATTGAAGAATACCACAGGTGTTTCTCGAGGAGCAGATTGCAAAGGGAGGGTCAGTAGCAGGAGTAGTACTGATGTCACAAAGTCCGGCGCTAGCATTGGTCAGACCGCTGAGGTGAGTGGAGTGTTTATTGGGTGACTAGTGCGAGATGCGCTGACATTGGACAAAACTGAAAATCCGTAGTTTTATGGGATTGGTTAGTTGGTGCAAGATGCTCCGAGATAGGATAAAGGTTGACAACTGGGAAGAGTAAAACATGGAACCGTTTTTGGTATTCAAATTGAGTAGTAAATTGCTGATTGAATAGTCTGTAGATGGGTTTGTGGAAGAAACTAAATAATCTGTTTAATAAGGACAGGCCAATTGTGACAAGGGAGGGAATTCCGTTTCCGCCCCCGAAAAAGCCTGCATCTTATATAATGATGGAGCAATGATATCATACATGTATATCGTTAGAGAACTGGATGAAATATACCAGGGATGATGGAGTGTTAGCCTTTCCTGGGTTTGGTACATTTAATGTAAGGATCCTACAAAATTTTAGAGAAAAAATGAATTCTTTCAAGCCAAATTCTAGACTCAAACAGTATGACGCATTGGAAGAGTGGGAAAGAGAAGCATTTGAGAGAGAGAAGGATAGGGGAGGTAGAAGGAATAGGAGATTTGTTGCAGGTTACCCATTTGGGAGGCGAGAGGATCAGATGAAAAGATATGGAAAAGCTGTAGTTACTGCAGGTTTATACGCAGTCCTGACGGTAGAGAGTAAAACAGGAGCTAAATGTAAGGAAAAACAGAAAAATCCAGAGGCGTCTAGAGAAGATTTAGATGAAAGTGATGATGTGTTACTAGAAGAGATGGTGATAAATAGACCTCCACCATATGAAGAAAGTTCAGGGGGATTGACTCCAAGGGCTCCACAAACAGTAAACTTACCTCCATTGACACTGAAGTCATTGACTTAGCTAAACAAATAAGTGAGAATTAAGTTAGTCTAATAAATAAGGCTAGAATAGAACAAATATAGATAATAAATCAATTACATTTGAATGCAGAAGACCTGACAGTACCCACGACTATTGGTCCAGAGATCCCACTAATTGCGGAAAACTCAAATTTACAGAAAATACCTACCTTAACAGTCCCAGGAAGTAGTGTTAGGAGTAAAATAGTGAATAATGAGAGCCAAAGTGGAGAAAATAACAGCTTGTTGGATCTACCAGTCGAAGATCTAATGACTGAAATGCCAATGAGAAGCACTCAAGTAGAGCTGAGGAAATTAGGACAGATAATAACTCCAACAGCTGGGAGTTCAATGGGTCTCTCCCCAGAAGAGCTCAGTAATTGGGTTAAGGAGTTAACTAAATCTGATGTACAGCCTGAAAGTGCAAATGTGAGTCAATTAAAAGTAGATTTGGAAGAAATGATTATCGGAACGATAAGCCCAGATGGATTGGGGACTAATAACTATGAGGAGTTGCTATTTTTGTGCAAAAGTATTTCTTGGAGAGAAAAGAACTTCCATGAGAAACTGTCAAATGTGGCAGGTGAATTCGGAGTAGATATTGAAAAATCAAAGGTGTTACAGAAAACGTACTGCATGGCTTTTACTGATAAAGACTTAGGGAGTTTGAATACGTCAGCAAAAAGATTGCCGATAAAAGAATTGATGAATATCTTGAAGAAATGGGGAACGATAGAAAATGGAGAAGTAAATGGGTGAAAAAGAAGCCATTGGAAAGGGAACATCCATGTTTCCACTAAAAGAAACTGAACAGGCAGAAAGAGTTGTCCCATGAGAGAAGTTCCATGTACCTTGGACTAGATAAGATATATTGTCATTTACCAATGATTTTCCCAGATTACGAGAGAAACCAGTTGAGTGGTATAAGCAAGTGGACAGATTTGTGAAGATTTCAAAAGTATTATTGAAAGGATCTTGATGGTCTCTTTGAAATAGTGGTTCCTGCTGATTTGTGGACAGAAGTAATATTACTGTTAACCGGCCAAGAGATGAGTATCCAAGGGATTAAAAAACAGGTGCCCCATCTGAGGATGTGATGAAAAAGTCGTTACCTTTTTGAAAGGAAAAATAAGTCCAAAGGAAACAGATTGGGTTAAAATTGACAGAACAACCCAAGAGCCTAAAGAGTCTGTTCATGCCTATTGTGAGAGGCTGTTACAGGTGTTTCAACAGTATAGTGAGTTTGAGAATATTGGAGATAAGGATATGGGATATTTTTTCTATCAATTTGTGTATGGATTAAAACCTGAAATCAGTGCCATGAGACAAAAGCATATGCTGTGCTGGCAAAGCAAATTGATCTACGAAATTCTAAGATATGCCAAATATTGCAGCAACGACATTGAATCTCGTCTTAAAAGGTTAAAGGAGAAACTGATGTGGGCACAAGTGAAATTGGCAGAACAACAAGAAACTAGTAATGTTACACAAAAACATGGTCAGGATGGGCAGACAATCAGTGACATTCGTGGAAAGTTTAAAATGAGTAAGGAAGAGGCCAAGAAGAAATATTCTTTTCATGCTTGCGGGAAGTTGGGACATTGGAAAAACAAGTGTAGATCTGTACAAAAGGGTAACGGAGTAAATCATAATTTAAATCCACAGGTGCAGAATGATGTGACTAGGCAGCAGCAATAGGTAGTTACGCCCCAGTTACAGGTGCCACAACCGCCTATACCTTCCAACGTGAATACTCACATGCAGATGCACAGTGCAAGTTCAGGATTTCAAGGTGAAGAAAAGTTTGGTAAGAATCCATTAGTTACACAGTATTTGGTGCGTTGCAGTGAGTAAGCGTTGAATGTGTCCCAGTGACGGTGCCTGAGGGGGGAGGAAGAATGCGTACTTGGCGCATCTTTAGAGGTAGATCAGTCAGGTCCATTTGTTGATGGAAAAGTAGAAGGAAAATACATCACCTTCCTATTGGCCACCGGTGCTACCCTTTCCACTTTGAGAGCAGCGGAAATCCCAAACCTACCCCTCTAGTGAAAAACTATCCAAGTTGTAGACATTGCAAACAAACACATTGGAACTCCTGTCACAGCCCCGATAGAAGTTCACCTTGGAAACTTAAAGACATGAATCGGTTTGTGGTATGTGATACTAGTCCGGTACATTTTTTGGGCAGAGATTTGTTGTGCAAGATGAATTGTACTATTTATTGTACACCGGATGGTGTTGCAATAACGACACCGGATGAGGATGTTGAATACAAAATAATGATGGCCCAATGAGAATCAGAAGTAAGTGAATTATATTCACTACTGACAGAAGAAGATTTCGCAGAAGAGTTAAAAGGTACAGTGAGATCAGATGTGTAGGATTTCACAGGAAAAGATATTGGATTAATGAGAAGGGTAGACCCCAGTCAGGTGATAGTGAAGGATGGAGCAGTGTATCACAATACCCCATACTACACAATGAGTCCAGAAGTAATTGGTGGAATCACACCAGTGATTGATCAGATGATTGAACAAGGAATTTTTAAAGAAAAAGTGAACATTCCTTGTAATTCGCCCAATTTTGGTATCAAAAAGCCCCACCGAAAATATAGAATAGTACAGGATTTGAAAAAGGTGAATAAAATATGTGTGCCTTGTTGCCCGGTGGTACCAAACCCTGCTGTAATTTTGTACCAAATTCCATGTGACGCTGAATGGTATACAGTCATTGATTTGTGTCAAGCATTCTTTTCCATCCCTTTTCGTCCGGATAGCCAATATTTATTTGCGTTCCGGTTCGGCCATCGTGTTTTGGCATGGTGCAGAGTACCTCAAGGGTATACTGAAAGTCTGTCAATCTTTAATCAAATCTTGAAAAAAATGTTTAGAAATTCTAAAACTGCCCGGAAACTCTGTCTTGTTCCAATACATTGATGACGTATTGTTGGCATCTAAAACACGAGAGGCATGTGTAACTGATTCCATTGCTTTACTAAACCATTTAGCTGAGGGAGGACACAAATTTCCACCATCAAAGTTACAGTACTGTAGACAGGAAGTTCAATACTTCAATCAATCAATCAATCAGTGACACTTGTAGAGCGCGCTACATACCCGTAGGGTCTCAAGGCGCTGGGGGGGGGGGGGGGTGCCGCTACTGCTCGAACAGCCAGGTCTTCAGCTTCTTCCTGAAGGAGAGGTGGTCTTGGGTCAGGCGCAGATCGGTCGGGAGGGAGTTCCAGGTCTTGGCGGCCAGGTAGGAGAAGGACCTTCCTCCTGTAGTCGCTCTTCGGATGCGGGGGACGGCGGCGAGGGCGTGGTTGGCTGATCGGAGGTGGCGTTTGGATGCGTAGAAGTTGATCCGGCTGTTGAGGTAGCTCGGGCCTTGGTCGTGTAGGGCTTTGTGTGCGTGGGTGAGGAGGCGGAAGGTGATTCTTTTGTTGACGGGGAGCCAGTGAAGGTCTCTCAGATGTCCGGTGATGTGGCTGGTTCGTGGGATGTCGAGGATGAGTCTGGCTGAGGCGTTCTGGATCCGCTGGAGTCTCTTCTGGAGCTTGGCGGTGGTACCGGCGTAGAGGGCGTTGCCGTAGTCCAGTCGGCTGGTGACGAGGGCCTGGGTGACGGTCTTCCTGGTCTCGGTGGGGATCCACCGGAAAATCTTCCGTAGCATGCGTAGGATGTTGAAGCACGCCGAGGAGACGTTGTTGACTTGTCTGGTCATGGAGAGGGAGGAGTCCAGGATGAAGCCCAGGTTGCGTGCATGGTCTGTCGGTTTGGGTGCGGTGCCCAGGGTGGGGGGCCACCAGGAGTCGTCCCAGGCGGAGGGGGAAGAGCCCAGGATGAGGACCTCCGTCTTGTCCGAGTTCAGTTTTAGGCGGCTGGTCGTCATCCACTCGGCTACCTCTCTCATCCCTTCGTGCAGGTTGGCTCTGGCGGAGGCGGGGTCGTTGGTCAGGGAGAGGATCAGCTGGGTGTCGTCGGCGTAGGAGATTATGCTGAGGTTGTGTTTGCGTACGATGGCCGCGAGGGGGCTCATGTAGACGTTGAAGAGAGTGGGGCTCAGAGATGATCCTTGAGGGACGCCGCAGATGACTTCGGAGGCCTCTGACTTGTACGGTGGTAGGCTGACTCTCTGTGTTCTTCCGTCGAGGAAGGAGATGATCCATTCCAGCGCCTTGTCCTGGATTCCGATGTTGCTGAGGCGCTGTACTAGGGTGCGGTGGCAGACCGTGTCGAAGGCCGCGGAGAGGTCTAGGAGGATGAGGGCTGCTGTTTCTCCATTGTCCATCAGGGCTCGGATGTCATCAGTGGCGGCGATGAGGGCGGTCTCGGTGCTGTGATTGGCTCGGAAGCCAGACTGTGAGGGGTCGAGGGATCCGTTCGTCTCGAGGAAGGCGGCCATCTGCTTGTTGACGGTCTTCTCGATGACTTTGGCTGGAAACGGGAGGAGCGAGATGGGGCGGTAGTTCTTGAGTTCGGTGGGGTCCGCTGTTGGTTTCTTGAGTAGAGCGCTGAGTTCGGCGTGTTTCCAGCTCTCAGGGAAGGTGGCGGTGTCGAAGGATGTGTTGATGATGTCTCGCAGGTGGGGTGCGATGACAGCGTCGGCCTTGTTGAAGACGTGGTGAGGGCAGGGGTCGGTCGGTGATCCGGAGTGGATGGAGTTCATCGTGCGGATGGTGTCTTCGGTGCTGATCGGGGTCCAGGCGTGGGGGGTGGTGGTGGGGGGTGATTGTTCGGTCATGGTGTGCGTTGGATGGTTGTTGAAGCTGTTGTGTATGTCCGCGATCTTGTTGTGGAAGTATGAAGCGAGGGAGTTGCAGAGGTCTTGCGATGGGGTGATGTCGTTGTTTCCTGCGCTGGGGTTGGAGAGCTCTTTCACGATGTTGAAGAGTTCCTTGCAGTTGTGTGCGTTGTTGTCCAGACTTAGGTCATAAGATTGAAAAGAGACTAAGTAGAATGACCCCAGAGAGAATCAGTATAATCAAAAAAATGTATCCACCCCGAAATCAGAAGGAAGTGAGGATGTTTTTGGGAATGGTTGGATATTGCAGACAGTGGCTACGTAGCTTTTCATTGATTGCAAAACTCCCTGCAAAGGCTGACACAAAAGGATGTGAAAGATCCAATTGTATTGGATGATGAGAGTATGGAATCTTTCACTCAGTTGTGAAACAGTCTTTGTCAAGCGCCTGCTTTGGGAATACCAGATTATCTTAAAGAGTTTGCATTATACTGTTGTGAAAGAGATGGATATGCGCTTGCAGCCCTAACTCAGAAACATGGAATGGCAAGACGGCCAGTAGCTTATTTTTCTGCTACTTTGGACTCTGAGGCCGCTGCATTACCTGGTTGTTTAAAAACAGTAGCAGCCACTTGTGTGAGCTTGGAACAGAGTGAATCAATTGTGATGGGTTACCCAGTGAAGGTCTATGTGCCTCACTCTGTTGAGATACTTCTAACTGGTACTCGGACTCAACATATGATAAATAGTCGGCTGACTAAATATGAGAGAGTGATCCGAGGTGCTGAAAATGTGACAGTGGCAAGATGCACTACTGTGAGCCCTGCCACAATATTACCAAATTCAAGATGTAAAGAAGTGAGTGAAATAGCAGTACATGATTGTTTGGAAGTGATGGAGCTTTGCACTAAGCCCCACCCAGACATTGCAGCTGAACCACTGGAAGAATCTGATTATGAACTGTTTGTAGATGGATCATGTATGAGGAATGCAAAGGGTGAAGTGTGTCCTGGTTATGCTGTTTGTACCTTGATTGGAGCCCTGGAAGCCTTTTGTCTAAAGGGCATAAATTCTGCTCAAGTTGCAAAGCTGGTTGCTCTCACTAGAGCTTGTAAATTAGCGTAAGGTCTAAAAGTGAAGATTTTCACTGATAGTATGGTTTTGGAGTCGTACATGACTTTGGTCAGTTATGGATGCAAAGAGGATTCCTCCTCTGGCTCACTATTTCAGAATGGGAAAACTGCAAAGGAATTATAGGAAGCTTTTCAGTTACCAAAAAGAGTTGCAGTTGTAAAATGTGCTGCACATCAATCCAGAGACGATATTGTGACATGGGGTAACAGATACGCAGATCAATTGGCGCATTACTGTACTCAAGATACCCTGGCCATAAATAGATCGATAGAAAAAGGAAATACTGAATGCCACCTTATGTTTACCACCACATTTGAGACTTGGGATGCGGTGAGACAAATGCAGGAAGAAGTCAGTGACAAAGAGAAAGATGAATGGAAGAGAGCAGGCTGTAGGAAAAATGATGACTAGACCTGGGTATATTATGATGAAAGACCAGTATTGCCAGATTCATTGCTTTCTCACATGGCCAGGATGTACCATGGACATGTGCACATTGGACGAGACACCATGGTAAGAATGTTCAAGCAGTCCTGGTAAAATCCCAAGTTCAGACTGTTCGCTGAAAGTCTGTGCGAAAGGCGTGTTATCTGTCAAAAACAACATCCAGGAAAGAAGACAGTAGTAAGTTGGGGTGTAATTGGGAGAGCAGGAGGAACTTTTACCCTACTGCAAATCAAATGTATTGAATTGCCTCCATGTAATGGACTAAATTATGTCTTAGTCATTGTTTGTTTGTTTTCTCGCTGGGTGGAAGCCTACCCGACGAGAAGGAATGACAGTCTTACTGTAGCCAAGTTGTTGTTGAGAGAACTAATCCCGAGATTTGGTTTTTCAGTCACTTTGGAATCAGACAGAGGATTGCCTTTTAATAATGAAATAATTTGTATGATCTGTGCTGTTTTAAAAATCGAACAGAAATTGCATTGTGCTACAGACCAGATGCATCTGGTATTGTGGAACAATTAAATGGCACGATAAAGTACAGATTAGGGAAGGTGTGTGCATCTACATTACTAAAATGGCCTGATGCTTTGCCCCTGGTGTTGATGAGTCCCAGAAGTGTACCCAACCAAAAGACTGGATTAAGTCGCCTCGAGGTGTTGATGGGACGAGCAATGAGACAAGCATTCATACCTGCAAATAAATTTATGAACCTATCAGATGATCGTGTGCTGGAATGGCTTACCTGGTGCGTTCTGTGTCTTGTCAGGTTGGAGGACATGCCACACAGACTCAGACGGATCAAGCACATGACCTTAATCCTGGAGAGTGGGTCCTAGTGAAAAAGCACATAAGGAAGACGTGTCTAGAACCCCATTGGAGCAGCCATTACCAAATCATGTTGGTGACAACCACACCAGTGAATTGTTTTGGTTTGCCAAATTGGATTCATTCAAGCCATACCCGTTTAGTCCCAAGACCAATCGAAAGACCCGAAGAGCAGCAACTGAGAAACAGAAATCTACAACCAGTAGCTGAAGTGTGTGAAGCTAAAGAGCCTGGAGTGACAGATTCTGATGAACATTTTGCAATGAACAGCCAAGCACAAGTCGAGTAGAATGGGCACCAGATACTGGGACCGAAGAGACTGCTGTTGAGTCATAAGAAGGTGAGGCTGCTATTGAACCAGGAGAAGGTGAAACAGTGTTGAGCCAGAATAAGAAACAGTTGAGGTTCCAAAGACCGCTCCTGAAGAAAATTAGCTCACAAAGGAATTAGAAGAAGGAGAAATAGCTAGTGAGACAGAATCAAGCACTGAACATACAGATACAGAAAACCAAGAAAGCCAAGAAAAACAGTTAGAAATAAGACTCAATAAGAGAAATGGTGAACAGAACACAGAAGGTGATAAGATAGTACAGACAAAGAAACCTAGAAAAGGAGATTGTTGGTGAAGTAAGGCAAGAAGACTAAAATACAGAATAGTAAGAAGAAGATTAAGAAGAAGATCATAACAAAGCAACAAAATTTCAAGTCAGGCAGATCAGGCAGATTTAGTGGAAAACAAAAGAAGAAGATCAAACAGAACAAGAATACTCTGCAGAAAGTACAAAGCCCCTGAATGGACCTATGTAATCTTTGAGGAGTTTGAAAGCTTAGGCCTAAGCAAGGAACAGGAGACTAGTGATACTCAAAAAGAAGATGAGAAAAAATTAAGAACACCTTAAAAAGAACAATTACAAATTGAGGTGGAGAAAATGTTATCAGGTCAAGACATCTGTGGACACAGAAATAGCCAAGGAAGGTGAAGTCAAATGTCATTAGGATTACACCACTTTTTCTTTGTAGTAGATAAGGTTTTATTAGAATTTTATTAGACCGTAACATAGAATAATTGCTAGAATTTTTTCCATTTTTGATAGAATACTAAAATAGCAGGAAATGAAGTGACTGGACAGCAGAAACCTAAACTAAAACATAGATGTATTAAATTTTGCTTATGCAACGTCTTTCTACTAACATTCTTGTGGATCTCATTGATTGTTGTCAAACCACTTTTTTATGTGAGTAACAGAGGAAGGAACTCTAATGATGTCTCTAATGAAAGAGTGAAAGGTGTAGCTAAACAGACAATGAAAATTAATGAAAAGCAATCTGGTGGAAGTATTTCATCATGATGAATTAACTAATGGCTGTTCTTTAAATGTGTTTACTAAACTGTTGTATGAGTATACTAACACCATGAATGTGAGTGATTGTTATGTTTGCATCAAATTACCATTGTCTGTCTCTGAGGGTATAACATACCATTATCTGTCTTTAACATATGCTGTTTCATGTAACGTACTTCGTAGTCTATTTTAGATGGTAGGTAAGTTGGAGTATCAATTTACAGATGTATATTTGGTATTTTCTAAAATCCAAATTATCTGAGAACTAAACAAAGTAGAAAGTGGGAAACATGCACGTTATATTGGTGAATTTTTCCATAGTACTAAGCCATTAGATCTAGACTTTGCTTATAATAATAATTTAATCTGCGGATTGCACAATGAAGGAAGACTGTTTTGGGATATGCTAGAACATAGAAGAGAAAGTTTCCAGAAAAAAGCTGCTAAGCAAAAGACACAAGAACTGCCTTGGGCATTTATAGAGGGAAAGTATGAAAACAGTGAAAGATATGCTGCAATGTCCCTGGACTGGTCATAGAAAGGGAAGTCATGTTTGTTGAGAGCAAAAACTAACTACAACAATTATTTTATTGGCACTAGTGTATGTGAGCATTCTTTCTAAAATACTGGAGGTTGGGGATTTAAGGGTTGAACTGACCCTGTTTTCCCTGGAATATATTATGTGTGTGGTAGAAAAGCCTATTAAAGGTTACCGGCCCACAGGTATGGAAGTTGTTACTTTGGGATTGTCTTTCCATAGGTCTATCATATAGACCAAAGAGATCATAGTGTAAATTAAATAAACTAAGGATTAACACGTAAAAGGAGAGCAAGTTTTTCTGAAATAATAGGTTACTTATTTTCTGAACTGATACCCTCAGTTGGGGTAGTTCTGAATTCACATACAATTCGAAAATTGTCTACAGTAGTTGATCAGCTATCAAAATGAAACTGCTGGTGGATATCTAATGATTGAAATGATAGCAATAAGATCAATTGTTTTGCAAAATTGACTTGCCCATGACATTATCTTGGCGAAGGAAGGTGGAATCTGTGGAACTTTGAAAATGCAACACTGTTTTACCTAAATCCCTGATAAAAGCAAAGGGATAGAAGGATATATTAGGAACATTACTAAGTTGCATGAAGATATAACCCAACTAGAGGTTGATGGTGTATGGGAGAAAGTAAGAGTATTACAGCTGTGAGAAATTGTTTTTCAACATTTTGGAATAGTCTTTTGGGAAAAATAGTGATGCCAGTACTTTCAATAGCAACAATAGTTTTAACAATAATAATAGCGTCCAAATGTTGTAAGTGCATGAAGAGAAGAAAAATTCTATCAGATAAAAGGAATAAAAAGAGAAGAATAAAGAGAAAAAGAAACGAAATAGAATTAAAAGAAATAAATGAAGAGTCTTATGCTATAATGAACAGATTAAATGAGAGTGCCATGAAAGGAGAGAAAGATGCTGAACTCTAGATAAAATGAAAGGTGGCATTCGGTATTGTGAGTATTTATGATAGCTTCAAAAGCCAGAGGGGTATTGATGGAGTGGGTATTCGCAAAAAGAAACCCACTTGAATCAAGTACCCTGTAATACGTACTAACTTTAAGTAGAAAATAGAATTAGCATGCAGGTACACACGACACATGGGGAACTTGCTTTGCAATATGCATGGAATTAATTTTAACAGTTGGTAAATAACCAAGTCCGTAATAATATTGTGTGTAGAACGTGTTATGAAGGTGTTGCACTGCATATTGCTTGAATATGTAGAAAAATGCATGATGTGAGTTGCTTTGTCATGAATAATTATTGCTGCTTTTTGTTTCTGCTAAGCTAGGATAACTGTTAACATGGACTAGAGTTATGGCGTGTGGTTAAAAGTGAAGATTCCATTATCACATTATTAATGAAAGTTTGCTTTTCGCTCTTTTAGTAAATGGACGAGTCTCCATTTTAAGTTAAGTTAGCCAAACTGTGATGAGTGAAACTTGCAGTGTGCCTAAACCATGTGAATACATAGCCAAGGTGCTGAACAAGCTGAAAGAGCTTGGCACGGTGAAGGATATGACGCTTTAACTGGATCCAAAATTGTCCTTAACTCGATACATTTACCTCATGAGAGAATAGGGATGCCTACTGAATATGTGGAAACTAAAAACCGGACCATGTGGAGGTCAAATAGAGCATGACTTAAATGATAGGGTGATTATACGCCCCACGTTTTGACCAATCCTGTAGCTATAAAGGGTAGTATAGCAACTTTAGTGGGATGGAATCTGTATGGTAAGGGTATAAAGAATAGGTGATTTAGGGGCAGGGTTGGAAATGAGGGCAGCAGATGCGGCTGCTGCATTAGGCGTAAGGAGAGAAAGGGTTCACTGCTGATTATCGGGTTGCAGTGAGGCCTAGCTGTTCCAGTCTAATCCTTATCCTGATCTTTGAGTCTTTGATCCCTGCCTCTTTGATTGCGGGTCCCCTGCTGCTACCTAGGCCTGGGTGGTGGTTTTCCTTGTTCGTATTCTTTGGGTTGGTATTCTTTGATAATTCAAAGTTATAAGCTATGTTCTTTTGTCTCTTCATCTATCTTCCTCAAATCGAGATTTGATTATGCTCATGACTGATGTCTCTTCAACTATCCACTCCATCCAACTTATATTATCTCAAGATTGATTATTGTTCACAGATTAGAGTGTATTTTCTCTCATGATGTATTTTTCTTAGATTAATGTATTTTGAGTTAGATAAATTTAACAAAATTCCAAACAATGAGTCTGTGATTATTATTGTCCAACTATTATTTCAGTAACTGTTGCCTTAATTTTTCGACTAATTGATCCATCGACCAAGAAGATGGATATTTGAAGAAAAAGGTTTATTATGTAGAATATGATTACTCCAAAATTTCAGTTATTGAATATGAAATAGAAAGAAACTTGTCAACTTGACACCAGTGCCACAGGGTCTGGGGTGTATGTGTTTGGGTCAAAGTAAATGAAATAATTGAGTGTTCATCCCTGTCCAAAAATTATTGGGTCAGCATTGGATCAATACTATAAACGTCCATTTGAAGTCCTATCATTCGACCACTAGTTTGAAGAAAAGTCAAGAGGAACTTAACCAGACTTCAAATGAGTTTGAGGCCACACTAAAACAAACAATATTCAATGAATCCAAGAAAGACGCATGTAAATTCACACATAAGCGGGTGTTACCCATACATTCAAGAGGACTATGGTATTGCAGGAAGGAACTCAGGTTACAATACAGACAGTGACTCCACGGAAAAAGGTCAAACAGTTCTGATTCTGTTATGTTATGTTATGTTAAAAATTCTTATACCGTGCACGTTCACCGAAACGGTTTCTTGGCGCTCATAACAGATACGGCGGTCACGGGCAGGAGTTTCACTCATAAGCTGCTGTAAAAAGGAACGTCTTCAGTGTCCTACGAAAGCATTCATAGGGGAGACAGTGACAAAAGGAGGAAGGGAGGGAATTCTAGTTCAGGCAGCAGTGGAGAATGCCAGGGGAAAAGAATAAATAAAAGAGGCAAGCAGTTCGGATATTGTCAAAGGAGAGGGTGGGGCCCTGTTGCGTGGTCATGGTCACTTGTTAACCAAATGTCCACAATATTGGGTGTAAAGACTTATGTTTATTCACTTCACAGGGGTTTTTTCTGACAGTATCTCTTTTTAGAAGTCCCAACACAGTGGCTTGTTTCTGTTACTTTCTGAGTTGCTTCTCCCTCCCTTGGGATGGTTTGTGGGTGTTTTCTTCTCCTGGTTTGTCTCCCCGTTTTGTGTTGTCAGTATGGCAGGACTGCCCCTCAAACAAAACAATACAGATTGTCAGTGGCTGGTACTTACTGTATACTATCATTGACTATAACTAACCTGTCACCAAACCCACAACTTGTGCTCTTGTGACTGGTGCGCTACTACTGTCAGGGTTTAGGTGCAGGTGGTATTTACCAGCCCCACTAGCTTTGTAGTACCCATAAACAAAACAAGGATACTTGCCTGTGGCCACAGCTCTCCGGGGTCATGGTGGTGGGTGTCACAGCGTCCTCTCACTCGTAGGGACTGGTAGACTTGTAAAAACTGCTACTGAGCTGTACTTCCCAGGCTTCTTGATCCTCGTTCTCTGCTCCGATCTTCCCAGTCCAGTACTTGGTGTTCAGCCCTGCTTTTCCTTTGTTTTTTTTTTTCCATGTCTTGATGTCTTACGTGCTTTCATGATCTTCTTACGTCAGGTCGCTTTTCCCCTTCAAAAACACTTGTGACCATCTTGGAATTCCCGCTCCTGTTGTGCGCGGTATTACAGGCCCATACATTGGCCTGCCAATACACCCAATGCCATATTATTATTATGGCCCACTACCACTAATCCAAGAAGTACCTTCCCCACTTTGTATAATGGCAAGGAGTTGCAAGGTGGCCCACACCAATACAAGCAAAGGCCTTAGGGCCGCGCAATAGGCAAGATAAAGGGGAGGAGACAGGTACAATGATCCCCCACACAGGTACAAGAACAAGAAGGCATGACAACAAGGAGCATGAGAAAGGAAACACAACCAGGCCCAAACGACTGACCAACCTAGTTGTGAACCTATCCTGTAGGACACACTTAGACCCACAGATGCAGGTGCTGAGGAAAGGCCTTGGTTTCATACCAACAGCTACCTTGGACAAGTTCAAACTCAACTGCGAAATCAATGAGTTTATCAAAAAGATTAAACTCAGGGTCTTTTTTGAAGCCAAACCCCAAGATAATGACACAGGGTGTTACGAGATTCTGGGTTTAATCTACTTTTACACCACTCACTACGGCAGTTTTCATCGAGATACTTGCTATTGAGAAAGCAGTTTTGAAGCATAGAGAAGAAATTGACCATAGCCTTTAGAAGATATTTCATAATACAACCACGGAAGAGAAAATGGCCATTAGAAAACTGGCCAATGACAAAAGTATAGTATTTAAACCTATAGACAAGGGTGGAGCAAGTGTCATTCGATCCACAGAGGCATATTGGAAAGATGTCCCAGGCTCCTTAATGATGAGAGAAAATATGAACCTACTAACTTCCTGAGAACAACAATCAGGAGTATGACTGAACAAGCAGTGTCCCACAAATGGATATCACAAAAGGAAAGGAATTTCTAAAAAATCAAACCCCAACCACACCCTACTTCTACAGTATCCCAAAGATCCATAAGAAACTGGTTAACCCCCAGTCCGTCCAATAGTCTCTGGGATAGGTTTCATTCTGGAACACCTGTCTAGGTTTGCAGTTACCTTCCAGAGGACCATAATTCAGAACAAAAGCATATACCTGATAACACCAAGAAAGTGCTGCGTCTCCTCAGAGACATTTCCTGTGACGCAGATATGCTTACCTCCCGGGTCTTAATATCGAGAGTCTTTGCACAATCCTCCCCCACACCAAGACCCTCGATATCACAGAGGAAGTCCTCTTTGAAGTAGATTGGGAGTACCAAACACCCAAAAATGTGGGCATGAAATGTTGTAAGTGGTCACTCCCCAACAACTTTTTTGAATTTGAAGGTACATGGTTCCTACAGAATTACGGGACCAGCATAACAGCACATTTGTGCCCAGTATAGTTGGTATGTACGCCCATCATTTGGAAACACACAAAATCCTTAACCCCCTTAATCTTTACCTCAAACATAAGACATTGTGGAAGAGGTATATTGATGACTTTTTGGTCATTTGGGAGGGTGATGCGATGACAGCCGAACAATTCCTGAGCTGGTTTAATGCACAAAATGTGTTTTGGAAATTTACATATACCATAAGCAAAAAGGAACTGGTATTTCTAGATCTTAACATAATAGCTGATCAGGGTTTCCTCAAAACTACTACACATGAAAAACCCACAGCAAAGAACTGACTACTCCTTTACAACTGTTTCCATCCATGACATTTAAGGAAAGATCTCCCTTTCGGTCATTTTTAAGACTGGGGGGAACTATTTGGATGTAAAAGATTATAAGCTTGAAGCAGACTGTTTGGCAAAGATAACTGGAGGAAACTATCCACCATTGATAGTGACGAGAGCAATGAAATGGGCATGCAATAAAAACAGAGAGGTCCTATAGAACAAGGTTTTGGTGAAAGAAAAAGAGGAGCGGCCCCTATGCAGCACCACATTTAACATAGCCTCAGATAAAATGGGCAAAATTATTATTAGGCATTGGCGGATCCTAAACAGTGGTACCCTTAATTTTCCCAAACCCACGTTCTCCCAAAGACCAGGACAAATCTGAGAGACCTTCTTGTGCAAATGCGCCCCCGATATTGACAAGAAAGACAGGGCACAATATTGTGAGTTGTCGGTAACTACGCGTGTGGTGGTTGTAGTGTATATCACCCGACAATGGCTACAAAATAAGCAATCTTCCGCAATATTGCCGAGTGGGATGTTAGGAGATTGACAAACTGTAACACACAGAGAGTAGTGTATCCGATCATTTGTCCTACACTATGTAGTTAAGGCCACCTGGAATGTTAAAGATTGCAGGAATTTGTTAGCATGAGCTGAAAGCCATTTTTGTACTTGGCAGCCATTTTAGGTAGCCATGTGCTCGCCATGTGCTGTTTCCCTCTTCAGAGCCTTTCACATGCTCAGAGAGGCCTAGCTAGTAGAATGCACCTGCTCCTCCTATAGAATGGTCAGGCTATTCTTACTGATGTATGGAGAAGTAACTCTCCTCCCACTTTGTTGAGCAAGCAGATCTTGTATACCGATATTAGTAATTTTGCATGCTTACATGTGCCAGGACCTCCCCTTGGTTTTATGCTTACTATGTAGCCCTAAGCATATATAAGGCCCCTGTTTTCTGTACTCCTTAAACTGCCTCATACAGTTTCTGAGGGTACTGTGTGACGTAGTCTCCCTCATCTGAGTTTAATAAATACATTCTTTTTATATTACAGCTTCTGTACCAATCTCTTCTTTGTTGGTTTAAAAGGATCAGGTTTATCAGTGAGACCCCTGAGAAGGTTTCTATTTTCTTCAGGAAGGTTTAAACAAGATTAAGCGAACATCGCAGTAACCTTAGGTGTGGACACTTGAAAACCAAGATGTCAACACACTATATTGAGAAAACACACTGTGCAGGACTAACGATGGGTAATCCTGGAACACCTGGGTGACGCAGTTAAAAGCTAATCCAGACTGTTTGAGGAGGAACACCATTGGATGTTCAAACTTAAAGCACACCCTGAGGGCCTCAATGACAATAGTCCATGGGACCAATTTATGAAGTAACTCCTCTGATTGTCCATGTCCTTTGGTCACAGGAATAACTATGAGTGGCTATTTCCAATTAACACACCATAGGGTTGCCTTCCCCTTGAGAACATTAGGGCATTAACAACAATATATTTCAGTATTTTATCCTGCTACTTCGCTTATATGAAGAGTAGTGATCATCAGTCACTAAAAGTAGGGTATTGGCATTCCTAAATGTGTCTACCACAATTTTCCTTGGTTATACTCACGCTATCATGCGGTCTCTTAAGGGTGAACACTTGTTTTTTGGTTGGTCCTATAGGTAGGAGTGAGTTTCTAATCCATTGCAGGACTATTTCCCTCTGTACATAGAAGGTATTTTTTACCCAACTGTGCTGTATTACGAGTGGAACTAGGGAATGGTTCCACTGATGGCTGCCATCTTGGTTAGACTTAGCGGTCTACTGTTTCCCGCCTAACGAAGCAATGCAGGGAGGATGCTGAATTCTTGTGCCCGCTGGTCGAAACAAGTTCCTAAACCAACGCTCAAGCAATTACCAGTAACATTCTGGCCAACGGCAGTTCTAAAGGTGATTGGGCCTGGGAAATGCCTTGGAGTATTGAGTTGGGCATAGATGGTTTTGTGTGCCATTCGCCATTAGGTTTTTAACCCCGAGCAAACCACAACTTAACTACACCATGTCTGGCATGATTTATCTTTACACCACAGAGTGTGACTACAAGCTCTCCCAGCCATTGGGGGACACATGAGACAAAAGTGTTGCCTTATATGTGTATGTAATGTTTTGTGTATTTACATTTGTAGTGTGTTTTATGTTGTTTGTCACAGGGATCACTAATTACTAGTTGTGCTCACTGGAACTACTGGATCATAGTTTGCATGACCAGTCACAAAGAGGTGTTGGTTTGACATGCATGGAATAAGTCCAGAATGTGATTACAATTCTGAATTGAACCATGTGATTGCTAGCTGTGTTCTGCCACACTCTGGCATTATAATAACTCTCCCATTATATGTTACAGGTTATTATGGAGTAATACCAAGTAGGTGCTATGAATCATTCACTATCACATGCAGGGTGTTCAGTCACTCATTCTCAGTACGATTTGAGGAGTGGTATCAAGTAGTTAGTTTCCTTGTTAATGAAGACAAGCCATGGGGATTGGCTTGGAACATGTAGACCAGACTATTAGAAGGATAGGCACATCATTACCTGCACTTTCTATTTTACGCCTGTTTTTCAACCATACCACCTGGGGGATAGATTAAAAGTATTGGCTTACCTACTAGACAGGTATTTTTTAAACCTTCTATGAAATAAAGAACAACTCCTACTTCTATTCTCTCATCATTTATTCAATATCACCTAGTGCTCCCGCATATTTCACAGACCGCAGCACACCCCATTCCTCAGAGGAACAGGAAGAACCCAATGATGAAGCATGGTAGCAAGGGGTAACCCTGGAATGTAAGGGTTATACAAGAAAACCTAGTTTTACTCACTTCGCCTTCTGGAGGGATATCAAACACAGAGAATGGACGGGCTTTCTTATTTCTGTAGTATAATTTATGAACAGTGGTGTTAACAAATACCTGCACATACTTAAAAAATTTGACAACTGATTAACAAATGATACTTGTACACTTAGCATGATTCGAAGATGTATAGAACGCCTCATTCAATTTCACCTTCAATCTAAAATCCAGTTTTGTACACAAAGGATTACAACCGAAACATACATCTTAGCACTTCACATCTTAATTGACAGTTGCATAATCTGTTTATATAAGGAAATAATTTTTCCTATCCTGAGTAATGTTACATTCATGGTTTATTTGACAAATAGGTAACATCATTTTTGATGGACAAATTTAAGTCAGATTGATTCTGATCAGTTCTGACCTAAGTTGCAAAGGCATCCCATGTACTTACATCCCAAGCAATTTATGTTAAACTTTTTATCCAACATAATACATTTTTTGCTGACAATCTTTTACTTAGACGTCACCTCCTTCTAGCGGAAACACAAGATTTTATTTAGATTTTTATTTGTACCTAATTCTTTAACAAATCTAAAGATGAATTAACTCACCAGGATGGTGTATTTAATTTGCATCATAACCCCTTGATCATAGTACCTGAGGACAAGTCAAATAGCCTCTTTATGTACTAGCTCTCTATTCATTCCCAGGTTTCCTCTATGATCTACGTGAAAAAAGTTTTAATCCATAAAGCTACATGGGGGTATCTTATTCTTGTAAACCTTAATTAATGGACACATGTCATGCCCAACATATTCATTAACAAATTTAACTAAACTACCTGTTGTCAGTATGGTATTTGATTGTTTTTTTTATTAAAAAAAGCTTTAATAAAGATCATAATGCATACGAGACAGTAAATGATGTAAACAATTGGAGCTGAGAACAAATGCATCACTAAACATGAGAAATCAAATTGTCCATATAAATATGATGATAAATGCAATCATAAGAAAAGAAACAAACAATCTGAAAAAATATCATTTTGGACACAATTTTGTATTGCAGTGTGGGCCGGCAGCCCTTGGTGGACCAGCGAGGCGAGGCAGAGGACTGAGGTGCAAGGACCGGGGAGCGAGGACCGGGGAGCGAGGTCCCTGCTCGCACTACACTTCCCAGGTGCCCCAGCGCCGCGCACATTGCGCCATCACCTGAAAGCGCCCGGAGGCGCATAAAACACCACAGCGCCTCCCGCAGCCAGGAAACAATTTTGGATTGCTGTGTGGGCAAGCAGCCCTTGGTGGACCAGCAAGGCAAGGAGGAGGACTGAGGAGCAATGACGGGGAGCGAGGACCGGGGAGCGAGGTCCCGGCTCGCACTACACTTCCCAGGTGCCCCACCATCGTGCACATCGCGCCATCACCTGAAAGTGCCCGGAGGCGCTTAAAACACCACAGCGCCTCCCGCAAACCGGGACACGCGTGGGCCAAGGGCGGGCCCATCCGCACCCGTCACAGGCCGGAGGAGGCCGGGCTGGGCAAGGACTCTTGGTTCCTCTACTCTCAGCAGATCGGCCCGAACACTCGAAACCCTGGTAACTGTTTTAATTGTGTACAAACTTTGCCATTTACTTAAAGCCCCAAGTGACTCGAGACCTGTATTCCTAAATATCTATTGGGACTGTTAAGGGGGCGTGGCTATGGCGCGAAGCGGAATGGCTGCCCTGTGAGGGAGCTCCGCACGCCGGGACCTTACATTCGGCTAATACCATCCTTACTGATGCTGCACAGAGTCGCTAAGCACGGCGGAGGATCCCGGGGGGCCAGCAGCGTGATTCCTGGTGGCGTGGCAAATATGGGCGCTGAATAATCCCCCTGAAAATTGTGGTGGCGTGGACCGCGAGGCGGCGGACAAAATGGCGGCGCTGGGTCCGAAGACCTGAGAGGGACCGGGCGGCTCCATCAAATAGCACGGAGGAGATTGGCGACTGGGGTGCACCCTGCTAAACGCCCCTGTCCCCTGCTGCAGTCGGAGATCTGCGCGGTGCCGAGGGACAGATGCAGGAGTCGAGCGGTACTTTCCCTGGAGCCTTGCTGCGGGTGTGGACCGGCTCCCGTCCCGGGCTCTGAACGGCGGAGTGGTGAGGATCCGGACTCCAGGCACAGTCTCCTGAAGGCAGCGGAGCGAGGGACCAAAGACGGAATGCCTGAAGGCCGACACCGGTGAGTACAGCGGTGCTCGAGGCTCGGCTTGCGGGGCTGGGCAGTGTGAGGCTGACGGAGGGTACTGTAGGCCCTAGGTGGCAGTGCTCTGCGGGCCTTGCGCGGCGGGGCCTCTGCGAGAGGGTGGCTGGATCGGTGCTGCCCGCGGCGTCCTGCTAGGTGCTGTGCTGGGTGCGGGGTAGGCGGGGCTGTGACTGTGGACCGCGGTGTTCCTCCCCCAGGTCGGTAGACGGCGGGGGGGGGGGGCGGATGGCCGCTGGATGGGTTCCGTGGGGACCGCAGTGGGCGGGGGGCTGGTGTGGTGTTGCGGGTGCCCACTGGAGGTGCCAGAGGTGGAGGTCCGAGGGGCTGAGGTCAAGTCCTGCTGAGTTGAGCCGCGAGGACGGGTGGCAATGGACTGCAGTGCAGGCGACACCAACCACAGCACTAGGCAGTGCAGACGCCGGCTGTGTGAGTGAAGCCGCAGTGGGACCCTTGTGAATCTCAGAGAGAGACGCCGTTGCTGCCTGCTGCTCCCTGGTCTGTGGGCACTGGAGAGCAGTGGAACACTGACATGGGCAAGTCCAAACCCAAACAGGCCAAGCTGGCCTTTTCAGCTCAGCGACAGTCACGGGTGGGAGAGAGCTCGAGAGCCCAGAGCGAAACTAGAAGGCCATTCTCGATGCCTGAGGATGCTGAAGACGACAATCGCACCATTCTCCTTGTGCTGTGAGCTGGAATGAAGTCTATTGATAGCAAAATAGATGCCCTGGCGACTGGTCTTGATGTTGTGAAGAAAAAGGTGGAGAAACATGAATGCAGGCTGGATGTGTTGGAAAATCGAGTATCTGATGGTCATGATGCATAAGCCGAGACTCGCACGCAGCTTTTTCAAATGGAAAAACTCTTGGAAGTCATTAGCGCGAAAAATGAAGATTTAGAAGCCCGCTCTTGGCGCAACAATGTGCGCATTCTTGGCCTATCGGAGACAACGCCTATCTCCAGGATGGAACCGTTCATTGACGGCATGCTGCGCAAACCTTTTGGGACTGCTCTGTCCAGTGTGATGATAGTGGAGAGGGCACACAGGTCGCTGGGGCCAAGGCCTAAACCGGGAGCGCCGCCAAGACCGATCATCGCCAGACTGCTTAACTATGCTGATAGGGATTCTATTCTCCGAGAAGCAAGGGCTAAAGAACCGGTGATGTACAAGGGTGACACCCCCTCTTTCTTTCCAGACTACACCCCGACAGTTCAAGCTGCGCATCAGGAATTTGTCCCGGTCAAGAAGCTGTTGCGAGAAGCCACGGTGCCCTACGCGATGCTATACCCTGCCAAGTTAAAAATCACGCATGAAGAACAGTCTCATTTTTTTACGGACGCTAAATCTGCATTGAAGTTCACAAAACATATATGTAAAATAAAGCCTCGGCAGAAGCGTACAGATGCTGAACAAGCGGAATCAGGGCTGGATGTCACAGACTGACAGACTGACTGTTGCACTGTGTTGCTCTTAGGCACTAATGCACTGCTATACCTCTTTTTGTAGAGTCCGGGCAATGTGGGATGGTATGGTGTATGGAGCACGGATGTGTGCGTATAGTGGAGGTTATAATTGCGCTCCCTGGAGCTCCTGCTGGTGCGATGTGAGGATTCTGCACTGTTTGTCTAATTTCGACTTAGCGTCAGCAAGAGGGAAATAGTTCAGGCCACCACACTACGGTGTGTGTATACGCTGCTGTGCTTCTTCCCCCTGAGGGTATTACCCGTATGGTTGAAGTAAGGTGGGTGGTGCGGGGGGCGGTTTCGACCTAGTTGGGAGGTTGGAGTGGGTGGGGGGTGGAGGGTGGCGGGGATGTTGTGGGTTTTGTTTGTTTGCAGTTTTTTATGCGTGAAGGTCAATCACAGATGCGGCCCAGGATGTTTGATGCGCTTCATATTGAGGGTGTTCTGCGGTGAATTGCATGCCTCCTGGGGGGATCGCCACTCACAAGCTGGTATGTTTATCATATTGACTGTCTAATGGCTACTGAATGTGCCCTATTGACCTGGAATGTTAGAGGCCTCAATTCTCCCAAGAAGGGGCGCCAGGTGCTTGCCTATTTAAACAGACAGGGAATACAGGTTGCGCTGTTGCAAGAGACGCATCTGGCTCCAAATGCCTCCAGTGGGGCACTCAAAAAGTGGGCGGGCTATCGTGTGGCCGCTTCGTACTCCTCCTATGCACGGGGTGTGCTGATATTGTTTAAGCGTGGAGTGGAGTTCCAGGCGCTGCACACATATGTGGATGAAGAAGGGAGATGCGCTATGGTGTGCGGGAAGCTGTGTGGAAAATGAGTTATCATTGTCAATATGTATGGACCCATAGTGGATGACCCGGCATGTGTGGTGCTTTTCTGTGAGCGACTGAGGGACGGGCCGGATGCCCCGGTCATTTGGGGGGGATCTGAATACCTACCTGAATGTACAGTTGGATAAATCAAACCCTGAAACACATCGCACCCCAAGAGTAGCCGCAAATGTGCTGCGAGTCATGGAGGTGTTTGGGCTGTGTGATGTATGGCGACTTCGCAATCCGGGGAGAAAGGAGGGCACGCGTGCTACGCCCACGCATGAGAGCTGGTCCCGACTGGATTACTGGTTGCTTGGAGAAGAGATTTTGGAATGGGTCATTGAGGAGGCGCCTCTTGCTCGCACACTGTCAGATCATAACCCGGTATGGCTGATGTTGAAACTCCCGAGCGGAGCCAGATGTCCATTTGCGTGGAGACTGCGCACTGAGGCGCTCTTAGATCCTGTGTATGATAAAACTGTACATGACGCCATTGAACAGTATTTCACACTTAATAAGGGCACGGTTGATCAGGCTGCCACATTATGTGAGGCCTTCAAGGTCACCATTCGAGGAGTATGTATTCTGACTGCTGCGGGCATTCTTCGTGACATACAGGTACGTTTGCAGAGACTTGAGGCGGAGCTGCGAGATTTGGAGGGGGATTACGCTAGCCGACCCGATTTATCCACGTTGGGTAGAATACAGGAATTACTGGTGGAATATGACTTGCAGGCGGAAGCAGAGATGAAATATATATCTCGCAGACCTGCATCTAGGAGATACGGAGAGGCAGGCAGGCCGGGTCAGACGTTGGCATTCAAGACAAAAGGCGAGATCAGAACACACACGCGTGGATAGAATAGTGGATGCCGACAGCGGTGAGCATTACACTCCGGAAGCCATAATGGAGCAATTTCGTATTTTTTACGAGGATCTGTACAGTACGAGAGGGCCGCTGCCGACGAAAGACTTTGACGCATATCTGGAGGGTATAGTGTGTGCTTGGTTGTCGAATGCACAGCGTCGATATCTCTGTATTCCAATTGACGAACAGGACATCAAGTTGGCTATCGCGGCGCTGGCTAATGGCAAGACACCGGGCCCTGATGGGCTACCAGTGGAATTTTATAAGAAGTATGCTGATCTTATTGCACCGCACTTGCTGGAGGTGTACGCTGAGGCGTACGATGCAGGGGTGCTCCCCCCATCGATGAGAGAGGCACTCATAGTTACTTTACTCAAGAAAGATAAGCCCCCGGAGCGCTGCAATTCATACCGTCCATTATCATTGATTAGTATCGACGCTAAGATCCTAGCGAAAATCATAGCGACTAAGCTACAGCCCCTGATGCATGGTCTGATTCTACCGGATCAGTCCGGATTTGTGCCCGACCGATCCACTTCGCATAACCTGCGCACAATATTCTCTATGTTCCATGTGCTAGAGCCAGGGTTGGAGGCGGCGGCAGTGTTACTGGACGCTGCCAAAGCGTTTGATTCTGTTGAATGGCAATACATGCATGGTCTTGTGGCATATGGGGTTTCCTCTTCAGACTCTTCAGTGGATAGCTGTACTAAAAACGGCACTGACGGCACGGTGCGAGTTGGAGGGCTGACGTCTGCCGCTTTGAACATAGAACATGGAACTCGGCAGGGATCCCCCCTATCGCCTTTGTTATTCATGATCATTATTGAACCACTGGCCTGCGTCATCCGGCAGCGACATAGAGAGACTGCCTTGAATTTTAACCATCGGCCGGTCTCGATTTCACTTTACGTGGACGACATGGTATTATTTGTGCGTGAACCGTCGCGATATCTACCGCAATTATTGCGGGAGTATGTGCGATTTGGCCACATTTCTGGGCTAAATATCAATTGGGAGAAGTCGCTCATGATACCGCTAACGGCTGGGACTACATGTCCGGATATGGAGTTTCCGCTGGTCTGGTCGACGGACCCAGTGAAATATCTGGGAGTATGGGTGCACAGGGATCCGGCGGTGGTGATCCGCGAAAATTATGGCAGAGCGTGTTCAAAATTAGAAAGTGTGGTCGACACCTGGCTGCACCTACCTCTATCACTGGCGGATCGTCTCCCACTAATTAAGATGGTAGTCTTACCCCGGTTCCTATATCTGTTCGTAAATGTGCCCATATTGCTCAATTTGTCTTTCTTTAAAACACTTCGACTGGTGTGGAGTGGAAAGGCGGCGAGGGTGCAGTGGTCGTTGCTTACAAGGGGTTATGAGGAGGGAGGTTTTGCGGCGCCGGATTTTTATGCATATTACTTAAGCGCACAGGCTCAATACCTGTACTATTGGTATAGACAGCATGCCTTCACGCCGCACGTCGCGGTGGAAGAGGGGGATGCAGCTCTGATTCCTCTGCACAGTGTGGTCACTCATCACTCAAGAGATTCCCCGAAATCAGAGATAAATGCGGTGGACGCTACGGTGTTGGCCTGGCACGAATAGGGAAACTGGCAAAAAAGTTACCGTTATATGCGCCGGACTTGCGTCTGGAGTATCATGCACACTTGTCGGTCACGAACGAAGCCACGTCCCTGAAGGTGCTGTGGGAGGCAGGCATTTCCCATATGCGGGACGTGTACCCCAATGGCACTTTTATCAGACAGGATGACCTGAGTCACATTGTGAATCAGTCGTTGCTATTTCAATTCGCAATACATCGACTGTGGAGTGCGTCCCGTGAACATTACACTGCCTTTCCTGATGAGCCTCCTATTCTGGTGTCGCTCAAACTGTCCTCACTGTACCTAATAACAAGAGATTAATCTCCAAACTCTACAAACTTACTAAAGATGAAACAGTACTAGGCGAGGATAAGAGCTGACCCACATGGAATTCATGTTTGGCTTTGGATATTTCCGGGAGATAACTGGAAGTTCATCTGTGGATTGACTGGCAGGTTATGTATGAATGGCAATCTCAGGATCATCCATTTTAAATATGTGCATCAGGTGTACTACACCCCGGCACAATTGTATAAATATGGGTTGCGCGACACGGCGAGGTGTGACAGATGCGGCCAAGATAATGCAGATTTTCTGCACTTAGCATGGAACTGCCGGAAGGTGGCTGCTTTCTGGTCTGCTGTGATGAGTAGCTTACATGAGATGGTAGTTGCGGATCTACCATGTACGCCGCTGATATGTCTACTCTGCTGTGTGCCACATGTTGAGGGGGCGAATGGCATGTTTGTGCGTCTGGCGCTACTTATGGCTGCTCGGAGGGTGGCAATCACGTGGGGGCGGGGTAAACGGCCTATCCTAAAGGCTTGGCTTCTCGATTTAGTGTATTGCCGGGATAGCCTCAATGTCTATGCGGAGGAGCTGCCCCCTATGTCAAGGCAGAGGGATATATGGGAACCTCTGAGGCTTTATCTGCTAGCACATGCAGATGAGGGCATAGGCTGAAACACTGGCGAGAGGCGAGATGTGAGATGGAGGGTAGTGGCTGGGGGCTGCTCCGAGGAGGGCGGCGTGATGGCCGCAAGAACACGGGATGTATCGAATGGCACTGTGGTTGCGCTCTGTGTATGACAAAGCATTGTGATTAAGGACGTGCCTTCATTATAATTTTCTGTTATTATTTCTTTTCCTTTTCTGTTACACTGGGTTTTTTTTCTTTGTTATTCCTTGTTATGGAGCTGACATCCGCTGACTTGCATTTGCTCTGGATTGTTTCTCTATTGCTGATATGTATTGCACTTACATGGGAAGTTTTTTTTTTTTCAGAACTGCCAGATTGTTGCTGTGGGTAATTCTGTGATGGTATTCCGTTCATGCATGTGCTCTATTAACGCTGCGGATGTGCCTGTTGTTTTTGTCTTTTTCTTTGATTGCTGCCAATAAAAACAATTTAAAAAAAACATCTATTGGGACTGTTAACTAATTTAAGAGGGCCAACAGGGGACTGTGATTCGAGCTTGTGGCATATATCAACAGCCCTGTACGAAAATCCCTGTATGCTTTGATCGTACTGTGTACACTCTGTATACGAAAGCTAGGCGTGCATACTGGGTATTTACATAGTGGAATACACTACACTTTCCTGTGGAGCTACAATAAAGGGTATAGTCCCATTCCATTGACCAGGGAATAGCTGTAATGTATCGGTCTAAAAAAAAAATGTGGAAGAGAAAGCTACAATCCAGTCCTCCGGCACAAGAACGTCCAATGCTAAAGATTCTAGCACATCACTAATGAAATATTTGACGGGGGCAATAGGAGCCCTAGAGAAACAAATTTCCAACGTAGAGGAGAAACTTAATAAAGGGTTGTCTGGATTGACCACCACCAGTATAAACGACTCTGCTTGAAATGAACCAAACGATGAAATTGGTATTACCACAGTAAATGTATCTCCCCCCGATCCTCGTAATGGGTGTGTGCAGCAGGGTAGTGATGAGATTTCTGTAATAGATCTAGAGGGGTCAGATTTACCCACACAAAAGAGTATGCATGTCTAAGAAACCTGCCCTTACCATACTACCTCCCCAGATCCATGAAGCTCCATTAACAACAAAAGATCCAAAGACCAAAAGTAGAATCCAGATAGGGAAAGAGGCAAAAAAGGCAGCAAAGAACAAAAGAAAAGTCTGCCCCAAACCCACTAGCGATCACTGTCTAAGCATTGGCCAAATAATTCAGAATATGGTGATATTATGAAATCAATTGCAGATCCCACTAGGTTTGTGGAAGGAGCCATAGGTACAATGGGGAACATTTTGGGACAGATAGAGTCCAGTCTGTCAACTCTCACAAGACGATTGAAAGATGAAAGTAGTAAACAGGATGTTCCCGGTAGGGTTAGTACTATACAGCCTAGCCAGCCATCCATAGATTGCTTCCTTGTATCTGCCAACCACACAAATAGTGCGCAAAGTACCTCTCTGCCCGCGGCAGATAGGACTAGAAAAATGGACAGCAGAAAATGTTACCATCAAGTTCAAGGTAATACATTGCCAAGTCTGAACCACCCCCCCTGCAGCAGCCCCTTACACGCTGGTCTTGGCTAATGTCCCTATAGCAGAGGAGGGTGATAGGGAAAACTGGGTAACGCTGAGAAACAAAGCCATACATTTCCTGGGACAGAAAACGGGTTTAACTTAAGAAATGTTTCATTCATTCAAAATGGTGAGACGAGTAAGGTGGCTTGGTCCAAGCAGAAAGTCCTTTGATGGGGATTGTATAGTGATATCACTTGCCTCTCCACCCTTGGTTCAAGAAATCCTGAACCGGGCTGGTGATAATAGAAGGTGGGCGGAGGGGTTAAATGTGCTCCCACTTGGTATTATCTACCAACCCAAGATGACCAATAAATACAACATCCCCTCAATTGGCCACCCACAGAGGTATAACCTGGAAGTCACAAACAGGTTTGGCCCTATATACTCGTTAGAGGAAGTGGATTGACATATACAAGTCAGGGCTCCCCGAAAATGTATAACCCCCACTTGCTCCCCAGCCCCCCCAATTCTAGATGACACGGGACAAGAGGGTGAAAATATACCTGAGGAAAAGAATGTCACTGTTAAAGTTCCAAAAATTGCGGCACCTCATTTTTTACCTCATGTGGATGTTGATGTGGGCTTGGCTACGCCAGCACAAGCACTAAAAGTACTTCTGAATTAATTGCCGCAATCAGACTCTAGAATATCTGGTAGCTACGTAAGCAACATTTTGATCCCTAGAGAATTAAGAAGGGAGGAATATGGGATGGGGAGTGTGGCAACTCGTGGAACCCAAGAGTCGTTTGTACAGGGGCGGGCGAGGGTAGCCTTTTGGAATATATAATAATAATAATAATACAGAAGCTTATTAAGCGCGAACAGCTACCTCTGGGGAGGTGTCCCGGCGCTAGCGAGTCCTACAGCAAGAGTGAGTAGACAGGAGGGAGAAGGATTATTGCATAAAAAACCAGGTTTTTAGGAGTTTCCTAAAGCTGGCTTCTGACGTGGCGGATTGGATGGCAGGGGGCAGAGTATTCCAAAGTTTCGCCGTGCCGGCTGAGAAGGACCTGCCTCCAAGTCTAGCTTTCCTCATGCGTGGTACAATTAGCTTGAGCAGGGAGTTTGAGCGCAGCTCTCGTTTTTGGTGGTAGCGGGGGAGTCGGAGTTTTAGATAATTGGGACACGATCCTTTTAGCGCTCTGAAAGCCAGGGTAAGCACTTTGAACTTAATTCTGCTTGCCACTGGCAGCCAATGCAGCTCGTGCAGATGCGGAGAGATGTGCTGCCTAAAAGGGACACGTTTTATCAATCTCGCAGCCGCATTCTGCACGATCTGTAAGCGTTGCACCGCATATTTAGGTAGACCAAGATAGAGGCCATTAGAATAATCGAGTTGAGATGTGATTGTTGCGTGAACCACCGTTTTTCGACACTCGACTGGTAGCAGAGGCAGAATTTTCCGCAAATTTTTGAGTTTATGCAGGCAGCCAGCGGTAAGCTGTTGTATATGCGGCAAGAAAGACAAGTTCTCATCCCATTTTACTCCTAGATTTTTAGCCTGGGTGCTGGGAGATGGGGCAGGGCCCATTTCCGTTGGCCACCACAGATCCGGAGGGGGATGTTTGAGATTTCCGAAGAATAACACCTCCGTTTTGCTCGCGTTCAATTTGAGCTTGTTAGTGTTCATCCATTTGGCCACGTCTTGAAGACAGCCCCTGATATTGCTGAAGGCTGCCTCGGACATGTCTGTATATGGGAAGACTAATTGAGTGTCGTCCGCATAGGATATTGCCTTGACCCCCCATTTGGCAATCAAGGTGAAAAGCGGGGCCAAATAGACATTGAACAGCAGGGGGCTGAGTGCCGACCCCTGTGGGACGCCACACCAGAGATTTTTTGGTCTAGAGGAGAAGGGGCCCAAGGCCACTTTCTGGGAGCGATTAGTGAGATAGGAGAGTAGCCAGTTGAGTGCTTTGTCTCCAAGGCCTATGTCCTTAAGACGGGTCAGTAGTCTGCTGTGATCTACAGTATCGAAAGCAGCTGATAGATCCAGGAGCACCAGCATAGCTGATGCCCCTGAATCTAGGGACCACCTGATAGACTCTGCAACCTCAATGAGGGCCGTCTCGGTACTGAAGCCGGCCCTAAAGCCTGACTGAGTTTCATGTAAGGCGCCGCTATCTTCAATAAAGTTTTTTAGCTGCCTCTGAATCATTTTTTCAAGCATTTTGCCGGGGGCTTCAATCCAAGGTTAATAACCATATCTGGGGAGATTTATCAGAAACTTTGACATCTTATGCCTTCAGGAGACTTGGTCATTGGAGGAAATTCATCTTGAGGGTTTTAAAATGTTCCATGTTTCAGCGGGTCACTCGAGCCATGGGAGGCATAAAGGGGGGATCTGCGTGTATGATACCAATCTCTTGGGGGTTGTGGGGATAAAAATGGTGAAATCTTTGAGTTGTTACCAAATAGTTGTCATCAAAGTGTCCTCATTGGTTGAGTTAATCATCATTAATATGTATTATAATATGGATAAGGGCTTAGTTTGTGATATGCTACATGATATCAATGGGGATCTCAAAAGTGTAATCGATAACCCAGAAAAGGATTCCATCCTCATATGGGGCGGGGATTTCAATCATAACCTCTACCAACAGTCCTTGTGCTGATGTGGCGAATGGGAGGTTGATGACAATGATCACCAGCCACACTTTACCCACTCCAATGGGGGAGACAGTTTTAACGAAGTTATGGCAACACACAACCTAGGGTTTGCAAACATGCTGTGTTCGCCTTCTGTCGATTTTAGCCCCACATTTGTAGGACACAGTACCCTGATTGATTTTATTGTTCTTTCTAACTGCTACGCAACATGGGTAGCAGATTTTGTTGCACACATAGTTGGGATTAGTGATCATCTCCCGCTTAGTATCAACATCTTATTCCCCCATAAAAAAGGCAAGTTCGCTGGTTGAGAGTTTAGCCTGGACTCAAGGGTGCGTGTTGGAAAGACAAAATGGGTATTCCCTTCGATGAGCCAAAAGCGACCCTGAGGTCACTAATATGAAAATAATGATGCAGGCAATAACCCCAATCTTAAAGTGCCTGCAGGAAGACTCCTCACATACTGACATATTGAGTTCCTTTGCTGACATTACAAGGATAATCCAAAAAAATCTGAACCGCCCCAGTAGAGAATTAAAACCCGATAAAAACGGTTGGTTTGACTCTAATTGTAATAAGGCCCACTCCCAACTAAAAATAGCCCTACAAAGAACCATGAGGGATATTGAAGAAGTTAGGAGGTGTAGGAAGGAATACACCCTAGCAAGAAGTAGGCGCAAGAGGGAAATCAAAGAACAGGCCTGGACTAGTTTATATGAAGCCTTGCAAATGAGGGACTGCTCACTTTTCTGGGGAGCCGTCAAGGCACCGTTTTTTAGATCGGGGGACGGAGCAAGAATCGAGGTGGCTATTTCTGAAGATTTATGGATAGATTTCTTCTCAGAAGTCTATAACCATAGATGAAATAGTAGATACGGGACTCGAAACCCAGGAGGGACTAGCAAAATTTGTACAAATTAAAATTAACATCACTAATGAAGAAGTATTTGCAGCCATAAAAGAAAGTAAGAGAGGCAAAGCGCCGGGCTCTCATGGCACACCGATCGATCTATTTAAATACTCGGTCGAGCTTTGGTCCCCATTATTAACCCGAGTTCTAGAAGCAAGCTGCGAGAAGGGTTTTATTAAAACCTGGTCCGAGTCAATATTCATCCCCATATTCAAAAAGGGGGACCTGGATAACCCTTCATGCTACCGTCCCATATCCTTGCTTGCTTGATTCATTTATGAAAGTCACAGACAGGGTCATTTTGAACCGCCTCCAACAATGGGCGGAAGACAGTAATGTCTTAAGTCCAGTACAATATGGGTTCAGGGAGTAGCAGGGCACTGTAGAGCAGGTGTTACATTTTTCCATTTTTCATGGAAAATACATACAGGCCAAGAGAGGTAAATTGTATGCAGTGTTTGTCGACTTAAGTGCTGCATTTGACTGCGTAAATCCATAGCATGTTATGGCAGATTTTATCAGAAAAAAGGTAGATGAGGTACTTATATTATTTTTAAGACAACTCTACGCGGATGCAACAGCTAAGGTGAGATTCGGCTTGAAAGGGGAATGTACTAAGCCTTTTCATGTAAGGAAAGGAGTCAGACAAGGCTGCGTCCTTGCCCCTTTTCTTTTCTCTCTATACACTAACGATCTGGAAAAGGAATTGGTGGCTGGAGTACGAGACTCACCCCAGGTTAAGCACAATCAGATTGTATTGCTCCTATATGCCTATGATGCCGTCTAAATGGCGAGAACTCAACTTGGTCTTCAGACGGCACTTGACACTTATATACATTTTATGGACAATAGGGGACTGAAACTTAAAGTTTAAAAAACTTTCGTTATGACCTGTGGGCGAGGTAAAAATAGATCCTGTCCCATGTTTGCTGGGAGTGAGAAATTTGCACCCACTAAAACATTTTCCTATTTAGGCATTGTATTAGAAGAATCAGGATTCTGGGGACCAGCTATAAAAAGGAGGGCATTAATGTTTAAAAGAGCAACGGCAGCATTAATGATATTCGCCCAAAAAAAATTGGGGAAAAGGCCCCCGGAAATCCTACTAAAAATTTACCAGGCCAAGTTTATAAGTACAGCTATTTATGGAGCAGGCGTATGGGGAGTCTATGACACACCACCCATCCAAAAGGTAGAAAACGCTTTTTTAAGATTTATTCTAGCCATTCCTCAAAGTACTTCTGTTTTTAATTGTCATTCCGAATTGGGTATCCGTCATATTAGTAATCTGATTAGCATGCAACCCTTACTGCTATGGCATAGAGCCTGGACCTCACCTAACTTAGCTTTGAACAGAGAAATAATCTAAGATTCTATGGGCTTGAACCAGGCCACTAAGATCCCATGGTTGAATTATATTCGTAACCTTACAAATGACATGGGGAGACCCGAGTTTTACGGTAAACCAGACTCCCGACACAATATATCGAGGAAAGATTTAAAGTCACTCTGTTGGTACCATTTGGAAATGCTAAGATTAGGAGTGGAATTAAACAAAAAAAAGTAGTGCAACATCAACCCTCCCTGGTCTCAGCCTCAATTCAATCCTATTCGGTCTGGTGTCAGGAGGGGTATGACAGGTACATCCTGACAAGATTCAGACTCGAGTACTTCTTTCGTTTAATTACTTTCCCCAAAGAAAATGATTGGTCCAGAATGTTCTGCAAATGCCCGTGCGATAACCTATCTGATCAATCCACACTGCATGTAATATTTTTTTGTAAATTATTTTCAGCAGAAAGGGCCAGATGGATTAAACCATTCTTAAAACAGGGTTTATGGCATCAATGTCGCCCGGTTCTACTGTTTTTACTACTTTTAAATGATATGTACTGTGTTGGTATAATGACAGGCTTTTTAAAAAGTATCTTGAGGAAAAGAAAAAGATTAATTTGTTTTTAAAGTTTTTATGGATATATAATTGATCCTATTTGTAATGGCTTTGATTGTACGACTTATTGAATGAACTGATGCTTTTATGATTTGATAAACTTGTGAAATCGAATAAAGCTTTTCTCCTACTACTACAGTATGGTATTTGATTGTTTTTTTATAAAAAAAAGCTTTAATAAAGAATATAATGCATACAAGACAGTAAATGATGTAAACAATTGGAGCTGAGAACAAATGTATCACTAAGCATGAGAAATCAAATTGTCCATATAAAGTTGATGAGAAATGCAATCATAAGAAAAGAAGCAAACAATCTGAAAAAAAAATAATTTTGGATAAAATAATTTTGGTTAGTTTGATCCTTTTTTCGGGGGGTTAGAGGGGGAAGGAATTATGATGGGGAGATGAGAATCGTTATATAATTGGACAGAAAAAATTACAACGAAAGGATAATATGCACACAATAAAATATAATTACCTTAAGGAGAGAAAAATATTGTATTGATGAATATTAGCAAAAGGGGGTTGACAAATGTAAGGAGGTTTAAAAGTGCAGGGTCAGAAGTAGAATGAATAGCAGATCAAACATTAAGTAGCGGAATACAAGTTTGGTGGTGCAGCGGCAGGTCCGAGCACCGCCAAATCAGCGTGAGAACCGCCTGCCGCATTATGACTTTTTTAGTCACTGGTGGGCGATTCCTTTGGTGTTCCCAAGGAGGTGCCTCTAAAATAGGCCGGCAACAGGAATGTCAAAAACAGTTACAGCACAGCATGGACAGAAAAGTCTGTGCCATGGTGGAACTTCTGTTCATGCACACAGATGAGTAGATGAGCATCCCCCCTATGTGCATCAACAGGCGTGAGGCACAGCCTCTATTTCCTTTTCATGGCGGAAGATTCGCCATGAAAACACTGTCAGAAAGGAAACTCCTTATATACTTGGCAGCACCACAGCGGTCATGCCAAGGATATGGATACCTCTGGACTACCGCGCTACAGCCAAGGAACACGGTTCCCCAGCAGCAGTACCAGGACGGGTACCACTAGGGTCATAATGTGGCAGCCTCAAGATTGCCACTGCCACCAATCACAAGTCTGTTGGTCCGAGGACCTCCAGAGTCGTAATTGGTCCCTAACTGTGTTGAAATATTTAGTGAGAGGTTGCTGAATAAGTAACTTTTGTTGGTTCACAGGGTGGAGATTGTATATGCTCTAACTAGTCCATGATGATAGCAAACAGCATAATAGCATGCTTTAGTTTAAGTTTTTGATGCATGTTTCCAATTGACAGTAATTAGTTGATATGCAATAGCAAGCAAAAGAATCCAGTAGCTTTTGATCGTAATGAGAGAGACCACAGTAATCATCTAAGGAGCCTAGAAAAATTTAGATGATAATAAACATAATTGAGGTATGGAAAATGCAATCGATTTGATTCCAGACATCATACCAAAAACATAGAGTAAGAGGGAAGGAGAACAACATGTGTTTAGGATCACTGGTTGTATGACAGAGGCATGCATGGCTAAACAATGCATGCCTCTACCACAAGGCCTGAACCACAAATGTGTCTTAACCATGCATTCCTTTACCACACATGCCCTTACCATACAATTTTGTTGTAAAGGCATGAGTGGAAAGGGGGTATGCGTGGTTGAGGTTGCCACTACCCTGAACCCCCTCACCACCCTTAGGCCTACAAGTCTATCTCCTATCTTGCCCCCCCAGCCTGAGACCTAAATCCTGCCCTGCCCTTAAGACTACAACTTCCCCTTTCCCTGAGGCCTAACATCCTGCACATACCATAAACTAACCTGCACCCAGCCCACTTGCCTTGAGCCCTAAAACATACACATTCGCTGTCCATGAAACAACCCCAAACCCCTCCACTGCCCAGAGGCCTAAAACCATGCCCCAGTTTTTTTAAGAAATTTACCCCGATCCCCACACCCTGAGTCCTAAAACCACCCCTACTCCTAAAAACTACCCTCACATCCAGGCCAACCTTCAAAACTGTCCTTTCCCCGGCCCTGAGCTCTAAAACCCTGCCACCTTCCTAAAAGGACCCCAACCCCACACCCTATGCCCTAAAAGCAACCCCAACTTTAAAAGCTACCGCCCTAACCCAGCCCCAGCCCCACTTACATGTCTGAATCCAGAGCTTTCTGTTCTGATGTTTTCTCTTCTTCTCCCCTCCCATCCTGAACACTAGATCGCTATCTGCCTAAACACACAATATGCGTGGTTAAGGTAGATGCGTGGTTAAGGCAAGCATGGTTATGCTTGTGGGGAAATGGCACGCATGGGTCTGCCCATCTTGTGCCGGCATTCTCCCAGGATCACTATGCGAGCTAGAACATGATCAGCATGAGGCATCAGAATTAAGGGAGAAACCAGAGATAGGGAGAGGGGTAAAGTGAAGTCTACGTTAACTGAAATATAGTGTTTGAGTAAGAGTACCAGTTCTAAATGTTTTGTGTAGTTTAAGCCAACGTTTGTTCCGAAGGGTTGGAGGCCATGAGCATCTTAAGTCAGCCACCTATTAAAGGTCTATACAGGATTTATGTCAAAAAGGAGGTGCATCCATTAAGGATTCATAAATAAACGTTGGTTTTGGTAAAGTAAATAAAAGCTGAAGTAATGGAGGATTTGTCAAAACTACAGAAGTGGTATCAGGTAAAGTGATAAAAATATCTAACAAAATGTTATTGAGAAGAGAGGATTTGCAAAGAAAGGAGAAAGAACAATAGAATTTTTGTTGAAATTGAGGAAAGAGATTGTATCATTATGAAGAAATAGATCTATAACACATACAATGTCTTTAATCCACCACACTCTCCAAAAGATAGGACAATTACTGAAATTAATAACGTTATTATTCCACATGGACAAATGAAGAAAACTATGGTGAGTAAGTATAGGAAAAAAAGGAGGGGAAGACAATAAGTGGGAAAAATGTTTAAAAACTGGAGTGGATTAATATGCAGGATTGGAAGAATGAGAGAGAAATTCTTGAAAAGAGAAAGGAAAAATTAAACAGACTTTTCTAATGTTAACCAAAGAGGTGAAGAAGAATGTTGTGTTTTCAATAACCAAGATTGAAGCTTGTTGGTGACCAAAAGCCTTGTGATATTGTACAAAGTTAGGAAAATTAACGCCCCCCCTTCAGTTTTGAAATTTTTGGATAAGCAGATGCAGGCTTTCTTCTTGTTTCATAAACATTTTGATAATAGGGAATCCATTTCCTTGAAATAAAAGTGAGGTATACAAACGGGAATCATGGATAAGGTATAGACAATTATGAGAGAAATCATCAACCTAATTGAATCAAGACAACCCTACCAAGAATGACAACAAGCTGGACAACAAGTAAGCAAGATTTCAATTCAGAGAAGAAGGTCCTTAAGATTGAGGGACATTGAGGTTGTAATAGAATTAGGGTGCCAAATCCCACATATTTAATTTTAAGTGGGATCCCAAATAAAACTCAAGGAGGAGAATTAATATTTAATACAGAATTTATTTAAAGGAAGGATTTCAGTCTTGTCAAAGTTAATATTGTAACCTGAAACCTTTGAAAAAGAAAGAATATCTTGAGGGAGAGCTGGAAATTAGGTTTCGGGTTTGGAGATAAAAAGGAGAATATTGTCAGTATAAACTGCAGCATTTAAATGATGTGCATCATATAGAAAGTCAGAAATGGAAGTATTAGGCATGACTTTAGCAAGAAATGGTTAAGGGCAAAAATTAATAGCAACGGTAATATGGGGCAGCCTTGCTGTGTGCCTCTATGAAGACAAAAGTATCTTGCATATTAACCATTAACTTATATCGGGTCATTGAGAATCATAAAGAGTAGAGATTAAAGAAAGAATAGTTGGGATAAAACTATGCAATTGCAAGGCTTTAAACATGAAGGGCCACTTGAGACTGTTAAAAGCCTTTTTGTTGTAAATAGTAATGACAGATAGAGGTTAATATAAGTTAGGGGATTTACTTAATGCTATATTGAGGGAATGCTGATTCACAAAACATGGGCTGGAGCAGAAATTGTCCCAGTCCACAAGAAGGGTTCTCCTTTGCTACCAGGCAACTATAGAGTCATTAGTCAAATTATTGTGATGCAGAATATTTTTGTCCGGGAACTATTGGCAAATCTTCAGTGCTGCATAGAGGATCATAACATTCTCAGCCCTTTCCATGTGGGATTAAGACAATGCATCTCTACAATAGATCACACTCTCAGGCTGCAACTCCTATATTGGAAAATTAATATTCTGGAGGGAGGTAGCCTCTACCTAATATTTGTTGACCAGAAGACTGCATTCAATATAGCAACCGGGGACAAGTTGTGGTCAATATTAACCGATATTGGGCAAACCCCATAACTTTGTTACATGATTAGGAAGCTTTGGGGCACATGCATCAAGCATCGCAGAATCGGCCCGTTTGCAAATGGGAAAAGGCCTTTTCAGATGCACGTACCTTTTGTCACTCACAATTTGGAAAATCGCAATTTTTTACGATTACCTAAATTGCTCATTTATTTAGGGAATTGCAATTTGTGATTCCCTATTTGCCGATACATGTAGCCATTCCTAAATGCGAACTGTGCATTTAGGAAACGCTAGTTACCATCGACTTCAAGTTTTTTCAAAGTGCAATGTAGCGCAGACATACCCTTACCTTTTTTGGGGGTGCTTCAGGGAGCCTTAGGCCTCCAGGCACCCTTCGATTTGTATTTGCTATTGAATAATTTAGTGACAATCCATCAACCACATGAGTCAGTTTCTTGAATAGCAATATTAAAATACTTATTGCAAATTATAACAACACTGTTCTTTTTATTTTGTGGGGGAGAAACAAGAACCTTACCAATTTTCTGTGCCTGAGTCTGTAAGATGAGTTTCCTGGAAGAGTACTAAATCCGGTTTATATTTTGCTAAGTGAGAAATATCTCTCTGTCTCATAATACGGTGATTAAACCTCTAACATTCCAAGTTACAGCAATAATGTGATATAAGGTAATAAGCTGACCAGCTATTACAATTTAAAAACCGTGAGGGATAATGGAAAGGAAAAATATAGATAGTTGGGGAAAAAGGGACAAAAACGGGAAAATAGAAATCCAGTAAGGAACAAAAGGGAAGAAAGGAGAGGAACAAAAAGAGATAGAAAAAGTAGATAGTTCAAACCACAAATGTGGCGACTTAGAGAAATATTTGTGGGAAGTAGGTAGGGGTGGTTACGGCAAATCATGAGGATGACAGGGTCTGAGCACTACATAGCACATGGGGCTAGAAAAAGCATTAAAAGGTGATGACAGGACGAGGCGGGATGAGACATACATAAAACTAAGATAATGTAAAATGTGTTAGGAGAAAGAAGGAAGAAATATAAATGAGACACAAATCCAATAATTCAAGCAGGAGAGCCCACATTCTCCATTGAAAAGAAAGAGTTCACCTGCAGGAATCTCCCTAGTTTTGAAGGGCATCAAAAGTGTGTGCTTGTTCTTTGTAGGTAATTTTAAATGAACATGGATGGAGTAAGCCAAAGTCATCATCAAAGGCACACGCTGCCAACGAAGAGAAAGAAACTCCTTTCATCTACCTGCTGTACGTTTAGCGATATCCTGCATTAAGAATAGTTTAGAACAAGACCACCGTAATTGTTTTTTGGATTTGGCTACTTGAAGAACCTTAAGAAGATCCGTATATTCCAAGAATAGAATAATAATGCCTCTGGGTTTTATTAAGGGAGTGGACCTCGGAGACCTACGACCAAGACTTAGACAAATTGAAAAGCTGTGGTAAGAAGGTATTGAAGAAAGAGATAGGATCTGTACCTTCAACTTCTTCTGGGAAACCAGAAATGTAAAAACTTTTGCCATGATTTCTTTAAAGTTCTGACATGCTTTTAAAGAGCCTGAATGTGTCTCTGCATAGAAGGAATTTGCACTGACTTATCAAAAAGCTCACATATACATTGTTGAGCTCCTACAAGGTGAGAATCAAATAGTAGACACTTTTCCATCTAGATCTTGCATTCTGGTAATATTTTCTTCTACAGGAGAGCTCAAAGGATGAATTTCTTCTAGTAAAATCTTCTTAGAGATAGGTGAAGAGCTTATTTCTGGAGATGGTGGATCATGTTTGAGTCATTTAGGTGAGCCAACTAGTTGAGGCTTTAATGCAGAATTTAGTTTGGATATAGCCAAAGGCATAATGTCAGGGGAGGAGTGGGCAGCCATGGGAGAAGAGAATTCGTCATTTCATTTAAATTTGAGCATTTTACCTATAAAATTAGTTAAAGTCACCAGAACACTAAGGGCCTGTTTATGAGTCTGGTGGTCAACGGACCGGCAGACTTATGGTGGCACTAACCATGTCATGAGTGATGTAATATGTTATGTCATCAGCAGTGCATTGAGGGTGCACAAGTTATAGTTAGCTCAACTAATTATATCAGCTGAATTTCTCTGGTTTTGTATGAGTGAAATATCTAATTAACTATAACGTCCTTGAAACCTATTCTTTTTTCAGTGAATTTCTATTTTTTTATGCTAATTTCTAACTAAAACATTTATGAAAGGTATGGTTTTTTCAGTGAATTTCAAAGGTTTTTTAAATGCTAATTTCTAACTATAACGTCCCTGAAACCTAAGGTTTTTTCAGTGAACTTGTAAGGTTTTTTAAATGCTACTTTCTAACTATGCCTACAGAGGTAGGATATGTGCAGAAAGAGGAAGAAAGGCACAGAAAGAAGCCAAAGAAATGCAGTAAGAGGCAACAGAAGTCTAGAAAGACAAAGAAAGGTGCAGAAAGAAGCAAGACATATGCAGAAAGAGGCAACAGACGTCCAGAAGGATGTAGAAAAGTGCAGAAAGAAGCAAGACATATGCAGAAAGAACCAACAAAGAGGCCTTGTTGCAAAGTCATCCTGTGCCCCCACATTTTACTGATGGGTACTTGTGGTAACTGACTCTGACTAACCAGGCCTAGAGCCAGTGCTATGCTAAAAGACACTTAGAATACAGTGAAAACACCTACATACACTAGGGAACACTATGCGTTGGGGTACCCCTGTGATTGGCCTCCTCTGTAAGGCCCTAGTACATATTAGGGCAAGGAAATAAAACTACCTCTAAGTCAAAGGGGAAGAAAGATGCTTCTTTAAGTAGTATTCACATTTGCAGAGTGGTAGAGAAAGGGTGCTGGACGCCCGACCAGTGCTCAGGAATTCCACTGCATAGGACTTACACGTCAGGCTGGCCAGAAGTGGTCATAGGAAGGGGGGCCACATGTCCCACGCCCGTATTATTTGAAAGAAAAAGTTAGTTGAGCTAACTATAACCCGTGCCCCGCAATGCACTGCTGAATAAGTCACATATTACATAATGTATGACATAGTCATTCAGTGACATCACTAATGACATTTTAAATGACATCACTGATGACATCATCCAGTGACTGTGTGTTTCTGTAAAGTTTAAATATTATATATATATTGATTACCAATCCAAATCCTTCGGATGAAAGGAAGGCACTGACACCGTGATTTTAACTCAAGGAAAGATTTAATCCGACATGCTGCACAGACGCGTTTCGGCGGAAGCCTCCGCCTTGCTCACTTAACTCTGTTGCAATAGGCATACGTTTTTATAATGCATTACATGCTGACACATCACGAGCAGAGTCATACAACATGATAGGCTGTTAGTCGTTATGACAACGAGTGAGTCATGGCTAAACACACTAACTGCATAGACACAGAAGAGTCTGTAGTTTTAAGCACAAAACCTACATAGTAACACGTTATTTCTACTACTGACATTTACTGCTGGAAATGCACGTAAAATTATATATCCATTGTTTTAATACATGATATATGTAAATTCGGTTCTAAATCAAATATGCGTGCATGCCAAAGTTTACATGACTAGACGCGGGGTTATGAACATTTAACCCTTTCGATGCTGATGACGAGCTCAGCTCGTCATCACCCAAAGGTGTCGTGTGCTGATGACGAGCTGAGCTCGTCATGGTGCCACTAAAATGGCATTTTCCAGCACAGGGGGGGAAAACGCCCAGCAGCCATGTGGTTAAGTAACATTGTGTCTTGTTGCAATGTTATAACCAGTCATGTTACTTCACTTTGGTACATAGGTAAATTAATTTAAACAATGCCGATTCCTAGGTAATGCTACCTGTGACATTATCTCCAAGTGGACATACCAAAGTTTACATGACTAGACGCTAGGTTATGAACAATTAAATATCATTGTGTCTTGTTGCAATATTATAGTCAGTCATGTTACTTCACTTTGGTGCCTGGGTAAAGTAATTTTAATTTAAATAATAATACCGCTTCCTAGGTAATGCTACCTTTGACATTATCTCCAAGTGGACATGATTACTGCTGTGCAAATACATAACAAAGGTTATAGTCGTGTCTGTGCCTGACATTCAATTGTATGTGCTAGCGCTACATTATCATATGGTTGTATTTGTGACAGGAACGTGTGAAACAATAATAAACAAAAAATTCTTGCTCATATTGTGTCCTAAATTGCAAAATTAAATGTATGTTTCAAATGTACAGAGTTGAAACTGGAATGAGAATATACGGGTAGGGCTCTACTTTGGATTTATAGGTGGACAGTCATAGCTTCGTCTGAGTTTAATCCATTCGGGATTTTAGAATTTAACAGGATTATGTATCTTGACTCAAGACGTCGTAAGGCTAGTCTACGGTTCCCTCCCCTAGGGTTCTTTGGGACACTGTCTATCACATAGTAGAAAATATGTTTAATATTCCCGTCATGTATAGTATTTATGTGTCTGGCCACAGGGTACGTTTGGTCGTTGTTAGTAATGGCACGCAAATGTTGCAATATTCTCACATGTGCTTGGTGAATAGTACTCCCAACATAGCGTTTGCCACAGCTGCAGACCAGAACATATACGGCATACTCCGTTTTACACGAGTAGCCGCCCCTGATGGTATAGGGTTTGTTCCTGAATGGTACCTGTACCTCCTTCATATTAAGCCCTTGTCTGCAGGCTTTGCACTTCGTGCACTTTTTGAAGCCTTTCTGAGGTGGGGGCCAAGTGACTGGTTTTTTTAGTGTAGGGGAGTTACACACTAGTTGGTCACGCATGGATTTGGCCTTCCTAAATGTTATATTAGGTCTATTTCCACTCAGGTGTCCTATTACAGGTTCATTTTTGATCAGGGGCCAGTGTTTCTGCAGGATTTTTCTGACCTGATTGTGGTACAAATTGTAGCCAGTTATCATTCTTGGGGGGTTACCAGTCACATTAGTGGGCGTGGTTTTTATCTCCAAATCTTTGGTAAATAGTAAGTCCTTTCTGTTTTTGATTTTACACTTGCTCTCAGCTTTTTTGAGGGTATGTGGTCTATATCCTCGCTTACTTAATCTTTCAAATAGATCTTTTTTGGCCTTGGTGACTCCTTCCTCTGTACTGCAATTGCGTGTCATACGCAAGCATTCTGCATAAGGAATGGATTCTTTTAGTTTAGTGGGGTGGAAACTTTGTGCATGAAGCACTGCATTTCCCGCTGTTGGTTTCCTGTAAGTTCTGGTTTGGATTTTGTCATTTTGCACATACACTTCTATGTCCAAGAATTGGAGCATTTCTTTGCTAGTTGTGCTGGTAAATTTTAAGTTTAGGCTGTTTTCATTCAGGTCTTTGGCGAATGCCTCCGCACTCTCAATGGTGCCCCTCCACAGGATAAAAATATCATCAATATAGCGCTTATAAAGCACCACATTATGTGACATTTCTACATCATGTTTAACGGCTAATACCTGCTCCTCCCACCAGCCCATATGCAAATTCGCATAGCTGGGGGAGAAGCAAGTGCCCATTGCCGAACCTTGCAGTTGTTTGTAGTGCAATTTATCAAATAAAAAGGTGTTATTATTAAGGCACCACTCTACCATCTGTAGTAACATCAACGAGTGTTGGTACAATGCTATTGGGCGTTTGTTCAGATAGTATTCCAAAGCCCGTAGCCCATCTGTGTGTCTGATACTTGTGTATAAAGCTTGTACATCCAGCGACATAAACACAAAATCCTGTTCCCACTGTAAATCATATATATGCCTTAAAAAGTCACCACTGTCCTGTATATAAGCCGGAAGGTCTTTAACAAAAGGTTGGAGAAAATAATCCACAAATGTGCTGGTATTTTCAAACAGGCTGCCGATGGCAGAAATGATCGGTCTTCCGGGTGGCTCTTTTGGGTCTTTATGAACTTTTGGTATGAGATATAGCTGGGGAATTGTTGGATAGTCATTTTTTAGAAAAGCTAATTCTGCTTTGCTTATTAGACCCAGATTTCTCCATTTGTATAAGTCACAGTGGTATCTCTCCTGTATACCCACTATGATGTTGGGGCTCACTCTGCAGTAACATTCTTGGTCAAGCAATTGCTTCATTGCTTCTTCATTGTACATTGTTAGTGGCCACAGCACCACATTGCCACCCTTATCAGACCACCGCACGACAATATCAGATCTCTTTTGCATTTTGGCAATTAGTGCACTGTACTCCATTCTCTTGTTGTGCTCTTTCGTGCAAAATTGTCGTGTGCTCAGTATTGATAGTTCTTTCAACTCTCTGATGACATTCTCAGAAAAAAGGTCTAGTCCATCCTTCAGCAGTACAGGCATAAATATAGATTTCGGTTTAAACTTGGTTTGTACCGTTTGATATGTGCTTAAGTCTGCTGCGTTGGCTATTTCTCCTGGTGTCATTTGGCTAAGGGATTCTTCATATTCAAGGGCATTCATGTCTCCTAGTACCGCCATGTCTGCAATACTCAGGGTCTCTGCGATTCCTTGGTCTGTGTTCTCTGGGCCCATCTGTTTGCTAGTACTGTTTATAAAATGTTTTTGCAGTTTGAGTTTCCTTATAAATTGGAACAGATCTATCCTGGTTTGGGTGTAATCAAAGTTAGTTGAGGTACAAAATGTTAATCCCAGTGATAGAATTTCCGTTTCCCTAGTTGTAAGTTCTAGATCGGTCAGATTAATAACGGTATTGTCCAAATTTTTCATTCGTATGTCTTCCATTATTGTTTCCTGTTTTTTCTGTATTTTGGTTTTGTTTGTTTCGTTGTTCCGCCCGCCCCAGCGCCTGTCTTTTCTTCTTCGGCTTTTTGTTTTGTATTTTGTCTGGACTTCCCTTTTGTCCATTCTGTTTGTGACTGTTTCCGAGGCCTTAGTGATTTGAGGCGCTGTAAACGAAAATAAGACAATTCCTGGGCCGGGTTTGGTACTTCTCCTGTGAGGACTAAGGAACTGACACTTTCTGGATCTGACTCTAACGAGGCACTTAGATCTGTTCCACTTGATGCGGGCGTCACTTGTGATCCGCTTGACGTTGCCGATAACTGTTGTCTTTTAATATTGTCAAATTTTCTGGCAAATGTGTAGATTCGGCCGTTCACATAGTCATTTCGGTCTCTTTGAAACTTGATCGCTTTTCTTTCCTTTATTTCCTCTTCCAATTTAGAAAGCCTGTTAACTATTTCTTTCAATGCCACAGTTATTTCATCTTGATTTTCCCTTGATTCCAAATCCTTCATTATCTCTTCTATCCTGGTTATTATTTTGTCACGGTCACTTGCTGCATATTTCACGAGTATTTTCAGCATGTTTTGGGATGCTAGGGCATTGTTGTCTGCCCAGTCTTGTAGCATGGCCGGATCAGGATTTTCGTAGGTGGGGGCAACTAATATTCTGAGTCCTCGTGGTACTCTGCCCACGTCCAGGTATCTCTGTAGTGATTTTATCTCCCACCACTTTGATACTTCCTTTTTTCGTAGTTTCTCTAGTTCTGCACATAGGTTCTTGATACTGTTATCTTTGTCGGTGACTGTCGTCGTTTCTGCCTTTTTACTTTTTGTCGCCGTGCTGGTATCTGCGTCCACAAATATATCCAAAGCGGCCGCTTCCCGCAATTTTTCCCATTCCGCAGACATGTCTCAAACAGATACACGGATTTGTACGTTTTCTTGTGAAAATCACTGCCTACCAATGTGTAGTCGTCACACACTGCAGGACTACCTCTCCCATAAACCTTTGCAGTATTATGCTGCGCTAGTAACACAGATTTTCGCCGTCTTACCTGGACGCCCACAACTGCTCTCCAGCCTTCGCAGGGATCCGGTGAGTCAGCTAATCGTCCGTGTCACCAACAGTCATTTTCTCCACGATTGCAGGTTTGGGGGGGCGCTGTGTTTCTCTCTTCTCGAAAGTTAGACCACAAATTTTGTCCCAGTACCACAGCGCTGCCAGAACGAGGAGGGTCAGTGTAGGGATTCCCAGGAGCTTGAATCCTACGTATTGATTACCAATCCAAATCCTTCGGATGAAAGGAAGGCACTGACACCGTGATTTTAACTCAAGGAAAGATTTAATCCGACATGCTGCACAGACGCGTTTCGGCGGAAGCCTCCGCCTTGCTCACTTAACTCTGTTGCAATAGGCATACGTTTTTATAATGCATTACATGCTGACACATCACGAGCAGAGTCATACAACATGATAGGCTGTTAGTCGTTATGACAACGAGTGAGTCATGGCTAAACACACTAACTGCATAGACACAGAAGAGTCTGTAGTTTTAAGCACAAAACCTACATAGTAACACGTTATTTCTACTACTGACATTTACTGCTGGAAATGCACGTAAAATTATATATCCATTGTTTTAATACATGATATATGTAAATTCGGTTCTAAATCAAATATGCGTGCATGCCAAAGTTTACATGACTAGACGCGGGGTTATGAACATTTAAGTAACATTGTGTCTTGTTGCAATGTATATTACCTACTGGCGGTCGCCAGTAGGTAGTTATAGTTAGGATTTTTTTCAATGCAAAATCTCAAAATTCTATTGTGAATAACTTTGGCGCCGGTTGCCCAATCTGCCTGAAAAGTTCCTCAAATTTGCAGCGCAAAGCTCCAGTCCTTCCTTGAAACTTTGGGGGGGATTCGTCAAGCGGGGGCCGATATAAAAAGGGGGTCCTAAAACATGTTTTCCCCATGTTAATTTCCATAGGGCGGTCGACCTCACTTTTAGCCTGAACGGCTGAATGGATTTCCACCAAACTTGGCAAAATTGTAGGGACTGGTAGCCCGATGTGCCTTTGCTATGTCCCAAGAAATGTGCTCCAGTGGTTTTGGAGTAATTTAGGTTCAAAAAAATATATATATCTATGGCCGCGCTTAGATTTTTTAGATTGGCTTTTATGAACTATTTTGTATTTTTTTTGTTATTTTTATGGGAAGAAACAAAAAACAGGGAATTGAAAATGGCTCAACTGGAGTAAAAAAAATAAGGAAAAAATTAGGGTTTTTTGGGGCAATTGTGGTTGTCACCAGCAAGGAGGATGAGCTTTAGGCTCTGCTCACCATAGGAGATGGTCTTACCACAAAAAATACAGGTGACCCTAAATTCTCCAAACCGTGGTTGAATGCAAGGGATTGTCTCCCTTGTCTCTGGTCCCGATGGAGTGGGTTGTTTTCGTTTGGAGGTGCTGGGTGTAGATTGGGGAGGGTTGCTAGCCAGTTCTCGCATCTCTGCGGCAGCATAATTGTTAGGATGCTTGCGCTGCATGTGCCTTATCATGGTATTGTTCCCAAATGAATATTTTTTTTTTGGGTTACCCCTTGAGAGTTCCATGTCACAGATAAGGCAAGTCACCTTAGCCGCATTCACTTTCTTTTTTCCCTCAGGGATGGAAAAAAACTCCTATACAATGTGTGGCTTGGGTTGGTATGGGGTATTGTATTCTTCCAGCCACCTCCTCCTCGTCCCCTCCTCCTCTTCCTCCTCCTCGTCTTCTTCTTGACCACCAATGTGATGTTGTGGTGGTCCTCTTGGTGGTGGTGCAGATGCTCCAGCTGATGCTGCTACTGTAGCCATTTCAAAGTACAAAATATACCTCAAAGATTTCAGAACAGGTCTTCCTCAGTCAAAGGACAAAGTCAGAATAAGGAAAAAAGGTGGGGTCTTTCATCATTTGGAGAAAAAAAATGTCCTGAACCAATGAGAAGTGTTATTTTCAGGTCACAAGACCAGGGATTTCATCATTATGAAACCAAAACTGTTCTGCACCTATTAAAAGTGTTATTTTCAGGTCACATGACCAGACGCGCTTACGCGACGCGTCCCCGGGCGCGCCCTTGGGCTCGCCCTGGGACGCGTCGTGCAGGCGCGTCGGATGTTTATGTTGCGCGATCGTATTCGCTCGAGTGCTTCCGGGTGCGCTTACTCTGTGCGTATCACGTGGACGCGGCTCCGCGATACGTCACAATGATGTTTTCGTTCGCGGCAATAGCGCTAACGGAACGCTCTCCGGAGCGCGCCCTGGGGCGCTTCAAAACACTACGCTTTCCGGGGCGCTCACCGGGGCCGCCCCGGGAGCGCTCCAGGGCAAAAAAAATAAATATATATATATATATACATTCAAAAATTGTTTTAAATACAAATATAATATAGGATTCATTCATTTTCAAAAATATTAAATTTTTATAGCTATAGACATTTGCTAATAACAAAATTTTGAAATTCACTGAAAAAAACATAGGTTTGGGGCCTTATATATAGTTAGGAATTAGCATTTAAAAAACCTATGAAATTCACTGAAAAAACCATAGGTTTCACACCAGTTATAGTTAGCTGGAAATTTTACTGACATAAAACCATTGAAATTCCCACGTTATAGTTAGTTGGACTCACTCTAACTTGTGCGCCAGCAATGCACTGCTGATGACGTCACATATTACATCACTCATGACATGGTCAGTGACTTCATTCATGTCACTGAAGGACCCTGAAGGCCCCAAAAAAAACTTTTTTTTTTAACTCGCGAGGTGCTTGCACCCTTGAGCCGCCATTTTGTGTTTCCAAGGCAGAAGAGAGGCCCAAACAAAAGTGGAAAAATTAAAAAGGGGGCAGGGTAGAGACTTCCTAACCCCCTAGGCCTTCTGAGGGGCTCCCTGAAGGACCTTAAAGACCAAAAAAAACATTTTTATTTTTTTTTAAATCGCGAGGTGCGTGCACGGTGCTCGCACCCTTGAGCTGCCATTTTGCGTCTCCGAGGCAGAAGAGAGCCAAAAACGAAACTGGATACCGTGAAAAGGGGGCAGGGTAGAGACTTCCTGACCCCTAGGCTTTTTCAGGGGGTCTCTGAAGGACCCCGAAGTCCCAAAAAAACCATTAAAAAAAAAATATATATAGCGAGTTGCGTGCACGGTGCGCGCAAGGTGGCACAAAAAAGACAAAAAAAATACAGTTATATAACAAGTTTGAGTGTTTAGATGTTGGTTGGCTCTAAAAAGAGCCGTTGTGTTCCTTGTTTTTTTTTTGTACCTACAAGTAAGTACCAATGCAAAGTCTAAAGTTCAAGAGGAAGACTCTGTTCCCCTCATCTGTGAAATGCACACCGTCTCCTCTATAAATGCCTTGCATGTTGTAACGCAAGTTGTTGTGGTATATAGAACCCATACCATAGTCTCTGAGGAAAGCAGAAACAGATTTCTTCACATGTTTCCTTGCTTTTTCAATCTGTGGACAATATTTCGTTGGACCAGTTCAATTTTTGCCTTTGGCATATATTAGAATATACAAAGGCAGTTTGTGGAAAAAGTGACATCAATTGCCCAAAGGTGTCCTTTAAAAGCATTTCCAGACCTACCCCAGTCAAAGTGACTAGGTCATTTGCACCACAGTGCACAATTATGAGGTGAGGGTGTGGGAGATGCAAAAAGGATTTTACAAATGGCATCAATTGGTGACATCTCAATCCTCTCTGGCCAATCCACATAATATCCACATTTGGTAAATAAAGTTTGAGAAAGCATCTATTTGCTGCATACCTTTCAGTCCACAAAATATAACTGTGTCCCACAATCCGCACTCTAAGCATCTTGAAGGTAGATCTGGTTGTACTCAGATGGGCTCTGGAAATGAAATGGCAGTTTGAAAAGTAGGAGTTTAGAAAAAAATGTGGATGAGATTCAGTGCACTTGAACATTCAAAACTAGGGTGCATTCTTTTGTTTTTTGAAAGAAGTAATGCTAATGGTTGAGAAAAGGTAATTGAAAGGAACATTGCACAGGATATGCTGGTATATTGTGAGGTCAAACACCCTTGCTGAGTTGATTTGCAACATTGTATGATGAACTTTTCACCTGTGTGTTCAGTTAGGTGTTCTGTGGAGTGTTACCATGGTAATAGGCAGAGAGAGCAGTGGGGGGACGGTTGAATATTATGTGAGTTTGAAAGTGTTGAAATGTAGAACTAACTAAAATGTTAGTTTGGTTTTGAATTCATGTGGGAAGAAATTTGATTGGTTATCTAAATGAATATGTGTGTGAAATGAGAGGGAAGCCTGGTCATTCTATTATTCAAGTGACTGGTGCAAAATTGAGAGATTCTGCTTAAGAGAATCTGGTGTGTGATTGTCACTGTTCTAACACCACAAAAGCATTTTTATTGGTGAGTTGTTAATTTGTAAGGGGATGTATGTTGTGCAGTTTAAAATATTAAGAAAAACGTGTTCTAATGTAGAAGCAGGAGTTTATTTGTATAGAGTCTGTAGCATTTAGTAATCATTTCAGAATAATTTGATTGGTTGATGTGTTCGAAAATATTGGAATACATGTGGTCATGAATTCAGTCATGCTTTAGGAGACGTAGTGTTAGAAAGTGCTATGCAGTATATCTGTCAGGCCTCTTAATTCCCAGGTAGTCTCCTTGCTGTGTAAAAAAACACTGGGTGTGCTCTATAAATGCCATAGAAACTCTTTCACTAGCATTTAGTAATCATTTCAGAAAAATTCTGACAGAATAATTTGCTTTGTTGATATTTTTAAAAATATGGACCAAATGTAAGGCATACTGTCATGTGTCTAAGACTTCATTTCACAAAATGGTGGCAGAATAATTTGCTTAGTTGATGTTTTTAAAACTATGGCAATGCGTGTAGTCATGGAGTGAGTCAGCCCTGGGGGAGCTGAAGAAATTGCATACAAAGTCTCTCTCTAGCATGTAGTAATCATGTCAGAGAATTCTAATTTTTACATTCTCCCTCCCAAATTGAGCTCCTACACTCACTGAACACCACTGCTCTGTCCTAAAACCTAAAACAGCACTCCCAGCAAGACTCTCTTTTACTGCAGTAATTATTTTACTGAATTGCAAGGCATACTGTCATGTGCCTAAGATCACAGTGTGAGTCAGACTTCATTTCACAAAATGCTGGCAGAATAATTTGCTTAGTTGATGTGTTTTAAATTATGGCAATGCGTGTAGTCATGGAGTGAATCAGGCCTGGGGGAGCTGTAGAAATTGCATAACAAGTCTCTCTGTAGCATGTAGTAATCATGTCAGTGAATTCTCATTTCTACATTCTCCTTCCCACCTTGAGTCCCTACACTCCCTGAACACCACTGCTCTGTCCTAAAACCTAAAACAGCACTCCCAGCAAGACTCTCTTTCACTGCAGTAATCATTTTACTAAATTGCAAGGCATACTGTCATGTGTTTAATATCACAGTGTGAGTCAGACTTCATTTCACAAAATGGTGGCAGAATAATTTGCTTAGTTGATGTGTTTTAAAATATGGCAATTTGTGTAGTCACGGAGTGAGTCATGCCTGGGGGAGCTGTAGAAATTGCATGCCAAGTCTCTGTAGCATGTAGTAATCATGTCAGTGAATTCTCAGTTCTACATTCTCCCACGTACCTTGAGCCCCTACACTCCCTTAACACCACTGCTCTGTCCTAAAACCTAAAACAGCACTCCCAGCAAGACTCTCTTTCACTGCAGTAATCAATTTTACTGAATTGCAAGGCATACTGTCATATGTCTAGGATCACAGTGTGAGTCAGACTTCATTTCACAAAATGGTGGCAGAATAATTTGCTTAGTTGATGTTTTTAAAATTATGGCAATGCGTGTAGTCATGGAGTGAGTCAGGCTTTGGGGAGCTATAGAAATTGCATACCAAGTCTCTCTGTAGCATGTAGTAATCATGTCAGTGTATTCTCATTTCTACATTCTACCTCCCACCTTGAGCCCCTACACTCCCTGAACACAACTGCTCTGTCCTAAAACCTAAAACAGCACTCCCAGCAAGCAAGACTGTCTTTCACTGCAGTAATCATTGTACTGAATTGCAAGGCATACTGTCATGTGTCTAAGATCACAGTGTGAGTCAGACTTCATTTCACAAAATGGTGGCAGAAAAATTTGCTTAGTTGATTTGTTCAAATTATGGCAATGCGTGTAGTCATGGAGTGAGTCAGCCCTGGGGAAGCTGAAGAAATAGCTTTAGTTTATTTAAAAAAGATAAACAATGACTAGTTTGAAAATGTAAGGACATTTTATAAGTACAAATTCTTATAAACTAATTTAATTGATATATTCATATAAAGTACTTGAGAAAGGTTTCTGTATAATATTTTTTAAAGGTTAAAATAGTTGATTAAGCTAGTTTTGTATTATCTATTAGTAAAAATAATAAAATGAAGTATTTATATTTTTCTGCAAGGTACAACAACATATTAAAAATTAAAATGGATACAATTGAGAAGACGACTGAAGTCAGTTTTGAGATTACAGACAATCTTCTAGAGGATTCTAATGTACCTTTTGAGGACAACAACAATGGAGAAGAAGCTATGTGTGCAGGAGAAATTACCTGCTATTTTCTCGAAGAAAGCTTGGACAATGAGTTTATTGACGTATTAAATGAGATTGAATCTAATCAATCAAGTTTTGAAATTAATGAACAACTAGATGAAATTCCTGATGAAATTATGTTAGAAGTTCTATTAAATTATTAAATGAATGAAGAATAAATTTATGATGAAAAATTAAAAATTATTTCAGAGAGTCTTCTTCGACAATTATAATGTTTGAGGTTTTAGCCAAGTTATTGTGGTATAAAATAAATCTTACAGCATAGAGTGCAACATAAAGTAGTGCTAGAAAGTCCTATGCAGTATGTATGCTAGACCTTTTAATTCCCAAATAGTCTCCATGACTCCTTATACTGCCCTAACACCACTGCACTGTCCAAAACCCTGAAACAGTACTCCCTGCATGATCTCCTACACTGCCCAAACACTGCTGCTGTGCTTTAAACTTACTTATGGAGTGAACTAGACTTTACAGCATGTAGTGTTTGTAATTGCTATGTAGTATGCTATTAGTGAGCTATACATTTTTTTTTTAAATGTTCATGGTTTTTTTTCAATTATCTACAGAAAGAAAAATCAGCATGCCTTCAAAGACTGAAAGAAGAAAAACATATAAACAGGCTTACTTTTCCAAGGAGAAACAATTACAAGATTTATCTAAACAACGTGTGGAGAAAAAGAGGAAAGCTCCTGGTAAGATAACAAAGGATTTCATACGGAAGATAACACAAACTAAAAGAAAATGTGGGTATTCTTGAAAAAACAAAAAATATATCTGTAACTACAAAGAGAAACCAGAGAAAAAAGAAAAATGATGGAAAACTATGTGGTAAAGAAGTGGTGTATAATAAAAGACGTTTGAATCAGTTCATTGAAATTTGCAAGCGGATGTTTTATACAGAGTTGTTTTAAATTTATAAAAAAAATGTAAAGAATTGTAAAAGAAAAACAGCTTTTTATAAGAAAAAGAAACATATCCAAACTATTGTTGAGAAGGCTTTTGAAGGAAAAAAGAAGTTGTATATTTTAGTCATCAATAGAATTCGATCACTAGATAAGCCAATCAAAGTTAGGAAGGCCAAAAGTAAGTGGAAAAGACTAATTAATAGAACACATTTTTGTAATGTTTTTTCTGGAGAATGGAAACATAGTTCAAGTTGTGAGCTGTTTTTTAATGAAGAGAGTTACCTTCAGAGTAATGATTTGTTGCATGTAGTTGACACCAGTGGTCGTGCTTATGAAGTTAAGGATGGTTGTGCGATTGAAAAAAAGAAAATTGTCCCTAGAAATGCAGAAGAGGTGTTAGCTGATGAACTTTTAGGGAGACGTCCTAAGGCTCCAGTGTACACTTGGAACTGTAGTAGTATTTATAGTGTACAACAGGATTCAATTGATTTTTTTCCGAAATTCTTACGTAAGTATACTAAGAAAAGTCTTAAACAAAAGATTAAGATTTTGCAAGAGTTAGACCCTTGCAGAGTGAGAGAAAAAAATGGTTTGCAAGGTCATTCTCTGGCTTGCCTTTCTAAAAAAGAATGTCAGAGTGTTTTTCACCATTTCAGGATGTTAGCAGTACATCACACTGAAATAAGGAAATTAGTGAGAAGGTTGTATTATGCAAAAAGTCCAGCACTAATGTTAAAAAAGTTAAACAGTGCTCTTTTGCATGGATCTGTATTAGATGTAATCAACATTTGTGAAGAAATTGAGGTTAGTTATTTTGGTCCTGAAGAAGACAGCGCAGAAACTGAAACATTAACTGAAGGAAATGTGGAAGAAAATATACAGAATTTTAGTACAGAAAATTTTGAGCAAGAAATTACCAGGTTTAAGGTTGTTTCAGGTGAAAGGCCTATTTTTTCTTGTATTTGTTGTAGACAAATTCATTATAAAAATCAGACCAGGTTGGTTGATCTATATTTAAAAAGTGAAAAGGAGAATAATAATCAATGGAAGGAATTTGCAACTTATTTGTTGGTAGAGAATTGTTTTGATTTGGGTTCTGATCAACGTATTTGTACATATTGTTATGATAAATTAAATGAAAACAAAATGCCTGCTGTAGCTGTACATAATAATCTTGAGTTGGTAAATATTCCTTCTGAACTGAGGGATTTAAATACTTATGAGTCTATTCTTATTCAATGTGTGCATCCATTTCAGGCGATTGTTCGTATGGAACCTAAGACAGGGAAATTGCCTCCTACAGAGGATTAAAGGGAAGAGTTGTATATTTGCCTCTAGATATAAAGAAAAATATTGAAACAATTGGTGTAGAGAATGTGGAAGAGGAACCTCTAGTTATTCTAGTTAATGGTGTCCCTACGAAGAGTAAGAAAATCTGGCAAGAATTAGTGGATGTTAGGAAAGTGAAAAAGGCAACGTTGTATTTGGTAAAAAATAATCAATACTACAAAAATGTATATTAAGGAGAAGAGGAAATAACTGTAGAAGAGGAAATTGATTTGTCAACTGGACAAATTGAAAAAGTGGATGTGTCCAGAACTGAAGAAATTAATGAACATTATAGTGTGCATCCCCTTCACTCTAAAGAAATGATGGGGAATACTATTGAGTTATTCCAGATGAAAGAAGTGAAAGGAAGTCGCATTAGTGTAAGGGAAGAAAGCTTGGAAGCTCGTTGTTTCCCGTAGTTATTTTCAACAGGCAAAGGTGGACGATATGATGAACGTCCTGTGCAGATTCCTGCATCTGAATATCGAACAACAAGATTGTATGCAGAAGATCCAAGGTTTCGTCAATGTATTCCATATTTGTTTCATCTTCTGTTTGAGAGTGACTTGTCTGCACTTTCTTATGCAGTGAACCATATACCAAAAAGTGGTGCACATCTACAAAATGTTTCGGCAAAGGACTTCATGGATACAGTCCAAAAGAAAGATACTGTTTTGGAATCTCACCTAATTAATCTCATGGCATGTCAGTATGGTACTAATGAGTATCGGTACCGTTGTCATGGGGAATTGAAATGTATGCTAATATGGCCGGGATGCCTGTCACCCCCTCCCAACACAATCCCCAAGGATGGGAAGACGGATGCAGTTCTGAACTTTTGGAAGGCGGGAGGGAGTTACCGTCCCGGCCGTATTTATTAAAATATGAAACAAAATTAAAACATTAAAATAACAGTTTCATATCATGTACAATTTTCATTTATTACATTTCGATGAAGACATGTTCTTTGGCTAAACTTAACAAATCTCTAGTACAAAGGATTTCCTAGCCGAGTCTAACATCCTGGAAATGCATACTTTCTAAATTAAAATTGTACATCCTAACATTACGGGCCAACGGCAAGGTCGCAACCGGTGTCAGATCCCTACTACCAGAACTCTCCCCCTCACGGTGTGAGGGCGGGCGCGCAGAGGACTGTACCTCTGTGCCAACTCCAATTTCCCTTGTCTTGCGGGGGCCCCCTATTTTAACTCGACGCCATCTTAAGGGTCGTCCGAGGACTCGTGTGAGGTGTCTGTAAGAAGGTAGCGTGGACCCCCCTCCCACCCCACACTGTCTATCACATCCGCCGTCGCGGATATCCGGGCCCCGGGAAATTCGTAGGAGGGGCATCTAGCCGCCTCCTCCCCTGGAAGAGGCCTATGACCGTCTTCCCTTAGGCGACCCATACTTAGTGGGTGCCGCCTCCCCGTGTGAGGGGCCAATGGCCGCCTCCCCCTGGGCGCTCCCATCCATAGTGGGTGGTGCCCCCCCTCTAGGGACCTTGAAATTACTGCTCACCGATCATGACCTTACCGCCACAGGCCGGATAGTTGACCGGCTATCCGGCCCCCCCACAAACTCCTACTAAAGGTCATGTTTTTCCAAACCCCTTAGCCATGCTACGAAGTCCCCTATGAGTAAGACATTCCCCTCCCGGGACAAATGGACCCCATCATCGAGATACATGTGATCCCCCCGAATACATCCATGCGGAATACAGTGCAAGTGCGCCGAGCGAAACAACCTACCGAGTTTATTATTGACCTTTTTAACTGAATGGTTCAATGCTGACACAGAGAGGCCCCCCCGCCACACCTTCCTGGGAATCATGTGGGACCATGCTATCGTGCACCCCGGGATTCTCCTCGCCAGCCAGCTAACAGTAGATAACACTCGCTCGAGTAATACTCGCCTCCCGAGTGTCACCAAGTCATTGCCCCCCAGGTGTACTATGATTATAGATGGCGGTGACCTCTGCCGCCCTAAGAGACCCTCAACAAAAGATTCAAACTGGTCAATACAGAGCCCGCCCCTTCCGTGGAAGGTCACCCTGTACCCGTATTCCCCAGCTGCGTGAGTCACGTCACCTGCTTTGAATACGTCCCCGGCCTGTCTCACGTATGAGTGGCCCACGACCCACACCACTTTTTCCTCAGCCGGTGATTTTTGACCGCTGTTCCCCAGGTGCTGAGTTGACTGCCCAGTCCGCCCCGCATAGCCTGCTCGCGAAACTGTAAACCAAACAGAAGACAAAAAGCGTGAGTGCATAAAATTGACTTCACAACATGTGCAACCGCACATACCTTTTATAACAGTTCGAGGACCATCGTCCCAGTTGTTTCACCTTCTCAACACTGTGACCCCTGGCTGTAGCCTCTGTAGCAGCCCCTATCCTAAAGGAATAGGTCCCGAAATTGCCCGGGTCCAAGCCCGCTGCTGCGATTGCCGTTGTTGAAACTGAAACCTCGTCAGTGGGGTGGCGTCGATGTGTCTCAGCAAGCTTCCCCCCCATGTTTCCCCTCTTCGTGCCAAATATTCCTCAACACATCTTACCGGGCACACGGGGGACCCTCGCATGCGCTGGACAACAATACTGTCTCCCATAGCACTCTGGTCGGTCTTGGACCTGGTTATTGTGACCATCATTGAGTCACCCTTAATCAGAATGCAGTCCCGACACAGACCTCCTTCCACATCATTCTTATTTCTAGCAACCAGCTCGCTAACCCGCATAGCCCCATGGAACGCTAATGCGAAAGCGGCCCGGAACAGCACCACCTCGAACTGGGAGGAGCATGTCGTGGGGAGTATCGCTATCAGGAGGGACAACCTTTCTAACCCAATCGGGCGCCTCTCGTCTACTCTACGACCCTCAAGGCGTTGCCAACCACGAAGGGCTTTCCTCACTAAAAAGGACGATGTCAGGTCCTTGATGCCATGCGCCTGCGCCATGAATGAAATGGCGGCCCGGTGTCTATTGGCCGTTGCCACTGATCGGCCTGCACTGTGCAATGCTACTAGAAACTTCAGGACATAATCCTCCTGACCCCAATTGTCCCCCCCAGCCGGACCCAAAAATGCACAATAGGAACGAAACGCTCCTTCGTATGCCTTCCTTGTCCTGGGAGCTAAGCTTGCTGCCATGAGGTCTTGTAATCCGGGGCACCGAGTAGCCAGAGTGCTTCGGGAAATGGTGCCGCCGCTAGGTCCGCGGAAGGTAGATAACCCCTGAAAGCCTGCATGTGCGAACGAGAGAGTGCATCAGCCGCCTGGTTCAGTACACCGGGCACATGCTTCGCCCTGAATTGTACGGTCAATCTCATGCAAAGTAGTACAATTTCCTTCAGTAATCTCAAAATCCACTTGCAGCGTGCTGCCTGATTATTTATACATTCAACGACAGTCATATTGTCGGACCAAAACACAACAGATCGATCTCGGAACTCATCCGGCCATGCCTTCAGAGCCACAAAAATGGGGAACACCTCGAGAAACCTAATGTTACCTGTGAGACCGCTGGTGTGCCACCACGTCGGCCATGTTTGCGCCGACCATCGATTACCAAAGATGGCGCCAAATCCCACGCTCCCAGCCGAGTCGGTCCACAAACCCAGCTCGTCAGAGGACGCTGGTGGCTTGTTCCATACCACTCGACCGTTGAAATCCGCCAGAAATGCCAACCAAATGCGCATGTCCTGGCGTACTTCTGCAGACAGTCTCGTGCGGTGGTGTCCCTCCTTGAGACCAACCATGGCTTGAGCAATAGAGCGGGAAAAGGGGCGGGCTATTGGTATCATTCTTAGGGCAAAGTTAAGCTGGCCCACTGCTTGTTGTAACTGATGGAGGGTAACTTTCTCTTTGCTAATGCACAATTCCAGGGAAGCCCTGAACTTCGTTACTTTCTCCACCGGCAAACGGAAACATCCCTCCACAGAATCGAGCTCAATTCCCAGAAACTCGAGTGAAGTAGATGGTCCTACCATCTTACCCGGTGCCAATGGCACCCCGAACCCCTTCATGAGGGTGCAAAATTCCTGTAACGCCTGCGCACATTTTGTGTCGCCGGCTGGCCCCAAAAACAAAAAATCATCTAGGTAATGCATAACCTGGGCATGGCCAGTGGCCTTGGTGAATGCCCATTCCAGAAAACAACTGAATTTCTCAAAATAAGCACAAGAGATGGAGCAACCCATTGGCATACATGAAAACAAAGCCTAACAGACGCTGATCCCGTGGGTGTACCGGGAGCAACCGGAACGCTGACTCAATATCTGACTTCGCCATCAGTGCTCCGGGCCCCAAGCGATTCAACATGGCAACGGCATCATCGAAGGATGCGTACCGCACCGAGCAAACCCCTGGGTCAATGGCATCGTTCACCGAAAGACCCCTTGGAGCTGACAGGTTATGGATCAGCCTAAATTCCCCCGGGTCCTTCTTGGGAACCACTCCCAACGGGGAACAGATGAAATTAGCTACTGGCGGGTGTCTAAATGGGCCACCTACCCAGCCAAGGGCAACCTCTTTTGCAATCTTTCTTTCAACCACCGCTGGATTATGCTGAACCGACAGTTGGTTTCTACAAAGTGATTCCCCTTGAAAATCCCCCGCCGGGATGTGGAAACCATATACGAAGCCGTTCCTCAACACCCCAGCGGAGACATGATCAGGGTATTCGTTTAGCCAGGGGATCATTGCCATGATATCTACAGGGGTAGGTAGCAGTTCCAAATAATCCCGCTCAGACCTGTTTAGCCCCTCCTCTACCCCCTTTATCACCATTCTTGGCTCGGCACGAGCTCTCGGGGTGTGAAGAGTTTCCGCAACCTGCACACACATGTCTGAACTTACAAGTCCCTTGTGGCCTAGTGCAATTGCCTCTGTTAAAATTCCAACAGACCCCTTTCCTACCCCCATTCCCACCATTCCTTGGTTGGTGGTCACCCACGGGACCCGCTCGAAAGGGCGCCGTAGGCTGATGGCGGGAAGGCCCAGACCCATTCCCGCCAAGCGAGGACGACTTCGTCGCGCCTGGCAGGAGCTGCTTCTGCCAAGAGATTGAGTCGAGACAATCCCACGTCAGAGATGAATCGTACTCCTTGGCCTTACGAAACTTCATATCATACCCCATCCATTCGTCACCCTCATATGTATCGTAAAAATCCATTATTCGTGCCTGATAGCAGGACAATTCGGTCAAAACCTCGGGCTTACGTTCCCCAATAATAGCCGAGAACATTGCAAAGGCCCTGGCCCAATTCGAGATTGTTTCATCTACCCTGAATCCCGCCATTTTGGCTCGCCATACACTCGGGTGCCACAACTCCTTCTGTGCCTTAACATACTCCATCTCGCGATGGTCAGTCAGCAGGGAAAACATGTTTACATACTTATCAGCCCATATCAATTCTTTCGTGGCCAACGGTATATGTTGGACCACCTTCTCGCGCCTTGAGGGCAAAGACCCCTCCCTTGCCAACGGCAACAATGCTTGCTTACCCGGCTCCGGTGCTGTTCCAGCTGTTGCTTTGACACCAGTTGCCGGTTCTTCCGTGATCACCTGTGGGGCAACAAAAGGGAGATTCGCCTTCGCGGCCTCTCGCGACTGCCGCAACTGCTGCATTAATAACTTGGCCTCTTCGGCCGTGTCTGCCGGTGCCGTAGCTCCCCCTGTCTTTCTACTAAGCCATGTGGCCAACTGGGCGGCTAATTCCGGAGGCATGTCCTCCTCGCTGGCGGGCGTCACAACAACCGGAATCGGTTGACCCACGTCTGGGATCGGTACCGGGGCCTCAACTGGAATGACCGGGCTTGCCGGGGGTACCTCGGGAACCGGGACCTCACCCCCTGCTGCCCTATTCCTAACCCGCTTCCCCCTACCTTCGGGGACAACCTTCGGCAAAGCCGGGCCTATTACCTTGGAGTTCTGGACTTTTTGGTTCCGTCCAGAGGTGTCAGGGAACAACACCCAAAGACCCCGGAGTTCCACCTGCCTTGGTGCGCAAATGAACAGAAACACGGGCTTCTCGATGGTGGCGTCAAAGACCAAAGGTTTATTACTGCAGGGACACAGAAATCACAGAATCTACACACGGGCAGAGACTAGGAGACTGTTCGATTTGTACATTGAGGGTTGCTCCTTATATACCAAAAATTGTGCTTTAGGCAAATATTTCACATGTCAGTACATTCCCAAACCTTTGTGTCTTAAACAATAAATATTTGGCGTTACACAGGAACTGTCGATAATATCTGATGCCAAACATCACGAAGAGGGGTTCCCACTAGTCCATCACAATCCCTTGTCAATATCGCATTCAAGAGCCGGACCGCCTCATCGTAAAGTTCGTTACCTCCCCCTAATAAAGGCCCAGAAGGAAAGGAGCAGAGCCAGGTGCAGAAGATAGAAAAACGGGATAAGAGATGTTTGTGGGTTGTAAATGGGCAAGGCCACCAGCTTCGGCCGCCTAATCATGATCAGGACAATGGACAGGAAAACCAGTTCAGGTGGGCTGGCCTCGGGCAGAGGAGGCAGCCTTTGTTGAGTCATGCAGCTTCAGCGTGATCTGGTTTAAGGTGTCCGTGTCATGTAAGAGGTGAATCTCCGGCTAAGGCTACGTGTCCTTAATCAAAGTGGAGTGAATGAAGTGATCAGAGGCTATTGCATATGTGAGGGCAAGGAAACACAAAATGGCGGCCATGATCTAAGATGGATGCCATGGGTAGATCAGAAATGTGTTCATAACAGGAGTGCTCTTGCTCGTTTCGTAGCGAAAACACCAGGATATGCTAAATGGATCATTTGCGGTTCGCTGATACTAATATTATGTATTTCCGACAAACTTGAAAACACGGGTTCAAATCGTCACGGAACCTCAGACCCTCCTTTTGCCCTTACATAGGCAATTACTCAGTCTATATCAGAGTCTAGTTTTATACTCATCAGGTCAGTGACATGGTGTTGTATCATCATCCTTTCTCGTGCCTTTTCTCCAAACGCAGGTGGTTTCCTAAAACAGGTTGCAGCACAAAGGCTACACAGGGCTGGACCACACTGGATAATCAGGCAGCATGAGAAGAGGAATACTAAGATGACACCAATGACCATTAGAACCTTCCATCCCCACGCTGAGATCAGAGTCCAAACCCACTCCATAAAGGACCAGTTTCCCTTGTCTACATGTATAGAGTCGGAAATCTTGTGTAGCTTAGAGATTGCCTCATAGACTGTTGGAGCATTATTAGGAATAAAGACACAGCAGCTCGATTGGATCATTCTGCATACCCCACCTCGGTCTGCAAGGATAACGTCTAAAACCATACGGTTTTGCAACGTCATGAGTCTATCCGCCTGAAGCTCAGCTGTCAGGTTGCTAAGGGCACCAGCAGTTTCGGTAATAGTAGATTCAACTACCCGTGTTAGCTGACGTATGTTTCTACTATTGGCCATAGGCCCCCAAAACGGAAGGAAGCCTTTGAAGAAGTCTCCAGCTTCCTGACCAGCAGTATCTTCTTTGCTGAAGACACCTCTCGCTATTCTGGTTCTGTGGTAATCAGATGAAGCAGTGTATGTTGGAGGCAACAATCGAGCAATATAGCATGAACCTGAAAAGTCAGCAGGCAACCATGTATAAGCTCGGTCTCGACAAATGAAATAGGTACCCCTAGCAGTGAGGAAGGCAGGGGAAGAGTTAGCCGGAAACACATAAGTCTCAACGCACTCACTCCTCCCTAGCTGAGCTCTCGGATTTCTCCCGTTACCTTGCAAACAGACCTGACCTCGGTGAGGTACGACCCAGATTGGAGTTGAGCTTTTACGCTTGCTTTCTCCTAAACTAAGGCGATACTCTGAAGTATTCCAACTCAAATACACTCGTAGTTCGTCTTTAGGGTATGATGGAGTATTATTGACATCCTTGATCATGTCAATAATTCCCTGGACTAAAGCTTTGTTGGCAGAGTTATATTTAGTGGAACGTGGTGGACGCGGAGGATAGGTCTCAAGGGCATAAGCAAAGATGGTTTGAAGGGCCTGAAATGATCCATTGTAGCTGAAAGGCAGAACCAGATAGGGAATACCTTTATCCATAGTGTGGGGTATCAAGCCACACACCCAGCAGTCTGTAGTGTTAACTACCAGTTGGTGTTGGTGCAAGAGCTGTACAAAAGTGTTGTTAATGAACTCTGTACGTCGGGCTTGTTCATGTTCAGGAAACGAGTGAAAAGAGTGTATAGAAGAAACAGTAGAAGTAACAGGATCAAGGGGAGGTACTGTAGTAACTGGCACAAAAATCAGATTAATACTAAAGACGATTCCACCCACCAATGTTGCTAAAATAATCAAAAATGTAACGGCACATTGCATCAAAAAGCATTTGCTACGAAGAATTTTGTACAGTCTGTTTCTGCGAACATAAATCACATTTTCTCGTTGCAGCGCAGGAAGCTCCATCTTCTACAATCCGCTCGCGACCACTGATGATGTGTACGTAGATGAAAATGCCTCTGTCAGCCCTGGGAGTTCCCAGAACCAACAGAAAGATCGACCTTGTGTCAGACCCCTGCAAATTCAAACTAGGCACACAGCCACGACCCTACGGCTACCCAGACGGCAAGGCAATTTTAAAAACAATAAACAAATAGCAAACTTCCTGGCTGAAAATCAAAAGTTCAATATATATATATATCAAAATTACAATATGCAGTTGCCTGCTTTATTTGTCTTTTTTATGGCTTCTAAGGTTGTATCTCTTCTTCGCTGGTACTGTCTGATCGGAAAATAGTGTATCACTAGCAGCTGTTGTAGAGTTTAAGTTCGCAGATAACAAAGTTTCTTCTGATGCTGGAGACAAATGTTCAGTGTTCGAAAGAGTCTTTTCAGGAGGAGAGTCAGGTTTCAAAGTGTCAGTAATCAAATCGGCATCGCTGAAAGGGATAAATTTCGGGGTGATTTCAGATTCGGAGGCACCAATTCCCTTCTTCACCCAGTCGTCGTAAGGCAGCGGCAACGGAACACGCTTTACGTGAGAAGCGTGAATCCAGTGCTTGCGGCCAGCAACACGTACGGCTGTCCTCGTTGCCAGCAGGACCTGGAAGGGGCCGATGTAGCGAGGCTGAAGATTCTTTGTCCTCGCGAAGTTTCTGACCACCACTTGGTCGCCGGGTTTCAGTTGATGCCCTGGACTCTCCGGAGGCTTTGGTAGTGCATCGAAAACCTGTTGATGAATAAGACTCAATTTAGCAGTCAAGTCGTAAAGGTAGTCTATCAACATAGGATATTCAATGGAGCAAAATTGTTTAGGCCTTGGCACACCCCAGATATTTGCCGGGCGGCCAAACACAATCTCGTATGGAGAAAGTCCTATTCTAGAATGCACTGTTGCTCTCGTTGATAACAAGGCCAAAGGAAGTGCATCTGGCCAAGCCAAACCTGTGGATGCTTGTATTTTGGCTATCTTCAGCTTGAGGGTGCCATTATAACCCTCCACTAGACCAGCTGACTGGGGATGGTTCGCACTATGAAATTTTTGTTTCAATCCTAGACCTGCACATACACTCTGCATAACTTTCCCTATAAACTCACTTCCGTTATCTGACCATACAATCCGTGGCATTCCATACCTAGGGAAAAATTCCTTGAGAAGAATTTTAGCAGTAGATAGGGCAGTGTTGTCCTTCAGTGGGTATGCTTCTATCCACCTGGAAAAAGCACAAACCACCACCAAGACGTATTTCAAATTATTACAGCGTTCCATGTGAATGAAATCTAACTGAATCACTTCAAAGGGACAGGAAGGAGGAGCGAAATGACCAGCTGGAGTTGGAGTTCCCTTGCCAGGGTTATGCATCAAGCACACCATACAATTTTTCACCACTCTCTCTGCACACTTACTGATCCCATCATTCTTCCAGACCGGAGCCAACGTCTTACAGATACCTTTAGAACTTATATGCGCTACTCCGTGCGCCATTGTCACTACTGCAAGCACATATGCATCCGGCAACATCCAACGTTGCTGCTCTGTCAGATCAATCCAACATCCATTCGAGTCCAACTTGCCCGTATTTTCTCTCCATACACGTTTCTCTTCCTCAGTTGCTTCTCTCTGAATCTCCTTCACACTTTCCATTGTATCTTCACACATCCCAGACTCAGCGATCCATCTTGCAGACGTTGCAACATACATTTTACTCATCACATCTCTAGCTGTCTGTTTAGCAATTTCATCAGCAAAAGCATTCCCACGTCCAACATCATCCGTGATTGCTTTATGAGCACTGCACTTTACAATTGCAACTTCAGTTGGCAAGGTTAGAGATTCCAATAAGTCGTTAACTAGCTGACCATGTTGAATCTTAGTCCCATGGGACGTAATGAAAACCTCTTTCTCTCCACAACCGGCCAAAACTATGGGCCACGCCAAATGCGTACTGACTATCTGTGAACACATTCACTCTCTTTCCCTCAGCTAAAACACATGCTCTCGTTAGAGCTATTAATTCTGCAGCTTGGGCAGAATTCTGACTCACTCTTGCAGTCTCTACAATCGTCTTCAAAGTCGTCACCGCGTAAGCAGCAGTCACATCACCATTCTCCAATTTAAAACATGACCCGTCCACATACAGCGTACCATCCGGATCGGGTAACGGAGTATCTTTCAGGTCAATGCGTCCTTTTGTCTCTTCCTCCGTTTTAAAATAGCAGTCATGTGGCTCAGAATCACTCGACTCTTGATCAGTCGGCAACAGCGTTGCTGGATTCAATACATTACACCTTTTGATCTGAATATGACTCGCTAGTAGTGTCAGTTCGTAACCAGATAATCTCGCACTGGTAAGGTGTTGTGTCTTCGTTCGGTTCATGAGTGTATCCACCGCATGAGGAACCATGACCACTAGCATGTTGTTCATCACCAAACCAGCAGATTGCCGAATGGAAGCCGCAGCTGCCGCTGTAGCCCTCAAACAACTAGGCAACGCTCTGGCTACCGGATCTAATGTTGATGAGAAATACGCACAAGGGCGTTGTTTATCACCAAACTTCTGTGTCAGGACACTCAACGCGCAACCTTCTCTCTCGTGAACGTAGAGCGTGAATGGTTTACTGTAATCAGGTGTACCCAATACAGGAGCTGAACACAATGCTTTTCGTAACTCAGAAAAACTCTCCTGACATTCATCAGACCATGGCACCGGACTCGGAACATTTTTCCCAGTCAAAGCTACCAATGGTTTCGCTAAAAGAGAAAAATTTGGAATCCACTGCCTACAGTAAGAGGTAATACCTAAAAAGGCACGTACTTCTCTCTGTGTGCGTGGAACACTCATTTGCGTAATTGCTTTTATTCTTTCTGGGGTCAACTTCCTTCCCTCCTTTGACAAGAGATGACCTAGGTAGGTCACTTCTTGGCAGCAGTATTGCATCTTGGAAGGTGATACTTTGTGATTCAAATCAGACAAATGATGTAACAATGATACTGTAGCTGCTTTGCAAGTTTCCTTGTCATCGGCAGCCACTAAAAGATCATCTACGTACTGTACTAGGGCAGAACCTGGAGGAAGGACAAAAGAATCTAGCTGATTTTTTAATGCTTGACTGTAAATAGATGGACTCTCACAGTAGCCTTGCGGAGCGCGTTTAAATCTGAAGCTTCGACCTCCTAGACAGACGCCAAAAATATCCCTGCTTTCCTCGGCTATCGGAATGCTGAAAAAGGCATTCTTCAAGTCGATGACTGAGAACCAATTGGCTGTAGCAGGAATCAATGTTAACAAGGCAGTAATGTCTGGAACCACAGGAAACTGCGGAACCACAATCTTATTAACTTCTCTAAGGTCTATGACAAACCTATATACTGGAGGCTTCGTAGGATCAGTTCGTTTCAGAATTGGCAATACAGGACTATTACAAACATTTCCTCGAGTTTCTTCAACCACACCTTTCTTAATCAAATCTTGCACAATCAATAAAAGTGCACGTTCTCCTTCACTCGATATTTTATATTGGGGAATTCTGGGAAATTTTACATTTGTTTTCAAAGTTACTACATACGGTGGTATTTCCAAAAGGCCTACATCATTAGGACCAGTCGCCCAAAGAGAATTAGGGAGTGAGCGCAGCTCTGGCGGGAGTGCGTCCATTGACAAGTACATCGGAGAAGTGAGTCTTTTACCCAAAGTAAGCTGTACTCCTTCCGGAGAACAGTACAATGTCGCATATAGTCGTTTTAACAAATCTAAACCAAGCAGATTTTCATTACAACCTGTCGTCAAAATCAAGGGTGCTTTCAATTGGCGTGGTCCAACAGAAATAGACAAAGGATTAGATATCGGGTTGTAAACAGGGGCGCCTGAAAAACCTACGGAAACATTTGTTGAGCCAGACAAAGGTGCGCCAGGGAGTTTCGCATGAATGATAGAACTTTTTGCGGCACCAGTATCCAACAGAAACGGTTCGACTACACCTGATGTTGCTACTGCGACATAAGGCCCACTCTGATCCACTGGAACTGATACTACTCCCTCTCTCTGTCCATGGCTGTCCTAGTACCCATTTTGCTGGAATCCCTCATCAACTTCACAATAATCCTCAACAAGATATTGCTGAGATCTATTCTGTTGAGCTGACTGTACGTTTCGTTGATCAAAGTGATTAGAGGGACGATCATTCGTTTGCGGAGCCATAGCACCTCGCCCTCGACCTCTAGAATTCTGCGCAAAACCACCACGACCTCTCTGAGCTGCTGCTGCATTATTTTGCGCTAAAATCGGACATTCATTCTTGTAGTGACCCTCTTTCTTACAGTACGCACACTGATTCCACTGATATTGAGGCCTGGTTGAACTATAATCTGTCCTTTGATACGAATTCTGTTGCATATTAGTCTGGTTCGTGCGAGGCGGATACGCCTGCTGTAAAAGAACTTTAGTCTTTAAATCTTTCGTTTTCTTCTCTGATTTCTCCTTTTCCTCTTTATCCCTATTTTCGTAGTACTGCGCAGTCGCAAGTATTTGCGCTGTTGTAGATACAGCCCACGCACTTTCTGAATCCTTTAATTTATTGCATAATTCAGGTAACAAATTATGCACAAATTTATCGACAAACAATCTCTGTCCTCCTTCAGTGCTCATATCCTGACCACTATGGTCTACAAAAGTCTCTTCGAACCTCGTGAAGAAGTCGGAGACACTTTCATCTTTCTTTTGCTTGCATGCGGATAATTTATCCCAATTAACACGTAACGCAGGCATCAGAGTCTTCATTAAGTCAATTATTCTACCTGGAAGATTAGCAATTAGGGGTTCGGGTTTCGCACCACCCGTTTGCTGACCATCCGCTGCAGTGATAGCTGCCCAATCACCACCTAAGGCTGCTTGATGATCCTCTCTACGAATTTTAGCCCACACTGGTTGTGGAACTACATTGCCAAATAGCATGTCAATGTCTGCCAAATTCATTATACAAGCTTCAACTGTCTGTGTCAATTCCTTGTAATATCCGGCCGGATTCTTACGCGGATCTGGCAAGGCCTGTTTCACTGCTAACACTTCAGCTCGCTTCCATGGAATGTGTATCCACACTCGTTGGAACTGTGCTGGAGCAGCCGCAATACCTGCAACCGCATCAGCTTGAATAGCTTCGCGCCAAATCGGAGGAACCTCCCTCATAGGATATTGGCGACTTAGCTTCATTTTACCTTTCTCTAAATCTCTCGGTGAACGAAGTGATGGATCATTCCTAAAACTCAAAATAAGTTCCATCGCTTCTTTTATATTATCACCCACTATCATTCCTGCAGCAAACTCTTTCTGAATTTTAATTAAATCCTCCAAGTCTGATTCAACATCATCTTCCTCTATCTCCTCACGTAACAACGAGCACATCTCATCAAAGACGTACCGTTGCGTTGGTTCCTTCCACTGCATAAACGTATCTAATACATCTCTCGTATTATATCTTCTAACTTTCGTAATCCATCTGAGAGCCGTGGAATCTAAAACTCCCCGTTCTTCAGTACTTGGTAGCTGACTACGTCTCTGAACTGAATCAGAAGTAGGAGTCTTAATTAAGGATTTATATAAAGGAGACAGAATATTAGCAACAGAATCAGTTATTTTACGACGTACAGAAAGTGGAGTTAATACACTTGCAGACGTAGAGAACACAGTAGAGGTAGGAACAGATTGCGAAGCAGTAGGAGTATCGATGAAAATAGTTTGTGAAGTAGTAGGTGTAAGCGAGACAGATACAGGTATAGAAGTCGGCAACCCAGGAAGAGGAGGAGCCGTAGGAACATTCACATTAACCACAGGAGGTACAGGAACTAGATTCTGAGGAACAAGAACACCAGGTTGTCCAGCAACCGGCAATTGAACATTCGGTACAAGTTGAGCCGTAGCACCTTGTGCGTACGGTGGAGGTGAACGTAACAGATAGGACAACAGAGGATCGTTTTCGGGATCCTCCAATATCTTAGCTGTTTTCGATGGCAAGGCAGGGTAGCACTTGTCAATCGCTAGATTATGCTCTCTAATTGCTACATCTATAGCCTTCTCGCACTCATTATCTTGCAGTTGTTTAGTTGCTTGCTCTAGAGTTAACTCTTCTTGCTCTTTTTGTTCTTTCTTCAACCTTTTCATTTCTCTCTGTTTAGATTCTTTTCGCCAGTAACGGAAAGAATCAAACATTGCCGGCCGGGCTTTCTTACTAAACAGTTTCGCTTCTAAATTATCAAGGATCTCGGGTTCAAAACTACCATGTAGTGGCCAACTAAGGACACCATCCTTCTTACAATAACGGACCCATATCTCATTATAGGATATAGGACCCACTCCAAATTTGCAATATAGGTCATAAAGGGGAGTCCCAATTGGAGGAACCAAACAAGAATCCTCCAATCGTGAGTCATGGTTGCAACCGAAACAAGACAACATTTTCCGACTTACCATTTTCAGTCTGGAACACAAAACAAACAAAACACAGAACAAATATGTGCACTTGAACCAAGAACTTAGGCCTACCAAAACCAAACTAATGTATCGATACCCAAACTGAACCAAATAGATTATCGTAACCAGAACAACCAGTGATAATCTTACGAAACCAAACCAAACCAAGAACCGATCAAGGATTTTTAACAATCCTCACAAAGTAACCAGCTAGCTATCACTAAATACTTAACTGAGGCACTGAAGACGTCACCAAGGAGAAACCCGTCACGTTTCGCTGTACTAAGGCTGCACCTCGGGTCCAAGACAGGGCGACGGTCAAGGCAACGGCCCACTGCAGCCGTCCTGAACGGGAACCCTCGTGGAAGAGAACTTCAGGGCCACTTTTGCGATATGCCGGGATCGATGAAGTGGGGCGCCTCCCTCAGGAATCTTCACACGAAGCTTCTCGAACTCTTCGGGCTTTTGGACCGGTACCGAATGACGTCGCCCCACGTTGGGCGCCAATTGGAGTTATGGACTTTTTGGTTCCGTCCAGAGGTGTCAGGGAACAACACCCAAAGACCCCGGAGTTCCACCTGCCTTGGTGCGCAAATGAACAGAAACACGGGCTTCTCGATGGTGGCGTCAAAGACCAAAGGTTTATTACTGCAGGGACACAGAAATCACAGAATCTACACACGGGCAGAGACTAGGAGACTGTTCGATTTGTACATTGAGGGTTGCTCCTTATATACCAAAAATTGTGCTTTAGGCAAATATTTCACATGTCAGTACATTCCCAAACCTTTGTGTCTTAAACAATAAATATTTGGCGTTACACAGGAACTGTCGATAATATCTGATGCCAAACATCACGAAGAGGGGTTCCCACTAGTCCATCACAATCCCTTGTCAATATCGCATTCAAGAGCCGGACCGCCTCATCGTAAAGTTCGTTACCTCCCCCTAATAAAGGCCCAGAAGGAAAGGAGCAGAGCCAGGTGCAGAAGATAGAAAAACGGGATAAGAGATGTTTGTGGGTTGTAAATGGGCAAGGCCACCAGCTTCGGCCGCCTAATCATGATCAGGACAATGGACAGGAAAACCAGTTCAGGTGGGCTGGCCTCGGGCAGAGGAGGCAGCCTTTGTTGAGTCATGCAGCTTCAGCGTGATCTGGTTTAAGGTGTCCGTGTCATGTAAGAGGTGAATCTCCGGCTAAGGCTACGTGTCCTTAATCAAAGTGGAGTGAATGAAGTGATCAGAGGCTATTGCATATGTGAGGGCAAGGAAACACAAAATGGCGGCCATGATCTAAGATGGATGCCATGGGTAGATCAGAAATGTGTTCATAACAGGAGTGCTCTTGCTCGTTTCGTAGCGAAAACACCAGGATATGCTAAATGGATCATTTGCGGTTCGCTGATACTAATATTATGTATTTCCGACAAACTTGAAAACACGGGTTCAAATCGTCACGGAACCTCAACCTTCCTCGGTCTACCCAGATTGTTCATCGCAGCCATCTGCTTCTTCATGTTCGCCATATCCCTTACCAGCATGCGAAGCATCTGGTCGGTTCCAGACTTCTTTCCTGCCTTCTTGCCAGGCATTATTATCGAGTGTCCGATCTACGTTGACAACGCGGTTCTGGACCCTGAGCCTCGAAGTCACTGAAAGAGAAACACAAGAATTATAAGTTCTCAAAATTGCTCCTTGTTCCGTCGAGGGCTCACGTGCAACGAGTGGGTGCAGCTTCCAAGCACAGGAACAAGAGGATGCTTCTTCGGATTCACGCTCTCTTTATTCCTCTTCAGAAAGGGCGTGTACCCTCCTCCGGTACGCCTCCTGGGCGTGGCCGACGATGTAGGTGTCTAGGACAACCCCTCTTGGGCGGGAAAAGGTGCGCCCCGGCTACGCCACTTCGGGCATACCAGCTGTGACACGCCCCCCGCCCAAAATGGTTTCCCGGGGGGATCCGGGCCCCCTACTATACGTTCGGGGGGACCGAGTGGTCGCCCCTTTCCAGAAAGTCAGGAAGTCCTACATGGTTCCTTACTCTTAGCTGTGCTGAGTATGGTTGGGAAGACTTACTTCAATTTCTTCGAGAGACAAATGCAAACATAGAAAATATAGAATACAAGACACCTGGAGAACTGTGCTCAATTGATCCAGTTAATGTATGCAGGTATTTCAATCACAGATTTGAAGCTATGATGTCGTTTATCACCAACAAAAAAAACCCTCCTCTTGGAGAGGTTCTGGATTTCTTCTGGAGAAAGGAGTATCAAGCAAGAGGTGCTCCTCATATATATATGCTGCTATGGATCAAAGATGCCCCAAAATTTGGAACAGATTCAGATGATACAGTGATGAATTTTGTTGAACAATATTCTACATGTGCTGTACCAAAAAGTACAGAACAAAACAATTTAAGACATCAAGTCTTACGGTTTCAAACCCATCATTGTGGAAAATACTGTCGTCGAAAGTTCAAATCTAAGGATAAATTCTATACAAAATGTCGTTTTGCATTTCCACGACCAGTAATGTCAAAAGGAAGAGTGAACAATTTTTTACGACATACTGTCACAAGAAAATCACCGAAAAATACTTACAACATAAGAAGAAATGAAGAGTCAAAAAACATAAATGACTATAACCCAGTCATTTTGTCCATGTGGAATGCTAACATGTATATTCAATATGTTGCAGACAACTCCATTGCTGTGGCTCAATATGTAACGTCTTACATTACTAAATCTGAAAAGACGGAACTTAAGGAAATGTGGGTAGAAATTTCTCATGAAAAGAGCTTAAGTAAGAAATTGTACAGCTACAGTTTGAAGATGCTGTCTCATAGAGAAATTGGAGCTTATGAATGTTCAGATCGCTTATCATCTGCAAGTCTATACTCCAAATCTAGAACAATCATTTGGGTGAGTTTAGGTCTTCCAATAACACGAAACCGAGTTTTGAAATCTGTACAAGAAATTGAGTATTTAGCAGAGAGAGAACCAGACAGTACAGATATTTTGAAGACAAATATGTTGGATACATACTATCCAAATAGAAGTCATCATCTTGAGAACGTTTGTCTCTATGGAGTATTGCAAAGCTATACTTTTAAGAGGAATATTACAGAAGACATCAATAAAGGAGTATATGCTGTGATTGCATATGAAGGTTGTTTAGTCAAACAAAGAAAAGGACATCTGATTAATCACCGAAAACTGAGTTGTGAAACACCTGACAAAAGGGAATTTTACTATTTAGCTCTTTTGCATCTCTTTAAGCCATGGCGTACAGAAGTGGAACTACTTGGAGATTTTCTCAGTTATGAAGATTCATTCAACGCAACTAAAGATACTATAGAATGTCCTATTTTTACTACTTATCTGAAAATGTTGAACGATGAAATACAGCAAGAAGCTACAATTGCAGCAGAGATTGCAAGAGACAGTTCTCAAGGCAGTCAAAGTCCTGCTTCGTTGAGTCAGGATCCACTAGGAGAAGCAATTATCCAAAATGAAGCAGCAACTGCCATGGATGAGGTCGAAGGAGCAATGCAACAAGCTCAAACGGATGGAGTAAACTTAGAAGAATTGGAAAAACAAATAAATGTTGTCCCTTGTAGAAGTTTTTTTTAATGGTATACAGCTCTTTGGTAAGATAAAGGATGGGCAGAGTTTCAACAGCAAACCAGATGATGTTGAGATTCTGATAGCATGATAGTTGTTTAAGTTTCTATGTATATCATAAATACCATCAGGTGGAGGTATAACCATTGTTAGATGGTACAAAAGATGTTGGTGGTTTTGATTCAGAAGGTTGGGAAAAAGAAGCTTAAGAGTACTATTAAGTAACTTCCAAACTCTTCATTTTACACATACTATTTGGCCATGAGGAAATGTATGTCAAAGGGTAAATGTTGTTAGCATATGTTTGTACATAACTTTATTTAGAGTGTATAAAAAAGGAGTAGTAATGTTTTGTTACTTTGCGATTGTTGGACATATACCAAACTTATGTAAGAAATTGCTGTTCGAAAAAAAACATTTAAGATATGTTTTCTTTTAGTTTTTACATTCTTAATGAAAATGTTGAATGGGTTTTTTAAAGACAATCTTATTGATTGTCTTTTTTTTTCCCGCTGTTATATGATGAGTACTATTGAGCTCACTTTGTTCAGTGAAATTCAATATATTCTGAGAACAGCAAAATAAAATATATAACATATTGTACAAATTATCTTGTACTGTGAAATATATATTATAACTCAATTTTTTCTTCTCTTCCACAGATAGTATATTTTTAAAAAATGTATTATTAACTTGTCATTATTTTTACGGTAAGTATGAAAAACAAAAAATACTTTTTGATCACTCATTTACTTCTCTTTCTCTCTTTCCCTTTCTTCACTCTCTCCCTTACTCCCCTTCCTTTAGTCATCTTGCTCCCCTTCCCTCACTCTCCTTACTCCCCTTCATTCACATTAACAATTATTCTCTCACCATTAGTACCCTTCTCTCACCCTTACTCACTTTCCCCTGCTACCTCTTTCCCTGTCTGTCCCTTACTTCTTTTTCCTTTTTTCCTCCAACACTACCTTTGTCTTACTCTATCTCTCACTCTCTTCTCACTCCCCTCTAACTCTGTTTCCTTCATACCATCCCTCAGTCTCTTTCACTCACTGCTCTTCTCTCACTCCCTCACTCCCTTTTGCTCACTCCCCTTTCCTCCATCCGTCTCTAAGTCTCTTCCTGTGTCTCAGTCACAATAACTGCCTCACTCCCTCACAGTCCCTCACTCTCCTTCTCTTTCTCTCTCTCACGGTGTCTTTCTCTCTCCACCAATCTTCCTTTTCTTTCCTCTCTCTTTCCATACATTCTTCTCTCTCTCTCACTACTTTTTCCTCTATCTTAATATGCTTCCTTTTCCTTCACTTCTTTTCCCTTACCCTCACATCCCTTCCCTCACTGTCACTGCCCTTCACTCAAATTCAAATTCAAATTCAAATTATCTTTATTCGGTACTTAAGAAGATAACATTAAAGAGCATGAAAAAATACATACATACAGTGTTTAAAAACAGTTAAGAGTATTTTAAGAAAATTTTCAGATAAAAAGTTCATATATGAGGGCAGTACATCGTTCATTCAATGGGGGGTCTCAGACTGGGTTCGGATCAAAATGTACAGTTATTTCCCTGGTGTTCCTCAGTCTTATGGCAACTTTAATGAAACTTATGACACATAACAGGGTATATGGGTCTGATGCTTTTTGCAAAAAAAGTAGGGCTGCTTTGGCATGCTTCAGTTTTTGATTTTTCAGAATCCTAACTAAAAACTTCCTTCTAGGCTCAGAGTAGAAAGGGCATAATAAAACAAAGTGAAGGGTATCCTGCGGAGACCTAGTGTCGCAGCCGCAGGTACTCTTCAACTCTACTGTGAGTGTGAAACCTGCAGGAACTGCCAATAAATGGTGAAGTAGATTCAAACGGAACCTGGTCATATAAAATCTTTCCTGCGCATTGTACATTACCGCTAGGTAAGGTTCCATTTTAAAATTTGTAGATACCACTGAGCCATGTGCCACCACCGAGGGTTTTTTGTTTTCAGTGAGGGCCCTCCTTGTTGATGCCCATGCACTGAATGAGTTTTTGGCCAGTACTTTATTCTGTGTGGTCATCAGCTCTGGGTCAGAGAACAGATCTTTACAGCCGATACATTCCAAGGTGTCCTTTACATATTTAAGCCATGGAATTGGTTCCCCTTTATCCCGGCTCAGGCAATCCATAATAATCTGTCTGCTAAGGCAAGCCTCTGGGTTTGTCCAAATCTTGATCCAGGCCATGATAGGTCGGATCGTGATTTTGTCCTCAATATAGGGCTCGCCCAGTTCCAAGTGAGTTATATGTGCGGGGGTGCACTGAGGAACCTTAAGTATTTTTTTGAAGAATTTATTTTCCTCAGCTTGTATCTGCTATACATGGTTGGTTTTGCAGCCCCACACTTCTGCTCCATATGATACCTTAGCACAGGATACTGCTCTGTGTAGATTTAATATCTGTTCCGGGGACCACCTCCCTAGCCTCCTTCCAAATGCCATTATAGCACCCGTTGAGGCCACCAATTTGGAAGCGTGTTTTTCTGCCAGATTCTTGAATTCCAATTTCTCGTCGAAGAGAACGCCTAGGTAGGAAAATGACTTGACTCTTCCCAGCTTATGTCTGCCTATGCTGTACGAGAAAGTGTTTTTTGGGTTCAAACCTGTGGCCATAACAAAAGACTTTTCCAGATTTGCTGAAAGGTCCAACGAGTTCATAAAATTTACAAACCCATCAATTAGCTTTTGTAGTCCGAGTGGGGTGCGGGCTAGTAGCACCGCATCGTCCGCATATAGGAGGACGGGTACCGGACGCTGGCCAATCTTGGGGCAATCCACTCCCAGCTTCATGAGTTCTTTATCCAGGTTGTTTATATACAAAGAGAATAGGAAGGGCGCTAAAATGCAGCCCTGCCGCACACCACTTGTGCAGGGAAATGGGTCAGTCTTCATCCCTTCATTATTGTAGCGAACTGTAGCCGTGGTCTCCCAGTGTAATGCGTTGCTGGTTTTGCCCCTTTTTCTTGTGGTGTGATCCCCGTATGATTATAGAGACCACAATAGTGATTTCGCCATTGTTCAGGGAGAATGGTGTTCACTATGTCCGGCCCTCTAGGATCTTTAAAACATGGGTCATTTATGATTTTCCAGAAAGCCGACATGTCACCCTGCTCTGCTGCTTCCCTTAAGTCCTCCCATGCTCGGTTTTGCAGGGATTTCTTGCGCGTTTTCAGGGCTTTTTTATAATTGGATCTGCACCCTGTTATCTTGGTTTTATCCTTTGGTTGGTCAGTAAGGCTTTTTTTAAGATCTTTTAATGCCTTGGAAAAATCGTGGTCAAACCAACGTGGGGTCAGGGGCTGTTTGGATCCTGTTCGGGGTGAAGATTTCAACAAAGTGTCTACAAGGTTGGCAATTTCTTCGAAAGCCCTAACCACGATTAGACCACCCATGTTTTCGTCCAGGCATATTTGCAATTGTTTTTGACCCTTCGTCACAAGGTCAAGGTAGAACTTGTCTCCATTTATCTTAGCCCATTTCAGCCTTCTCCCTTGTGATGTCACCTGTTCTAAGGCCTCAGGTACAGCAACTGCTATTCTGAGATTCATACATTTAAAATCCAGCCTCAGTGGGTTGTGATCACTAAAGGGGCTGAAAATGATATCAAAGTTTGTGATCCATTTTTTGAGTGTTGGGGACACCATGATGAAGTCTATATAAGAGTGACAACCTCTTCCTTTGTACGTTGGGTTGGGTTCCCTCTTGTTGTCTATCTTTATAAGATCCATTACGGGCAATAGGTTATGCCTCTTAGTAAAACTCTCCATTTCCTTTCCTTCGATGGTATGGGCAAAGTGGGGCCCCTTTTCCTCCAAGCACCGTGACCAATCCTTGTTTATAGGTCTTAGTTTTTCACAAAGATGGCAATTGAAATCCCCTGCTAAAATGGTGTATGGTGATCCCTTGGCATGATTAGCCGAGGACAAGTTTTTAAAATAGTCGTCCAGTTCTTTCACAGTTTTATTTCTGCCTCGTGTGACCATTGAATTATACCAGTTTATCAATGTGATTTTTAGACCTTTGTGCGAAAAGCCAATCGCTTGCATGTTTATGGAGTCACAGTTTAGGTTTGACCAGTGCCCCTGGATGCGAAGGTCCACATATGTAATTAGTCCGCCAATAGCTCTTCCAGATGGTGCTTTTGCTGCAGGGACCCCAAAGCTTTTAAACCCTTCCAATGAAAATTGACTGGGATCGACAGTCCAGGTCTCCTGGAGACAAATAATATGGAAACTGGTTACAAACTCTCTACACTCCTTCACGTTATATTTAGCTGCTATCCCTGCAATGTTCCATGACAAAATTCTTATGCCTTGCTCAGACTCCGCTTTATGTGTGCCAGCAGCCATGAGGCAGTTGACTGGTGCCTCTCCCGATGCCACTGTGGTGTCCATTTTGTTTGGTAAAGATCCTCCCCTTGACACAGTTTCCTGCCCAGGCTTTAGTTTGTCATTGGTATTCACTACTAGAAGTTCATGGGTAAATACAATGGGAGCACTGCTTAGCTCTACTAGGGTGGAAGAAGGCGAGCGACCTGATTTTCGCGTTCTTTTCATAGAGCTGCCCTCAGTTAGACGGAGATTACACTCCCTATTCTGTTGGAGCCAGTCAACATTGTCCATGGTACAACACCTATTCCAATGTGTGTGCATTGCAACTATAGGATCATAGAAGGGGGGTGCCTGCCAGGGGGTCTGCCAATTATCTACTCTGTGGAACTGCATCGGGTATGGAGCCCTATTCGCTCGTGCCCTGTTTGGATATGTTAGTCCATGTTTCGGGGGCAAAGGGTAGAAGTAAGATAAAGGTAAAGGGTGTATGTTTGTTTGTGGTCCCAGCGAGGGAGAGTTGCATATATGGGTAACTACCGAGGTGTCCCTGAAGTTAATAGCAATAACATCCCCTGCCACGGTTTTAGCACCATTTCCTATCCATTGCCCCCTTCTTACAGACAATATTTCCCCGGACATGTGTAAGGGCAATGGTGTGTTGGACCTTAGCCATTGAATGCATTTGTTCCTTAGCTCCCCTTCATGTTCTCTTTTGCCTTCCTTTAGGGGAGGTACTCCTGTTAGCACCACTACATAAGGTAGTGCTTCTGGTGGTAGGTTAATGGAGTGGAACCGCACTCCAGTTTTTGCTCTAGGTGCGGCTGTAGGGGAGGTAGTTTTTGGTTGAGTGGGATTCCCTATTTTGGCATTACTTTCACTGGCCTTATCTATTGTTGTGGAGCTTTTTCCTTGATCTTTATTTTCCTGTGGTACTACGCCCTTAGTATTAGTCATTGGATGGGTATTCGTTTTCACCGGCGTTTTATTTTGTGGAACTGCATTATTTGTTAATTTGCCGGGATTTGTATAAGATGCTGTCTTTCCCTTATTTGTGGGCTCTTCAACCCCTAATCCAGTATTATTAGGGTTACCTAAGGCTATTGATGATACTTGGGGCGCCTGTCTAGTTGATCCTATCACTTTGTTGTTTATCACAGATGTTAATCTATCCAGTTTGGCCATTAAAGGCTTAAACTGAACCCTAATGGTCTCTTCTAGTTCTGCCTTTAGGTCTGACACCATATTGGCTACCCAGCATGGTATGCCAGATACGGTGTTAGCCATCGGGGTGATCAAATTGTGATTGGCCTTTGAGTTCTCTTTGCCCCCCTTTTTACTATTCAGCTTGCAAACACTTTTCTTCCTAGACTTTTGGGCAGGTTTGCCTGGATTTCTAATTTGTGGAGTTGCCCGAGGTGACTGCTCTAAGTTTACAGGATCTGTAACTCCAGCTGTGTTATTTGGCGTATTTAGAATAGGCTGTGCACAGGGGAGCTCTACATAAGAAGAGGTTATTGAAAAGCTTGTGTCTGGGTTGTCTATTAGGGATATCACCGGGCCCTCCTCTGTGTCATGGATAGCTACTGTGGGTGCTAACGATAGTCGCCTTTCTGTGTTCTCAATGGCTGTTGCCACGACCCCAATAGTCTGTTGTAGCATTTTACGAAGGCAGAAGGGAAAACAGCAGCAACGTCCCAGGTAGGGTATCCTCGGGTAGGGTCTCCTCGGCGTTTTTGAATTTAAGATTCCCGCCTGCTTCAGGAAGTGCTGGGAGATTTGTAGGTTGTGCCGTCCAGGGGGCGGGGCTACCAGGGGGCGCAGACCAGATGACCCAGGTCAGGCAGGGACTCCTGGGAAATGGAGTCCCTGCAGCGCACCACCCCTGGTACGATGTATCCTCCTCTGCCCCAGGCACAGTCAGCAAGATCCCAAAGCGGCAAACAGCAAGCCGCGCAGCGGCACCCACAAAGCGGGTGCTGCAAGTCGTACAGGCGAAGGCAGAAAGGAAAACAGCAACAACGTCCCAGGTAGAGTCTCCTCGGCGTTTTTGAATTTAAGATTCCCGCCTGCTTCAGGAAGTGCTGGGAGATTTGTAGGTTGTGCCGTCCAGGGGGCGGGGCTACCAGGGGGGGCAGACCAGATGACCCAGGTCAGGCAGGGAATCCTGGGAAATGGAGTCCCGCAGCGCACCACCCCTGGTATGATGTATCCTCCTCTGCCCCAGGCACAGTCAGCAAGATCCCAAAGCGGCAAACAGCAAGCCGCGCAGCGGCAGCCGCGAAGCGGGTGCTGCAAGTCGTAGAGGCGAAGGCAGAAAGGAAAACGTCCCAGGTAGGGTCCCCTCGGGTAGGGTCTCCTCAGCGTTTTTGAATTTAAGATTCCCCTTCACTCAATCTCACTCCTCTTCTCCTACTTCATATTCTCCTCTCTGTGCATCACTCCTATTCACTTTCTCCTGCTCCCATTTCTCCACTCCCCCTCACTCTCTTTCCCTCACTCCATCCATCAGTCCCTTTCCCTTACTCCTCTTTCCTCATTCACTTTTGCTAACTCTCATTCCTTTAGTCCCACACTCCCCTTCACTCCATTTCTCTCTCCCTCTCTCCCTCTATCTCACTCAGTCTAACCACATCACTCCCTCTCAGTCACTTGCTCTCCCTCTCTTTCTCTCTTACTCTCTCTCTCTCTTTCACTCTTTCACTCCCTCACCCTTCCTATCTTTCTCTTTCTGTTTCCTTCACACCTACTTTTTCCTTCTGTCCCCTTTCCTCTCTCGTAATCTTCTTCCTTCTCTCTCATTCCCCTTTCATCACCCTCATACCCATTCACTCACTGTTACTGCCTTTCACTCGCACTCAGGACTTTTTCCTCACTCGCCTTCCCTCACTCCTCTTCCTTCAATCCTCTTTCCTCACTCCCTCATTCCATCTCACTTACTCCCCTTTGTTTATCCCTTTTCCCCTCTGCACTTTATCCTTTCTGTATTTCTCACCCCTTCACTTTCCTGCTCCCTTTTCCTCACTCCCACTCACTCTGCTTCTCTCACTCCCCTTCCCTCACTCTTCTTCCTTTACTCCTCTTTCGTCACTCTGTCCTCCCTCACTCTCCTTTACTTACTGCCATTCCCTTACTCTTTGACTCCCCTCACCTCTATCCCCTACCCTTAGTCCTCTTGCTTCAGTCACTCTTTGACTCCCCTTTCCTCACTCATCACACTCCCCCTTTCTCACTCATTCTCTCAGTCCTTCCCTCCTCTTCACTCAGTCATTTCAGTCATTCATTTATACACTGCACATTCATTCAAAAAAATTATGACACAGTATATTAAAAATATAGTTCTTCTTGGAGAAGTGAAGTTAGTTCTGAAAAGAACTGTTTTTTTTGTCTTTTTTGTTTTGTAGTTTTTTGATGTTATTTAACAATTTTATATATATATATATATTTTTAACAAAAAGAAAAAAACAGGTGACAAAATATTGTTCAACTTGAACAAAAATAACTCAATCTTCTTTTCAATTAAATTAACACTGTGTTCACCATAACACAGTATCTCGTTGCACATGTTGCAACCTATATGAACATTCTTAAACAGTGGCCGGATATCCAAAGCTTTGATGTTGGAGAAGCTATCGAAGATGTGCTGGGCCCAGCAGATGGAGGGTTGTCTTGAAGGGCTCGAGTAGATACCCGAGCATTCTTTACATGTCGTACAATTGTGTGGATACAAAAAGAATAATGCTTTTTAGGATCCCCTCTAGATAAAACAGAGCCACAAATGTTACATGTGACATTGGGGGCATTAACATTTTTTTGCCCCTCTGGGAAAGAAAAAAATTGCCAAATAAAAGAGTCTTTCTTTTTCTTCTTTGGAGGTTCCACAACAAAGGTCTCCACCTCACTGTCTGAAGAAGATTGCTGTTCTGCCATGTTGAAAATGGATTGGAGCACGATGTGTCTTCAGGTTCTTCTCCCAACAAAGTAAAAGAGATAGTGAGGGAAGCGGGTGGGGTGTTTGAAGATTCTGGAACAGAAACTATTATGAACCAATCAAAAGTATTGTTTTCAAGTCACATGACTTTACGTGCGCGCAACGTGCCCGCACGCAGGCGTGCACGGTGCACACATGCGTCGCAAATGAATGACATTTTACCCAATTTTTGTAAATGCTTTTAAAAGCGTGAAAAGGAGGCATTGAAGAGACTCCCTGACCCCCTAGGCCTTCTCAGGGGGTCCCTAAAAGATCCCAATTAAAAAAAAAAACATTTTTGTTTTCAAAAGAAATCGCGAGGTGCACGCACCCCCGAGGTAGAAGAGAGCCAAAAACAAACGTGGAGAGCATGAAAAGGGGGCAGGGTAGAGACTTCCAGACCCCATAGCCTTCTCAGGGGCTCCATGAAGGACTCCGAAAGTCCCCCCAATTTTTTTTTTTTTTAAATGACGAATTGCGCACACGGTGCTCGCACCCTTTGGCCGCCATTTTGTCACTCCGAGGTAGAAGAGAACCAAAAAAAAATGAGGACATGAAAAGGGGGCAGGGGAGAGATTCCCTGACCCTTCTGAGAGACTCCCTTAAGAACCCCAAAGACCAAAAAAACATTTTTTTTAAAAATAAAATTCCAAGGTGCCCGCACGTAAGAAAAAAAACAACAAAAAAGTTCAATAACAAATGACACAGTATATAAGAAATACAGCTCTTCTTGGAGAAGTGAAGTTAGTTTTTGAAAGAACTTTTTTGACTGTGTTTTAAAAAAAAATCTTTTTGCAACAGTTTAATATTATTATTTTTTAAACAAAAAACGTCAGAAAATGGAAAACTGTTCAACAGGAACAAAAAAATAATTATCTTCGGTAGCATTGGTGCTGCCTAATCTTCATCTCGATTAGGTTCATGCTCTGCTCCCCAAAGCAAAAAATTGCATCTAATATGTACATTGGCCAAAAGTGGCCGTAGTTCTAAATTCTATGTTGATGGAGATACTGCTGCTGCTGATGAGGTGCTGGGGCAGCAGCTGGAACTTCAGCAGCAAGGGCTCTTGTGGATGCTCGTGCGAAGTTGTTGGAATGCACATTCTTCATGTGCCGCATCATGGTGTGAATGCTGAAAGAATATTTTTTGTTAGGGTTTCCCCTCGATAGCACACTCCCACAGATAGTGCACGCCACCTTTGGTGCATTTACTTTTTTTTTGCCCATCCGGATAACTGAAGAATTTCCAGATGAAGGATTCTTTTATGTTTTTGGCCCGTGGCTGCTCTTCCACCAACTCCACATCTGAGTTTGATGAGGAATCCTGTGGCTGCTGTTCTGCCATGTTGTTAATAACAAAAGCAGGAAAAAAGCTTAAAAGATCCTTCTCTCTGGAAACAGAAAGTGATAGTGAGGGAAGTGGGTGGGATTTTGAAGATTCTGGAACAGAAACTACTATAAACCAATCAAAAGTGTGGTTTTGTAGTCACATGAATTTGTTTTCAATTCACATGACTTTACGTGCGTTCAACGTACCCGCGCGCATGCACGCATGCGCCGCAAATTGACATTTAACCCGATTTTCCTAAATGCTTTTCAAAACATGTAAATGAGGCAGGGAAGAGACTCCCTTACCCCCTAGGCCTTCTCATGGGGTCCCTAAAGGACCCCGAAGGGCAAAAACATATATTTTTTTTAAATTGCGAGGAGTGCGCACGGTGCTCGCAACCTAAGGCCGCCATTTTGTCAGTCCGAGGTAGAAGAGAGCCCAAAACAAAAGTGGAGAATGTGAAAAGGGGGCAGGGTAGAGACTCCCTGACCCCCTAGGCCTTCTCAGGGGGTCCCTGAAGGACCCCGAAAGGCGAAAAAATATATTTATTTTTTAAAAACCTTAGAGGTGCGCACACATTAAAAATAGTAAAAAAACAACATCAAATTTTGCTGTTTATATGTTGATTGAAGATGTTGACTATACTGTTCAACTTTATGCAAATCAAAAACAAAAAACTGAGCCATTGCATATTACAGGATACAGTCAATCTATTACAATATACATAGGCAATTTGATTTAAAAAAATATTGAAAATATAATAATTGATACAGAAATTAGCATTTTAAAAACCTTTGAAATTGATTTAAAAACCCATAGGTTTCACACATGTCATAGTTTGGAATAAGCATTTAAAAAACCTTGCAAATTCACTGAAAAAACCATAGGTTTCACATACGTTATAGTTAGGGATTAGCATTTAAAAAACCTTGCAAATTCACTGAAAAAAACATAGGTTTCACATATGTTATATATAGGAATTAGCATTTAAAACACCTTAGAAATTCACTGAAAAAAACATAGGTTACACATCCGTTATAGTTAGCTAGACATTTCTCTCATACAAAACCATTGAAATTCCCCCGTTATAGTTAGTTCAGCTAACTATACATCGTGCGCCCGCAATGCACTGCTGATGACGTCACATATTACAACACTCATGACATGGTCAGTGACATCACTCATGACATCACTGATGACATCTCAAATTGCACATTAGTGTTTTAATGTAGTGATAGGATTCCTACATACGGATGAATGAGTCACTACAAAACTAAAACAACTGTGACAGAGTGTTTGCTGGAAGTGTAACTAGACAAAGTAGTAAATTTAACGTATAAAACACAACTTTGCAAGTACATAGAAGACTGCATACATCGTCTATAAGGGTTTTGAAGCAGCCTATGCCCTAAGGCATATTTTAATGCATGAGTATTTAGATAGTGAGTTGATGATTACAAGACTTAAAGGAAAGAACCTGATTGAATTTATAACAGCCTCGGTTGTACCACAGTATATACATAAACACATACTGCTGAATAGCTCACTATATTATTGAAAAAGTAGTGTGAGAATGTTTGCAAGAAGTATTAGGATACACATTGAGGAATTGAACGTATACAACATAAGTTTGCTGGTGCATAGAACAGTGCATGCACAGTCTATAAAGGTTTGAAACAGCCTATGCACTAAGACCTCTTTTAATCCATGAGTATCTAAATACTGACTAGATCATCACACTTCTGCAAAAAAAGTTCCTCACTAAATTTATCGCAGCTTCAGTTTTACCACGGTACAATGAAAAAGAACATACTGCTGACTGGCTCACTACAATACTAAAACAGCAGTTTCACAGTGTTTGCAGGAAGTCTAAGGTTAAAGACTGGGCAATTGAAAGCATAGAATACAAGTTTGCAGCTGCATACAAGACTGCATGTACACTCCATATGGATTTTAAGCAATCGATACCCTCAAACCCACTTTGCATATTTTAAATCAGTACAAACATTTAAAAAATATATAACTGAATCTATAACTGCCTCACTTTTAGTACAATAAATATATTAGTAGATAGTGCTTTTATTATTTTTATCAATAAATGTATTTTTGTTACATCTCATAATTTAACAGACATTCCAATGCAACTACATCAGATATGTAATTTAGATCATTTTCCTCATCAGCAGGTTCTGATTTAATTTGTACTAAAATGTCAACATAATTTAAAACTTCCAGAAAATCTCCATCAAAGCTTTAGTCTTCGAAATCACAATTCATGTCTGCAGCACTAATTTCGCCTTCTTCACTCTCACTGCCTGTGACACATACAATTATTTCTTCAATTATACTCAAAGTAATATCCAAAATCTCCTGAGTATGAGGCTGTTCATTTTCCATAATTTTTCCTTTATGTTCTTGCTCCTTGTATAAAAATATAAACAGTTCATTGTAATACTTTTCGTATTATATAATACAAAACTACCATGTTCATCTATTTTGGCCTACAAAAAATACTGTATAAACACTATTATCTAATAACATTCTATCAGTAGAGTTTTAGCCCTTTGCAAAATTATACAACTATAATTACGTAACATTCATTAACCTAGGCCTCTCAGTTTATTGTCTAATTTTCATGTTATTCATTTGCTTGTGTTCTTCTACTAACTTTTCTTTATGCAGTTGCTCGTTATCTATTCTCTCAATCCTTCAATATCTTATGTTTTTCATTAATGTTCCTTCTTAATTCAAGTCTTCCAACTATTCCTAACTCAATGTGTTCTTTTCCCTTTAGACCTTCCTTGTACGAATGTTATTGTTTCTTGTTTTAAGTTAGAGAAAATACATCGACTGAGTACATTCAATATTGTCTATAATGTCAGGTAAGTTCACTTACTCACTAACTTGTCAAATAACGTTCTTTAACTCTCACAGAAATATTTCCAATTTCTCTTCAGGAATATCTAAGGACCAATTGAAAACGGGTCAGATCTCCGGAACGTCTTAGGTGAAATGCGCACTGGTTAGTGAGCGTGCGCCTCACCAACGATTCCCCACAACTCTGTGGTAAATAACTAGATTGCAACCACGTCTTTCTGCCTTGGCATGTGCGGGGACTTGCGATGGGGCAGGCAGGACGGGCGTGGGAGGGGCAGGGTGAGGGGTGATAAACAACGGAATCTGCATAATTGCAGGTAACTAAACAATTACATTAATAAAACGAATTTCGGGCCATATTGTCAACAAAACACGATATCAACAAAACGCAACACATTATCTCCACTTTTATCAGCAGGAAAGTGGCGATAAAGCGTCGATAATCCATCTAGTTTAGTTGATAATATGACCTGAAATGCATGCTAATAGCTTCGTGGTGACGATCACACGTGGTTAGGGGGGTCGTACATTTATTTGTTAGGCTGTATGTTTTTTTAAAAAACATTAAAGAAAAATCGCAGCGTACCCGTACAGAAATATGTACAATTACGAGCAGGATCAGCATGCTAATTGGCTGTCAATACTCCAAACCAGGAAGTGTTGCAAGCCATCCTATTTGTCACGGAAGCCGAGTCACAAGGAAACAGTAAAACAAAGTTGACAAATAAGGAAAGGGGGCACAATAGAAACATTCAGAATCTATAGTGTTGCTCAGGGGGTGGTAGATTTATTGTACGCGTACCGACAGCGTACAGCTGTAATGTTGAAAGTCGTCACGTAAGCGTACGAAAGCAAGAAAACAAAAAATTATTTTAGATATTTATGAAGTATATTTGTTTATCTAAAAAGAGCTGTTGTGTTTATTGCAAGATTTTAGTACCTACAAGTAAGTACCAATGCAGAGTCTTAAGTCTTTATGAGGAACACTCTGTTCCCCTCATCTGTAAAATGTACACCATCTCTCCTATAGATGCCATACATATTGAAACGCAGATTATTGTTGTAAATGGACCCCATTCAGTAGTCTCGGAGAAAGGCAGAAACAGATTTATTTACATGTTTCCTAGCTTTTTCATACTGTGGACAATAGTGGTTGGACCGCTTCCATCTCTGCCTTTGGCATATATTAGAATATACAAAGACAGTTATCGGGAACAGTGTCATCAATTGGGCAAAGGTGTCCTTCATGAGCATTTCCAGAGCTACCCCAGTCAAAGTGCCTAGGTCATTGCCACCACAGTGCACAATTATGAGGTCAGGGTGTCGGAGATGCATAAAGGATTTCACCAATGGCATCAATTGGTACAACTTAAATCCTCTCTGTGCAATCCAATCCCGGGGCAAGCTCATTTTCGCAACGAGGTACCGACGGACAATGCAGGCCTCCCTCCTAAGAAGCCTGTCAGGTAGAGGTGAGGCTGGGCTATCCTACAATTGAGGATACCCTGTGTATGACCTGACAAACCAAAGAAAAGAGCAGGAATACTGGTGGTGTAATAAAATGTATTATTTATCATATATTTGCAGCAGCAATGTTATTATCTGGTCCTGAAGAAAGCCACTGATACACAAGTTGATCAACAGGCTGAAACATGTTGACCTCTAAGTGACAGTGGTTCTATATCCATACCACTGTGCTGTTACATTTTAATCCTGTCAGGTAGAACACATTAATAAAACTATTTGGTGATTCTATCTAGTCAGTTTTAATTCACATTTTCATTCACACAGTGCTGCAAACCTCACTACAACCCATCATCACACATATGGGATTACTATCCTACTCCCTACCAATCTAAAACATCTTTGATCTCCTTCCTTAAACCTCGAAGTAGTAGCTCCCAGTGGTGACTAGGTTTTCCACACTGGTAAGGAGGACCCATATGATGAAGCATGTCACCCTCAGGTGAGTGAGGGGTCTTATCCTTAAGGGATGTCTTCCCCTGTGTATAACACATTTTGTTAGTTTAGAGAGAGATAGGGCAACTATACATATATTGCGTACACATGCATGAGACTGTAGGTGTATACATTGTTTTTTGTCTTTATGAGGGAACATACACCCACAGGTCTATAAACCCTCCCTCCTGACCCCCAATCCACGGTAGTGGTATAATATAGTAGACTATACAAAGACAGTTTTCGGGAACAGTGTCATCAATTGGGCAAAGTTGTCCTTCATGAGCATTTCCAGAGCTACCTTAAACTAAAACTTAAATCCTCTCTGTCCAATCCATTTAACGTCTACATTTGGTAGACCTAGGTCCTTGTGAATTCTTTTCTGCTGTGCGTACCTTTGACTCCAGAAAATATAGCTGTGTCACACAGTCCACACTGTAAGCATTTTGATGAGAGGTCTGGATGCACTCTGATGGCGCCTGTAAATGAAATGCTAGTTTCAAAAGTAAGATTTTTCTAAAATGGTGGACAACATGCAGTTTTCAAACAAAGAAAAGAAATCATTGGTTGTTTGACAACATTTTACCAAAAACTAGGTTCCATGTTTATGTTTTTTATTAGCCCTATTCCTATTGGTTAAGAAAAAGTGATGAAAAAGAACGTTACATAAGATAAGCTGGTATATTCTCCAGTCAAGCACACTTGCTGTTTTAATTTGCAACAATGTATGATGAACTTTTCACCTGTGTGCTGAGTTAGGTGTTCCCTGAAGTCTTTCTAGGGTAACTGGCAGATTCTGGAATGGGGGAAGGGTTGAAAGTTCTATTAGTTTGAAAGCTTTGGAATGTTAAACCAATAGAAATGTGTGTTTTCTATCGAATTAATGTGAACATGATTTTAATTGGTTATTTATATGTATGTATGCGTAAAGTGAGAGGGGAAACGTTCAATTTGACGGCTGTGCTGCAAACACTGTAGTCTAGAGATTTTGTAGAAGAATATCCACTGTGTGAGTGGTATTCTTGTTAATCTAGAATTCAACTTGAAAGGTGAGTTGAAAAGTTGTATGGGAGTGCGTCTGTGTGGTGTATCTTTGTACATTAACGAATTATGGGGTATATTATCAAGACTCGGTGATACAATTATTGCCACTTTTACGGCAGGAAACTACAGATAAAGTGTTGATAATGTTATCGCCTGTATTGATAATATGCTCCTATATTCATCCGTTGTTAAACGTTTTATAGTAGTAAATGTGTTTTGCTATAATGCATGCTGTTATGTTTTTTCTTTAATATCATTTTGTGCCTCTGTACATTAAGGGATTATGGGCATTATTATCAGTAAAGGACGATACATTATCGCCACTTTTATCGACAGGAAACTGCCGGTAAACCAGTGATAATGCTCTCGATAATATATCCTTATGAATTCCCATAGAAACCCAGGTTATGGTGTTAACCTGGGCTTCTATGGAAATTCACAAGGATATAATATTGAGACCATTATCGCCGCTTTAGTGGCAGTTTCCTGCCGGTAAAAGCGGCGTTAATGTATTGCACTTTACTGATAATATGACACTAACGGGCATATTATTAAGGATTAGTGTTAAAATTATCAATGTTTTATGGACAGGAAACTGCCAATAAAATGGTGAAAATGAGCTTAATAATAGCTTCGTGTAAATTGCGATGGAAGCCCAAGTTCTAGTGTTAACCTGGGCTGGTATGGAAATTCTCAAGAGCATATTATCAAGCTCATTATCGTCGTTTTATCGGCATTTTCCTGCCGATAAAAATGACAATAATCTATCAACTTTTGTTTATAATATGTCCCGAAATTCATTTTATTAATTTAATTGTTTACTCACCTGTAATGATCCAAGGGGCATATTACTGAGGGGGGCGATAGCCAATTATCACCGATTTAGCTTCCGTTTTTGCCCAATAAGCGGCAATAATTCTATCGCCCTGTTAGCAACCTGTCACTAACTGATGTTAGGGACAGCTTTTAGACGATAGCGAGCAGTTTGGGACCCGCTTTGATTGTCAGCGATGTTTATCGCTAATGACGAGCAAAGTGGGCATACCCAACCAGTTAGCGACTGAAAGCAGTCGCTAACATCGCTATCGTCTATTAGCAAGGCAGGCGTAGCATTGGAAATATTCATGCTAAGCGTGAATATCTCCAAACACTAACACCTGCCCAGACCAGTTCTTAGCCATTTTATCCAATGGGAGGTGGATAACATGGCTAAGACCATTTTGTCTCTAATGCGTGAATATTGCTGTATTCTAAACGATATTTACGCATTTCGCCGCTATCTCTGGATATTTTAGCACAATAGAGAAAAACGTTGCTAATAGCATGTTTTCTCTGCTAACATATCCAGTGATATGCAGCAATAAAAAAAATAGTCGCTAACCGTATTTAGCTATAAATATCGCTACTTGTTGGTAATATGCCCCCAGATTCCATTCTTTATCACTACTCACCCTGCCCCTCCTCTGCCCCACCTGCCTGCCCCATCGCAATTCCCTCCACGGACCACGGCTGCTTCTATATTGCGTTATATTGTACTGTCTATTTATACTCCAATTTTTTATAAAATTTTCCTTGCTTCATACTCCTTGTTCTTTTGCTTCAAGTCCTCTTATTTTTATACTCCGAGGTTTGTCCTCATACTCCTCCCTCTGTTCTTGTAAGTAATATAATAGAATATTTTATATATTTTTTTGTAATGTTATATATATTTTTTTATTATAGGTTGTGTTTATCGATACTAAAAATACTGCATCATGCCAACAAAGAACCAAAAGAGAAAGCAACGAAAGAAAAGTGTGTCTTTGAACAGAACTCATCAAGAAGATTTACATGAAGAGAGATGTCTTAACAAACAGAAAGAAAGTCCTGGTAAGAGCAGGAGCACTTTTTTGAGGAAAATACTAAAGACTAAGGGCCTCATTTATGAAGGCCTTGCGCCACCGGTGCGTCACTTTTTCCCATTTTAAAAGTGACGCAAAAGTGGTGCAAGACCTTCATAAATAAGGCCCTAAGAGTAGTATTCAGAAACAGAAAAATGTCTAGTGTATCAGCAACCAAAAAAAACTACTAATTAAGAAAAGAATAATGCAAAATCAAGTGCAGACAAAACTGTGTATAGTACAAGGAGAAAAAAGTAATTCATGGAAATTAGGAAAACATTTTTTTATAATAGATTGGTATCAAATTTAATGAAAGAAATTAAGGTATATAAGAAAAAAACTGTATTTTATAAGAAGATATTAAAAAAGTAGTTGAGGGAGCTTTGGAATTAAAAAGAAAACTCTTTATTTTAGTGATCACTAGAGTTAGATAGCAATCCATTTAATGAAGTCCAAAAGTAAGTGGAGAAGACTAATTAACAGAAGTAATTTTTGTGAGGTTTTTTTGGGTGAATGGAAACATAGTTCAAGTTCTGAGCCTTTTTTTAATGAAGAAAGTTATCTTCAGAGTAATGATTTGTTGCATGCAATTGACACCAGTGGTCGTGCTTATGAGGTTAGAAATGGTTGTCCTATTGAGAGAGATAAAATTGTTCCTAGGAATGCAGAAGAGGTGTTAGCTGATGAAGTTTTAGGAAGACGTCCTAAAGCTCCAGTGTACACCTGGAATTGTAGTAGTATTTGCAGTGTGCGGCAAGAATCTATTGACTTTTTACACAATATCTTACGTAATTATACCAAGAAAAGTGTTAAACAAAAGATTAAGATGTTACAAGGACTAGGCCCTTGCAGAGTGAGAGAAAATACTGATTTCCAAGGTTATTCTCTGCCTTGTGTTTCTAAAAAAGTATGTTGAAGTGTTTTCCACCATTTCAGGATGTTAGCAGTTCATCATACTCAGATGAGGAAATTAGTCAGAACATTGTATTATGCAAAAAGTGTAGCACTAATGTTAAAAAAGTTGAACAGTGCTCTTTTGCGTAGATCTATATCAGATGTAACAAATGTTTGTGATGAAATTGAGATGAGTTACTTTGGTCCTCAGGAAGACAGTGCAGAAAGTGAGACATTAATAGAAGAAAATGTGGAAGAGAATGTAGGACAGTGCAATGTAGAAAATCTTGAGCAAGAAATTATACAGTTTAATTTGATTTCAGGTTAAAGGTCAAATTATTCTTGTATCTGTTGTCGACAAATTAATTATAAAAATCAGACTAGGACTGTTGACCTGTATTTAAAAAGCGAAAAAGGAAAATAATAATGAGCGGAAGGATTTTGCAACTTATTTGTTGGTAGAGAATTGTTTTGATTTGGGTTCTGATCAGCGTATTTGTAAATATTGTTATAACAAATTAGAAGAGACAAAATGCCTGCTAGAGCTCTGCATAAAAATCTTGAGTTGGTAAATATTCCTTCTGAACTGAGGGATTTAAATACCTATGAGTCTATTCTTATTCAATGTGTGCATCCATTTCAGGCTATTGTTGGTATGGAGCCTAAGACAGGAAATTTGCCTCCATCTGATTTACAAAGAGGATTAAAGGGAAGAGTTGTATATTTGCCTCTAGATTTTAAGAAAAATATTGAAACTATTGGTGTAGAAAATGTAGAGGATGAACCTTTAGTTATTCTTGTTAATGGTGTTCCTACTAAGAGTAAGAAAATCTGGCAAGAATTGGTGAATGTTAGGAAAGTGAAAAAAAGTAACATTGAATCTGTAACAAATAATCAATATTACAAAAATGTGTATGTAGGAAAAGAAGAAATAACTGTACAAGAAGATACTGACTTGCCATCTGGACAAATTGAAAAAGTGGATGTGTCCAGAACTGAAGAAATCTACAAACATTACAGTGTTCATCCATTGCATTCCAAAGAAATGATGGGGAATGCTATATAGTTATTTCAAATTGAAGAAGCAAAAGGAAGTCCCATTAGTGTATGGGAAAAAAGCTTGGAAGCTCGTTGTTTCTCTCAGTTGCTTCCTACAGGAAAAGGAGGACGAAATGATGAACTACCTGTGCAGATTCCTACATCTGAATACCGGACTTTAAGATTATATGCAGAAGATGCAAGATTTCGACAATGAATTCCATATTTGCTTCATCTTTTGTTTGAGAGTGATTTGTCTGGACTTTCTTATGCAGTAAACCACATATTGAAAACAGGTGTACATCTGCAAAATGTTTCGCCAAAGGAATTTATGGATAAAGTACAGCAGAAAGATAATATTTTGGAAACTCAGCTGATTAATCTGATGGCATGTCAGCATGGTACTAATGAGCACTGGTGCTGTCGTCATGGAGAACTTAAATGTATGCTATGGAACTTAGGAACTCCTACATGGTTCCTTACTCTAAGCTGTGCTGAATATGCTTGGGATGATTTACCTCAATTTCTTCGAGAGGCAAATCCAAATATATCAAATATCGAATACAAGACACCTGGAGAATTGTGCTCTTTGGATCCTGTTAATGTATGCAGGCATTTCAATCATTGATTCAAAGCTATGATGTCTTTTATCACCAATAAAAAATTCCTCCTCTTGGAGAGGTTCTGGATTTCTTTTGTAGAAAGGAGTATCAAGCGAGAGGTGCTCCTCACATACATATGTTATTATGGATCAAAGATGCTCCCAAATTTGGAACAGACTCAGATGATACTGTGTTGTCTTTTATTGAAGAATATGCTACATGTGAAGTACTCAAAAGTACACAAGATAAGGACTTAAGACAACAAGTCTTACGATTCCAAAGTCATCGTTGTTGCAAATACTGTAGTCGAAAGTACAAATCTAAGGACAAATTCTACAGCAAATGCTGTTTTGTATTTCCTTGACCTGTAATATCAAAAAGAAGAGTGAACAGTTTTATGTCATCTTTGCGACATAATATCACAAGAAAGTCTCCAAAAAAGACCTACAACTTAAGAAGAAATGAAGAGGCAAAATACATAAATGACTACAACCCAGTCATTTTGTCCATGTGGAATGCTAATATGGATATTCGATATGTTGCAGACAATTCCATTGCTGTTGCTCGATATGTGACATCGTACATAACAAAGTCGGAAAAGACGGAATTGAAGGAAATGTGGGAAGAGAATTTTCATGAGAAGAGTCTAAGTAAGAAATTATACAGTTACAGTTTGAAGATGTTATCTCATCGAGAAATTGGAGCGTATGAATGCTCAGATCGCTTATCATCTGCAAGTCTATACTCCAAATCTAGAAGAATCATTTGGGTGAGTCTAGGTCTTGCTGCAACACGAAACCGAGTTCTTAAATCTGTACAAGAAAGTGAATATTTAGCTGAAAAAGAGCCAGAAAGTACTGATATTGTGAAAACAAATATGTTGGATACATATTATCCAAATAGAAGTCATCATCTTGAGAACATTTGTCTCTATGAAGTGCTGCAAAACTATATTTTTAAATGGAATATTACTGAAAACATTAATAATGGTATATATATGCCGTTATTGGTTCTGAAGGATGTCTGGTGAAACAAAGAAAAAGACATTTGATTAATCACCGTAAACTGAGTTGCGAAACACCTGATAAACGGGAATTTTACTATTTAGCTCTTTTGTAACTTTTCAAGCCATGGTGTTCAGAATTGGAATTACTTGGAGATTTTGACAGCTATGAAGATTCCTTCAATGCAACTAAAGGTACTATAGAATGTCCTGTTTTTGCTAATTATGTCAAAATGTTGAACGACGAAATTGAGCAAGAAGCTACAATTGCAGCTGAGATTGCTAGAGACAGTTCTCAAGACAGTCAAACTTCTGCTCCGTTGAGTCAGGACCCACTGGAAGAACCAATTGTTCTAAATGAAGCAGCAACTTCTATGGAAGAGGTGGAAACAGTAATGCATCAAGGTCAAGAACATCTAACAAACTTAGGAAACTTGGAACAACAACTAAATCTTGAGCAGAAAGAAAAATATGAGCAAGTGAGAGAACAGATTAACCATGGGTTTCTTCATGAGAAGAAAGAGTGCTCTTGCTCATCATTTGAACCTATCCGTATGTATGTGAGTGGACAAGCTGGAACAGAAAAAAGTTTTTTAATTAAAATAATCACAAGTTTTCTACAGAAAAGAACTGACTCGCATTTGTCTTGTGTTGTCACTGCTCCAACTGGGTTGGCGGCCCACAATATTAAAGGAATTACTTTACATCGTTTATTAATGCTACCAGTAGAGCATGACAACAAATTACAATACCACAAGCTATCTGGAGAATCTTCTTATGAAGTTTCAGGAGTGTTGAAGTAAATTAAGCTTCTCAATATTGATGAGGTAAGCATGGTCTCAAACGTAATGCTTAACTTCGTGCATTTAAGAAAGCAGCAAATTCTTAAAACAGAGTATGACGTATTATTCAGAGGAAAACACGTGAGGTTCCGTGACAATTGTAAGTGATGCTTTTGACTCGCACGAATATGGTCAAGTCTGGTATCTATGAACCGCAAATAACGAGTTTAGTGGATATGTGCAGTTTCGCTGTGCTAACCAAAACCGTTCGTTTGTTACGTGGGTTTTTCTATCTGTACCCACGGGTTCCATCTTAGATACGGCATCCATTTTGTCTCTTGCCCTCAAGTAGCCAGCGAACGGACGTTATCCGCTTCGTGACCCTGGGACTCCCAAGATACTTGCGGAAGCCACATGTCCTTTGAAACTGTCTTTATGACGAGGGGGATGATACTGTAAGGCAGATGGCCCCGCTCGAAGCTCATCTTGTCGTGCCGGTCTATTGTCTCAGCCGTGCATCTCATTAGGCACGTCCTTTTTGATGCCTGTAGCTCGCGTTTCCCGATACCCCCCTTTTTACACCCTTTCCAATCCCCCACTGTCTCCATCTTCCTCCACACCTGTCCTCGTTCCTTCTTCGATCTGTTTTACTGCTGATTGGAATGTACTAATGGTGGGAAGATGGGTTTTTACAGTTGGGAACCGCCAAATGTTTCCGCATTTATGTTCCGGACCTTGTGTGTATCGAAGTGACCGAAACGACCCCTCTGGGTGATAACTATGGGAACTAAGTCATAAACCTTTGTGTACCATGTAACCCTATGGGTAAATTGTGTATAAAAGGAGCGATCCACAGAACCAATTTGAAGCAGTCTCCACAAGTAGCACATGTTGTACTTGCCGTGACTTCTGTGTTCCCTGCAGTAAATAAAGCTCGAATCTTTGACGCCGAAGGAAGAGTCCCGTGTCTCTGTCACTTGTACGCCGGAGCAGGTTACCCACGAAGGTTTCAGGTGTTGTTCCCTGGCACCGCTGGGTCTTAAATAACCCAGTCCTTCAGTTGGCGCCCAACGTGGGGCTGCATCAGTGGTACCGGTCCAAGCCCGACGATCGTGAGGAACTTCGTGTGAAATCTCCGAGGGAAGGTGCACTCCGCTTCATCGATCCTGTTGTCGAAATAAGTGGCCCGAAGACTTTTCCCGCGAAGATTCCCGCCTCCTGACGGCTGCGACGGACTGCTGCCCTGACTGTAGACCTGTTTTGGCGCCTGGCGTAGACCTTGGTATAGCGAGACGATTGACGGGCCTTCCTGGTGACGCCATCGATCTTTGAGTTAAGTATTTGTCGGTCGCTCCCAGAGTTCTTGGTTGTGGTTCTTAGTTGTTGCATGGTTCCATTGCATTTGTGGTTCTTGGTACTTTGTTGTGATATTTGACGACTGCAGACGCCAAAAACCGAGGGTTTTCGCTCTTTGCTGGGACTTGGTAAATCCCGTAACCCTTGAAGTTTGTGAAACTCGGCTAGTGTGCAAGATGCCTGGTCGTAGTACTTTGTTTAGTTGTTTCAAACGTTGTGGTACGGATTCCCGACTGGAGGACTTGTGTCCGATACCTCCGGTTGGAACTCCCACTTATGAACTGTACAGTAAGCACGGATTGGGCCCGATTACTTTTAATGATTACTGGATTCAGTATACTAAGAAGGATGGTGTCCTTAGTTGGCCACCTCATGGTAGTTTTGAGACTCCAATCTTAGATAATCTAGAGGCTAAATTATTTGCGAAAAAGTCAAGGCCGGCCATGTTTGATGCCTTTCGGTTGTGGCGTAAAGAAGCCCGACAGAAAGAAATCAGACAGACTAAACGAAATCAGAGAGATGGTGTTGCTACCATTGTAAAGAAAGCAGAGCAGTTTCAGCGCGATAAGGAGAGTAAGGAAAAGGAAGTGTTCGATAGGCTACAGCGTATGTCCATAGATAAATGCTATCCTGCTTTGCCTACGGAGTCTGATAAGAAGGAAGAACCAGTTGAGGATCCTTTAATGTCTTATCTTCTGAAGTCGCCACCTCCGTATGTACAGGGTACCGCTGCTCCAGTGGTTCCCCCTGTACCTGTTCCACCACCTATTCCTCAGCCTGTTCCTCAACCTGCACCCGTCCTTCCGACTGTTCCTGCTCCTTTGGCTGTTGCTATCCCTACTGCTCCTCCACTTCCACATACTCCTGCTCCCGCTACTGCTCCTATTTTGTTAACTCCTGTTGTTGCCTCTGTTTCTACCTCTTCCCTTGTTAGTCCTGTGTCCTATACTTCTCCCTCTGTTCGTAGTCGTACTTCTCCTGTTGCGGCTAACTTCTTTCATTCTCTCGGGCCTGTTCTTGGGTCCGCTGGTTCAGATGGTCCTCAGAGACGTAGTCAGCTTCCTGGTAACAGGGAACGTGCTTCGCTATATAATATGGCGATGGGTTGGATGACACATCCTCTTAGAATTCCGCCACGTATTGTACTCGATACGTTCTGTCAATTTAATATACCAACCCAAAGATACGTGTTCGAAGAAATGTGTAAGGTCCTTCGTGATCAGATATCTGCCGATGCACCTGACGAGGTGTTGTCCGCCTTGTCTGATCTACAGCTCCAGTTCTCGAATGGACTGATAGTGGATACTAACGTTCGACGTGCTGTTGAGCGGTTGCTATCTTTCCGTCCCACTCCTATACCTCAAGCCCTGTTTGTTGAGGACGTTGAGAGGCAGTTGGATGCGTCTGGTCAGTTTCCCATGCGGGAAGTTCCGCCAGTATGGATGCCAGGCGATCCTAATGCCAACCCCATTATTCTACCCTATTTCCAGAGAGTGTGGATACATCTCCCATGGAAACGATCAGAAGTGTTACAGGTGAAGCAATCTTTGCCTGACCCTCGCAAAAATCCTGCAGGATATTATAAGGAATTATCGCAGCTCGTAGATGCTACGATAATGAACCTCGCTGATATCGATATGCTGTTCGGCAATGTCGTACCGCAACCGGTATGGGCTAAGATTCGTCAGGAGAACCATCCAAACGAATTAGGTGGTGATTGGGCTGCCATTTTAGCGGCAGATGGTCGACAAACTGGTGGTGCTAAACCCGAGCAGTTGATTGCTGCTCTTCCTCAAAGAATAATTGCATTAATGAAAACTCTTATGCCCGCTATGAGGGTAAATTGGGACAAATTGTCGGCTTATAAACAGAAGAAGGACGAGAGTGTCTCCGACTTCTTTACGAGATTCGAGGAGGCATTCATCGACCATAGTGGTCAGGATATGGGTACTGAGGGTGGCCAACGGTTGTTTGTGGATAAATTTGTTTCTAACTTATTGCCCGATTTGAGCAATAAATTGAAGAATTCAGAAAGTGCATGGGCCGTTTCAACCTCAGCTCAGATATTGGCCACAGCACAATATTATGAGAATAGAGAGAAGGAAGAGAACGACCGCGCTGATAAAAAGACGAAAGAGCTTAAAACTAAAGTGTTGTTACAGCAAGCATATCCTCCGCGTTCGAATCAGAATGCTTCGCAACAAAATAGATCGCAGTCGCAATCTAATCGACCACAATCTAGAAATGACTCCTCTTCCCAAAGATCCTCTTTAGGGTACAATCAGTGTGCCTATTGTAGACAGGAGGGTCATATAAAATTCAATTGTCCTGTTTTGAACGACCGTAATAGTGGTAATTCATCTAGAGGAGGTCGTGGTGGTTCTCAACAGACATCACGCGGTAGGGGTCGCGGTGTGCAAAATGATCGTTCAGATAACCAATCGAACTCTAATAACTGTTTTGATCAGCGTGGATCATCGCAAGGACGATCCGCGCAGTACAATGTAGACGATTATTACGTCGATCAGGGAACTGATGACAGTAATTACTAGGATAGCCATAGACAAGGAGAGGGAGTGGTATCAGTTCCGGTTGATCAGAGAGGGCCTTACGTCGCAGTTGCTACATCGGGCGTCGTTGAGCCTTTTCTGTTGGACACTGGTGCAGCGAAAAGTTCCATTATGCATTCGAAACTCCCTGGCGCACCTTTGTCTGGCTTAACAAATGTTTCCGTTGGATTTTCTGGCGCCCCCGTTAGCAATCCAGTTTCACGCCCTTTGCCTCTTACGATTGGGCCACGTGAGCTTGAAGCTCCGTTGATTTTGACTACTGGTTGTGGTGAAAATCTCTTGGGTCTGGATTTGCTAAAACGTTTGTATGCAACTCTATATTGTTCTCCTGCGGGTGTAAAGCTTACGTTGGGAGAGAAGGTTGTCTCTCCTATGTACTTGTCTCTTGATAAGCTTCCACCGGAATTGAGCTCCCTTCCTGCATCTTTGTGGGCAACAGGCCCCAATGATGTGGGCCTGCCTGACATCTCCCCTTATGTTGTTCAGTTGAAATCCAATGTGCGATTGCCACGTATTCCCCAGTATCGTATCTCTCTTGATGGTGAACGAGCACTGTTAGCGATCATCTATGATTTGATCGACAAAGACGTTATTGAAGAGACTCGGGGAAACGTGTGCAACATCCCTGTACTGCCTATTTTAAAACGTACTGATCCTTCGAAACCACCTGTTTATCGTTTTGTTATCGATTTACGGGAGGTTAATAAAATTGTGATTCCTCAGTTCCCTGTTGTGCCTGACATCACGGCGCTACTGACTTTGATTCCAGCATCTGCATCTTGGTTTTCGGTGGTCGATCTGAAGAATGCGTTCTTCAGCATCCCGATTGCAGAAGAGAGCAGAGACCTTTTCGGTTTCTCTCTTGGTGGACGCAGCTTCCGGTTTAAACGCGCTCCTCAGGGCTACTGTGAGAGTCCATCGATTTACAGCCAAGCCTTGAAGGGTCAACTGGATGCGTTTACGTTGCCGGCTGGTGCGGCCTTAATCCAATACGTCGACGACTTATTGGTGGCGGCAGATACTCAGGACATTTGCAAAATTGCTACGGTGTCGTTGCTGCAACATCTCTGTGAGTTAAATCACAAGGTGTCACCTTCTAAACTCCAATATTGTTGTCAAGAAGTAACCTATCTAGGTCACTTATTGTCAAAGGAGGGAAGGCGGTTGACCCCAGAAAGAATTGCAGCAATTGCGCGAATGACTGTGCCGGCAACACAAAGAGATGTGCGTGCCTTTCTAGGTATCACGTCGTACTGTAGGCAATGGATTCCAAATTTTTCATTGCTAGCGAAACCGTTGGTGGCTCTTACGTGTAAGGATGTTTCTACTCCTTTACCATGGACGGAAGAATGTCAGAAAAGTTTTTCTGAACTGCGTGACTCATTGTGTTCGGCTCCTGTGTTAGGTATTCCTGACTACAGTAAGCCATTCACGTTATATGTTCACGAGAGGGAAGGTTGTGCTTTGAGTGTCTTAACGCAACCTTTTGGTGGTAAGCAACGTCCATGTGCATATTTTTCCTCGACCTTGGACCCGGTAGCTAGAGCATTGCCGAGTTGTCTGAGAGCAACAGCGGCAGCTGCGGTGTCCATCCGACAATCAGCAGGATTGGTCATGGATAATATGCTTACGGTGATGGTTCCGCATGCAGTCGACACTCTTTTAAATCGTACGAAAACTCAGCACTTGACAAGTGCGAGGTTGTCCGGATACGAGTTGACGCTTCTGGCAAGTCATATTCAGATAAAACGTTGCAATGTTCTGAATCCGGCAACTTTGTTACCCATTAGTACAGAGTCAGATGAAATAGCAGCCCATGACTGCTATTTGCGAACAGAGGAGGAAACAAAAGGTCGAGTGGACCTTAAAAACACTCCGTTAGAAGATCCAGATGGAACACTGTATGTAGATGGTTCGTGTTTTAAATTGCCGAATGGTGACGTGACCACTGCGTATGCTGTTGTAACTTTGAGTACTATTGTGGAAGCTGCGAGATTGAATCAGAATTCTGCCCAGGCTGCGGAGCTGATTGCCTTAACTAGAGCGTGTGTGCTAGCAAAAGATAAACGTGTGAATGTGTATACTGACAGTCAGTATGCATTTGGCGTCGCTCATAGCTTTGGACGATTGTGGAGAGAGAGAGGTTTTCTGACATCGCATGGTACGAAGATCCAGCATGGCCAACTTGTGAACGATCTTTTGGATGCACTTACGTTGCCTAAGCAGGTAGCGATTGTTAAATGTAGTGCACATCGTAAGGTGACGGATAATGTTGGTCGTGGTAATGCGTTCGCGGATGAGACTGCTAAGGAGACTGCCCGGAACCTTAGCACTCGAATGTATGTGACGAGTTCAGTTAGGTGGCCTACAGAGTCGAGTATGTGTGAAGACACTATTGAAAGCGTGTAGGCGATACAAAATGAGGCCACTGAGACTGAAAAGAAGAAGTGGAATGAAAGTACGGGAAAGTTGGATCCGAATGGTTGTTGGATTGATTTATCGGATCAGAAAAGATGGATGTTGCCTGATGCGTATGTGCTGGCTGTTGTGACAATGGCACATGGGTTAGCACATATTAGCGTGAAAGGTATTTGCAAGTTGTTATCTCCTGTGTGGAAGAATGATGGTATCACGAAGTGTGCTGAACGCTTGGTTAAGAACTGTATGGTATGTATGTTGTACAACCCTGGTAAGGGAACCCCAACTCCTCCTGGTAGTTTTGCTCCCCCTTCGTGTCACTTTGAGGTGATTCAATTAGACTTCATCCATATGGAGAGATGCAATAATTTGAAATACGTTTTGGTTGTGGTTTGCGCGTTCTCCCGGTGGATTGAAGCCTATCCTCTCAAGGACAACACTGCTTTGTCAACGGCAAAAATCCTACTGAAGGAATACTTTCCTCGGTACGGAATGCCTCGGGTCGTGTGGTCTGATAACGGAAGTGAATTTGTGGGGAGTGTGATGAAGAGTGTGTGCAAAGGCCTCGGAATTAATCAAAAATTCCACAGCGCCAATCATCCCCAGTCAGCTGGTTTGGTTGAAGGGTATAATGGCACCCTTAAACTAAAATTAGCGAAGATTCAGGCTACGACTGGTCTTTCGTGGCCTGACGCTTTACCCTTAGCTTTACTATCAACAAGGGCAACCGTACACTCCCGAGTAGGGCTCAGTCCCTATGAAATAGTGTTCGGTCGTCCTGCAAATGTTTGGGGGGTCCCTAGACCGGGTGTGTTCCGTGATCTTGAGTATCCGATGTTGATCGATTACTTACATGACTTGACTGCTAAACTGAGGTTAATTCACCAACAGGTTTACGAAGCACTGCCGACGCAGATTGAGGGTCCAGGCCACCAGCTCCAGCCTGGAGACTGGGTGGTTACCAGAAATTTTTCTCGGAAGAAGAACTTGAAACCCAGGTTCACTGGACCCTACCAGGTCCTCCTTGCCACGAGAACTGCTGTTCGTCTTGAGGGGCGGAAAAACTGGGTGCACGCCACCCATACGAAGAAAGTCCCTATTCCGTTGCCGGCGGACTCGTGGGTGAGGAGAGGCATTGCGTCAACTGAAACTGAAGGATTGTCGGCGTTTGTTCCTTTCAGCGACGCACAACCTGTTGGAGAATCCTCGGTGCAGCAGAAAGACACTGTTGAACATTCGTCATCAAAAGACTCAAGACCAGAACATTCGACTGATCAGCAGGACGCTGTCTCTTCAACGGATCCTTTGTTTGATGAGCAGACACGTTCTGGGAAAACTCGATACTTTTTGCGATCTCGCACTAAAGACTAATAAAAAGATCCTGTTCTGTCCCTTGACAACTGCATTATCCCGTTTTCCACGATCAGTCTGAACACCTGTATCATTGTAATTATTTTTGTACATATTGAGAGTTTTCTTTTCCCTACGTATTTTTGCTTCCACAGCTGAGAGACATTGATTATAAATAAAGGCCGTAGGGCCGCGCGCGTACTTCTTTCTGGTTAGTAGGTCTTGACACTAGGTTAAAGACCGTCGGTTCCTGGGAACTCCTGGGAATCGACTACTGCTACACAGAACGAAGTGCGTCAAGAAACGTTGCGGACGGTCATAGGGGATGGCGTTTTCGAAGCTGATGGATGTGGAAAGAGCACAGGCACAAAGATTTGAGCTGCAGCGACTTAGTCGTACGAACTGTTTCATGTTTCAGATATTCGTATTGTTTTTGATTGTTTCTGCATTTTTGGCGGGTGGGGTGTACTATATGATGTCGTACTTCCTACCTTCTGCCATACCTACACCTATTCCTACTTCTGACTCTAAATTCACTTCTACTGTATCTCCTCATTCCTTCCATATCTTACCCGAACACGAGCAGGCTAGACGTGCAGAATTCCGCAACAATTCCTTTATTCAGCTCCTTCATCAGCACCAGTTAGTGGTTAACACTACCAATTGTTGGGTGTGTGGGTTAATGCCACATACCACAGATAAGGGAATTCCATATTTGGTTTTACCGTATAGTTTCCAGGGTTCTGCTCGAGCATTCCAAACAATGTTCCGAAGCGCACTAGGTTTCCACCCCATTCGAGAACCACGTTCCCCCTACTCTGGCCCTGGCTTGTATCAGAAGCCTTTGTCTATAGCAATAGAGGATTTAGATAGCGATATCTATGATCCCTCGCTTATTCCTGAAGAAGAGGTACAAGCCTATAGGGTCTTGAGTAAAGGCGAGTATAGTGTGTTCACTAGTGAAAAACAGCTTAAAAGCTCACCCCCGATATGGGTCGTACCCCACATTGGTAATATTTGTCTCATAGGTCGTGGCCGAAGATCGAAAGCCCGACTTGGAGAGAGTGCTTGCACTGAAAATTACATATTGCCGATGGTCTCGTCCCCTGTGTTTCTGGCTGCCAAGGGTACATACTTTATCTGCCATGATCGTGCGTATGCATGGTTGCCCTTCGACTTCGTGGGCTCATGTTTTATCGCAAATTTGTTGCCTCCGACGTTTACTGTAGATGCAGATTATCACAAGACTAGAGTTGCGAGAGGCGTAATTAGCAAAGAGGACTTTGCCGGTCAAGAGGCAGGAGACTTTTTCAAGGGTTTCCTCCCGTTTTGGGGGCCTATGGTTAATAGTAGGAACCTGAGACAGTTGACTCGAGTGGTGGAATCAACAGCTAATATTACTGCCAGTGCCCTTGGTAATATCACCACAGAACTTCAGGCGGATAGACTTATGACGTTACAAAACCGTATGGTTTTAGATATGATCTTAGCAGATCGAGGTGGGGTATGCAAGGTGATCCATTCGAGCTGCTGTATTTTCATTCCAGATAACGCTCCGACTGTCTATCAAGCCATCTCAAAGTTGCATAAAATCTCTGAGCCCATACACGTGGACGTAGGGGATTGGACGCTGCTTGGGTGGTTTTGGGGCCTGATGTCGACTTGGGGTTGGAAGATTCTGATGATTATCGGAGTTGTTGTGGCGTTCCTGTTCACTTGCTGCCTTTGCGTGCAGTGTGGTCCTGCCTTATGTGGCCTCTGTGCTACAACGTGTATAAGACAGCCGCCTGTTACCAAAGAAGCTCGATTGGACAGAGCTATGTTACAGCAACATCTAGATGGTCTGATGAATATCGAGTATGATTCCGACTAGTGCTTGCCTACATGAGGGCAAAAGGAGCGTCTGAGGTTCCGTGACAATTGTAAGTGATGCTTTTGACTCGCACAAATATGGTCAAGTCTGGTATCTATGAACCGCAAATAACGAGTTTAGTGGATATGTGCAGTTTCGCTGTGCTAACCAAAACCGTTCGTTTGTTACGTGGGTTTTTCTATCTGTACCCACGGGTTCCATCTTAGATACGGCATCCATTTTGTCTCTTGCCCTCAAGTAGCCAGCGAACGGACGTTATCCGCTTCGCGACCCTGGGACTCCCAAGATACTTGCGGAAGCCACATGTCCTTTGAAACTGTCTTTATGACGAGGGGGATGATACTGTAAGGCAGATGGCCCCGCTCGAAGCTCATCTTGTCGTGCCGGTCTATTGTCTCAGCCGTGCATCTCATTAGGCACGTCCTTTTTGATGCCTGTAGCTCGCGTTTCCCGATACCCCCCTTTTTACACCCTTTCCAATCCCCCACTGTCTCCATCTTCCTCCACACCTGTCCTCGTTCCTTCTTCGATCTGTTTTACTGCTGATTGGAATGTACTAATGGTGGGAAGATGGGTTTTTACAGTTGGGAACCGCCAAATGTTTCCGCATTTATGTTCCGGACCTTGTGTGTATCAAAGTGACCGAAACGACCCCTCTGGGTGATAACTATGGGAACTAAGTCATAAACCTTTGTGTACCATGTAACCCTATGGGTAAATTGTGTATAAAAGGAGCGATCCACAGAACCAATTTGAAGCAGTCTCCACAAGTAGCACATGTTGTACTTGCCGTGACTTCTGTGTTCCCTGCAGTAAATAAAGCTCGAATCTTTGACGCCGAAGGAAGAGTCCTGTGTCTCTGTCACTTGTACGCCGGAGCAGGTTACCCACGAAGGTTTCAGGTGTTGTTCCCTGGCACCGCTGGGTCTTAAATAACCCAGTCCTTCACACGTCAATGTTTTTGGAGATCTTCTACAGCTTACTCCTGTAAAAGGACAACCAGTCTTTAAAACACTGGTACATGCAGATACTAGAAAGTCTTTGGGGAGTATTGGCAATGTAAACATTTGGTCATATCTTCAGTATAAGGAACTTACTACAAATATGCGACAAGCAAATGATGTTGATTATGGATCTATTCTTCAAGATATAAGAATTGGAAAATTGACATTTGGTCATATCTTCAGTATAAGGAACTTACTACAAATATGCGACAAGCAAATGATGTTGATTATGGATCTATTCTTCAAGATATAAGAATTGGAAAATTGACCGAACATGGCAAACAAGCTTTACAGACATGATTACTTTTCAATTTGTTTCCAAATGCAAATATTGTCCCAGAGAAAAGATACATGAGAATGTCATAAAAAACAAATCTGTAATCTGCTTAATGCCAACACTGCGTGAATGTTCTATATTCAATGAAGAAATGTTAAAGTTGGAAAATGAAAAATTATAAAATGGGAAGAAATTGATAGAATAGAACATTAAGGAATCAGTATTATTTTGAGTGAAAACTTGAAAAGGAAATTGGATTCTTTAGAGAAATCGATAAGTAAAACTGCCGGTTTAGAAAAGAATTTGTATGCATGTGTAAATTGTAGGGAAATTTTGCGACGTCATTTGAATGTGCAAAAATGTTTAGTAAATAGAGCAATGGGTAAAATTGTTGTTTTTGTTAATTATGTAAACAGAGCTGGCATTGAATTTTTGAAAATCAAATTTGATGAAATTGCTGAAGTACAACAAGTTAGTCATTGTGCAGCTCGTTTTTTGCTTGTAAAAGATTTGTATGTCTGCAGAAAACAGTTTCCTGTTTGTTTGGCATATGCGGTGACCATTCATAAATCTCAAGGTTTAACTGTAGATTGTGCTTTAGTAAATATTGTAAGTACCCTGTTTAAAGAAGGTATGGCATATGTTGCTTTGTCTCGAGTCAAACCTTTATCTGGATTGTACTTGATTGATTTTGATGCGACAAAAGTTTCTGCAGATACAAACTGTGTGAAAGAGTATAATAGGTTAAGAAGAGAATATGCACCCAATTTAGGTCAATATCCAGTGATTGAAAAGCGTGTGGTAGGTAGAAAAAGAAGACTTGAGAATATCTGTTCTGAAACTGTAGAGAAAGAAAAAAAACAAGATGAAGTTGCGCCTCCAAGCAAAAAGACAAAGGACAGTGTTGAAGAGAATGTTGGTTATCAGTTTGAAAATAGTTCTGGTGTCAACTGCTATGCTAATGTAGTTGTTAATGTTGTTTTTTTTTCTTCAAAGTTTCCAACAGCAAATTGTAGAAAATTGGGACAAAAGATTCTGTTCATTGTTGAATTCTGTTTATGAGAAATGTACTAGTGATAAAAGTAAAATACAAAGTGTTTCCGATATTCGAAATGTTTTGGACATATGTTCTGGTTCTAGTCAAGTCAAAAGAAGTCTTTATTTGTTATTTCATCATAAAAGACATACTACACAAATCAATCATAAAAACAATTCAGTCTATAAGATGACCAATTAGAGTGGGTACATTACCCTACAATACAAATACACGAATGCCATTTAAAATGTGTACAATAGTTTAAAACAATAAATTACTATACTTTAAGAACAGACTAAAAATAGCATTAAATCACAATATGCTAGACTTCATTTTCAGTAAAAGACCTGTATAAACAAACCATCTATAATACATCTTGTCATTCCTAGGTACCTCAGGCCTGTACCCAATAGGGCGTATTATAGAGCAGTTAAAAATAATTAATCAGCCTTAACCGAAGGATCCAGGCCCATCCAATAAATTTTGCAACCCCTATTACCACCAGTAAGGAGGTGTTGGTCTTTAGAATTCTGCTCGCTGTCTTCGCGGAGCGTGTACCCAGCGACCTACAGACTGGGCGTAACCACTTATGTCTAGGGGCATGATACATAGGGCAGACAAAGAGGAAGTGGTCAACAGTTTCTTCCGACTCTGTACACAGTGGACAATGTCCATTACCACTGTTGGCCCAAGACTTTGTTAGTCTCCTGAGAGGTAGTGTCCCTACTCTAAGCTGATGGAATAGCTTATGATCTAGGGGCCTAGTAATGACATTCCAATAGTCTTCAAGGTGACAGACATCCTTCACCAACACAAAGGATGCCGTCAATGAGCCGTCTATCAATGAGGCATGTCTTTTAGAGACGGCCCATCCCCAATACAGATCTCTAAACAGCTTTTTCGGGGGAAAGGTAGCTGTATCCGGGTTACACCAGAGTTCTCCCAACCCCATGTCAAACAATGTGGTTCTTAAGACTCTCAACCAGCCTATCCTGTGGGAACCCTGAAGATCCCTAACTTCTAACAGTGCTTTAGCATATAGAGAAAGTTCTGGCGTGGTTCACATACACCGCCAAAACGCTAATGGTCTATATCGCGCAACATCAATCGACTGGTTGGCACCCTAAGTCATATAAAAGCGGAATGCGGGGTGTAGATTGCGGGAGGCCTATTACTGCCCTGAGGAATTTGTTCTGGGCCACTTTGAGGGGATCCAATTTGCTATAACCCCAAAGCTCAGCGCCGTATAGCACCGCTGGCAGGATTTTAGAGCCGTAGATCTTCATAAGTGGTGACATGGGTTTTGTTTGGGAACATTTATGTTCTTTAAGGAGGGCTTCATCTAATTGAGCATGCTTTAAAGCAAGAAGGTCTATCTGGGGTTCCAGCTAAGATTGTCACTAAATGTGACACCAAGATATGTAAAGACCGAAGTCTGTTCAAGGGTAGCCCCACCCATTATTACTCTGGCAGTAATTGGGCTTTTCCCCCGTAAAACCATAAACATGGTCTTAGACATGTTAACCTCCAGCTCATGTTCGCGGCAAAACAGTTCAAACCTAGACAGGGCAAGCTGTAGTCCCTGTCTTGTTTTGGATAATAGAAGCATGTCGTCCGCGAACATGAGCAGGGGGATTTTCATACCAGCCAAGGAAGGAGCATATGTAGGGTGGTTTGTAAAATAGTTTAGGACCCGGTTAATGAATAAAGAAAATAGGGGCCAAAACACACCCTTGTCTAACACCCTTGGCGACATCAAATCTATCAGTAACCTCACCAGGCTTGCCCCAGCGGACCTGTGCATACGTGTGGGCATGTAGCTTTACAAAGAGCCTCACTAATTCTACTGGCATGCCCAGTTTTATTAAGCATTCCCATAGCTTAGCCGTAGGTACAAGGTCAAATGCAGACCTTAGATCCACAAAGGCCGCATATAATTTGCCACCCCCGATAAAGACAACCTTCTAGTAAAGTAACACAAACCTGAATGCCTGGTCAAGGGTACCTACATGGGTTTGAAAACCTGCTTGTAAGGGTGTTAGTATATCAGACTCAAGCATACAGGACTGGATGCGTCCCAGAACTGAGCGGGCCGTCATTTTTTGTACCGCGTCTATTAAGCTGATCGTCCGATAATTGGACGGGACTGAGCGATCACCTTTCTTATATATCGGTAAAATCTCAGCCCGAACCAGGAATCGGGGACCTGCACGCCACTGGCTAAGGCGTTGGCCAGAATGGTGATATAAGGAACCCAGGGGTCCTGTTCTTGCAGGAAAAGGTCTGCCGCGATGCAGTCAGGGCCAGGCGCTTTACCACTCGGGATAGATTTCATAACAGTCTTTACCTCTGAGTGTGTGAATATTAGAGGTTTATCAGGGTTTGGCAGGGGGAGAACACCTCAGCCCCATTGTCAGTCCTAAACTGGTTTTCAAAGAAACTGACCCACTGTTGTTGGTCCACATAGGCAGACCTAGGTCACTCGTCCGGGCATTTGCCCCATTTGAGGTGATGCCAAAACTGCGACAGATTCCTACCATCACAAGCCTCAGTGAGGACCCTCCAACATTCCTCATCCCACTTTTTTTTGCATTTATCTGAGCTAATTTGTATGTGGCTCTACAGGTTGGTATTGAACCCTGTGCTCTAGATTTAAGTGCGGCAATCAATTCATGTTGGGCCTGCCTGCACTTATGGTCGTACCAGGTAGCATTCTCCTGGGTTCCCTTCCTACCCTGGTTAGAGATACTCTTGACAAACAACTTTTTCAACCCCTGGAAAAACTCTCTATGGGCACTAGGGATATTCTAGCAATAATCAAATCCTGGGTGTCACAGCTCCCCAGGGATTCCATAGTTTGAGTGACTAGAGATCTTATCTCGGCTCTACCTGTTTCATCTGTGGTAATCTTAGGCGACCGAACCCTTCTCAGGTCATTTTTTAAAATAACCTGTGTTTGGACGATGTTGGAGTCATCGGGGGTGGGCTCAAGATACTATAGTCTAATAGGGTCAACACTAACAGATCATGATCACTTTCTGGTCTGGACATAACTTCCATATCAACAACAGCAGACCATAGCTTCACATCAATCAGAATATAATCAATTTGGCTACTATGTCTGCCATTGTTGAAAGTGTTTTTGCCCCTCCTATCTGATTTTACCCTTCCATTAGCTGCCCTCAAGCCAAGATTGAGACACATCCCTTTGATATACATAGCGGATTACGTCCACTTCCTTATGGGTACCAGTTCTACCTGAGGAATTCCCCACATCATATCCTCAGCCTCAGTGAGCTTTCCGTCCTCTCTGTCCAGCGGCTCAAAACAGGTATTAAAATCTCCCATCACCACCCTGTTCGCCTCACACAGTGTGTTAGAAAGGAAGTCCTCCAAGAGTGTAATGGTTGGAGAGACTTTCCCGCCCTGAAGACCCCTTACTAAGCATGTGCGGGAAATCCGTTCCGCTCGCGGATTTCGCGGATTTTCGGTAAATCCGCGACCAGCGAACTCCCACGAATTTACTGAAAATCCGTGAAATCCGCGAGCGGCGGATTTGGGGGGAAAAAGTTCAAGCCTGTTGAACTTTTAACTATGTTAGGATGGCACCGGCAAGCTGCCAGCGCCATCCTAAAATAGTTACTAAGTTAGCTTCAACAGGAAGCACTAATAGATAAAATAAAGCAGGTGCTCGAGCACCTGCTTTATTTTGTCTATTAGTGCTTCCTGATTAAGCTAATTTAGTAACTATTTTAGGATGGCGCTGGCAGCTTGCTGGTGCCATCCTAAAATAGTTACAGCAGCCCATAAATGCGAGTTTTGTCGAGGTTGGGCAGGTGTGCGTTCTCCCCATATCTATCGTCGGAAATTACCTATGATGCTTGATGGAGGCCTTTGCATTATTGACTTTCACGAGCTCAATCCCTGTGCAGTTCCTGTGACCAAGAGCTTCTCTGATCCGTGTCTGTCCTTTTATGCACACAAGAGGCATGTGAACTCGAGGGACCCCGGTGCTCTTCGGTGTCATGGCAAAGTTAATCAGCCCCCCCAAAAATGTGAGTTTTGTCGAGGCTGGGCAGGTGTGCGTTCTCCCCATATCTATCGTCGGAAATTACCTATGATGCTTGATGGAGGCCTTTGCATTATTGACTTTCACGAGCTCAATCCCTGTGCAGTTCCTGTGACCACGAGCTTCTCTGATCCGTGTCTGTCCTTTTATGCACACAAGAGGCATGTGAACTCAAGGGACCCCGGTGCTCTTCGGTAACATGGCAAAGTTAATCAGCCCCCCCCAAAAATGTGAGTTTTGTCGAGGCTGGGCAGGTGTGCGTTCTCCCCATATCTATCGTCGGAAATTACCTATGATGCTTGATGGAGGCCTTCGCATTATTGACTTTCACGAGCTCAATCCCTGTGCAGTTCCTGTGACCACGAGCTTCTCTGATCCGTGCCTGTCCTTTTATGCACACAAGAGGCATGTGAACTCGAGGGACCCCGGTGCTCTTCGGTGTGATGGCAAAGTTAATCAGCCCCCTCAAAAATGTGAGTTTTGTCGAGGCTGGGCAGGTGTGCGTTCTCCCCATATCTATCGTCGGAAATTACCTAAGATGCTTGATGGAGGCCTTTGCATTATTGACTTTCACGAGCTCAATCCCTGTGCAGTTCCTGTGACCAAGAGCTTCTCTGATCCGTGTCTGTCCTTTTATGCACACAAGAGGCATGTGAACTCGAGGGACCCCGGTGCTCTTCGGTGTCATGGCAAAGTTAATCAGCCCCCCCAAAAATGTGAGTTTTGTCGAGGCTGGGCAGGTGTGCGTTCTCCCCATATCTATCGTCGGAAATTACCTATGATGCTTGATGGAGGCCTTTGCATTATTGACTTTCACGAGCTCAATCCCTGTGCAGTTCCTGTGACCACGAGCTTCTCTGATCCGTGTCTGTCCTTTTATGCACACAAGAGGCATGTGAACTCAAGGGACCCCGGTGCTCTTCGGTAACATGGCAAAGTTAATCAGCCCCCCCCAAAAATGTGAGTTTTGTCGAGGCTGGGCAGGTGTGCGTTCTCCCCATATCTATCGTCGGAAATTACCTATGATGCTTGATGGAGGCCTTCGCATTATTGGCTTTCACGAGCTCAATCCCTGTGCAGTTCCTGTGACCACGAGCTTCTCTGATCCGTGCCTGTCCTTTTATGCACACAAGAGGCATGTGAACTCGAGGGACCCCGGTGCTCTTCGGTGTGATGGCAAAGTTAATCAGCCCCCTCAAAAATGTGAGTTTTGTCGAGGCTGGGCAGGTGTGCGTTCTCCCCATATCTATCGTCGGAAATTACCTAAGATGCTTGATGGAGGCCTTTGCATTATTGACTTTCACAAGCTCAATCCCTGTGCAGTTCCTGTGACCACGAGCTTCTCTGACCCGTGCCTGTACTTTTATGCACACAAGAGGCATGTGAACTCGAGGGACCCCGATGCTCTTCGGTGTGATGGCAAAGTTAATCAGCCCCCCAAAAATGTGAGTTTTGTCGAGGCTGGGCAGGTGTGCGTTCTCCCCATATCTATCGTCGGAAATTACCTATGATGCTTGATGGAGGCCTTTGCATTATTGACTTTCACAAGCTCAATCCCTGTGCAGTTCCTGTGACCACCAGCTTCTCTGATCCGTGCCTGTCCTTTTATGCACAAAAGAGGCATGTGAACTCAAGGGACCCCGGTGCTCTTCGGTGTGATGGCAAAGTTAATCAGCCCCCCCAAAAATGTGAGTTTTGTCGAGGCTGGGCAGGTGTGCATTCTCCCCATATCTATCGTCGGAAATTACCTATGATGCTTGATGGAGGCCTTTGCATTATTGACTTTCACGAGCTGAATCCCTGTGCAGTTCCTGTGACCACGAGCTTCTCTGATTCGTGCCTGTCATTTTATACACACAAGAGGCATGTGAACTCGCATATAAGCCTCGCCCGTTTGGCCCTGCCCCTCACACTAGCGATGTGCACCGTTTTCCCACCCGGCCTGCCCTTTACCCGCACAATCCGCAAAATCCGCAAATCCGCAAATTCGCGGATTTTGCGGATCGCGAATTCGCAAATTTGCAAATTGCGAATTCGCAAAATTCGCCCATGCTTACCCCTTACATACAAAACAAGTGATGGACCGAATGTGGATCAATGTCCCACATTCAACCCAGTCCAAAGATCTGGGCCCAAATCCATCATTTTTTTGCACTCCACACCACCCTGGGTTAGACAATGGCGATATGCAAATCAGCTCTGACCCTGTGCCCCATGGGATCAGTCCAGTCCGAACTACAAAAGCCATGTCCTTCCCAGAACGGAATCAAGCATCCGAGGACCGGACCGGTTTCGAGGTAACACCTCTCATCAGCCCGGCTAGCTTGACTCCAGTGGTGTGGAGTGCCTGGGACCCACGTCTGAGCATCCCCAGCGCACTTATGGCGGAATTTGCAAACAAAACAAGGGATGGACCGAATGTGGATCAATGTCACACATTCAACCCAGTCCAAAGATCTGGGCCCAAATCCATCATTTTTTAGCACTCCACACCACCCTGGGTTAGACAATGGCGATATGCAAATCAGCTCTGACCCTGTGCCCCATGGGAACAGTCCAGTCCGAACTACAAAAGCCATGTCCTTCCCAGAACGGAATCAAGCATCCGAGGACCGGACCGGTTTCGAGGTAACACCTCTCATCAGCCCGGCTAGCTTGACTCCAGTGGTGTGGAGTGCCTGGGACCCACGTCTGAGCATCCCCAGCACACTTATGGCGGAATTTGCAAATAAAACAAGTGATGGACCGAATGTGGATCAATGTCACACATTCAACCCAGTCCAAAGATCTGGGCCCAAATCCATCATTTTTTTGCACTCCACACCACCCTGGGTTAGACAATGGCGATATGCAAATCAGCTCTGACCCTGTGCCCCATGGGAACAGTCCAGTCCGAACTACAAAAGCCATTTCCTTCCCAGAACGGAATCAAGCATCCGAGGACCGGACCGGTTTCGAGGTAACACCTCTCATCAGCCCGGCTAGCTTGACTCCAGTGGTGTGGAGTGCCTGGGACCCACGTCTGAGCATCCCCAGCGCACTTATGGCGGAATTTGCAAACAAAACAAGTGATGGACCGAATGTGGATCAATGTCACACATTCAACCCAGTCCAAAGATCTGGGCCCAAATCCATCATGTTTTTGCACTCCACACCACCCTGGGTTAGACAATGGCGATATGCAAATCAGCTCTGACCCTGTGCCCCATGGGAACAGTCCAGTCCGAACTACAAAAGCCATGTCCTTCCCAGAACGGAATCAAGCACCCGAGGACCGGACCGGTTTCGAGGTAACACCTCTCATCAGCCTGGCTAGCTTGACTCCAGTGGTGTGGAGTGCCTGGGACCCACGTCTGAGCATCCCCAGCGCACTTATGGTGGAATTTGCAAACAAAACAAGTGATGGACCGAATGTGGATCAATGTCACATATTCAACCCAGTCCAAAGATCTGGGCCCAAATCCATCATTTTTTTGCACTCCACACCACCCTGGGTTAGACAATGGCGATATGCAAATCAGCTCTGACCCTGTGCCCCATGGGAACAGTCCAGTCCAAACTACAAAAGCCATGTCCTTCCCAGAACGGAATCAAGCATCCGAGGACCGGACCGGTTTCGAGGTAACACCTCTCATCAGCCCGGCTAGCTTGACTCCAGTGGTGTGGAGTGCCTGGGACCCACGTCTGAGCATCCCCAGCGCACTTATGGCGGAATTTGCAAACAAAACAAGTGATGGACCGAATGTGGATCAATGTCACACATTCAACCCAGTCCAAAGATCTGGGCCCAAATCCATCATTTTTTTGCACTCCACACCACCCTGGGTTAGACAATGGCGATATGCCACCCGACCCTTCTAACGGTTAAAATTCTTCCATCAATATTAGGGGGGAGCGGTCTATTTCTGCTTAACCAAAATGCAACTTTGTTTTTTAATTCTATATGCCCCTCTATTTTCCCGTTCGGGAGGTCTGGAACCCCAGAGAGGACGCACACAAAAGGTGCAGCCTCTGGCGGAAGATCTATACGAGTGTTGTTTCTGTTACTTCTTCCATGATCAGCATTTACCCCATCAACGTTATTGCAAATATTGGACTGCCTCACTTTCGGGGTGGCATTATTTGACGTTAGAGGACCTTTGTTGTCTTTTGGGTCCTGTTTAGTGGGGGTTGTATTATTAAGAGCTACAGTTTGACTAATATTTGTTGTAATGGCCCCATTTGTTTTAGCCGCTGTGGATACTGCTTGGTTCTCAATATGATTGTTTTAACAAATTTCTTAATTTCAACATTATTGGCATTAGTTACTTCCTTGATGTTCCCCACCATTTCCCCTAGTCTCTTAAGTCTTTCAACCAGTGGCAAAATTAGGGATTTCACTAGATCTTCAATTTGCGCCAGGAGGTTTGCTGGAGGAGTTAAAGGGCGCTCTTCTGGTCCCTGATTGGTCTTCACTGGTTTTGGGGTATTATTAATAACCTTAGGGGGCTTAAATGCAGTTTAGCTTGTTTCGCCAACCTCCCCCTATGCTTTACACCCTTACGCTTCCTTTTAGTGGTGGGGACCTGTTCAGATACAGTGAGTTTAGTGGTATTTTTGTTAGGTGTGGTGGATAAAATTCCAAGAATGCTTTCATCTGATAGAGTTTGCACATCTGGTGCAGCACTTGTGTTCCCCTTATTTAAATCAGGGCCGCCTACCATGTTGGGACTTTTTTCTAACTCCACCATAGTCCCAGAAGTATTAACAGAATTAGTGTACTCATTAGCACCCCCTGGTATTGTAGGCGTTTGTGAAATGTCAAATTGCCCTATAGAGGATCGTTTGTTAGGCAATGATTTTAAGGATAACCGCTGTTCAGCCCTCACAATTTCCCGTTTAATAGCAGATGATGCCCGGGTTAAATAATGATCAATGGTCCCCTTAAGAGACCCAGCTTGGGAAATAACATTTTTGGGGACGCCTTTTGTAGTCATAATGACGGAAGTATTAGTAAACGTTTCAAGCTGATAACAGACGCAGCAGCAAAAGGAAGACCCTGCTACTTTAGGAAACAGTAGTGGCAAGAATCATTGAACACGAAGGACAGAAGACCAAGTTGAGCTTACTTGGGTGGGTGAAAGTAATGTCCAGGTCCTTGTACGAAAAGAAAGAGGGGAGGCCCAGCCCAGCCTCCTTTGGCCTCTGAGTGCCCGCCCTTTGCCCGGGCTTAGCCCAGCGCACTCCCGCACGCTCCCGCGCAGCGTGGTCAAGTCAGCTAAGTAGGCTGCGTGGTGACCGGTGGGCGGGCCAAGCGCTAAACGCAGACCAGGTGTGAGCGGTCTTGCAGGGACTACTGGATAACTGAGTCCCTGCGGCGTCCAGGCAGCCTGCTTCTTCTCCCCTCAGCCCGCAGCACCAGGCAGCAACAAAGCACCTCCAGGGGTCCAGTGACGCGAGGTGCGGCGAGCTGCAGCGTCACAACCAGGCAGAGTAACACGGGTAAGCACAGGCAGTGTCCTCCTCAGTTGCAGGCTCCCCTAGATGCAGGTTAGAACAACAGCAAATCCCATCTAGTCAATTTACACAGAATATTCAGCAAGATTGCCAGGAATTTTTAATGTTTATGCTTGGTGTACTGTAAGATAAAAGGTATAGATGTTGAAAACCTTTTTGGCCTTTCTTATAAATGGCATCATGACTGTGGAAATTGTTTGTTTACATGTAGCCCTGACATAGACACTGAGAGATTCATATATATGACTTTACCTGACTGTGAATCAGTGTCTTTTAACAATCTAAATAGAGGAGCAAGTCAAAACTTGTAGTGTAGCCAATGTAAATCAGAAATGTCATCAACATTATTTATACAAAGATATGGACAGTATGTTATTTTAATGCTGCAACGTTGTAGAACTAATGGAACAAAATTGAAAACTTTAATTAACATTTTTGTAGCTGGTCCATGTTCAATATCAGGAATAACTTTTAAAGCTGTTGCTATTATTTTTCATGATGGACCTTCTACCACATCTGGACATCATATTGTTTATTTAAAATGGCTGAAAGGTTGGATACAGTGTAATGATACTCAGTTACCAAATTCTTACCTAATATTTTTACAGACAAAATTTTAAGATCAAAATTTGCCCTTTAGGATTACTGCTGTTAAGCTACATTAGTCTGGTGTTGTAGAGTATTTTGTAAGTGAGGGTGAGGAGCTTGAAGATGATTGTTTTGTTGATATTGAGGCAGTTTAGGTGTATCAGGTGGTGGGTGATGTGGGTGCATGAGCCACATAGTGGTCTTTTCGATTTGTTGTAGTTGTTGTAGGTGTTTGGCTAGAATTCATGTGTAGAGTGTTTTACCACAATGTAGTCTGCTGCTGATGAGGGCCTGTGTCACTGTT